>NC_139540.1:26162825-27362825 GCF_965153285.1 Podarcis tiliguerta
TCACATAATCTAAATCCACACTAGATGAGATAAAGAGGGGGAAGCAGGATATGATACATCTCCCTTGCCTATACTTGGCTTCAGCATGGAAGGTATGGATTTCATGGCCCCCTTGTGTCAAACATGGGAGTATGACTCCCACTGGGTTCAAAATAAGAGCTACTTCTCTTTGAACCTAGTTGCAGATGCAGGGGTATAGAAAAAATAGGGACTGAGACTGGGCAAACTACTCAACAAATGCTAGACATTCAGGAAAAAATAATATTCTTCTGTTACAAAAGTGAACCAAATGATGCATCCATTACAATGTATTCAACAATGGAAACTTTTTCCCCTTGAAATGGTCAGATTTTGTACTTTGCTTCAAAGTAGTTGAAGTTATTATTGTAGTTACATGCAAACTATTGGTCCAGCATTAATAGACATTAAGACAACAGAGAATATATAACTAACTTGCCATTGAAAATACTGATACAGCTAAAAATGACATAGTTGGTGACAATGACTGCTTCATGCTGGTTTCTCAGTTCTCTTTGTAGAAGAGCCTTTCTATAAATGTATTTAGGGGGAGTGGTCCAAACAAGCCCCGACCTGAGCACTCATAATAGTGCTGGAGAATGGTGGAGCAAAGTATGGTAAACAAATATTCTGTGAGATATTTTTCTTGTTCTCTATATTGAAATATAGGGGAAAGAGAGAAACAATAATCCCAGTCTTATTCTTCTGGGTTGGAAAATTGCTAGGCCATATTCAAGGATAAGAATCTACTGTCTGTCTTTAAGGCCGACATTTAAGGACAACAGTTGAATCATCAAGCTGTGGAACAAGCTCAAATGCCATTTTCCTCAAATGTCACATCTGTTGATCACAGTACTAGCTCATGTGCACTAGCTAGAGCTGAACAAGAAAGGAACATTTATTTGGTCTACTTTTCGCAGCAGACCATCTCAAATTGCTGTGGAAATGTAGAGAACTGAATTTAAGGCTGGGGAAAAAATTAAAAACTCTAGAAAACCTAAAGGTAAAGGTAAAGGACCAGTCAAACTTGACTATGGGGTGTGGCGCTCATCTCGCTTCAGGCCGAAGGAGCCGGCATTTGTCCACAGACAGCTTTACGGTGTTTCCATGAGCTCTGGCACTCATCATGGTGTCCCGTTGCACCAGAAAATCAAAATTAACATATTAGTCTACCCCTTACCTGTTTAGGGAAGCTTTTAATGTTTAACAGACCATTGTATTTTAATATTTTGTTGGAAGCCGCCCAGAGTGGCTGGTATAAATATTATTATTATTATTATTATTATTATTATTATTATTATTATTACCTTAGGTCTGGTCTTTACCAACAGCAGATCCAATGGAAAAACTGTTCATGGGCTGTACCATTTCATATTGCTGATATTTTTCTTGTGGGAAGCATCCCTGCAATGTAGAAAACCAGCAAATCAGAAAGAAGGCTAGCATAGAAACTTTCCCCCCGACATTCAAACATGCAAATCCCACATGCAATCTGACGTAGATTAACTACATGACTTGATGTTTACATATTCAGTTACGTACTTAAATCCCAGAATTTATGGTTTTCAACAATAGATCGCCTTACCAGACACAATACGTATTATCAAAACTATTCCTGCCATACACATGCCTACACTAGGCTTTCCTAGAGCAGCACACATTACACATTATATGGAAACTGCCGCCACCCATCCCTCTACTAGGAATCCTGTGAGGGGATCAACAGTGGAGAGCCTGTGGCTATCCAGCCTCAGCCAGCTTGCTTCCTTCCTTCCTTCCTTCCTTCCTTCCTTCCTTCCTTCCTTCCTTCCTTCCTTCCTTCTCTCTCTCTCTCTCTCTCTCTCACACACACACACACACACACACACACACTGTAGGTTTATCAATGAATTCTGTCTTTGCAATGAAACCTCTGCCTATGATCAGAGGCACCGGGTTCTTAATTCTTTTTTTAATTAATTTTCCCACATAAGGTACAAAAAAACTTGTCTGCAAGCAGTTTTGGAGACTTGCACCCAAGACTGAAAGCTTTGTAGATATCTCAAGTGATAGGGACTCGCACCTTTTATTGTATGTAGCACAGCAAGGGGTCTATTTAATTGCCAAGCCCTTCCTATGTTTGCAGTTAAAACCACTTTCCGCTGAGGCAAACCAATGTGATGGGGTGCAATGTTAAAATAAATGCCTCTACCAAGTGTAGCAGTCTCAATGTGTGGAGCATTTGCTCACCAGCATTAGCTGCCTCCAGGCCTTGCAGCAGGAGACTACAAATGTTCCACACACTGAGACTGCAACACATAGCAAAGGCTTTTAACGAGGGCATTGCTTGCCCCACTGGGGGAACAGAGTGGTGGTGTTTTTAATGATCCAGAATTTAAGAAAAATTCTGCAAGAAAAATTCAGACTGCACTCTGATTCAGCGTAATGCTGGCCTCAGTAACATGGCTTGCAATAGTGTTCTAGCAAAGCAGTAGCTATAAAATACAGAAAAAGAACAAACGATAGGCAAAGTGTTTACACAATGCAAAGTACCATTTACACATTTTTAAAATATATATATATAGCCTTGTTCCACAGGATGGAATGGGAAACTTGTGGGAGGAGGGCAGATGGTGTTGGACTACAACTCCCAACAGCCCCAGCCAGCATGGCTGATGGTCAAGGATCATGGGAGTTGTAGTCTAGCAACATCTGGAGGGCCACAGATTCCTCACACTTGGCCTAAACACTGATGGCTTTCTGTTTTATTTTTCTGAGTGTGGCATTACACAACTGATGTTCAAGATACTTCAGTTGTGAGACAAAGACTAAACATGGGGTGTTTTTATGTCTCAGGGACAAAACCCATACCAAAGAAAGCACTGCTACATATTGCAATTCAGCCACCAGCACATGTGAAAAAAATGTCGGCCTGTGGTATTATCATAGAGCAGAATCTCCACAAATATACAGGCAGGTGCATCTGAGTAGTCAGAGTATAAAATGGGTTTACAAGTAAGTCCTAGAAGTAGCCAATTGATTTTTTAAAATGCCAGTTAATGTCTATTTGTCAAGTTATTCAGCAAAACCACTCTCCTACTATGATCAAGCAAATGAAAAGCTTGATGAGAAAGGCAGTTAGCGAAGATCATACTTACACCCGTTTGTTTTTAGTAATTAGTCACAGTGTTAATAGAAACATCTACTTTAAGCAATAGTTGCTTATTTGTGCAAACTGTGGGGCCATATGTTCTGGTGGGTGTGGAAGGGTGTTGATAACAAAACTATAAACTTTGTGGATTTTTGTTATGTGAAATGTTGCATGCTTGCTCCCTACTCTGTGATATTTTCACTTCTGAGTGGTTGTCCTCAACTACCGTTTTCCATCTTTTTCCTCAGTAAGAAATGTGCTAAAGTGGGTAAAAATAGGCAAGTTAAGTATACACAAACAGATGCCCTCAGAAATGTTCAAACTTGATTGCTAAAAATCAGGAACTGAAATCAGGGCTGTGAAAGTGAAGGAGTATATACAGATGTTGCGGTAACCTTATTCAGAGGTTGTTGTTTTTTTATGCTGCCTTTTTAAATATATCTGGGACTCCCCCCACCCAATGCAAGCTGGTTCCTTCTGGATGGTGACAACGATTGATTATGCAAGCAAAACATTTGTTTCCTGTGAAATATATGATAAAACTAAAGCAAAAAAAGCAAGTAGGAACTAGCTAAATGTTGCATCATGTCTTTGAATATGTCCACATAGCCAGTAAGTAGTCAAGTCTTAAAATCGAGATCTACAAAACACGGCACCCCAACATCAGAAGTATAATGCTTCTTTCAGGGATATCAATGTCCATTAGCAGAGGGAAAAGGTGTACTCTTGATGTATCTATCATTGTCTTCTATAAGCAAGGATGCCTGGGAAAGCAGCTTTGGATGAAATTTTTGTTGTAGACCTGGAGATGAAGAAGCTTATACAAGCTGCATCAGGCAACCAATTTGCCCAGGAAAGTTACCTGTTACCCGCAAGTCTCACACTAGCAATGGTCTAGAATGGTATTAAGGAAACAGTGCAAGGAGCAAGCTCACAGATATAATCTATAAAGTTTAGCAGGAACTAGCTTTTATTTCACAAATTCAGATCACATACTCATCTAAAAGGCTATGTCAACCAGTAGGCAGCCAACCAGAGACAAATAGCAAAAACTACCATGTCCAAAGACCACCGATCCGCATGGATCTGTGTTCATAATCAACAGCGAGGCATTTACATGACAACAAGTTGTTCTGACACTCAATTTCAGCTATGCATAGACTTGAACTCAGATATTAGCATCCCTTTCAAATATACTAACACCATTTCTATTTTTATTTCAGGCTTCTTTATTCAACACTATACTGGTAGAGTAGATCGTTGGGAAAGGGTGAGTTGTTAGAGGTTTGTCAACTCAGTTCCAATATTTATGTAGTAGACTTGTACACACAACAAGCCAACAGCTTTGGGCAATACAAGAACCGCCACGCCTACAGAGCTTAGGTTTTCTGCCTCCAGTTGTGGCTTCGGAGAGAGAGAAAATCTGAGAGAAAGAGACAGGAATTTCAGGATTTCAGACATGATTCTCTCCCAGATATCGGGGACTGAACCTGTCAGCTTTGGCCTGCAAAGCAGATGATCTTACCACTTCGCTACGCCCCTCAGTTTATTCATTGCTTTGCCTCTTTGTCATTTTCTGTTCTTTACAGTGTACTCATAAGTAAGCCCCTCTGAGCTCAGTGGGGTTTACGCCTTGGGAAGGGTGTTTTGGGTCACCACATCAGCTGCAAATCTTGACACCTTCATGTGTTCAATGCAAAAAAAGAAGAAGAGCACGTGGACAGCTCACTACTTTGTTGAGACCTTGCTTCCAAAATGTGAAAATGGTTTACCAAGAAGAACTTTGAGACCTGCGGGTATAGGATGGAATATAAATTCAAACAACAACAACAACTCAAAGCCATTTCTGATCCATTCACACGCCTCACTCTCAGAAAATGAGAGATTATCCGACCCATTTCATATCTCACGCAAATAGATAGCTGGAGTATTTTTTAGTAAAGGCCTCCTTTCTCCTTTTTTATTATTTTTCTTTTTGTTTTTGGCAGACCCAACCCAGCCTTTTTCTAGCCCAGCTTGGCTTTGAGTCGCTGAGGTAATAATGGCCATGACCATTATTCTCAACAATTGCACTGAAGATTAAAGGAACCCTAAAACTCTCGGAATGATAGATTTACTTGCTAGGGGAGGGGGAAACCACATAAAACTCTGCTCTGAAGAACACATTTTTTTTTTCCAAAAAAAAATATATTTTACCTTTCTTGTGCTAACCATTTTATTTGACTGAAAGAGATGCTATCTCAAGGCAGCAGATGTGAAGTGCTAACAAATGGAACCCGTCTCAGAAGCCCTCTAATCTAAATGTTTTTTTAATGTATAAATGCCATATGCTGAATGGAATTTTTTTTTCCTCCCAGGCTACTATTTTTTTTTTATCTTGCTCTTTTCATGAAGCTCTCTAGTGAGAGATGGTAAGATAGCTGAACGTGTCACCACTGACCACATTGCTCTAAGGCTCAGCACATGCATGAATCCCCAAAGTCCTCTGAAAAGGCAGGAGAGAAAGAAGGTCATGCAAGAGACACATAAGGAGATCTCTGTGTTGGCAGAGGAAAGGAGGTTTCTTACACCATCCTCAAGCACCAGTCAATTCACATATGGAAACATTTGTTTTACTTTCCAAAACACATTTCGCATTTTTAAGCGAAGGTTCAAGTGAAACTTCTACATTGATTCAGTTAAGAGTCATGTCAAATGGGCAGAAAATATACTGTTGATTAGGAGGTAATAAACTGGCATTGCAAGACTATACTTACATGTCTTCCCAGAAGTAAGTCCCATTGAGGTCAATGGAGCTTATACCCCTTACAGCCAATTAAAAAAAAAAAAATGCTGTAAACTTGTGGGGTAGGATCAAAATGCAGCAGATCCATGTTGGACAGAGGCAAGGATCCTTCCCTTATAAATTATAACTTTTTTATTTTGGGGAGGATCTTTCAGAGTAATGAATGAAATTCAAATAGAGCAATAATTGCTCTATTCCAAAACACCTACTGCCAATGCCACCCGCACACTTCAAGAGAAGAGCTTGTATTTGGAGCTTGCCAGCGGGTTCCTCACTTTTGTGAGCCCTAGCATCATTTTAATATCTCCAAGTGGTACCACACAGAGTAATGAAAGATGTATATGATATTATAAAAAATATTTATAGTCGCTGGCAATACATGCCTGCTTTATTATGAAATAGAAAAAGTATTGTCCATCATACCGTAGCAGTTAAGCCACTTGTGAAAAACAGCCTTAGGGAAAGAAATCTCATGGGTCCAGGTAAATGATGCAATGAAGGACCCATTCAGCAAAATTCTTCACAGCTTCTTTTCAACAGGTAAGCTGTTGATAGAGAGGCCTTCAATATTTTGTTTTTCCCCATACAGAAGATCAGAGACGTAAGGACAAGTGTGGGCACTGATTGAAAACCTTACAATTTTGCCATAGCTTTATAAACTGAAAAATATGCATAAGGTAGGGTTGCCATAATTCAAAAAGTGAAAATCCAGACACAAAATTTTTTGAGCTTCTTTGAAGGAAATCCGACATGGGTTGCTGGATTTTCCCAGACATATCAGCGATTTCCACAGATGCTGTTTCCAACTGCCATATTCCAGCTATGTCCAGGAAATTCCAGGTGTATGGCAGCCCTCCATAAGGGAGAAGCATTTTAACCATACCTTCCCCATGACCTGTGCAGTGGGAATATGGAAGACCTTTAAATTGTGAGGGGTTAGTTGTGTACAGCAATGGTGCCTCTCATGCACAACTGTCTTTTTTTTGGGGGGGGAGGTCTGTGTTCCTTGAATTAGCCCACCCGATTTCTTGCCTCATGTTCAGACACCTGCTTATCTATTGATTAGGAACAGGGTCCAAGGTCAGCTAACTGTTAAATGAGCACAGGGGTCTACTCACATAGTCTCTGTGAATGTTTATGTGTACAGTGGTACCTCTGGTTAATAACTTAATTTGTTCCAGAGGTCCGTTCTCAACCTGAAACTGTCCTTAACCTGAGGTACCATTTTAGGTAATGGGGCTTTCCACTGCCGCTGTGCTGCCGAAGCACGATTTCTGTTCTCATCCTGAAGCAAAGTTCTTAACCTGAGGTACTATTTCTAGGTTAGTGGAGTCTGTAACCTGAAGCGTCTGTAACCCGAGGTACCACTGTACAAAATATAAAAGGGACTTGGAAACTCTACTTTAGCCTACGTCGAGACCGTGGAAGGTGCTATGTACTGGTGATTACAGAAAAACATCCTTTGCTGTTCTGTGAGGGTCCCCAGTGACTCAAGGAGTGTAAGCTGTCTGCCTTTTGCTTTGCTCTTTGTCCTTGTTTGGTTGCCTCATCCGGCCTTTAAATAAAATCGGTTTTTCAACAAACAGACCTGGTATGCTCTTTGCTAAGAATCCAAAAAGAACCACTGCTCTTGGCTGAACAACCTACCAGTTTTTTTAATGTTCATGGTTTAAAATGCACATGCAAACGTGCAAATCCCTGCAGGATCAAGTGGTATAGTCTAGCTCAGAAGTGTATCCCTCACATGATTGCTGATTGCAAGCATCAGACTCCATAGTTTAGCTATAAATGGGACTGGAATGCTTTCTCACACTTCAGCATGTTTTTGTCTTACTCCAAACAGCTGACCATCCCCACTTGCTTTCTTCCTTGCATGTGACTCAACTGTTGGCAGAGAACAAGAGAGCAGATATTGTGCTGTAGAATGTGTTAGTTCAGTTCAAAGAGACTGATAATCTTGCATCTTGCTCATAAGTATAATAGAATGCAAAATGCTTTGGTATTTGATACTTCCCACCCCCCTCGTTCCATTTTCAGATGTTCAGGATATCTATCCCCCAAAGTAATGGTTTGAATTTATTAGCATAAATATCTCCAGGCTATCAAAAACCTTCCTTTTATATAGGTTATGTAGAACTATACTTTCGCCTCCCTGCATTTAGGGCTTAAGAATTTTGTTTTAATCCTCGATCTTCCCACATACAGTGTTAATTACACTTTGATAAGCCATGTTAGTAAGATGGGGAGATGAAGTGCAAAGAGCAAGAATTCCCTTCGCAGCAACAAGACAACGCTAACTGGAAGTTTCTTAGAGGAATACACCAACAGTTCAGAGGGGAGACAGAGACAAAGAGGGAGGGGAGGATGTCAGCAGATAACTCAAAACAAATCAGAATAAGCAACAGGGGACAAACAAGTTCTGTTGAGAAGGCATTAGAGGATTTAGATAGAAGCACACTTTCCTTTACAAAGGAACAGTAAGCATGCATGTCCTATGTGAAACATGCAGTATAGATAGTTGGAAATGGAACATTTACGTAACAGCACTAAGGGGAAATTGAGTATTGTACACAAATGTGTGTAATAGTCACTCAGTTCCATTTTTCTTCAAAAAAAAGCAGCTTCAGAGTGGATGGTTTTGAGATGAGAAGTGGCAGGCAAGGAGGTGCTTTATCTTCTTTTCTTTTCTTTTTTGCTGTTGGCCACTTGAATTCATTCCTCCAAACGTTTTCTTCCTCCAAATGTGGGATTTCCTTTGCACTTGATCTGGGAGCTGCAGTTAGTGCAGAAAGTTGCAGTGCAATTGCTGACAGGACAGAATCCTTGTCAGCACATAGTACCTGTGCTCAGAGATCTGCACCGTCTCCTGATTTCCTACAAGACACACATCAAGCCTGTAACAACTTAGAAGCAGTTTACCTGCAAGATCGCCTTATCTGCCCACTTGAGTGCTTTGATCTGCAGAACTGGTACTGTTACAGGTGCCGCATAAAACCAGTTATGTATTTGTTGACATTTTGGTGCCTGCTAAAAGCATTTTTCGTCGAGACAATTCTACTTGGACATGTAGAATGTTGGTGTTCAGATGTCTTCTGAAAGTTGTGTAGTTCTTTATCTCCTTGACATCTGAAGGGAGGGCGTTCCACAGGGAGGGCGCCACTACCAAGAAGGCCCTGCGCCTGGTTCCTTTTAACTTTGCTTCTCGCAGTGAGGGAACCAGCAGAAGACCCTCAGAGGAGGACCTCAGCATCCAGGCTAAGCAACGGGGTGGAGACGTTCCTTCAGGTATACTGGGCCGAGGCCATTTAGGGCTTCAAAGGTCAGCACCGACACTTTGAATTGTGCTCAGAAATGCACTGGGAAATATGCTGGCTTAGTTTCTTTTGAAAGAAGAGGTTGCTGGAGACATGATATTTTGTAGTATTTATATATATTTACAAACATACAAGCCAGATCAACTCCTGTGTGCATAGTGGTGCATGTGCCCGGTTGCTGTCTGTGCATGGTGCCCATGACAGTTTCCCCAGCTTGCAAATGTGTCCACAGTCCACAAACACCGCATAAAGATAGACCCACAGCAGCAGTCCTAGTCTCAGAAACCTAATGGCAAAATCCAAAACAGTATATAGGTTGCTTTCTCCACTGTTCGATTCAGGCTCTTCTAAGCTCACAAGCATTTCCCAGTGCATCCTGTGGCCAGTCCCATTAATTAAGCACCACATTTAATGATGGAAATGATTAAGATGAATTATGGTTTTAAAAGATGCCATTTATGTTCAGTAGCCTCACACAAAATATTAATTGCATGGGTTTTAGCTTAATTAAATACACAATTTGTGTGTGTGTGTGTGTGTGTGTGTGTGTGGTCAGAAATTGTTCACTCTTGGAAATCCTTGCTTTTCAGCATTTAAGTATTACTGAATGTCCTTCCTTCAAGCATTGGCTGACCGCTTGAAAATGTGAATGTTGATACGGCATAAAATCTTGCTACATAAAATAATGTGTTATGAAAACTCTTGATTTTATCATATATTGTGATAATTTTATTGCTCCTACTGCTTTTAAAATCTGTTTTCATAATATTTTTAAATGACTATTTTATACTGAGGGCCTTTTCGGTAGTGGAACCCTCCTTGTGGAACACCCCTCCTTTCAGATGCCAAGGAGATAGAGAACTACACAACTTTTAGAAGACATCTGAAGGCAGCTGTCAGGCTTCAAGGAATCCGATCCCTCCCACGGTGGCAGCCAAGAATCAGATAACCAAAAAACAGTTATTACCAAGTAATTTAACCACTATGCACAGAGAGAAACGAAGGAATGCAGTCTACCTAGGATAATGGTGTTGCTCCGAGTAAAGTCCCACCCCCTCCATCTCTCCTATTCTATGTCACCCCTGCATTGGCTAATCTGAGCTTTATGCCTCTGAGCTTTCTATTCTACCACCCTCAATGCATGCCTGGTCCTGGGAGAAAGGGGGTCAGGAATGCTTTCCAAGGACACTGAGTCTGCCAAATGTCTCTCCCCTGGTGCTTCTTCTTCTTCCTGCTGTTCCTCTCCCAATATTTCCCAGCTTCATCCCTCTGCAGCCTCTGAACTATGCCCTTCTGCAAACCACTGATCTAAATCTAAAATGTCTTCCTGTTCTTGGGAAGGTTCAGGAGAAGGTAGGGCGGTCCCCACCATTCCTCCTCAGTCCAGCCCCTGACAGCAGCCCTGTATCGGGACGTTTTTAATGCTTGATATTTTACTGTGTTTTTGTATATGCTGTAAGCTGCCCAGAGTGCCTGGGGAAACTCAGCCAGATGGGCGGTGCAAATGAAATTGTTGTTGTTATTATGGTTATGCAGTAGAGTAACCTTAACTTAGCACCACCCCTACTCGCAAACAATCCAACTCGCGACCGTGGCAAACCCGGAAGTAAATACCTGGAAGTAAACATCTAAAAGTCCAACATACTGGTTTTGTGGGCCTATTTGAAACCAGTGTGACATAGCATCCTTTGCATGGCAAATGGCATGATCTTATAGAATCACAGATTTGTAGAGTTGGAAGAGACCACAGGGGTCATCTAGTCCAACCCCCTGCAATGCAGGACTCTTTTTGCCCAGCATAGGGCTCAAACCCATGACCCTGAGATTAAGAGTCCGATGCTCTACTGACTGATCTTGTTCACTTGTATGCGTGTGCGCACCCATGTGTATTATTATACAGCACACACAAAATCTTCCATATATTTATTTTCCTGGATATTTGTTTGCTAAAAATAATTAGACATATTTATGTTTATATATTTCTTCATATTTTTGTATTGTATTCATAGAACAGTAAAAGAAAAACCAACCCACTGCTTTTACAGGAGACAAATAGCCGTGCAAAAGTTGGATATATTTGGCCCAACTGCATCATAAACCATCTTAAAGGCTTTTTCCTAATACGATAACCACAGTTTCCCAGTTCCCAGGAAACTGTACCTAGTGCATTTCCCTCAGGCTGGCCACGGAGGGAGGGAGGAAGTGGCTGCAAGTGCAATTTTCCTTCACCCCAAGCCACTGTGTCAGAATCATAGATATCATACATGACATCACTTAATGTGAGGACAGAATTGAAATGTCTGGGATTTCCACCCATCTGATAGGAATGACATCTATATCAATGCAAAGACCCATTTTATTTCTTAACAAAGAAATTGAAACTTGCCTAGTTGCATAACGCTAAGAGATCTGGAAACATAACCAGAGCTCAAACATCTGCTTTTCGTTTCCCGAACTTTTGATGGCAAAACTGTGTTATTTTTAGAATTTTACTAATCTCGTAGACATCCTGCCAACGCTTTTTATTCCAAACGTGATTTGCCTATGTGTCTCTGGCCTCGCGCAAACCTTTACGCATCTGTCCTCAGGCTCAATCATGGCACCTTTTTGCGAACTAAGATCAGAACTATGTTTGCTGAGATAGTGAACTTAGTGTTGCCATATTTCAAGAAATAAGAATCCGGACACAAAAGTTGCTGAGCTTTTTTGGGGGGAAATAGCCCAACATTCTGAGATTTTTCCAAATTCCTCCTGGATGCTAATTTCACAGTTGAAATTCTGGACGTGTCTGTGAAATTCTGGGCCTATGGCAACCCTAACTTAGTTTTTCTAAGACAGACAGATGATTTCTTTTGAATAAATCAGTGGTTCCTCTTCTCTGCTAATGTTGTGTTCTGCTACCTTCCCAACCCCTCTCCCCAAATCTTTGTTTCCAGATGTAGAAAATGATGACTCGAGTGAGCTCAAGAACATCTGTCTTCAGCATAAATTCTGTGGGCAGAATCTCCAATTCTGCAATGCAAAACTGTGACAATTCCTTCCTGTTTCATCAGCTTCCTTGCACTTTTAATGTCCTTTAGAGATTATTTGCCCAGAGTTTTTCACATGCATGCATTGTTTTTCATTTCATCCAGTTCCTCCTTTTGATTTCCAAATTAGTCTATGCCTGTATACTATGATCAGGAAGCACTGTTTATTTTATATATAAAAGCATATCTATACTGTCATATCACAAAATATAAAGGCAGTGATGCTAATAAAGCACTGATACTAAGGAACTCTGGGGAAAGGCAGGAAATACTAATCTCAAAGCCCTTCCGTTCCCTACTAGAAGGCATTAGCTAAGAATATTATTAAAACCCCAGACTTTCCAGTAGTTAGCTAGCTCTCCTAGCTCCAGCAGGACAGAACTTGCCCAATGGTCCCCAGGACTCATGATAGAGTTGTAATGTTGGAAAGAACCGCAAGGATTTTCTAGTCCAACCCTGTGCAATGCAAGAATCTTTTTGCCCATGACCCCGATATTAAAAGTCTCACACTCTACCAACTGAGCTGACTCAGCACACCTGCTTCACTTTAAGGGTATACTTCCCTTCTCCCACCATCTCTCTCCATACCCTCCAACATTCCTCAGGTGAAAATAGTGACATTTCTCACTCCCCCACAAAATGACCCTCCTCAACCCCCTATTTTTGGTCAGCCATCCCATGCAGAGCATCTCCTATCAGAATAAGGGCAAGTGCCGCCACCACTACGGCAACAGGACGTTGCCCCACCACCACCCTGAGAAAGCCCCTTCATCGCAATTTGATTTGATTCTTTGGTAGATTTACAACAAGAAAAACACACACCAATAAATGAATTGTAGAACGGAGCAGGATTAGATAGAGATGCACAAAGCATTGAAAAGAGAGGAAAAATCAAGACTCCTTGTGCTCCACTCTGCTCCCCCTTTCTTACTGCCCTCCACCTGCCCATCAGAGCTAGCGCATCACACAGAGCTGGGCCGCAGAGCTGGAAGCCACTTCTCAAGGGAAGTGGCCAGCAGCAGTGGCCATTGGAGAAGCAACAGAATGCTCCCTTGCAGTTTGGGACAAACGCTGGCTCATCCTCCTCCCCTGAGCTCAGTGGCGGCGGCAGCACTGGTGGGGGGAAATAGGGACATTTCAGGACCAAATCAGAAGTCAAGATGGCTTTTGTAATTCCAGGACAGTCCCTGGAAAATTGAGACACTTGGAGGGTGTGCCCTCTCCGCATTTCTGTAGGCCTTTTAAAAAGTTTGGGGATCTTACACTCTTTAATCAAGGTGGGCATGCACTGTAGAATTTGTTACCTGCTTAGACTGTAGCTTTGCTATCTGAAATAGCAGTGACATCTTCTGTCGCTCCCATTCTACAATAAACCAAGCTTTCATTGTTTCTTTGTGTGAGAGTTTCTTGGGGCATAAGGTCAAGGGTTAACACACATCCGCAACAAGCGCACATCATAACTCCAGCAAAAGATCCTAAACCTCTCAGCAGTGTATATGAACATGAATGAGTGCAGGTTGCACACATGTGACACAGGTATACAGCTCAATGTTTTATAAAAGAGACAGTACAGTCGTACCTTGGGTTTTGAACAGCTTAGTTTTCGAACGTTTTGGCTCCCGAATGCCGCAAACCCAGAAGTGACAGTTCTGGTTTGTGAACTATTTTTGGAAACTGAATGTCTAATGGGGCTTCAGCGACTTCCAATTGGCTGCAGGAGCTTCCTGCAGCCAATCAGAAGTCATGCTTTGGTTTCCGAATGTTTTGCAAGTTGAACGGACTTCCAGAACAGATTGAAGCTCACCAGCATGGCAGATGTACGCTCAGAAAGCAACTCAAGTTGCCTGTGCTGAAATAAGGCGTCTAATAAATTTAATAAATAATTCTCCACCACAGACATGCCTCTAGGGCATGGAAAGCATATGGGAGGAACCGGTACAGTGCTGGGGCTCCCAGTCCTACCTGGAGATGTCAGGGATTGAACCTGGGAACCTTCTGCATTCCAAGCAGATGCTCTGACCACTGAACTACAGCCCTTCCTCACAGGCCCCTTCACCCAGGTGTGCCAACTTGGGAAAGCCATTGGGGGTGAGGCTGACGTCGCGCATCACAATGTCACAAAATCATGTCCAGGAATCGGACACAACGCCTGGATATGACACTGTCACATGTGACGTCTGGGTGCTACACAGCAGCTCAGCTTCTCTGCTTCTCGCCACCACCACAGGCCAGGGGCTATGGAGAAGGAGGAGCCACTGGGTTGCTGGCTTGTGCAACAGTGTTGCATCTGGGTGTTGTGTCCGGAGTCTGGGCATCCATCAGACATCCCACACGGCACCCCGATTGATGATGAGGGGGAGTGGAAATGTTCTTATGACAGCCTCATGGACACGAACTAATACAGTGGTACTTCGGGTTACATACGCTTCAGGTTACAGACTCTGCTAACCCAGAAATAGTGCTTCAGGTTAAGAACTTTGCTTCAGGATCAGAACAGAAATCGTGCTCTGGCGGCGTGGCAGCAGCAGGAGGCCCCATTAGCTAAAGTGGTGCTTCAGGTTAAGAACAGTTTCAGGTTAAATACAGACCTCCGGAAGGAATTAAGTACTTAACTTGAGGTACCACTGTAAAGCCCTTACCTTTGCATGCTGGAATAGTTTGTTGGACTAGTTTGGAATAGTTACTATTCTCCTCAAATTTGTTTTTGATGGCCAAATCACCCAAATAATACATTCTGTCTGATTCATCTGCTGCCTTACTGCTCTTAATGTCCTTCAGCGGACCCAGCCCTGTTTCAATAGCTATTACTGCGCTCGGCATTTATCCATTTAGCGCATTCCTCCCGAATGCCTCGATGAACCCATTTTGTCAACACACCCCTTTTATCAGTTCAGCTGCTTGTGAACGATCCAACCAATAATCCATAAAGCACTTCCTGGTCCTTTTAATTATCAGATTCTTCTGAGGAATAGCTACTTAATGGATTCCTTTTATGTACCTTCTTTTACTACCAGCCCCTAAGAAAGGGAAAGGTAGCAGCTCTGTTATGCTCAAGGTAGCAGCTCTATTATGTTAGGGGGTGGTCACAATGCAATGGGGAAACATAGCTTATGGAATTCAACTCTGATCCTCAAGAGCTCTAATGCACAGAGGGTTGCTTTCAGGATCAGAGCATTAGCGATTCCATTAACCCTAATAATGAGTGGTTGTACATGCAAGTAAAAGAGACTTTGGGCTTGTAGCTGGGGGTGGGAGGGCCCGTATTTTGGATCTCAAATGGAGAAAATAATGCATGAACATTAGAAGTTTTCAGGGTCGCTGCCTGCCTGCCACAAAGACGCCTCCAGGTTCTGCTCTGAGCATCCTGAAGTTTGCGGGTATCCATTATGGGAGTGTGGAAGCTGTGCCCATTAAAAAGAGCCAAGTTGTGTTTGATTAACAGGCTTTTCATAAACACACTGACACACACTTCTTTCTTTCATTTTCTTTCTTTTTTAATTATCTCCAACTGCAAATGAGCATCATCCGTTTTGCTATCATATTTTCTCAGCCTACAAAGTGCATTCTCACTTTCGGATTTCAGCTAGGAGTGAAAAATGACAGAATTTGTAACGAGAGAGTGAGCAACATGCCATCAACACCCCTTCGCCCGCAAAAATGGCATCACATCAGGCTTTTAAATCGCGTCTCTGCCACACCTTTGGGCATCCGCGATTCTGTCAGAGCCCTCAAAATCTGCTTCGTCTATCACCAGGTGCAGCCTTTGAACGCCGAAGCGCTATCTGCCATGCTGGTTGGCATGGCAACAGTTGTCAAATCATCCCTTGATAATGTTCTTTAATTGATTGTATAAATTATTTCTGAGCTTTGCTATTGCAAAATGATGTTCGGGGTCTCTTAAGTGAGTGGTTCAGACTGGATGCACTTAAAAATGCATTGCATCCACTGACCTTAGCTGAGAAACTGACCCTCTTACAAGGCTAGAACACTTTGGATAAAGCATAAATGTTAAGCATTAAAATGTGCGGGGGAGGGATTCAGAGCTGTGGCAAAGCTAATTACTGCCCCAAGTGTATGTTAACTTCCATTCAGGCAAACAAAGCCACAATACCTACACAAACGTACAAGAGAAGGTTACACACCAGATCATTTAACAAGCTCTAAATATCGGCGTTGACGCAGTTTCGCTATAACAAAAGATACCATGTTTTAAACCCATCAAGTGCAGTAGGGAGCCCACTACAAGCATAACAATCGCTTCTTCATATTTAGCCTTTATTTTGTTCGTTTCTTTATTTCACCTAATTGTATTAAAACCTCAAAGCGGGCTGGGAAAAAGTTGAAAACTATAAAATTATCGGCAGAAAACAGAAGCAACTTCTTTAAAACATTCAAAAAATAAAGAAAGAAGTTAAACCCTGGATTGCAAGGCGTGTCAAAGCTCTACAAGTCTGGATAGACTTGCCTAAACAAAAGTGTTTTTAGTAGGCACCCAAAAGAGTCTTGAGACAACGACTGGCAAAGAAGATACCTGAATATTCCACTGTCATCTCAAGTGGGATGGTTATTTGGGGAGAGGGCTGTGGCTCAGTAACTGTACATGTGTTTTGGATGCAGAAGGTTCCAGGTAATTAATTAATTAAATGGGACCTCTTTCCGCTTAGATGTAGAAGCTGTAACTAGGGACACCCACAGTCAAAGCTTCCCCCCCCCCCCCCGAGCTGGATCCATGCGCTACTCTTTCCATGATGTTTATCCGAGCCCCGGGCACCCCTATGTTAAAACTGACCCATTGCATTCATTGCATAGCATTCTCCTTACTGTCAGTCCTTTTTACAGAGAAAATGGGCCTGCATGCTTGATCCTTTTGCCACTGCAGTTCTACGCTGACCATCTTTCGGTGATGTCACCGGAGTAGCTTTACTTCCAATTTCCACTAGTCTGAAAAGATAAGAGTCAACCAATCTGTCTATTAATTTCCAGCTCTCCCAGGTGAAACCAAGAGAAACCAGAAGGAACCCAGCAGAGACCAACTTAAAGGATTATAGGAACATTGACTAAACTTTCTACTAAGATAGATATTCTGGTGCCAAGCATGCACAAAATTGTTTACCTGTGCTGCTATATATAGCAATAAATTATATATATATATATATATATATTTGCTTTCGTAGATTTTCACGGGTACAGGAATGCAGGTTTTGGTGTCCTCGGGTGTCTTCCCGTGTAAAAGTTGGGGTGTCTAGGCGACGTTTCGACGAGGTCTCACTCGTCATCTTCAGGCTGGTGCTTTCGGCTTCTTGTTTTCTAGTTTCTCGTAGGTTCTTGTCAGCTGGAAGGTTTCCTCCCCGTAGAGGTGAGATATTTGCTTTCGTAGATTTTCACGGGTACAGGAATGCAGGTTTTGGTGTCCTCGGGTGTCTTCCCGTGTAAAAGTTGGGGTGTCTAGGCGACGTTTCGACGAGGTCTCACTCGTCATCTTCAGGCTGGTGCTTTCGGCTTCTTGTTTTCTAGTTTCTCGTAGGTTCTTGTCAGCTGGAAGGTTTCCTCCCCGTAGAGGTGAGATATTTGCTTTCGTAGATTTTCACGGGTACAGGAATGCAGGTTTTGGTGTCCTCGGGTGTCTTCCCGTGTAAAAGTTGGGGTGTCTAGGCGACGTTTCGACGAGGTCTCACTCGTCATCTTCAGGCTGGTGCTTTCGGCTTCTTGTTTTCTAGTTTCTCGTAGGTTCTTGTCAGCTGGAAGGTTTCCTCCCCGTAGAGGTGAGATATTTGCTTTCGTAGATTTTCACGGGTACAGGAATGCAGGTTTTGGTGTCCTCGGGTGTCTTCCCGTGTAAAAGTTGGGGTGTCTAGGCGACGTTTCGACGAGGTCTCACTCGTCATCTTCAGGCTGGTGCTTTCGGCTTCTTGTTTTCTAGTTTCTCGTAGGTTCTTGTCAGCTGGAAGGTTTCCTCCCCGTAGAGGTGAGATATTTGCTTTCGTAGATTTTCACGGGTACAGGAATGCAGGTTTTGGTGTCCTCGGGTGTCTTCCCGTGTAAAAGTTGGGGTGTCTAGGCGACGTTTCGACGAGGTCTCACTCGTCATCTTCAGGCTGGTGCTTTCGGCTTCTTGTTTTCTAGTTTCTCGTAGGTTCTTGTCAGCTGGAAGGTTTCCTCCCCGTAGAGGTGAGATATTTGCTTTCGTAGATTTTCACGGGTACAGGAATGCAGGTTTTGGTGTCCTCGGGTGTCTTCCCGTGTAAAAGTTGGGGTGTCTAGGCGACGTTTCGACGAGGTCTCACTCGTCATCTTCAGGCTGGTGCTTTCGGCTTCTTGTTTTCTAGTTTCTCGTAGGTTCTTGTCAGCTGGAAGGTTTCCTCCCCGTAGAGGTGAGATATTTGCTTTCGTAGATTTTCACGGGTACAGGAATGCAGGTTTTGGTGTCCTCGGGTGTCTTCCCGTGTAAAAGTTGGGGTGTCTAGGCGACGTTTCGACGAGGTCTCACTCGTCATCTTCAGGCTGGTGCTTTCGGCTTCTTGTTTTCTAGTTTCTCGTAGGTTCTTGTCAGCTGGAAGGTTTCCTCCCCGTAGAGGTGAGATATTTGCTTTCGTAGATTTTCACGGGTACAGGAATGCAGGTTTTGGTGTCCTCGGGTGTCTTCCCGTGTAAAAGTTGGGGTGTCTAGGCGACGTTTCGACGAGGTCTCACTCGTCATCTTCAGGCTGGTGCTTTCGGCTTCTTGTTTTCTAGTTTCTCGTAGGTTCTTGTCAGCTGGAAGGTTTCCTCCCCGTAGAGGTGAGATATTTGCTTTCGTAGATTTTCACGGGTACAGGAATGCAGGTTTTGGTGTCCTCGGGTGTCTTCCCGTGTAAAAGTTGGGGTGTCTAGGCGACGTTTCGACGAGGTCTCACTCGTCATCTTCAGGCTGGTGCTTTCGGCTTCTTGTTTTCTAGTTTCTCGTAGGTTCTTGTCAGCTGGAAGGTTTCCTCCCCGTAGAGGTGAGATATTTGCTTTCGTAGATTTTCACGGGTACAGGAATGCAGGTTTTGGTGTCCTCGGGTGTCTTCCCGTGTAAAAGTTGGGGTGTCTAGGCGACGTTTCGACGAGGTCTCACTCGTCATCTTCAGGCTGGTGCTTTCGGCTTCTTGTTTTCTAGTTTCTCGTAGGTTCTTGTCAGCTGGAAGGTTTCCTCCCCGTAGAGGTGAGATATTTGCTTTCGTAGATTTTCACGGGTACAGGAATGCAGGTTTTGGTGTCCTCGGGTGTCTTCCCGTGTAAAAGTTGGGGTGTCTAGGCGACGTTTCGACGAGGTCTCACTCGTCATCTTCAGGCTGGTGCTTTCGGCTTCTTGTTTTCTAGTTTCTCGTAGGTTCTTGTCAGCTGGAAGGTTTCCTCCCCGTAGAGGTGAGATATTTGCTTTCGTAGATTTTCACGGGTACAGGAATGCAGGTTTTGGTGTCCTCGGGTGTCTTCCCGTGTAAAAGTTGGGGTGTCTAGGCGACGTTTCGACGAGGTCTCACTCGTCATCTTCAGGCTGGTGCTTTCGGCTTCTTGTTTTCTAGTTTCTCGTAGGTTCTTGTCAGCTGGAAGGTTTCCTCCCCGTAGAGGTGAGATATTTGCTTTCGTAGATTTTCACGGGTACAGGAATGCAGGTTTTGGTGTCCTCGGGTGTCTTCCCGTGTAAAAGTTGGGGTGTCTAGGCGACGTTTCGACGAGGTCTCACTCGTCATCTTCAGGCTGGTGCTTTCGGCTTCTTGTTTTCTAGTTTCTCGTAGGTTCTTGTCAGCTGGAAGGTTTCCTCCCCGTAGAGGTGAGATATTTGCTTTCGTAGATTTTCACGGGTACAGGAATGCAGGTTTTGGTGTCCTCGGGTGTCTTCCCGTGTAAAAGTTGGGGTGTCTAGGCGACGTTTCGACGAGGTCTCACTCGTCATCTTCAGGCTGGTGCTTTCGGCTTCTTGTTTTCTAGTTTCTCGTAGGTTCTTGTCAGCTGGAAGGTTTCCTCCCCGTAGAGGTGAGATATTTGCTTTCGTAGATTTTCACGGGTACAGGAATGCAGGTTTTGGTGTCCTCGGGTGTCTTCCCGTGTAAAAGTTGGGGTGTCTAGGCGACGTTTCGACGAGGTCTCACTCGTCATCTTCAGGCTGGTGCTTTCGGCTTCTTGTTTTCTAGTTTCTCGTAGGTTCTTGTCAGCTGGAAGGTTTCCTCCCCGTAGAGGTGAGATATTTGCTTTCGTAGATTTTCACGGGTACAGGAATGCAGGTTTTGGTGTCCTCGGGTGTCTTCCCGTGTAAAAGTTGGGGTGTCTAGGCGACGTTTCGACGAGGTCTCACTCGTCATCTTCAGGCTGGTGCTTTCGGCTTCTTGTTTTCTAGTTTCTCGTAGGTTCTTGTCAGCTGGAAGGTTTCCTCCCCGTAGAGGTGAGATATTTGCTTTCGTAGATTTTCACGGGTACAGGAATGCAGGTTTTGGTGTCCTCGGGTGTCTTCCCGTGTAAAAGTTGGGGTGTCTAGGCGACGTTTCGACGAGGTCTCACTCGTCATCTTCAGGCTGGTGCTTTCGGCTTCTTGTTTTCTAGTTTCTCGTAGGTTCTTGTCAGCTGGAAGGTTTCCTCCCCGTAGAGGTGAGATATTTGCTTTCGTAGATTTTCACGGGTACAGGAATGCAGGTTTTGGTGTCCTATATATATATATATATATATATATATATATATATATATATATTCATTCCTCTTTTTTGCTATATATAGCAACACAGTTAAACAATTTTGTGCATGCTTTCACACAAAGGAGAAACTAGGAGAATAGGAAGCTGCCTTATACGGAGTCAAAGCACTGGTCAATCTAGCACACTATTGCCTACCTTGATTTGCATATTTCCCCCCCCCTTCATTTCAGGCAGGGGTCCCTCCCGGCCCTACCTAGAGATACCACTGGGAATTAAAGCTGGGGCATTCTGCATGCAAAGCAGATGCTGTACCGTAAGAGGGAAGGGGGCAAATGATATGTTATATGGAAGAGGCATAATTGGATCTCCTATTTTTGTTCAGACAAAATGCAGACACTATGGCAGGGTTTGCTGTAAATTAGCATGCAGCAAAAGAGGTACCCAACCTTCTGCACCATCTCCCCAGTCTAAATTACCCATGCTGCTAATTGTGGGGCGGGGGGAGAGTATAATAACAAATTTGCAGCCTCCCAGCAGAGACACATTCTAGTTCAACAGAAATGTCAAGAGATCCATCAAGGATCTATGTAATGTGTAGTTTGGCCCAGGGAAGCAGCTGGAGGTTAACTTTTCCTTGGCCACCTAGCAAGCCTCTGACTGAAGCATGGCTTAATCTCAGATTATTCAAGATGAAAACTCAATACAGGCCACACTCGATACAGGCCATTAACACATGTCCAAGGCACGCATTCATGACCCTACAATTTTTTTGATTCAATGATGATGGACATTTTAGATTCTAAGAATGCCTGAGGAAATTGGTTTCTGCAGATTTCATTGCAAACCGAGCTGATATGTGTGTAACATGGCCTACCCAATGTAACAGAATTTCATATGTTCTCGCAGGCTGCCTTGTAGTATAATAGTCCTTTTCTCTCTTTGTGTTGAAGCAAAATAAAAATTTCAAAACAGTGATGCAGAAACATTTTTCAGCAAGCTTAAATTCCTCTCTGGGTCCTTTCCTGTAATGTTACTGGAACACAACTATGGTCTCTTGGTTTGTGTGTGTATTTGTGGTGTGTGTGTGTGTGTGTATGTTTTCCTTTTATTTATTTTTGCAGCTCGAGTATTAGAGGGTATTGTTTCTGTAGCAGCTATGGCATTTAGCAGCATGCCTTGTGATTTGTGTCCAGGAAAGAAACACATAGCTAATGAAGTTACAGCACATCTTAAACTCCCAACCTGAAATATCTTCCAACATATGAAATGCCTTTTCTAATTTGCATAGTTGTTCAGACTGGTATCTCAACACAAGCATCCATTGAAATGTGGGCGGCTGTCCGTGGATGACTGTTTTATGTCCCTCATGGGACATTACTTCAGTAGCATCTACAAGTGAAGCAAAATTATGACTGTAGTGCAGATGAAAGTTCCCTAATTCTGGTTTTCATCATTTGCCTTGTTTTCCCATTTTGCAAAGCTTCATAAAATTAGGTTTGCTGCCATACATTTTACTATGCCTGGGGGAAATTATTGATAGTCCTGGATAGTCTGAAAGATATCATTTGAGCCCAGGCTTCTATTTTGCTTTATTTGTCTGGCATGCCATCAGTGTGGAGGCACCGTAAACTTACTCGCATAATGCAAGCAAATAGCCAGTGCCTGCCTAATTCCGCTCGGTGTATTCATGGGAAGTATAAAATTAGACAAAATTGCTACATTTGGAAACTGAGCTGCATGTATCGGATCTTTTAAAAGTGAATTTGGGTCTGAGGTGGTCTGGAATGCTATCATTTAATATGGCTCATCCTTTGTTTGCACTGAGCAGCTTCTGCCTACCAAAGCTCCATCTTCAAATGCATAATACATCTTCCCTTCTTCTGCCTAAGACAGCCTGTTATCCCCAACACAAACCCACTGCGTTCAATTGGCTGGGGAAGCTCTGCTGTCTATATTCGCTGTATTATACTGCAGCATTGTGCATGGTTTTTATTTCCAGTATTATTATTATTGTACTAACTGTTCTTATACAGGCACAATTGTTTTACTATGTTATGCATTTTTGCATTTTTATATTGCAAACTGCCCTACGATCCTCAGATGAAGGGGCAGGAAAGAAATTTAATAACACACACAGAGAGAAAATCATAGAATTGTAGGGTTGGAAGGGACCCTGAGGATCATCTATTTCAACACCCTGCAATACAGGAATATGCAGCTGTCCCAAACAGCAATCGAACCTGCGACCTTGGCATTATCACACCATGCTCTAACCAACCTTTTTTATATATAAGTGGCAATTCTACACACGCATCATTTTGAATACGCGCAGGATTACACTGTTACTATTGCAAATGTGAAAGCATAGGCTAGTCCCCACTCCCTCTGCAATCAAGACAGACCTCAGTGGTCACCCCAACTCACATGATCCCTTTAAACTTATTTTCCTGACTCTAAACTTAATTGAGCTTTGGGGCCCATGTGTTTCCAAAAAAGAATGGTGCGAATGATACCTTGTAAAGTCAAGGTGCTCTTCCCTGCTCCTACACAGCCTACACTAGATCCTCTATAATTATATTTCATCTTTCCTTTATCTTTTCGTTACCTTCTTCTCTTATTTACAAAGCTAGTTTGAATTCAGCATCTCAAATGATACTCAGCAAATGAAGCTGCAACCCTGTGCACCTGGGAGCAAGTCCCCTCAAACCCCATTAAAGCACACACAAAAGTTTAAAACAATCTACAACCACAGAAATAAAGTGGGTCCTAAAAACATGCATGTCAGCTGTCAAAAGCCAGGGAAAGGCAGGATACAGCATTGCCTGAAAGCCGTATCATGATGGCGCCAGACATACCATATTTTTTGCTCTATACGACTCACTTTTTCCCTCCTAAAAAGTAAGAGGAAATGTGTGTGCATCTTATGGAGCGAATGCAGGCTGTGCAGCTATCCCAGAAGCCAGAACAGCAAGTGGGATTGCTGCTTTCACTGCGCAGCGATCCCTCTTGCTGTTCTACCTCCTGGGATTCAGAATATTTTTTTTCTTGTTTTCCTCATCCCAAAACTTGTTGTTGTTGTTGTTGTTTAGTCGTTTAGTCGTGTCCGACTCTTCGTGCTGCATCTTATGGTCTGGTGCATCTTATAGAGCGAAAAATACGGTACCTCTGTGGAGAGGAAGTTCAATCGGGGGGGGGGGCAGAACAACCAAGTGATTTGTTATCAGCTGTTGTGGTGCTCCTTTGAAGGACTGTGTCATTTTTACAGATTTGATGCTTTCTTTTTATCCAATAGTACTTTGTCGTAAACCGCCCTGTGGCTTGTTCAGAGTATGGTATGTAAATCACATCAATAAATTCACAAAGTGGAGGCTTGGGATATGGTGGCTCCAATGTGCCGACTCCAAACACCCCTACCCCCCCTAAAAAAAATAATCTTCACCTTTTGGCCTTCCTGCTCTCAGAACACCAAGGGCAGATCAGCCTCAGTGGCTGAGCTTTCTGCGGCCACACTGGGGAGCATCCAGCCTCTCTATCCAACCGTGGAGCACTGTTCCACAGCATTTGGTATTTTCATTTACATACATTCATTCGAAATAAGATGGGTTTATGAAGCAATTCTATATCCTCCCACTACACTGACGAAGAAGTCTATGAAACAGTACTCAATATCCAGAATCACTGTTCAGTGTCGGACATCATATTTGCTGAATACACAAAGCTTCACAGCTTGTCTTTCATCGTACAAAGTCTGGTACCTCGCTTCATTTAAAGATTTTCAGAGACTTTGAGACTAAAGATTTCATTTTGTACTTGTTATGGGTTGAAGGAATTCTATAATTCTATATAAGAGCCAGTGTGGTGTAGTGGTTAAGAGCAATAGACTCGTAATCTGGTGAACCAGGTTCTCGTCTCCGCTCCTCCACATGCAGCTGCTGGGTGACCTTGGGCCAGTCACACTTCTCTGAAGTCTCTCAGCCCCACTCACCTCACAGAGTGTTTGTTGTGGGGAGGAAGGGAAAGGAGAATGTTAGCCGCTTTGAGACTCCTTCGGGTAGTGATAAAGGGGATATCAAATCCAAACTCTTCTTCTTCTTCTTCTTCTTCTTCTATAAAGATTGTCTATTGCATATGTACATGGTCATGGTGTTGCCTAGACATTGCTGACATTCTCTTTGCAACACAGGGGTTTGTTTGGTTACTCAGAACACCAAGGGCAGGTCAGCATCAGTGGCTGAGCTTTCCACTGGGGAGCATCCAATCTCTCCATCCAACCGTGGTCCTCCCTCTCCAACATCTGACATCCAACATCCAATAGGCTCTCTTCCCGGGAGTTTACAATTTCTCCCTAACCCACCCTATGTGATTATTAACAGCAAAGCAGCACAACTTTAATAAGGGTCTTACAGCTCACATGTCTTTTCCCCCACCACCACCCTTATCCCTTTAAGAAGCTGTTTGATCCAGGAAGGGATAGGTGGAAATAGATGACTTAGCTACTAGCTTTTATGGCGCCAAATGTTTAAGAGGTTCTGCGTGCTCCCAAACATTATTTCTGCCAACCAATTATGATTATTTTCCTTCTGTAATTACTTTTCAATTGATGTAGAACTCGCGATAGCATCAGCTTTGGCTACTCTGATTCCAACAGCTGACCTAGTCTGCGCATGAGAATCAGCGGGGAAGCGGGGAGTGAAAGAGAGGGAGAGAAAGAGCGAAGGGGGGGGGGGAGGTACCGAAAGAATACAAGCTTGAAAGTGGGGGGAAATTGACATGGTCTTTATTGGACATCCTTTTTCTTATCTGCTTGTATTTTTCACTTTCAAGTTGATAACACTCGGGCCAAGTTGAAATACAGTGATATTTCTGCCATTCTCTTTTGAGTTCATTGTGACTTTTTTTTTTATCATCAGCAGAAATAGACAGCGACTGAATTAAGCAGGGCCTGTGGAACTTGGAGCTGGCGATAACAATACAAATGGATTTTCTCTAACAGAGAAAAACAGCTGTCTCCATTATTTGAATGCTTCACCTTTCTCCATTCCATTAATTGGGTCTTTGATCACAGGCTGAGGTGGAGAGGCCCTGATAAGAAATAGGTTATTAGTAAAGTAGCCTAAAGGAATGAATTGGGCCAAGTACTTGCTACGGAAGATGAGATAAACCAGTAATGCTTGTGTATGTGAGTGGTAGAGAGCGATAGGGCCCTCCGACTGTACTGAAACGCTAGCAAAGGGAGAAGACTAATGCTCTCGTGCTATGATAGCTAATGCACGATATAAATTTAGCTCCCGGGAATGGAAAAGGATGAAAATTCCATAAAGAGTTTTCTGTAAATGGCTTATACTTTTATATCAAACTGTGTCAGAGTATTCACTTTAAAAAAAAAACACAGTTTCTTGATCTCACTATGTTGAACACAACTGGAGGCTTTCGGTATAAGGAGGGGGAAATACTGTTAAATTTTTTTTCCACCAAGACATTAATAAGAGCACCCTTTGAAGTGTGGTAAAGCTAAATTGGAGGAATTAAATTTGATTGAATCTAAGCCTGTTTATTTCTCTCCCCACCCCACCCCCTCGCATTTCTGCAGCAAAAAGCGTTGCGAGATTTGTAATACTTCATTGGAAAATCTTCAGGAACTTGCTACCATGTAATCCATTTTTTTATTTTTTATTTTTTTTTTGCTCAAGAATATGACCGCAGGGGACAAGGCCATATTGGTTTGTTGTTAATGTACTGGAAAGAGGTACTATGGAGAAAACAGTTAATATTAAATTACGAACACAAGGTTATCTTTCTGCTGCACATGCTCTGGTGCCCTAGGCAGGGGTAATCTGTTAATAGCATTCAGCCAAAATGACACCATTAAGGAACTGAAGCTATACTGCTTTTGCAAGCTGAATGATGTATAAAGCTGAGCTTCTGTCACCCAAGATGCCACATATTAGCTACGCTGCTAAAAATTGATACAGGACCAATGTTTGATAGAATTGCTAGCACCCCCCAACGCAAATGAAAGGGTTGCTTGTCACGAAAGGAAACCAAGGAGTGGCGGTGATTGGCCTGGCTTCTATTTGGCTTGGCTTTCTATTCTTCCTCTTTTTCCTTTATACCAATATGTCCCCTGCCCAGAATGCAACCATTAAAGCAGGAGGGGGGGGGGGAGAGAAAAGCAACTCAGAAACAGAAATTGGGGCAAAATTCAGTTTGGTCCACACTTTATTGCAAATCCATCTAATTTGCAGTTCCCAAAACAATAGTAGCTGTCCTTTGAAATGCGCACTTCTCTGAATTTTTCAATGAAATTTTTCAACCACATAGTCAAGAAAGTGAGCATGAAAATGTAGTATTAGTGGAAATATTGTGCAAAATACACTAGGGAAAACTGCTTGCAAAAGAATACACATCTGGCAAAGTTTCGTACAAAATATGCATATTTGGAAAAATCTGCAGTAGCATGCTGGTAATTTCTTTTTTAAATTGCAACCTCATGGGCAAATGTGGAAAAGACTGGAAAAATAAGAAATGGAGAGGAAACAAAACTGGTAGATTCATCCATCAGAAATAGTCGAATTGAATCAACAGATAGATCCTTCTGTAATTAAACTGACTAAGGGGTCACCTGAGTTGAAAGGCTGGGGTCAAAATAAGAAAAAGTACTTGGATTTAATTTGTTATTGAAATGAAGTTTTAACCTATCTTCTTGCAAAGGCTTAGAAGGGAGTACATTTTAAAAACATATTGTATGAGAAAACAAATTGAAAACATTTACATATTGGCAAACTACCTCAGGGCTGGCTCAAGGCTTGAGGGGGCCCTATGCCAAATGTCTCATGGTGGTGATCGTAGAATCATAGAACTGTAGAGTTGGAAGGGACCTCTAAGGACATCTACTCCAACCCTCTGCAGTGCAGGAATCTCTACTAAAACATCAATGACAGATGGCAATCTAACCTCTGCTTAAAAACCTTCAATGAATGAGAGTCCACTACCTTCCAAGGGAGTCCATTCCACTGTTGAACAGCTCTTACCACCAGAAAGCTCTTCCTCATGTTCAGTCAGTCTCTTTCTTATAACTTGAATACACTGGTTCGGGATCTAGCAAGTTTGCTCCATTTTCCGTGTGAAGCCCTTTAGATATTTGGAGATGGCTAAAGTATCTCCTCTCACTCTCTTCTTTACCAAGCTAAACATACCCAACTCCCTCAACCGTTCCTCATAAGGCTTGGTTTCCAGACCCTTGATCATCTTGGTCACCCTCCTCTGCACACATTGCAGCTTGTTAATATCCATATTAAATTGTGGTGCTCAGAATTGGACACAGTATTCCAAATGTGGTCTGACTAAGGCAGAATAGAGCGGCGCTATTACTTCCCATGACTGGGACATTATAGTTCTGTTGATGCAGCCTAGAATAGCATTCACTCTTTTTGCTGTTGCATCACACTGTTGAGTCATGTTAAGCTTGTGGACTACTAAGACCCTAGATCCTTTCCACATGTACTACTGGCTATGCAGGTCCCCACCCACCAATCTTATTTTTGTGCAGCTGGTTCTTCCTGCCTAAGTGTAGGACCTTACATTTGTCCCTATTGAAATTCCTCTTGTTAGTTTTGGCCCAGTTCTCCAATCTGTTAACATCAATTTGAATCCCAAGTCTTGTCTTCTGCAGCATTAGCTACCCCTCCAAGTTTGTTTCTGGGGGATGGGAGCTTGATGCAGCAGGAGAAAGAGGCACCCATGACTCTTCACCAGCTTGACTCATCTCTGCCTCTTGACCTCTCTCCTCCCACTCGCCAGCTTCATATTCTGAGTCTTGACTTCTCTCTGCCACAGACTCTCCCAGCTCACTAAGCCCTGTTACCCCTTCAGCTTCTGACACCTCCTCTTCCTAGTCTTCTCCCTAGTCATCCCACCACCACTCCCTGGGCTCTGAGCCTTCTTCTCTTAGTGGTTCCCCAGCTAGTTCCTTCCACCATTCCTCTGCTTTCAACCAGTCTATGACATTGTGCCAGAAGTTCTTCCTCGAGGAAGCAGAGACCATGATTCAAGAAGCCAAACCTTTCCTGACAATGACACCTGCACAGCCTGTGGTTTTCTTCCTGGGGCATGACCTTTAACAGGAAGGAGTCACGAAAAACCACCAGCACTTTGTATAATATGGCAACTCCCTTGCAGTTTTTCCTGACTCACTGGTTGGCCCTGATCCACTATTTGGGAATCACTGCTTTCCACTGTTAACAAAGCAGGTCCACAAAGGAACAGTTCAGAATGAAAGATCTGCACATATTTTTATGAAAGTAATTTTTGCATGAGCAATCCATCTCCTTTCATCAGACTTACTCTCCAGTTCAATGCGGCTTTCTGTGATTTAATGTTTAATGGCCTTGTCCCTGCTATGTTAAATAAAGTCACTTCTCCAGGCGCCCCCCCTTCTCCAGCAACTGATATTTACATATACAGGTGTGCAAAATCATGAAGGGGCATACGTTTGAAGTACCCTCTCAATGGTGCCATCACTTCATTTATTCCTCAGCCTGCAAAGTTGGCTGAATGACTACTCATATGAGAACCTCACAGATGCCACGGCACGTACGCTCACTGCATTAATGGTTTCCACTTGAGGGAATTGAGGAAATAAAAGAAATTCACATAATTCAGCCTAATGAATTCACATATTAAGCAAGTACGGCTTTGCTACCAGCTTCAACTTAATCTTCACATGTAGAAAGTGGTAATCAAAATTGGGTAGGGGTGGGAGGGACCAACATGCAAAGCAAAAGGGAGCCACTTATAAAACAACCTATCTAGCTGGTGGGGGGCTGCATCTAAGTTTGTAATTGCAGATTCTCAAGAATATACAGTATTGGGAGAGCAAAACTGAGTGGCTTTGCATTCAGATCCTTCCATCAAATAGTGATGCTTATTACTATTATTATATAGTAGTATAACGGTGAAAATTCATTCCTCTCCAAGGTAAAAAAAGAAAGCAACTTGATCCTGTGGTATCTTTTAATATAAAACAACCGATGGAAAGGAAGAATATGTGAGGTTTAATAAAGCAGAATAGCATTGCCTATTTAAGGTAAAGGGACCCCTGACCATTAGGTCCAGTCGTGACTGACTCTGGGGTTGCGGTGCTCATCTTGCTTTAATGGCCGAGGGAGACGGCGTACAGCTTCCGGGTCATATGGCCAGCATAACTAAGCCGCTTCTGGCGAACCACGGAAACGCCGTTTACCTTCCTGTGGAAGCGGTACCTATTTATCTACTTGCACTTGATGTGCTTTCGAACTGCTAGGTTGGCAGGATCAGGGACCAAGCAACAGGAGCTCACCCCGTAGCAAGGATTCGAACCGCTGACCTTCTGATCTGCAAGTCCTAGGCTCTGTGGTTTAACCCACAGTGCCACCAATGTCCCACAATGCCTATTTATTCATCAGGAATTTCAACTCAGCCTGATCCTAACGACTTAGCATCTTAGACTACAATCCTATGTCCCCTGAGAGGGCATCCCAGGGGCTAGATATAGTGAATCTCCCTCTCCAACATCAGAGAGATGGCTAATCAGAATTGGATATCCAACCATCCAGAATTGGCGAAGGTCATTCTGATTTATGTTTGTGGGTTTGTGGGCACATCGGAGCCCTGCTTCATATGTGATGGTTTTGCTGCATAGTTCAGAGGTACTGGACCTAAACTTCTTTGATTAAAAGTAGTTGCAGCTGGGATCCAAATTTAATTAGAACGATAGTGCTGGGAGAAAGGAGGATTAACCTTGTCCCCTTGCACTGCTCCATAGGTGGAAATCACCTGCTCTGAAAGGCGAAGAGGAATAAGAAGATACAATGCAGTTAGGTATCTTGTTTACCCTTCATGACTAAGAAGCAGCTTTCCACTGGGAGAAAGGTGTTCTTTTTTCAAAGGATCACCTATGAAAATAACCTCCATTCCCAACAGCTATGAACCAAAGAGAAAAGATGCTGGATGTTTCACATCACACCTGGTTTGGCCCTGAGTAGGACTGGATCATCCACAAATCTACAATGAATTTCTGTGAAAAATAGTCTTTGTGGAAGCACATGTCTATGGAGCAGCTCCTAATTTTGTGCTGGTCTTAAGCTACTATCATTTAGGGTTTCCCATTTGGTTAGTGATTTTGCAGCGTCTGTCACTAACATGTTGCAAAAGAAATATTTCCTGACAACTGCATGTACCAATTTTTTAGGCCAAAATGATAGATAGCTATTATCAGTGCTATAAAAATTCATGTATCAGGATCAGTAAAAAATAGCTGAGTGTTCAGCATAGATTAGCCAATTTGAATAGCTTTATTGTAATCCAAAGAAAGTTACATGCACTTGAATGACAAATCTGTGTGATATTTAAGATTAGCTGAGATTATCATTATTCATTGCCCCCATGTTCTGCAATCTCTTTTCCTTCTGATGTCATTCTTAATTATTAATGGTGCAGTTGCAAAACAACTTGTCTTTGCCTCTTTGCAGTCTCTTTTTATTTCATATTTTATAAATATTCACCATTGAGATAAGGACTCATCAAAGTCATTGTTGTACCATATTTATCTGAACTGAACTGCTTCAGTCATCATTAAGCACCTCAATTATGCCTTTCTGCAGCAGCATCATTTTTTCCACAATTGCCATTGTGTGTGTACCATTTATTTCTCTCTTAAAATCCTATTTTTCTTCTTTCTCCCCCTCCCCACTTAAGAATGACAGTGTTTCCATTCATTTAAATAATTTCATTTCATATCCCACCTGATTGTTCTAGCAATCAAATCTCTAATATGCAACTGAATGAGAGAGAGAAAATAAAACACCATGGTTGAAACTACAATCTTTACACCAGCAGAGCAGGCACAATCAACTAAGCTACTGATAATTAAGGCTGGCATCAGAAGGTGTAAACGCAAAGCATGTTTGTCTCATCTCCTATTGACAAGTGCATAAGTCTCTTGGCTTGCCTGAAGTATGAGCTGGCGGGCAGGAGCCCAAAGACCTCATGTCACTGGTACCCTGCAAGTGAAAACCATACCAGAGAACACTGGCCAGAGTTGGTCGTTCCTATGAAACAGTGACTCTGGAAATGGCTATTTTAGCCCAAATTCAGTCCACCATCTTGATTCAAAATTGTGTCTGGAAGTAGCCAAACATAGGCCAAAACCTGCTCTTCCACCTTGGGAGCCATTATGCTAAAATGAGTGATAGTATTGCCGGAGGCATCCTGGTTAGCATGGCTGGGAATGCTACAGTCTACCACATGGATTAAAAATGGCATCGGGCAGTACCCAAATGTAGACTAAAACCTGCTTCTCACTCTCAGGAGCCATCATGTTAAATCGGGTGACAATATTTTCCGAGGTGTCTAATTTGGTGTGGTTGGGGGTCATAACAACAAATTGTGAAAAGTCAGCGTCCTGACCCACAGAGAACAAGTGGACGGACAAACAGGCAACCTCTTCTTAACAGACAGCAGATTTTTAAAACTGGTTATCTAAATCCCATGGATTTACAGCACAATTTACTTTATTTCTTCATGGCTTCTGCATCTTTCACATTGCTAGTGCAACTCTGAAAGTCTAAATGTATGCCTTGTTGCATTCATTAAATCTCTTTGTATCTTGTTTTGTTTTGTTTTTGTTTCCCTCCATTTCAGTTACAATGTCGTTGAATAATATTATCTAATTTCCCCACCCCCATAGTAAATGCAAGGTAAGAAAAGCCAGTCTCAGTGTCAAACACTAAGCCATGTTGTGGCATTGATTTTTTTCAGCCTCAATCCAGGTCAGGCAAAAATTAATACATCAATATAAGCATCTCAATCAATCTCTTAATGGAGCAACTCACAGGCTTAGCTACAATGTCACAAATCTTTTTCTAAATACAAAGTGACTTGTCAAATAAGAATGAGTCATGGAAAGTTAAGTATATATTTTCTTTTTTAAAAAAATCCGTTCCAATCAATGGATTTTAAATGCACTTAACTTTCTCAGCATTCGATCTGTTGAGCAATGTCCAGGGACTCTTTCTGTATGTGGGAGCTCCCAGATAGATTCCTGCAATGCATTCTCTTGGGAATTTCCCCGGAACAGCCTTTGTCAAGCTGGTGCCCTCTAGAGTTGAAAGCCAACAAACATCTGAGGGCACAAGGTTGATGACAACTACCCTTGGACTTCGGCTCATGCTAAATTCTGCCTCTTCCTCTTAACAGGAGTGGGTCTCAGAAAGCTTATTAAATCACTTTCTGTTCAGCTGGCATTCTGTGTGAATCTAAACCTGCACCCATCATCGCTTCTTACTTTCAGGCATTTTCTTAAATACATTTTTTAAATGCCCACAGGCCTATACAGCTGCTTAAAACGTTATTGAGTAGGCAGTGTTTTTAACAATGGCTTTGGACTACTTTTAATTGTTTCTTTAATGTTTTATATTGCTGTACACAGCCCTGATATTTTATGTGAGGGTGAGAGATGAATGTTTTTATAAATAAATAAATCTGAGGCATTTGTTATTACCAGAGTTGTCATTTTAGTTTCATTATTACTGGGGGGAAACATATTCACATTTCACAGAACATTTACCCCTATTGAACTCGGTGGAAAAGTAAAGCTACCAATTGTTTAGGCTAACTGGGGTGCATTCTATCCCCAGCTAGGGGAAATAACATTTTGCCTACATCCTAAATTACATTTTTCAACAGTATGGGAGACCCACTCAAATTTGCATTCCCCCCCCCCACCATGCATTTCTGCTCGTACAAAAACACACATACGAGAAAGCCCTCATTAGACCCCAGGAGCAATTTTTTCCCTGGGGGTTTAATGCGGCTCCAAAATGACTTTATCATGCCACAGGGCCTAACATGCTCATAGTACAAACTTGCAACACTGGTTTCTTATTTGTACTGTTCTTATGGGGGGGGGGATAGGTGGAGACTAACCATACTAAACTATTCATGTACATTGGACACCTTCCATTATTTGCCAGTATTTTACCACAGTATTGTTTGGTTTCTGTTTTGCTTTCTCTTCTTTTACCATTGTTGGGTCCTATATGGCTCAATAGCTTTTAGACAGCCTTTTAATCTATTCCCCCCCCCCTTGTTAATTGACCGGTGATTAGGGATGGTGGGAGTTGTAGTTCAACAACTTCTAGAGTGCCACTGCTTTGCCACCCCTGAAGTTTAGATCCTCAGCCTTTACAATTTCTTCCTTATTGCTGTGGGTAGTATAATTCACAGCTGACCTAAGATGCAAACTACATACAGTGGTACCTCGGGTTACAGATGCGTCAGGTTACAGACTCCGCTAACCCAGAAATAGTACCTCAAGTTAAGAAATTTGCTTCAGGCTGAGAACAGAAATTGTACGGTGGCAGTGGGATGCCCCATTAGCTAAAGTGGTACCTCAGGTTAACAACAGTTTCAGGTTAAAAATGGACCTCCAGAAAGAATTAAGTTCTTAACCCGAGGTATCACTGTATAACTATAATGACAGACTTAAAAAAAGAAAGAAAAGAAATTCAGGTTTAAGTTTCAAGTTTTCATTTACAGATGATGTTTTATAGAAGGGGGGGGGGCGGACGTCTGCTGTATTAACTACAAATATCCTGTAGTGCTGTTTCCACTTGTACAAATAACTGCTGCAAATTCCACACGTTATGTATGAAATAGCGATCCTTCCACCTATATTTTAAAAACAACAATTGTTGGCCTAAAAAAATATATATTTGTAATAATGTGCAGCTCCCCTCAGAGTTTGCTCAATAATCAACAACAGTTACATAAAAGTAACTGTGATATTTCACTGACTAAAAGACTCATCTTTGACCTCTGCCTCGTTCTACCTCTTTTAGGAGAGAGGGGAAAGGGAGCTTTATTGTTGTACAAACTGCAAAGAAAGGTCTGAACCGAAAAATGTTTCTCTAAAAGTGTTGTTGCTTTGAATAAGCCATAGGCAGCAAACTGCTTGAGGCCTCTTGTCTTGCTCACATACTCTCTGCTCAGAAATTCGCAGGGCTTTGTGGATGAGGACATTTGAATCTGTGGACAGAACAAAACCCCCAGCACCACTTGCAACATTTTGGAGCCAAAAGCCAAAGGTGATCACTTCCCCCCTTCTATTCTTCCCTTTAAATACTTAGCAGAGAAGAGAAAGGCTAGATACGTTTTTCTTCTTCCTCTACATCTGTGGCGAACCTTTGGCTGGTATGTTTAAAACAGCAGGGATAAATATGAAGTAGAGTTCAAGAAGACACTGGGAGGAACTCATAATATCTAGAGAAGAAGCCAGCTGGAAATTTGGCTATGGCTTTAGTTTATCAGATATAACTAGAAGAGAGCCAGGAAAAGGGTATTGGATCAGGGAAAATATTTGGAAGGCTACCAAGTTAGAAAGAGAAACAATGGCTGACAATGAATAACACAAAATCTTGCAAGCCTTTCCTGGAGAACAAAGATATACATATAGAAAGCAAGAATAATGAGCCTGCACAGTCATTGAAAAACTGAAAAGGTACATTAAATATACTACTTTGTGTTCACTTGTCATGAGGTAAATCAATTAATTGGATCAACAACTTATTCCTGCCACTTTGTGATTTCTAAAAAGGGCCAAACAACATATATATGCATCTTTTTCTAGTCAACTACTGTCCACATTCTCAACACATCCAGCTATCCATGTTAATACTTTAAATTATCTTCCTAGCTGCCCAAATAATCAAATGTAGGCCCCTCTCTTCTTCCTCCATCACCCCCAGAGGACTTGGCTTCTTATGCTTTGCTGCGCTAATTGGATTTTTAACCACCATACGTTCCTTTATTTTCTTGGACACTTCTTAATGCAATCAATTTAATGACCTACAAGGTGCCAGTCTGGTACTCAGGGTCTCTGAGGGCTATCATTTATCCACAGATCAATTTTTTTCACATATATTGGGGCATGCCATTCCACACTGCCCAGCCAGCATGTCTCAGCTCAAGCAGGCTATACCTAGATACGAATAACTCAGGCGCCGTTTTACACGAGCTTTCCACCTATGATGGAGACAGGCCATAAGAGATAATGGCTGGAATATGACTGGTGTTACAGCTACTTGCCCACTAGGAAATCATTACTACTAAAAAGAAATGGAGGAGGCATGTCTTCAGTTCACCTTTTAATGCAAACCTATCTTATTTGTACTTCCTGAAACCAAAACATGAAATTTTCTCTGATCCAAATTTTGTGAAGTGACTCTGCAACCCAGAAAACAAAAAGAGTACACAAAATTGCATATGGCAGAGAAAATAATGTCCAAAAATGTGTTATATTAGTTAAAACTGCTGGGGGGTGTATATTAAGAGAAAGGAACACAAAAATTCTTGGTTCAGTTCTTCCACCAAGCTCTGCATCGCCATCACAATGCTAGCTAAACTCAACCATCCTATGGATAAGAGGTGGAAAAATGTGGATTCTTATGAAAGTTGGGTGATCGACTTCTCCATCATGGATGTGTCTCTTTGAATCCACATAGTCTGTCATAATAAGGCAGGTTTATTCCATGGGGAAATGTCAAAATATATTCTTAAAGTCACAGGACTTTTCCTTTTACATAGGATTTTCAAACAATAACCCCCAACTTTATTCCAGTTCTCTGATAAGTATGTAATACTCTAGTGTGTATTGCTGAGGCAGACCAGACAGAAAAAGGGGTCGACATCTTTTGGAAAATATACAACAGGCCTTTGTGTGATACCAACACTTTGGATTCCAATGCTGTTCTTTTGACATTCACAGGTTTGTAGAGTGTTGACAGTCTCTGGGTATGAAAACTAGAATACGATGTCTCCATTGCAAATCATTTTTATGCATTTTCCCAATGTCAAGCGGACTGTCAGAAGCAGACATCTGAAGGGTGTGATTTCTTGACAGGCTGCTTTATGTACTAATGTTTAAGATATACCAAAAATCTGCTCTGCCATTCCTCTTGCCCGCAGGGTTGAGAAATCCAAGTGCACCTTATGTTGGTGCTTGCCTAAGCATCAGGAAATCAAGCATGGGCCCCAACTCCTCTGGCTGTTGCTGAAAAGGTTCCAAGCAATAGCTTTTCCTAAGTCGGCTTTTGTTGTTAGTTTAGTTGTCGTTTGGTGTATGTGCATGTTTTGCAAAATGAAAAAAGTTCATTCTTCATTTACTTAGCATAGACAATACTGAACTAGATCTACTGGTGGCCTAGCATCCTATGTTCCCACAATAAGTAATGATCAGGTAAAACATGCAGGGGGTGGTTGGTGAGCCTAAGAATGAGATGGTCTGCTTCTGGTGTTGGCAAAATTACTATCTCCTTGTATGTATATTTAGTATGGGCTGCCATCATGTCAGGATAAAGTAGTGGAGTCAAGAGTGGGCAGTAACAGACCAAACCTCACATTCGCCTTGGTGTTAAAACATTCACAGAGTACCGTAAATGTTGCACATTCATGTCAGTCAGTTTGTAAGCTGGCAAACCAACACTTCCAAGAGCCTAGCCTTAATATATTGTTGTGGGCAATGGTGTTTCCCTGTTCAAAGTCTTCTTTTAGCTTTGACCTGGTACAGCAGCTGAAAATAAATGCTAATCAATTGGACATTAAGAGCATTGGTTGTCACAGTCACCTGGGAGATCCAGCTTGGAATTTGGATGATGCAACTACTTAAGATTTGCAGCTACCTGGAAAGGGTTGCCGAGAATCACAGAACTGTAGAGTTGGAAGGGACCCCATGGGTCATCTAGTCCAACCCCCTGCAATGCAGGAATCTCAGCTAAAGCATCCATGACAGATGGCCACCCATCCCCTGCTTAAAAACCTTCAAGGGAGGAGAGTCCCAAGGGAGACTGTTCCGCTCTTTTAGGTTTTAGACAACAGCTCTTATAACTTAGAGACACTGAATGGAGTTTGCTATGTAGCCAACAAGACTTGCCTACATAGGGATGCTGCTAAAATTCTCTCCACTGGAATTTCTTCCCTGATTTTGGAGTTTCAAATTACCTGGTCTTGCTGAATTGGAACAAATGCATAGGAGTAATTATTATTATTTCTGAATGTTGCACATTCTACAGCTTTCTGTCAGTTCATTTGTTTATCTCTCTCTCCCCCCCCACCCACCCACCCACACTGTGCAAGTGAGCATTGCAAAAGTCTAAATGATAAGTTACCAGAACATGGATAACTGTGGCCAGTCTATCTCTGTCCTGGAGATAGCACTGTCGCAAGTCCTGTATCAGTCTCTGCTGATGAATGGTGCTCCAAGCCACAGAGGCTACTTGGGTCTCCAAAGATAAGACTTGATCTAACAGCATCCACAGACTGTAAATCTGTCTTTCATCAGAAGCACAACCCAGTCCACCTCACAGCACCTGCCATTCTAACTGAAAACTCCTGGTAGGCTTTCCATCCAGATCTATCACACTTCGAGGGAATGCCATTTTAACAGTCCACTGCTGCAGAGGACTGAAACTGGAGCAAATCTAAACCTTATCAGAAAGGTTTCTGGTTGCAACAAGAGAATCAAGACTTCCTAACCTTGATCCTCCCAGACTAACAAGAGTGTGAGTTAACAGGATTTTATAACAAGGGTGGTAAACCTATTGCCCTTCAGATGTTGCTGGGCTGTAATGCCCATCATCCCTGGCCATTAGTCATTCTAGTTGTGGCTGGTGTTTGCTGAAGCCCAATAATAGAGCACCATAGCTTCCCCCAACACACAGCTTTCCAGCAGGTCCCCAGCATTTCAGGCTAACAGAATGCCCTTTTGAAATGTTTCCAGAACTATCACATGAAGCACTGGTAGAATGTGTTGCCAGAATGTATTATACACAAGCTGAAATTGCCAAAGGAAGTCTGAGGGTAATGCCACAATGCCATGAACTGGCAGGCAATGGGGAAGAGGGAGAGGATCCAGGTGAGGGGTGTAGCCATGAAACACTGAGGCAAGCAGGGAATGGGGAAGGAAGTACTCACATGGTGACGACTCAGTGCACAGGAACCGGAGCAGCAGGACCCATAACCAGAGGGGCCCCTGTCTCCACAAACACGGTGGGCTCTAAGGCATAGCGAGCAGCAGGAGAGGTGCTCTAGGAGGTTGAAACAGGCAGGGCCTACAGCCCAGCTCTTTAGCTGGCATGGTGTTGCTTGCTAGCTCTGGGAGAAGCTGTGTGATTCCTTAACTGGAGTAGGTTCAGAACAGGTGAGGGTCATTTGCTTCATCAATCCCAGATGCTGCAATCAGAATGCAAAGCACAAACAGGAAGCAGAGCCAAAGTGCTGTGTCTGCTCAACTGCCCATGTTGATAGACCTTGACTTAGATGCATCTGGAACTCTATGGGACTGTGCTTTGACTCTGGACTGTATCGTGACTGCTGAACTTCAGACCTGGCTACTTGGATTGACCCTGAGCTGTGTTTCCTGACCTTTGGACTTCAGACTTTGCTGGTATGGATTGACCCCCAGACTTTGAACCTGCTGCCAGGTAGGGCAGGGGTTCAGGACACACACTCAGTATATTGCAGTAATCTAGCTTCAAGTAAGCAAAAGAGTAAAGCAGCGCATAGATACTATGCAATCCAGAAAAGGGTTTCTTGCTGTTGTTTTCAGACACCATCTTAATTGCTTTTTGCCTAGAAAAAAATAACTATGTAGCAGAAGATAAATCATAAACTGTTATCAGTCCAGCATTTATTCAGTCAATCAATAAGTGTCTTTCATTCCAGGAAGAGATGACAAAACGTGAGCAGAGCACATGCTCGCTTGCTCATCTTTAATGTAAATGTTCCTTATGGATTGTTGAACTTTCTGGAGACTACTGCTGCACTGATTAATTGCTAATGAATGCTAATGAAGGAGTGAGGTGAATATACAGTATGATATATTTAAGTGATGATTGATTAGATTTAACGCAGGCTATCAGGAGAATGCTTTCCACATGCACAAGACAGTCAATAAATATGCACCGAGATGTCAGTTTTCTCCCCACTCGTGCCTCTGGTCTTACGAGCCCGTGTTGTGAAAAATAGGATAACTGGCTTTTAAGTCTTCCTATTGCTAAAGTAAATCCAGCTTTTCAGAAAAGACAACACCTTGTGTAACAAGTCAGGTTGAAACGCTGATTGTCAAAGGCACACTGACATGGGCAAAAATGACTTTTTGCTTAAGGACAAAAGCTAACTACAAAGGAATTCGTTGTAGGGATTTAGGGCTCTTTCAGATATTCTAAAGACATGTTGGTGGAGAAAGTGTGAGTGATTCCTGTTGTATCCAGGTCCCATGCTAAGAGGTCTCTGTAGATATTCACTGTAGGAGATGCAGGTGGTCCTGCTGTGGACACAAAGAGCACATCTCTCTACACCCTAGCAAGAAGGTGGGGTTACAGTAACCAAGAAAGAGCTTTTTGAAAGGAATTTAGGTGGCTCCCTCACATGTTCATACCATGTTGTTGTTGTTTAGTCATTTAGTTGTGTCCAACTCTTCATGACCCCATGGACCAGAGCATGCCAGACACTCCTGTCTTCCACTGCCTCCCGCAGTTTGGTCAAACTCATGCTAGTAGCTTCGAGAACACTGTCCAACCATCTCGTCCTCTGTCGTCCCCTTCTCCTTGTGCCCTCAATCTTTCCCAACATCAGGGTCTTCTCTTCTCATGAGGTGGCCAAATAGCTGTCAACATTTCCCTTTTCTTGCAAGGAATGCTATTCAGAATAAGGGAATTTCCCTTAAAAAAGGGGAAACGTTGACAGCTATGGTTCATACAAGAGGTGACTGTGGGGCCAATGCCACACATACAGCTCCTCCACATGAGGAGGACCTATGACTGAGCCAGCTTAAGACTGGTGTGGCCATCCACATGCTCCTCCACCTTCCATTCCAATTCATGCATGGAAGATAAGGCACTGACCCCACCACTCCATAAAGGTCTGCCAGGCTTGGGGTGGAGGGACAAACATTAGGTTGCTCTCTAAGGCTGCAATCTTAACACCACTAACCTGCAAATAAGCCGGGATGAATTCAGTAAAAGGTGAAGGACACCTGGATGGCTAAGTCAAGTCAAAGGCCACTATGGGGTTGCGGCTTTCATCTCGCTTTCAGACCGAGGGAGTCCACAGACAGCCTTCTGGGTCATGTGACCAGGATGACTAAACTGCTTCTAGTGCTATGGAACACCGTGATGGGAACCAGAGCGCACGGAAACGCTGTTTACCTTCCCACCGCAGTGGCACCTATTTATCTACTTGCACTGGCGTGCTTTCGAACTGCTAGTTTGGCAGGAGCTGGGAGAGAGCAACGGGAGCTCACCCCGTCACGGGGATTCGAACCGCCAACCTTCTGATCGGCAAGCCCAAGAGGCTCATTGGTTTAGGCCACAGTGCCACCCGCTCCCCTTGATGAATTCAATAGGACCTACACAATTCTAACATGGTTAGAGTTATACTATAAGCACTTCCTTCTGTCTCTTCTGAGTCTCCTACCAAACAACTCCAATATAGTGACCACATACCCCTCCACCTCAGATTAGGACAAATAAGCTGCCAAAATAAAAGTAACATCAGTAAGGGAATCGTCCAGTTATACTCATGGTATCTTGATATTTTTAGATGCCTTCTACTTTATAGTGGATCATTTTTGTTTTGTTTTTATAGGTTATAATTCCTGGAAATGCTATTAGGTAAGTTACGGTAAGAAAGTGACTGTGCACTAGGAAGAGTTTTATACCCCTCCTATAGTCAGCCAATAAATAACACAGCAATTTTATGTACAAAACCAGCAAAACCCTTTTTTTTCCTGGGAAGTAGAGAGAAATTGAAGGGAATTTTCCCTTTCTGAATACCTATCCCGGATCAGGTAGTAAAACTATTCTAATCACTCCCCTTTGGATAGTCACTTTCTCAATTAAAAACACCTGCTTTCTCATGTCCCATGCAGCCTGGAAAAGAAATATTGTTTGGTTAATCTTTTCCCAAGTCTGTGATGCTTGAGTACCCATGAATGATTTACACTCCTGTTTATAGTTTCCCATCATTTTCCTCCTTGTTTTCCAAAAGACTTTCTGAATAGCAGAATGCTCACCTTTCAGACAGGTTTATGTTCAAACCAGACATTTTGAAGACTAAGTACATTATTTTCACAGCTCTTTGTTTCAGAAGCTTTTGAAATAGAAAAGCCCTGTCATAATTTTTCCCCATGTAAACTTTCCAGTGTTCTTTTTCCATCTCCACACTTCAGAGAACATTCACCATAAGCCCATTTAAGTAAAATGTTCAAGCCAAATTTTAGCTCCAGTAGGAATGCCCAACAAGAACCCAGAGAATTTGTCAAACATTTTTGGCATTTTGCATTGTGGGATTCAAATTCCAGACTGAATTTTATTACTGTGATGAAACATGAACAAAATCAGCTATAGGACCGCTCACATCAATTTAAGAAGTATCTTCATTTTTCTTTGCTGTGGCCATATTAAATGTAATGGAAGCACATGCACAGATGTCTAAAATGGCCGGCACACAGCACAAAACGTGCTGGTCATGGCATGGAAAGGATCAACCACTTAGAAGCCACCAGAAGGCAGTGACAGACATTTATGGCAGCTTGAGGAGGAGGGAGACAGCAAGTCCCTTTTCCACCCAGTCCAGTCACCTTAACCTCGGTGACCAAAACTCAATATACACAATGGACCCGTCAAAAGTAATGAACATGACTATGTTAGGTCCATCAGTTTCAGCCCTCACAAACTAATCAGGACTTTCAATGAGCCACATTTGCAATGGAACAATTTAGAGTTCACTGTGAGGCTTTGGCCTGATGCAACAAGCTCTTATCACATTCTTATGCCGTTAACTGCCCCATCCTAGATGCCACATATGATGAAAAGTGTAGGGGAGATGGACATGATCTGGGGAAAGAAGCTTTGAAGGCCAAATTAGACTCAGGAGCTGGAGATTTCTCACCCCTGGCCAAACTCTATAAAAATGCTATGATTTGGAATTAAAGGGTATGAAAATCTGTTTCCTGCAAACTAGGTTAGTGTCCTATATTTCATGCACATTTACCTGCAAGTAGGGATGTAGGAGAAATTTTATTTAGTATGCATTTAAGGTGAAATCTATCAAATCTGCACTTTCCAAAGCAATATGCAAACCGAAACACCGCTATCTTTCAAAATTTGTACTTATCCGAAATTTGTGATGCAGTTTTCAACTAATGTTTACAAAATGCATATATTAGGGGAAAGTGTGCATAAACATGAAGATGCCACTGAAAATAACATACAAAAGTGTGTTATATTAGGGAAAATCTCTTGCAAAAATGTATAACCAAAAAGGCATATAAAATTTTGTTCATTTGGAGAAATTCATCCTAAAATGTTGCTGAATTTTCATGAGGATTTTTTTTAAAAAATTGCAAATTGCTGCAAAATTTGGAGGACTGGATTTAAGATTGGAAAAATGAGAAAATTGGAGAACCAAAATTGACAGTTCTTTCCACACCTGAAAGTAAGACAACCTTAATTTGCTGGATTTGAACTAAAGTGTAGCTTTAGACTTTCTCGAACTTTTTGCTTTAGACTCGGATGTTGGAGTATGCTAACAAGTGTTTCGTGGGGGAGGTGGAGATCCAAATAACTGAATTGTCTTGACATCCAGGGCTTTTAAAAAGCTAGTGTAAAAAGTGGACCAAATTATTGGCATGTTTTCTGGTTAAATCAAACACTGGGCAGCTACAGTTGTAAAATGGGCAATAAACTTTTTATAACCTGTAATAAATAAGAATTCTCACAGAGACTGTGTGATTGAAACACATACTTTTCATAACTTCCCCTTCCCATTCCTGCTTTGCCAACACCCTCTCCATCACCAACATATGTAAGGAGATTTCCTCTCTGCTTAAGAAGGACGCTTGTAAAAAAAAAAAAAAGAAAAGAATTTGGGGGGGAGGGGTTTATTATGGGAGCTACTTGATATCTGCAGGTTGAGACAGGTAGGTGCAGCCATTGTTGTTCCATATTGCCTCATGCTGGTGGCATTCATGACCTGGTAATATTCTAGCAAAGCAACAATGAACATTTAAACAGTTTTCTTTTAAGAGTACAATGACTTTTTCTCTTATGACATTTGTATCTTTTCTTCGCAGTTCTAGGGCTGGGCTTATTTTCCAAACACTGACCTTTTTAAAAAATAAAATAAAGAAACATCTTCCAGATGTTGTTGTTGTACAGCATTAAACATACCTTACAATTAAAGGGTGGCATGGAGAGAGCCATCTCTGTGGTGGCCTCCAGGTTGTGGAATGACCTCCCTTCTGAGGTGCATCATGTACTGTCATTATATGCATTTTGGTGATTGCATAAGATGCACTACTTTAGGTTTTGTGGTTTTAATGTCATGGTTTTAATGACAACATATCTTGTTCTTAGTTACAATGTTTTTGTAACCTGTGCAAGCTAACTTTGTGTGTGTGTGTGTGTGTGTGTGAGAGAGAGAGAGAGAGAGAGAGAGAGAGAGAGATTGCTGCTGCTGCTGTTTCTGTTGTTGTTGTTAACTTTTAATTTTTCCCCCCAAATACAACATGGTTATAATTAATGTCTGACCAGGGGCAGTGCCAGGTTTCAAAGGGTTCTGGGCAAAATGCTTCCTTATATGTTGGTAGATCCTATTTGGCTTATCTGGCAATTGTGGCAACATTTCGAAGATTCCCACCCAACCCAATGAGACCTGTGCACCCTGAACCATTTTTTACAAAACCAAATGAAACAAAAATCCCACTGAGTAGATAGGAGCAGGGGAGGCTGAATCCATCCAAAAAGCACATCCGTAAGTTTCTTAGGTCCTACAAGGTCTCCATCCACAAAGAGTTTGCAAAAGTGTCCCAAGTGATGGGACTTGCACCATGTCTCATCCATCTAAGGGCACACATGTGAAAGCTCACTTACCTGTACAGAGCTCCTAGCTGGAGCAGAGGGAGTTATGATTAATCTTAAAGTTTGCAGTTGACATGTGCAAGTCAAGTCACTCCATTCAAAATATACAGTCGCTTCCTTTTTTGCTGAAAAGCTTGGGGGGCCATTGGTAGCAAAAGTCTGTCTGTATCCAGATCGTAGCTAGCTAGAGAGAATAATATAGGAAAAGCAGACACTCTTGGACTGCGGGGATTCTGAAAAGAAAAACAATGGCATTACCGTAACTGCATCAGCACTTCCACGTTCTGCTCTATTTGCACTGGTGTTTTATAGACCAAGGCTCCTCACCTGTCATTTTTCAAAGCTCCATAATGAATCTGAACTGGGTGGATATGGGAGATGATAGAATGCAAAGTGTCAGAACACACCTGAGCTTCCATTGCCCTCAGAGTGGTGATTATTAATGTGAAAGAGCCAGAATGTGGAGAAGTGTCCAAAGTTCTTACCAGTAGAATTTATAGCTCGCAGCTTCAGCCTCCCTTGGCCTTCGCCAGCTGTTATGCACCTGGAAGTGGAACAAAGAAATCTCCTTTCTCAATTTATCTTCCTCGTACTTGTTGCTTATGGGACTAAGATGGCAGGTGACAGAGAACTAGTAGCAGAAGTCTAAATATCCACTTGCAGAGCACTAATTCCTCCTGGAAATACTCCAAAGCGTAACTAACCAGCTTTTAAGTAACACAAGAAGCTTTTAAAGCTATTCTGGGTGAGGATCCCTCTGAGAAGAGCTTTGTGTTGTGATTCGTTTTGTTTTCTATACAGAACTTGTATTTCAGAGGCAAAAGATTGGAGATTATTTATTTATTTTTTGAATCTCACAGCAACATGGTGCTTTAAGACAGAGGGGTGCAGAACTTTCTTTCTTTCTTTTCTTTTCTTTTGGCATGATAACCACATTTAGCCTTGGCCAAAACCTCTGGTGGCAACACCCAGAGAGAGGGGGGGGGGAGAGAAAGAGGAGAGACACATACAGGCACAACTCTCATCCCTCCCTGCTCATCAGATGGTCAGTTGGATGAGTGGGGAGGGAACAATTTGCATCCCCATCAGGACCCTGAATTGGGCAGAGAAGTTTAAACCTCTCCATCACCCTGCCCCCCTCAGCATTGTATCAACTTCTTCTTTTTGGCTGCCAAAATTGGTGGGGTTAGGGGAGGGCAGAAAAAATAGCTTATGGTGCCTGATCATTTGGCAACTCCTGCTGAGAGAGAGAGAGAGAGAGAGAGAGAGAGAGAGAGAGAGAGATATGCATGTGAGCAGAAATAGATGGCTGGCCCCTCCTCCTCCTCCTCCTCCTCCTCCTTCTTCAGTCTTCCACATATATGTCTCAAGATGAACCGCTGCCAGCCCTACCTGAAGATGCCAGGGTTTGAATCTGGAGCCGTCTGCATGCAAGGTAGATGCATCGAGCTACAACCTTTCCCTTTGTGTGTTAATTAATGGTGTTAGTTACCAGTGTGTTATTGTATTCCCAGTGCCTTGTTTTTGGCGCCTTCTTTGAAAACTTGTGATACGCTGTCTGTTTTAACACAATGACGGCCCTAACCTTCTTAGCAACTCTAGTGGGGCTGTTTGCAGTGATGTTGCGAGCCAAAAGAATCGTGTAAATAGAAATCAGTCCACATATAAATAAAATAACATTCCAGAAAAGCATGTCAATTTGTAGACAAACACCCTGGACAATTAGAAACTAATGTCTGTAAAATATCCCATTGCCACAAGGCACATATAACCTGATTAGAGACAGAAACGTCAGTGAATGACGGCACCGTTTGAAGGAGGATCGCTTTATAATAGCAGACAGATGTTCCAAATAAATTGGCAAGCTTGGATTTTTGGTAGGCAAACTGAGAAGAGCCATGCAGGCAATTGTTTCATGAAACAGACCAGACTTTGAGCTGTTCCCACCTACAAATTATTATTTTATACCAGACGAAGAGAATTCTGCTTAGAGCTGGGGGCAAATTGCCTCTTGAAACTCTCCACCTCACTTGTGGGCAGAGAAATTGAAGTGGAGGGGATGATGACACACAATTTCACTGATTTTTTTTTTCCCCATGAGGAGGAGAATCTATCCTACTCTTTTTCTGAAAGGTTTCACGGGAAGGGAGTTACTGCAATACGGTGGCAGCAGTTTCCTTGGTTTGGCAACAGCAATTGCCTAGTCACTATTTCGCACCCTCCACAAAGTCCCTAGCTTTGTTCTGGAGCACTGTGTGTGAGGAGGGGGCGGGGAAGAGAAATTGTGCCTTTCTCCCCGCCCCGCACCCAATGCACAAATGGAGAATATTTTGATAAAGTTCTTCAAGTTAGTCTTTTTCTAGTGTGACAAGTAAAATAAAAATATCAGGAAAATTTCTCCAAAAAATAAAATAAAATTTTGTCTTCCGAGAATTTTTCGCTCAGCTGCTGTTCTTCTTCTTTTATAGAGAGGTCCTATGCTAGTTTGTAAAAAAAATCAATGTAAGTCAGTTTGTAATCAGCTTGGCTATACAGCCAGTGTTATTTAGGCCTACAGTCTCCAACCTTTTCATCCACCTTTACCAAAAACATGCATTTCGAGACCCATTCCTTACTTTTGCTTACTATACAGGCAGCAACAATTTTGCACGAGGGTTCTGTTCCCCAACCCCCATGCATGTTTGTGGAGTGTGTATGACCCGCACATCACGGTTGCACATCAGTTGGGTGCACCTAAAATGGATGCGCCCAAGATGGTTTTTTATACGGACCTGCTTTTCATCAGGCTGTGAATCAGTAGAGGGTCAACAGGGGAGGAGGGATATATATGTACCAAGCCCTGAGCCAGCAGCAATTTATCCTAATAGAAGAGATGCAGGTGGCACTGTGGTCTAAACCAATAAGCCTCTTGGGCTTGCCGATCAGAAGGTCAGCGGTTCGAATCCCTGTGACAGGGTGAGCTCCTGTTGCTCGGTCCCAGCTCCTGCCAACCTAGCAGTTCGAAAGCACACCAGTGCAAGTAGATAAATAGGTACCGCTGTGGTGGGAAGGTAAACGTCGTTTCCGTGCGCTCTGGTTTCCATCACAGTGTTCCGTTGTGCCAGAAGTGGTTTAGTCATGCTAGCCACATGACCTGGAAACTGTCTGCGGATGAACGCCGGCTCTATCAGCCTGAAAGCAAGATGAGAGCCGCAACCCCTTAGTTGCCTTTGACTGGAGTTAACTGTCCAGGGGTCCTTTATCTTTACCTTTTATCCAAATAGAATCCATTATTTTCACTCATATGCATTTTTATACAACACTTTCCCTTAATTTTTACTTTTACCCATGCTTGCTTTTAGCTGGAGAACAGGGTCATGAATTCCAAAGAGTAGCTAATAAAACATATTGTTTTGAATCAGGTACAAACACATTAAAATGTGAGCTGAACATAATTGCTTTCCCAGCCCTAACCTGGAGCCAGTTGAAATCTCCCAAACCATTTCTTTTTGCACCCCAACTCCCAATTTCTGGGTACTGACTGCTTCACAACCCACAGTTGTGCATTAATTCCATACAATTTTACCACAGTCCGTTGTCAGGTGGTGTTAAAAACCCAAATAAACAAATGCACTTTCTGCGTACGTGTGCACACACACACATGCCATTGAACCACAATAAATACAGAAAACAATTGCCTGATTTGCCTGTTTTATTCCAACAGCATGACATGGCTTTCTGTGGTCATTAAAGTGAAGATTTTATTTTATTTTTTAGCGGAGCGTTTTCTGGATGCCCCGGCTAAAGCCCACACCTTAGGAAGCAGAAATTTGCTGTAATTGTATCAATTACAGCAAGACTGTTCACAGTTGCTCACATTCACTGCCAAGATATCTCAATGGGTTTGGATTAGAAGAAAGAGGATTTTTACAAGGCTCAGGAGGGTAAATCGACACTGAATAGGAAAACAGTAATTATTATGTTTGGGCCATTGCAGAGAGAAAAGTTTTGTTAAATGTACAAAAGACTTTTTATCTCAGATCATTTGACAAGTCAAACACATAGAAATCATACATTGCCTGTGGTGGCAAAAATATCATTTATAAATAATCCTTTATACCGACAGGGCTACCAGTGACTCCTAAGTAATAACTATAAAGAAGACCTTAAAACAATCCCAATAATTAGGGGTTGGGGTTTTCCAGATTTTAGGTTTCTTTAAATTCCTTTCTATCTGCAAAATCTCAAGGGGAGACGGAGTTGCTTATTGCTGTTTTGCAAATTAGTAACTGAAGCAAACACGGAGAGAGGGAGGGGGTGAACTTAAGGAAAGGAACAGCAAAGTCCTAAAAATCCTTGGATAAATCTCCATGTTTATGATGTCTCAAAAGCCCTGCCAGCCTGGAGAGAGGCCAGATATCATTGTGCACAACACCTCACATGCAATTCAAGACAGCGCTTGGAACTGTGCATTCCAGCAGTTCCCCTTTCATCTCACCTTAGACAGGAAAACTGTTTACACATGCACGAGAAACATAAGCAAAGCATCAGATGAACATTGATTGTTGTGGTTTTACAGATATGAAGAATTATCATACTCACAAGATAATGCACGGGGCCGCCTTTATAGCTTCATTTTGAGTCTTGAGCCTCAAAAAAACAAAAGCATCTTAGCAGAGGTGCCAGGTTGCCCCCGAGATTGAGAGGACCCCAGCCTGCATTGCACAAGTTGTGTGATGTCCCCATCTGATTTTTTATTTTTAAAAAGCAAATATTAACGTTGATAAATAGAGAACAACAGACATCAGTTTTCAGTGTTGGGAGTGTAGCAGCATGGATCACGCAGTTTGTAACTCAAGGGTTAATTCTGTTATCAGTAAGCCAGCTTTTGGGGGGCGGGTACTTAGCAGCCGGGCAGAGTGCCATGGAGACCTGCATTAATTATTGCAATGCATCCCTAATTATTATTTGTATACAATTATGATACAGTGGTACCTCGGGTTAAGTACTGAATTCGTTCCAGAGGTCCGTACTTAACCTGAAACTGTTCTTAACCTGAAGCACCACTTTAGCTAATGGGGCCTCCTGCTGCTGCCACACCGCTGGAGCACGAATTCTGTTCTCATCCTGAAGCAAAGTTCTTAACCCGAGGTAATATTTCTGGGTTAGCGGAGTCTGTAATCTGAAGCGTATGTAACCTGAAGCGTATGTAACCTGAGGTACCACTGTATTAGAAGGGGTGTGGTTGTGAGGAAGCATGGCTGTGATTATCGTGAAGGGACTTTGCACTTCAGAATTTGTTACTACATTACTGGCCAATACTTACTTTTTTCTCTCTCTCTCATCTATCAATCAATCATCTATCTATCTATCTATCTATCATCTATCAGAAACAGACCAGACAAGAAAGGAGGAGGAGTGGCGTTATATGTCAAGGATGTGTATACCTGTGAAGCGATCCAAGATTTAGAACCTCAAAGCCAAAGTGAGAGCATTTGGGTCAAAATTAAGGGAGAGAAGAATAACAGTGACCTCATTGTGGGAGTTTACTATAGATCCCCAAGCCAAACGGAAAACATAAATGATGCCTTCCTGGAACAGATGGCCAAGCATGCAAAAGGAAGGGAGATAGTAGTAATGGGGGACTTCAATTACCCGGATATTTGTTGGATGTCAAACTCAGCCAAGAGCATAAGGTCAAACAGATTCCTCACTGGCCTTGCAGACAACTTCATTGTCCAGAAAGTGGGAGAAGCAACAAGAGGAACAGCCATTTTAGATCTGGTCCTAACCAATGTTGATGACCTGGTTAGTGGGGTAGAAGTGGAAGGATCATTAGGCGCGAGTGATCATGCTCTTCTGAAGTTTACTATACAGCGGAAAGGAGCAGCCAAGCATACTAGAACTCAATTTCTTGACTTTAAGAAAGCCGACTTCATAAAACTTAGGGAAGTGCTGGGTGAGATCCCATGGACAGTAATACTAAAAGGAAAGGGAGTTCATGATGGCTGGGAGTTTGTTAAGAGGGAGATAGTAAAAGCACAACTTCAGGCAATACCAATGAGACGGAAACATGGAAGGTGCCTAAGGAAGCCAGGGTGGCTATCTAAAGAACTTTTAACTGAGTTAAGATTAAAAAAGGATGTGTACAAAAAAATGGAAAGGGGGGGAAACCACCAAAGAGGAATCCAAACAAATAGCCAGCACGTGTAGACACAAAGTCAGAAAAGCTAAAGCACAGAATGAACTCAGGCTTGCTAGAGAGGTTAAAAGCAGCAAAAAAGGCTTTTATGGGTATGTCCGTAGCAAAAGGAAGAACAAAGAAACAGTGGGGTCACTCAGAGGAGAAGATGGTGAAATGCAAACAGGGGACACAGAAAGGACTGAACTCCTCAATGCCTTCTTTGCCTCAGTCTTCTCCGATAAAGAAAACAATGCCCGACCTGAAGAATTTGGAGCAAATGATTCAGCAGAGGAAACACAGCCCAGAATAACTAAGGAGATAGTACAAGAATACTTGGCTAGTTTAGATGTATTCAAGTCTCCAGGGCCAGATGAACTGCATCCAAGAGTATTAAAAGAACTGGCAGATGTGATCTCAGAACCACTGGCAGTCATCTTTGAGAATTCCTGGAGAACAGGCGAAGTCCCGGCAGACTGGAGGAGGGCAAATGTTGTCCCTATTTTCAAAAAGGGGAAAAGAGAGGACCCAAATAATTACCGCCCAGTCAGTCTGACATCAATACCAGGGAAGATTCTGGAGCAGATCATTAAGCAAACAGTCTGTGAGCACCTAGAAAGGAATGCTGTGATCACGAATAGTCAGCATGGATTTCTGAAAAATAAGTCATGTCAGACTAACCTGATCTCGTTTTTTGACAGAATTACAAGCCTGGTAGATGAAGGGAACGCAGTGGATGTTGCCTACCTTGATTTCAGCAAGGCATTTGACAAGGTGCCCCATGATATTCTTGTAAAGAAGCTGGTAAAATGCGGTCTTGACTATGCTACCACTCAGTGGATTTGTAACTGGCTGACTGACCGAACCCAAAGGATGCTCATCAATGGTTCCTCTTCATCCTGGAGAAGAGTGACTAGTGGGGTGCCACAGGGTTCTGTCTTGGGCCCGGTCTTATTTAACATCTTTATCAACGACTTGGATGATGGACTCAAGGGCATCCTGATCAAATTTGCAGATGACACCAAACTGGGAGGGGTGGCTAACACCCCAGAGGACAGGATCACACTTCAAAACGACCTTGACAGATTAGAGAACTGGGCAAAAACAAACCAGATGAATTTTAACAGGGAGAAATGTAAAGTATTGCACTTGGGCAAAAAAAATGAGAGGCACAAATACAAGATGGGTGACACCTGGCTTGAGAGCAGTACATGTGAAAAGGATCTAGGAATCTTGGTTGACCACAAACTTGACATGAGCCAACAGTATGACACGGCAGCTAAAAAAGCCAATGCAATTCTGGGCTGCATCAATAGGAATATAGCATCTAGATCAAGGGAAGTAATAGTGCCACTGTATTCTGCTCTGGTCAGACCTCACCTGGAGTACTATGTCCAGTTCTGGGCACCACAGTTCAAGAAGGACACTGACAAACTGGAACGTGTCCAGAGGAGGGCAACCAAAATGGTCAAAGGCCTGGAAACGATGCCTTATGAGGAACGCCTAAGGGAGTTGGGCATGTTTAGCCTGGAGAAGAGGAGGTTAAGGGGTAATATGATAGCCATGTTCAAATATATAAAAGGATGTCATATAGAGGAGGGAGAAAGGTTGTTTTCTGCTGCTCCAGAGAAGCGGACACGGAGCAATGGATCCAAACTACAAGAAAGAAGATTCCACCTAAACATTAGGAAGAACTTCCTGACAGTAAGAGCTGTTCGACAGTGGAATTTGCTTCCAAGGAGTGTGGTGGAGTCTCCTTCTTTGGAGGTCTTTAAGCAGAGGCTTGACAACCATATGTCAGGAGTGCTCTGATGGTGTTTCCTGCTTGGCAGGGGGTTGGACTCGATGGCCCTTGTGGTCTCTTCCAACTCTATGATTCTATCTATCTATCTATCTATCTATCTATCTATCTATCTATCTATCTATCATCTATCTCAGAGCTTCTCTAGAAATTCTAGAAAATAAGAATTTGTATCCTGCTGTGAGCCACTGTTTCTTCCAGTGACATCTCCTGAAATTGTATTTACAATTTTTCTTCTTCCGACATCAGAAAAATTTCTTTCAGTCATCTTGTTTTGCCTCATCAGCTCTTTCGCCAAATGAGGCATTGTAGAAGTTCCTGTCAGCTTTGGTACATATTTCTCCCTCTGGTGTTATTTTGCTACTGTGGAGGAGTAAGGACAATAGGCTCAGGGAATAGGGGTTAACATTAAACTTGTGATAACTACTCCATTAACACATGTCATCAGTGTAACCATGTGCTAACATTAATCAACTCTAACCAATTTTGGGGGTGGGGGTGGCTTAATGGCTCCTGGCATTATACTCAGATGAGAGAGAGAGAGAGAGAGAGAGAGAGAGTTGTGTTTCCATGTTGAAAGAGTATAGAATAAACTACATAACTGAGAATTCTCAGTTATAATTTAGGGGAAGATTACTCCTAAGTAAGATTGGTGATACAGTCCAATACAATTAATAAGGATTTGAGACAAATATATCCATATTTCTCAGGCAATGGAAACTGGAACATTCTTGTTGTGTATTTATTTATTAGATTTATAGACCACCTTTCATCAAAAGATTTTAGGGCAGTTCACAAGATAAGCCAATCAGTGTAAATGTAGAATTTATTCTCGTTATGCATTTGGGTTGTATCCAAAGCAGTGCCAGCAGAGCTCAACTGGCACAGGTCCCTTGCAGTAATAAAATTGTAGTATTAGATTACACCCATTATCTGCAGGGTGCACTGTCTTCAGATTAGCTCACTTGTGTGTGTTGGCTTCTAGGACAAGTGTGACTTTCTGACACCATTCATTATTACACAATTCGTGCATATTGATAAGCATATATTTGGACCTCAATTTTTAATGCAGGACAATTTTAATAGGGCTCTGCACCTGATTTAGCTGAATCCCGGACAGAATCAGACCATTTTTGTGTCCTGTCTGGGTTGGACTGAAGCAGCTACAAATATCTACAGATTGAGTTGCTCCAAATTAATTTGTACCAGTTTATAGCTCAAAGCAATCTCTCAGAAAGCAAGATAGACTGTCCCCAAACTGTTACAGTTGTGAATTGCAATACCATATAAGAAAAACACCAGGGGGGAGCTGAACTTTGCGTAATGAGAGTTGTGGGGCTAGTCCATAATGCTATCACCCCACACATCACTCCAGTCATAATGCTTGGGGAAAAGGTTGTGAAGTCTTAAAATGCAGAACTCTTGTATGTACTGTCTCTTAGAAAGTGGTGGAGTTGGGTGGCCTTTCTTCAGATAATGTTTGATGGAGGGTGTCACTCTGAGGAAGAGGGAAATGATCCCTTGGGAGGGGCCAGTTTCTTGGGGGATGAGCAGTTATCCATTCACACCAATGATACTTCAAACCTAGATGCCACTGCATGTTAATATGTGCATCCCTGTATGACACAGGTGGGCGACTCATGGCCAGAGGCTGCATGTGGCCTTTGCCCTGCATGGTCTACTGGTTGCCCCCAATGCCAAAAATACTATGCAGTCATCACAGAAATTGCCACTGCTGCTGCCAAATTTGCTGCCACCACATACACTGAAAGCAATCCTGCCTCGCCAGGCTATTCTTTTCGCAATTCTTCCCAGCTCTGTTATTGTTCTATGCTGCTGGCATTATGCCACAGCTGCCTTTTCCTGGTGGGTGCCATTTTGTTTCCCCACATGCTGATACTATTAGCAAAGGGATAAAATGGTGCTCAGGAAGTGCCAGCATCTCTGTGCTCAACTTGGGCCCCTTACCCAGTCCTGCCTCTTAAACCCAAATCCTACCACACATAATTACAGTCAAAAGGGTTATAATCTGAAATCGATACTGTAATTTTTTTAGGGGGGAAATACAGCAATTAGAAAAGTCAAGTATGCAAAATCTACTCCCAATACAAAATACTTATTTAATATTGTGATTAAAGGCAATGAAAATGATTCAGTGCTCTATTTCTGGAAGCCAAATGCTTTCCCTTTGTTCACAGGGCAGGCGTCAGCTACCTGAACTCTGGCCCAGTTGAAATGCTTCCCTTAAGCATAAGGTGACTCTAGTTATGTTGTCCTTGGCTTTCCATAAGCTACGGTGGCCACTTGAGTCCAATTATGCAGCGTGACTTTGAGCTTGTGACCTATACTCTGTTGGGAACTGAACTGAGAGCATCTCCCGCACTTACCCAGAGGATCTTGGGATAATTATTCGGTATGCTAAGTGTAACACTGAACTGACGGATAGATATTCCGCGTTTTTGATTTATGACAAATATTAAGGAGAAGTCGAGGGTACAAAGAAATGGTCAGGCACAAACAACGTGTGGTGGAGAAAACAACATTAAGCCATGACTTGCTTTAATCACAATTGGGGTCCTTCGTATAACGAGCACACATAGAATGTTTATTTTTATGGGGTTTGTTTCTGCACCACGACAACCGTACCCTGGACGCATTTCAGATCTTGATTTGGTATGGAGATCAAAGACAGTTCACCGAACATCTTTTGCTTAAGAGTCAAGCTCAGATTGCTCTTCAGAATAGTCCATGTGATACCTCGTGAGTGGCTCGTATCTGGCTAGGTAAAGGCAAGAGAAATAAAAACAGCTGCTTGAAGCTGTGGTCAAAGAAGAAGGAGGGTTCAAGCTTTCAGAAGCTTTGGAATCTTAGGCTGAGGTTCTGAGGTTGGATAAAGTTCCCTTCGCCACAGAAAATAAAGACTACACACACACACGCACACACACACAGGATCTAGGGACAAAAGCATGTAGTTGTTTGCAGAGAATGCTCCTTCATCTTTCTGAAAGGTAGCATGCCATGTAATCTGGGGTTGTATCCATAGCTGTCAACTTTCAGATTTGAAAATAAGGGATCAGCAGCCTCAAAAATAAGGGATCAGCAGCCTCACCTGTTCTGGGGACAGTCTACGGGATATCTAACAATCCGGGATAGCAGCGGGAAGCAGCGGGAAACGGCACTGGAATAAGGGAATTTCCCACAAAAAAAGGGTAACGTTGACAGCTATGGTTGTATCCACAACACATACAATGGGAATTCCCTGCCTCTCCTCCCCACTACAGCTCTCTGTGCCTCCCCTATCCCGAAATAAAATCCTCTCCTGAGGCTCCTCAGGAGTTACATAGGGTGTAGGGCTGGGTGTGCAGTGGCAGGGCGACTAGGGGGACTCGGAACAGCGGAGAAGAGAAATTTGATTCGATTCATTTTTAAAGCCAACTCTTATCAAATTTGTACTTTCCAAAACAATATGCGAACAGAACCACAGCTCTCCTTGGAAATCCACACGCTCTCAATGCTGTTCTCCAGGCAAGCGGCGTTTATAAAAAATGCGTACATTAGTGTGCATAAAAATGAATATATAACGTACAAAGTTGCATTATATCAGGGAGAATTACTTCGGTGGATCAAGCAGACTATCAGTCATCTGTATCCACTTTCACCTTTGGAGGCAGGGATTGGGCACCAGCTGTCCAATCAGCACCTTCAAATTCTCCCTTGTCGGGTAGGAGACCATTTCCCACTAGAGGAGGGACAGTCTTGAAATTGTATGTGTGGCAGATTGCTGGCCAATCAGCAGCTTTAAAAGTCTCCCAAGGTGTGCAGAAGTGCAGTCTTCTGTGTTGGGAGGGATGCCTTCAGAGCTCTTCTGAGTAGAGAGAAGTGTTTTTTTTATTTGTGTGTGGCCTGTGTTTGATTCCCTGCCTCCCCCCAATGGGCCAACGGCCCTGATGAGGACGGGAGTTCCCCATGCACACCAGAAATTCCTTAAGTGATTCATTAAATCAGTAGGATTTTGCTAACTATACCAGATCAGAGCATTAAACACACACACACACACAACACCAAATGGCAGGATACATTTGTAAGCAGTATCAGAAGTACCGGACTTATGACATATTTTATGCCATTCAAAAACTGCCCTCTTGGATTATTTCCTGGGCCTGGGATAAATGCTGCCTTTGGACAATTATGGCAAGATTAAATGCATGTGCCACCAGCAATTAATACAGCAGCACCCTTATGATTATTAATGTGAAATAAATATGGATTGCAGATGTGCTCTCTTATTGTTAAATAAAGTGGGTGATTTATAAATTGTCAGTTTTCAGACTGGATTCCCTATCTGCACCAAGCATCTGAGCTGGATTTATTTGGGGAAAATGCTCAATAGCAGAAGGCTTTATGTGTTGCTGTTGTTCTCCTTGTAAGCATTAAGGAGAGACAGAGTATGTTATAAATCACGTGCTGCATATAAAGTGCCGTTTACATGCATTCAGCAATTTGCTAAACTAGTGCACAAAAAGCAAACAAACACCACCACACAATAAAGATTTTTAAATATAGATTTTTGAGGAAGGAAAGTGATGCTTTTCCTTTGAGGAGCATATTCATTAATATTTTTTGTGGTGGGAGACTTCTTGCCATCTTTGTCAACTGATATCCAAAACATGGCACAATTGTTCTCTTAATCTTTGGTGGCATTGTTCAGCTGTGGCAACAGTTGAAACTGCTCCCTTTAATTTTCTTGAACCTTCTTCCTGTCCTTTCCTAAAAATCAGCACAGCTCCCACACTTACAGACTCACTGGACTGGGGCAAATGATTAATTTATTTAAGAGGGCGAAATGAACAAACAATCAAATCCACTTTCTGAATACTAGATATGAGTCTTCTTCCTGGGACTTTGCCCCCCGCCATACCCATATCAGGTAACGGTGTCTACTGAATCTTAACATCTTCACTCTGTTTCCTAGGGATAAATTATAGATTCATTCCTAATGATTAAAAAACTAGAGGCCTCTTGGATTCAAAGCACCGATCATCTCTCCCTCCCGGTGTCTTGAATGCCATGAACTCCTTTCGGGAAGCTCTCTGTTATCCATTCCCTAGCTACATGCCTGGAAAGTGGAATCATAATTAAACGTGCATGTGGTATTCCTCCAAGCCCACGATATGTTGTGTTGTGGTTTTAATCAATACCATATTTAATCCATGCTTCAGCACGTGAAAGCTCTTATCTGCTGGAAGGTGAAATACAAAGGTTTAGGTACTGTATATGGAAATTATTTGAGCTGGTTTTTTGTGGGCTGGGTGGCGCTGTGGTCTAAACCACTGAGCCTCTTGCGCTTGCAGATCAGAAGGTTGGCGATTCGAATCTCCACGACAGGGTGAGCTCCCGTTGCTCGGTCCCAGCTCCTGCCAACCTAGCAGTTTGAAAGCACACCAAAAAGTTCAAGTAGATAAATAGGTACCGCTCTGGCGGGAAGGTAAATGGCGTTTCCATGCGCTGCTCTGGTTTTACCAGAAGTGGCTTAGTCATGCTGGTCACATGACCCGGAAAAACTGTCTGCGACAACCGCCAGCTCCCTCGGCCTATAAAGCGAGATGAGCGCCGCAACCCCAGAGTCATCTGTGACTAGACTTAACTGTCAGGGGTCCTTTACCTTTATAGCAGGCAGCTGCAGTCCCAGTACTCTCCTTTCCCCCACCAGCAGGGCCATGCACACGGCTTGTGGCTCTAGCAATCTTTTCCTTTAGTTCCTGAGTCACAGAATTAAGAGGAGCTTCAAAGGCAACCTAGTACAACACCTTTCATGGGTAGGGTTGCCTTTGACTAGAGCAATATGCAAATCATCTCTCTGTTTCCAATTCTCCACCCTGTTTGTGAGCACAGCAAAGCTGGGGATCCTTTTCATTGGCAGGATGGGGAGGAGAAATGTTTGATTAGTTTTGTGGGGGTTGGATTCAACAGCAGTAGTGGCCGAAAGGCAGCTTCTTCCTGCTGTCCTAATGGGGGGCTCACTTCCAGTGACAGCCACAGCAACTGTGTTGGCAGTTCGGCCACCATTTTGCATCTGTCACAATGCTCCAGACCAAGCACTGTTTCTGAGAAGTGAGCTGCTACCAAAGGGGGGGGGGGGGGAGAGATGGAGAATTCTGCAAAGTTGCCCTCTTTTTTAAGGTGGGCAGTGAGAAAAGCTCCAGCTGATAGAAAACATATCAGTTCTAATCAAATTCTAACAACTATTAAAGCCAAGCAAACCAGTACCAACAAAACTAAAAAGGTAAAGGTACCCCTGCCCGTACGGGCCAGTCTTGACAGACTCTAGGGTTGTGCGCCCATCTCACTTAAGAAGCCGGGGGCCAGCGCTGTCCGGAGACATTTCCGGGTCACGTGGCCAGCGTGACAAAGCCGCATCTGGCGAGCCAGCGCAGCACACGGAAATGCCGTTTACCTTCCCGCCAGTAAGCGGTCCCTATTTATCTACTTGCACCCGGAGGTGCTTTCGAACTGCTAGGTTGGCAGGCACTAGGACCGAGCAATGGGAGCGCACCCCGCCGCGGGGATTCGAACCACCGACCTTTTGATCGGCAAGCCCTAGGCGCTGAGGCTTTTACCCACAGCGCCACCCATACCAACAAAACTATAACAACACAAAAAGGCATATACTAGGGTAAAGTGTGCATATAAATGCATATATAACAGGGGAAATTTGCTTAAGTTCCATGTGGACTTTTTTCCTTGTGAAACGCAAACTGATTTCGAAATAATGAGACACGAACTTAAGATTGGGAAAACCAAAAACTGGGGGGGGGGGGGCCTTAATTTGCCATTTATTTATTTTTTAATAATAATAATATTTAGCCATCCCCAAGCTTGACAAAGATTTTCATATTTCAGCAGGCATTTAAAGGCAATTTTCTGTCTTTATTATTAATTTTAATTCATCTTATTTCTGCATGGATTTTGAAATAGCATTTCATGTACACTGCTTAGAAATTCATATAAATATCTAAAGGCAGCATATAAATATCTAAAATTAATAAATAATAACAAAAAAATCTCAGAAAAATTATCCCCCAAAAAATGTTTTCTGTGAAATGTTGACTCAGCTTTACCATAGACACAGAGCATCTGAAAATGATCCAATCATTTCCACGTCATGATGACATTTTTTCAAGAATGTTAATACCGTTTCGATTAATTTTCAAGTGCATTTGTCAGGGACTGCATTCGCATGGCGTTTTATCCCATTTCCCTCTTCATTTTTCCTAAGTGTCAATTTCTCCAATAATAATCTAGAAAACAGATACCTATATATTATAAGTAAGAAAAATTAGTGTTTCCATAGTGCTCAAAGTACTTATACAGTAACTGAATAATGCTTATAAAAACACTGCTTGGTAGATCACCATTATCATTTTATGCAAAGTGCAGATTGAGGGGGGGGGGGCTGAAATTCAAAGACACAGGATTCACACAGGATTACCAGCTATATATGACATTAGTACCTGGACAAGTAAATAGTGCCTCCGGGAGCAAATAGCTGTGCTGGGGGGGGGGCACTTTGCATCGTAATTTATGTTTGTAGTTAAGAAATTCTTTATATGTTGTAAGTGGCTTGAGCGTGGTTTTAACTTTGGAAAAGTGGTATGCAAATAAAATGATTGATTGGTTGAAAACAGAATGTGAAGGAAAGCTTCTTAAAAAAAAAAAAACCCATTTCCCCACACTAAGGTGCCAGTGCAGATTCTACGCCTGCCTTTTGTGAAAGAAATAAATTAGGTAGCTGTTAGCACGTGCTTGACCTGAGTTTATTGTCCAACTGAGTTTAAACTGGATGCTTTAGCCACCAGACACTTTGCTAGCTTTTAAAGCAGATATCAAAGTAGGAGAACCTCAAATTTTACAAAGATTGTGTAAATCTGCATATAATGTTGTAGCTCCCATGTTCTAGAGTTTAGACCTATGTTCCATTGTGTAGCAGAAGAGACGAAAGGCAGGAATAGGTAATCTCTAGGCAGTGATGACGTGGTAGGAGAGAAACAGAGAAAGAAACAGGTGTGCTGTCTTCTCTTCTCCTATGACGACGCAGGTGGCGCTGTGGTCTAAACCACTGAGCCTCTTGGGCTTGTCGATCAGAAGGTCGGTGGTTTGAATCCCCGCAACAAGCTGAGCTCCCGTTGCTCGGTCCCAGCTCCTGCCAGCCTAGCAGTTTGAAAGCACACCAGTGCAAGTAGATAAATAGGTACCACTGCAGCAAGAAAGTAAACGGTGTTTCCGTGCGCTCAGGTTTCTGTCATGGTGTTCCGTTGCACTAGAAGTGGTTTAGTCATGCTGGCCACATGACCCGGAAAGCTGTCTGTGGACAAACGCCTGCTCCTTCAGCCTGAAAGCGAGATGAGCGCTGAAACCCTATAGTCACCTTTGACTGGACTTAACTGTCCAGGGGTCCTTTACCTTCTATGGCGCAATGAGTCAGTATGTCTGGCTGTTTACCAGAAGTTTGGTGGTTCAACCCCATTCAGGGATGGCTGTGAGCAGGATTCCTCCACTGCAGGGGAGTGGGCTAGATGAACTTCTGGGTCTCCACCCATCTCCACTGCTGCCCCAAATATGCACACGTGCTCAGCAGACTGTGCCAATTCATGTTAGGTTTCTTAAAAAATAAAAGGAGGGGCCTGTGCTTTTTTAAAGAAGAGGAGTTTAAATACAAGTGACCTGTGGCCAGGTAACAAAATGATTTCCAGAATCCATTGCTCTACACCATCAGCCACACACCTAGAATCATTGCCAGACATCCAGCCAATGCATAGGGGAGGAAAATAAGATAATGCACTCTGCTCCCTCTTCTGAGTTCCATGCGCCCATCCAAAGATCACAGCAGAGCCTATGCATGTACGACTGTCAGGGAATGTCTTCATACACTGACTTTTGTAAGGTCCCCAACTGCATGGAGAAAGCCCACCATACATATGCAACTTGTACACATGTAGGCTCTATTCAACCCTTCAGATGAAAAGCAGGAGAGGCAGTACAATTCTGAATCAGTAAACCAGGCATTTGGATCACGGCTTAGACTGCTTTGGGGGTGATTTGTTATGTAGATATTTACTGCTGCCGCTTGGCTGTATTTTTATTCTGGTTCTGTGAATTTACTGATATTGTACCGTACGGTTGTCCTAGCTTTTTGTTTATGCTAAGCTGCCCTCTGTGCCAGAACAGAGGGCGACTGGGATGGAAAAACATCACATAAATGAATTAATAAACCCAGGGAGCTACAGTTCTCAGAGTGCTTTAAGAATCAATCCCTCTTCGCATGGAGCTCTGGGAACTGTAGTTCTGGGAGGGGCATAAGAGCCTCCAAACAACTCTCTGCACATTTAACAAACTACACCTCCCATAGTTCTTGGGGGGGGGGAGGCCACACCTGTCTAAAGTGGCAGCATAGTGCTTTAAATTAATGATGTGGATGTGGTTTGTGTTGTTGTTGTTGTTGTGTTTCCTTGCTGAACAAGAGGCCAGGCCACTTCAGCTGTAAGAGGTGGAGTGGAAAAAACAGTCAAGTTCTATGTGCCTCTCACAATGCAGCGCAAATAATGTTTCTGGCACTCAGGGCTGGCAGTTTTGTTGTGAATTTAAGTATGCCAAGCTTCAGACACATGAGCATCAGAAAATAAGAGCTTCTGTTTGAAGTGCTGGCACTATCTGAGGCATAGCGATGCACTGATAAATGATGCATCTAAGACACAGAAACCAAATTCCTTTGGTGTTATTAGTGAGCTGCTGCCTGGTCTGAAGGCATGAACGAGAACAATATTGTTGCTTATAATTCAAAGCTAGCCTGTGTAAAGGGGGGTGGGGGAGAGACATGGGGTATGAAGAAAATGTAATTAATTTGGTGGTGTAAGCCTTCATAAATTATCAAGTATTCCCAATAGCAGTCCTGAAAAACTTACAGAGAACATGAGCTGCCTTTCAATTACTCAGTTTGCCTGCTACTGGAATTCTTTTAAGGTGGGGAGATGCTGACTGTATTCAAGATGTTGAAACCATCACCACAGTTGACATATTGCTCCACCTTTAATTAAGACCGTAATGTTCCTCTGGGCCATACAGAAGCCAGTAATCTGCGTCCAGAGGCTGTCACTCTCTTCTCTAATGGACTGCAGCACACAAAAATTAATTATAGAGGAAAGGTTGCCGTTCCAGCTGGGACTGAAGTCTCTAGATTCCAGAGCAAATGTTTTGCTGCTGATCAAAATGAGAAGCTCTACTTGCTACTGTGCGATTCACACTCTCAAATCCAGTGTTTAAAAAGCCTCTCAAAAATGAATTTCTATGAGTGGTTTGCCAGTATGTTTGAACAACTGGAGTTTCTCTTTTCTCCCATAGGTGAGCAAAGTTCTTTCCGGGGTCTTTTCTTCTTTCACTAAAGGATACCTTGGGATCTTATGCAAGGTATGATCTGAACACAGGTTCTCTCTCTGTTTCACTTAATAAACTATAGTTTCCAGGATTCTCTGGGGAAAGCCATACCATAAAGTGTTATAAGAGTGCTTTAAACATTTAGTGTCAGAGGCGCCAGCTTGCAAGGGCAACTGGGGAACCAACATTGTGTGTGTGGTGTCAGGATGTCTGGAGGAGCCGGGTGGAGCCAAGCACAATGGCAACATGGCTTCAGTGGCCAGCAGCTCTGCCTCCTGCTGCTCCTCCTGAAGCCACCATCAGTGGGAGGCTGCTTCTATCCTCATTTCCCTCTGGCTTACAACATGAAGAAAAAATCACACAGTTACAAACATAAGAAAGGTTGTTGTTTAGTCATTCAGTCATGTCCGACTCTTTGTGACCCCATGGACCAGAGCATGCCAGGCACTCCTGTCTTCCACTGCCTCCCACAGTTTGGTCAAACTCATGTTGGTAGCTTCAAGAACACTGTCCAACCATCTCGTCCTCTGTCGTCCCCTTCTGCTTGTGCCCTCCATCTTTCCCAGCATCAGGGTCTTTTCCAGGGAGTCTTTTCTTCTCATGAGGTGGCCAAAGTACTGGAGCCTCAGCTTCAGGATCTGTCCTTCCAGTGAGCATTCAGGGCTGATTTCCTTCAGAATGGAGAGGTTTGATCTTCTTGCAGTCCACGGGACTCTCAAGAGTCTCCTCCAGCACCATAATTCAAAAGCATCAATTCTTCGGCGATCAGCCTTCTTTATGGTTCAGCTCTCACTTCCATACTTCACTGCTGGGAAAACCATAGCTTTAAAAATACGGACCTTTGTCGGCAAGGTGACGTCTCTGCTTTTTAAGATGCTGTCTAAAAAAAAGTAGACATAAATAAAACATCAAAAGCACACAACCAAATTAAACAATTTCCATAGAAATCATAAGAACTATCATAAATGTGCAAACATTAATATCAGTAACAGCAACAACCCAGAAAAACCCATTAAACAACACCCAGCCCAAGAGTCTGTTCAGCAGCCTCAGCTTTTGTAGCTGGAGTCAGTCCAGTCCCAGCCTTCCCAGGCCAGATGGGAAAAGGCCAGCAGGTCATGGAGCAGGTCTTTGAGGACCCACAGCCAAAATGGTTCAGTTGTTATAATACTTTGGTCCATATAGTATTGTGATGGTGCTGAAAGAACTAATAAACAAGCTGAACCTCATTTAAAATGTGTTGCTTGGTACAAGAAATATGTGTAGATTATTTACATGACCACGGATTTAAAAAAAAAGATTGAAAATCCACAAAGATATGTGGGATTAATTCATTAGCTGATTAGTCGTGCAAGCTAATTGGTTAATGCTTACAATCCTCATGAAACAAATATCAAGGCTTGTTCCTGAGTGCCCACTCTGCAAGCCTGATTCTAGATTTGCTCTAATCAGGGAAGGAGAAATGTAATATGTGCCTCTGTGTTGTTGATGTCATTAAGTTAATTGATTCCCCACCCCCACCCTGGGGAAACACATGTCCCTAGATACCTTGTCATGAAGATGGGGCCAGGAGAGAGGATGGAAGGTCTTACAATTAGTGTTGTGATCCTGGCTAGGAAAGAATCTTAATTTCCCACTGATCACATTTGCTTCTTCTCAGTTACTGCTTTGTGATTAGTCAGGCCTGTTAATTGCCATTGTGTTTCATAGAATCATAGACTCGTAGAGTTGGAAGGGATCCCAAGGGTAATCTAGTCCAACCCCCTGAAATGCAGGGATCGCAGTTAAAGAAACAGCACCATTGCTTTGTAATTCTGTGAAGTATCTAGAGCTCTTTCATATGTGAAGCTGTCACCCAGCAAAAGTGAGAGGGGTAAGATCTTTTGATGGAGGTAAATAAATCTAATAAACACAATAAAAATCCCACAGATCAAAGCAGTGGTCATATATAGGGTAAGGTGATCTCACAGGTAAACTGGTCCCAAGTTGTTAAGGTATATTAATCATAATACCTGAAACCTGGCCCACAGCAAATCAGCAGCTAGTGCAGATTTCTGAGCGCATGTATCATATGCCCATAAGGTCCCAATCCTGTCTGCAATCATGCTGCAGCCTTCTGCACTAACTGCAGCTTCCAAATCAGCTGTGAAGCCCCACAGAGAGGGCACAGCGGTAATCCAGTGCCCCTCCCCGTCTTTCATTGGTTGATGAATGCATTTTAGATTTTATTAAGCTTTGCTAAGTAGCCGTTGTTTTTTAAATCTGTGGACTTCCTCTCGTCTTTTTATTGAATTTTTTTTTTAATGGAATTGCAGTTTTAAATGGCCGGAAGTCCCTCTGATAGGCACAGGAAGTGTGGGGCAGAAATCTTTACTCAAACGAAAAAGCAGCGTAGGTAAGAAACAGAGTTACTGATAAAACGCCTCCCCCCCAATCTATAACATTTTCAACAGATGCATTTCACATAGCCAGGGTTGGAGCACATGCTATGAATCATGCCGCAGAAAATGGCCTCCCCGAGGCAAGTGACTCTAGCATTAGCTACAGCATTTGGAAGAGTTTGCGAGACATATATTTGTAACCCCATTAAGAACCTCGGCACCCCTGACAGAGAGCTGCTGATAGGGGAATAAGGACTCTTAATGTTCACTGGTACATCCAGGGGAAACAGTTCACCTGGAGGGTGTTTTTAGTGGCATCCCCACATTAAGGATGATCTATGCATCATCCCTCAGCTGTGAAATGTCTAGTGATGCTCTGGTGATGAAATATACTGGAGGGGAATGCGCCTGCCCCATGAGGGAATCAGTCTTACCTGCTCATCTGTCGCTTTCCAACTCACTGCCATGCCTCTTGTCTTCATTTTGCATTGTGAAGCCATTGATTTCACATAAAAAAGGATGAAAAGAATGAAGGTTTCCAAGGGGAAAGAGGAATCCAAAGACTTGTAATGCCCTCCATAGTAAATTTGCAAGGAAACCTAAGTCAATAGCATGTGGTCATATAAAAGAGCCCATTCCACAAAGCTACGACTGCCAAAAGTTCTGGTCATTTGTTCAAGAAGAAACAAAAGAGAGTCTCTTGGACACGGTCAGCCCTACCATTAGGCAGAGTGAGGTAGCTGCCTCAGGTGGCAGAAGATGAGGAGTGGGGAGCAGACAGATCTGTATGTGCCACCTGGTCTACTCTGCATTCACTTAAGCTTATTGGAGTTCCTTGGGCAGGACATAAATTTAGGGTTGAATCCCACATATGGTTAAGTAACTCAATTCACTAGCACAAGAATTAATGCTTGTGCAACAGATCTTTCTGCCTCCCCCTAAATCTGTTCTGGGTCTGTCGATCCCCCCAACATTCCAGAGCAGATTTTAGGAGGCATGGGGCACACAGCGGGGAGGTGGAGAAAGTTCCATTGTTCAAGCATAAATCCTTGCACTAACAAAATAAGTGCATTGGACATAGTTCTTAACAAATAAATAAAATGATAAAGCAATAAGCTAGGCTGCTGCCATCATGCACAGTGAAGGATGTTGTCCCATTGCCTGTGTTGAAGTAACATTTCGCTTTCCCCACCAATCTTATGTGGCCCCTAGGGACGCGGGTGGCGCTGTGGTCTAAACCACTGAGCCTCTTAGGCTTGCTGATTAGAAGGTCGGCGGTTCGAATCCCTGCAACGGGCTGAGCTCCTGTTGCTCTTTCCCAACTCCTGCCAACCTAGCAGTTCGAAAGCACTCTGGTGCAAGTAGATAAATAGGTACCACTGTGGCAGGAAGGTAAACAGTGTTTCCTTGCGCTCTGGTTTCTGTCATGGTGTTCTGTTGCACCAGAAGTGGTTTAGTCATTCTGGCCACATGACCTGGAAAAGCTGTCTGTGGACAAACGCTGGGTCTCTCCATAGTGTCCTTTGACTGGTCTTAACTGTCCAGGGGGGTCCTTCAACTTTACCTTTATGTGGCCCATGTAAAGTTGTCTAGAAGGGAAAGTGGCTGAATATAGCTCTGCACCTCTGATGCAGCCAGAAAGGCATTAAAAGGGTGCTATCATTCTGAAAGATCAATAGTGAATGAAACTATTTCTTTTACTCTGCAAATAATAGAAAGGGGGGATTTTGAGATTGATAGATATAGATATAAAATTCTTTCATGTGCAACCATTTTCCAATGCAAATTATTTCCTGTGCTGCATAGCGTTGGTGCTAAGATGATCTTTATCTCTCCCTGTTTTAAATTTCTGGGGGTCTCCTACTCCTGCCACTCAACAGCAACAGCACTACCCATTAAATCATGGCAACACCTGAGATAATAATTAGACAAAGAAGCACAGCTGTAAGTGTTCAGCAAGGTTGCAGTTTGCAATTTGAATAGTCTTAAGAAGAAATTAAATAGCAATGGAAGCAGCGCTCACAAGGAGAATGCAAATCAGATGCAAATTGACTCCTACTTTATTTGTCTGTTCTTTGTTTCTGTCTAATACAAGCAGAGGTAATTGATCATGTGTACCACACTACCTTTTAAAGCTCAGTGCCTCCATTATGCAAGGTGATTTCCTGGGGGAGGGAGGAGTGAAAAGTTCCCGAGAACAAAACAACCTCATTTCTCCTAATGTGAAAAGGATTTGAGAAAATTACAAAGCAGGAATCAAGTGCATCACCATGAAACTATGGAAGTATCCATTTTATTAAGCTTTCCAGAAATGAGTCGCCCCTAAGTGTCTTCTCCAAGATGGCGTGGAGAGTCATCCGACCAAAGAAACCTGGGCATGAGTTGTATTTTGAGCAAATCAATATGTGATAGACTTTAGCCATGTGTAAAGTGCTTTCAAACATCTGGAATGAGATATTGTTGTTATTTTTTTCTCTAACACCTTTAAAGTATGCCATCTTACAGATAGGGATGGATGGTTCTGTCGCTATTGGTTCCTTTGGTTTCTCTTTTTTTCAGCCTTTAATTCATTTAATGTGCAGTGCACACAAAATAAGTTCTCCACATTTCTGCTGCAATTTGTGTTTTGTTTTTGTTTTTAAAAAATCCTTCAGCATTTTAACATGAATTTATCCTAATATACAAATATTTGTACATAATTTTGCGTAATTGTGGATTTTTCCAAAACAGTTTCCTGAAACATGATGCATCTTAGTATGTTACATTTTCCAATATATGCATTTTAATGCAAGCTTTACCCTAGTGTACAATTTCCACCCACATTATTTGGCTGAAGAACTACACTGCAAAATTCAGAGAAGTACAGATTTCAAAGGATAGATTGCTGTCATTTGCTAATTGCTTTGGAAAGTGAAAATCTGGTACATTCGCCTTTAAATGTGAACTGGATCAAATTCCTCCCCCATCCCTTCTTTCAGTTGACCAATGTTGTAGTGGAGGAAGAATGCAGGCTAACACAATTCTGGGACTCTCTTTCTTCATAGCTTCCAGTCTTGGAGCTGGACTGGGGAGAGAATGCAGTGGTACCTGGCTACTCAAACGTCGAAAACCCGGAAGTAAGTGTTCCAGTTTTCTAACGTTTTTCGGAAGCTGAACATCCAATGTGGTTGTCGGCTATTGTTTCTGGGGCACCTGAGCCAAACAGAAACTGTGCCTTGGTTTTTGAACATTTCAAAAGTCAAACAGACTTCCGGAACAGATTAAGTTTAGCTCTTTCGTTTTTGCTATTTATTTTGCGTTTTTGCTTTTGAGGCTTTTTCGGTTAATTTGTGTTTGTGACTGTATGGAACCCAGTTCAGCTACTGAGTGATTGACTGTGTGACTGCAGAAATGGATAAAAGCCCCCTCCCCCCAAAAAAACCAATGACTATCATCAGTGCAGGTGAGAAAAAAGTTAATTTTAATTTTTATCATCCACAAAACTGTCTTATTTATTTTATAGTACAGTACATTGATTATTGCTTTCATTTTATGGATCAATGGTCTCGTTAGATAGTAAAATTCATGTTAAATTGCTGTTTTATGGGTTGTTTTTAAAAGTCTGGAACGGATTAATCCGTTTTGCATTACTTTCTATGGCAAAGCGCACCTTGGTTTTGGAATGGACTTCCGGAATGGATTAAGTTTGAGAACCAAGGTACCACTGTAATTTAAAGCAGCAGAACATGGGTAGGTGATACCATGTTGTGTGTGTGTGTGTGTGTGTGTGTGTGTGTGTGTGATATGCAGGTATTGTTCCCACCTTTGCGTGCTCTATGTTGTATAAAATATAGAATCTCCAACTCCACTTTATTGCCCGATGGGCACACACATGTTTAATAAACAAGCAAATCTCTACTTTGGCTCTGAGATTCCCTCAGTTTCCAGCTCTGAGTTCTTGCTTTACATTTTGAATTACTAAGCACGACTGATCTGGCTGTTCTAATTAGCAAAAGGGCTGATGGGAAATGTTGTGTGGCTGAGCTTAGACAGCATTACCTATGAGTAAAAAACCATGCTCCTCATATCAACAAACAGAGGGTTTAGTTCACAACTCCAGTTGTGACATTCATGCAGGATGCTCCCAATTTAAATCCAAGCCAGCTGCTCTCAGACATGAGGTCAACATGGCAGCAGAATCAGCCATCCACCCCACCAACATTCTGTTTCATTGACACTATCTCTTAATTGACTTTTCTTGTTTAGTTAAGGAACAAGATAATTAAGAGACATTGTCAATGGAACAGAACATTGGCAGAGGCGGACAGTCTCTGCTGCTAGATAAATGCCAAGGCATTTATCAAGTGAGCAAACAAACATCAGTGCAGTTGTTCCAGTGTTTGTTTATACCCATGTGCAGGAGAGTGATTCGATGGCAATGGTTTTTAGGCTACTTTTATCAATGGATGTTTTGAATGGCCAGGGCCAGAGAGATTGTGTGTGTGGCAGGCACATATAACTTTGTTGGTTGCTAATCATTCTCCAGACCCAATTCAACATACTTACACTTAACATTTAGAGCCCCAGATGACCTGGGGCCCAAATACAATGGAACTTTGGGTTGAGAACCTAATTTGTGCGGGAAGAAGAAGAAGAGTTTGGATTTGATATCCTGCTTTATCACTACCCGAAGGAGTCTCAAAGCGGCTAACATTCTCCTTTCCCTTCCTCCCCCACAACAAACACTCTGTGAGGTGAGTGGGGCTGAGAGACTTCAGAGAAGTGTGACTAGCCCAAGGTCACCCAGCAGCTGCATGTGGAGGTGCGGAGACACGAACCCAGTTCACAAGATTACGAGACTGCCGCTCTTAACCACCACACCACACTGGCGGGAGGCACGTTCGCAACCCGCACCATGCGCAACCTGCAGTGCCATGTCTGCGCATGCACAGGTTGTGATTTGGCACTTCTGCGCATGCACAAGTGTGAGCGCCAAAACCCGAAAGTAACCCGTTCCAGTACTTCCAGGTTCGGCGCGGTGCGCAACCCGGATTCGCATAACCTGAAGTGTCTGTAACTTGAGGTACCACTGTATTAAAAAGGACACAATATCCTGTGACCACCTGCTCTTACCTTAAAGTCAGTGTGTGATGCCGACTAGTGGTCCTTATGAAGGATGAAGCTCATAATGCTAAGGCATGTGAAAGGGCCTTGTCAGTGGTGGCCCCATGACTTTTTTCCCCAGCCAGAACTCCCTGGAACGCAATTCCAGCACCTCTCAGGTGGGCACCATTGCCATTCTAAGAGAACGAGGGGGGTGTTCATGGTGAGTTCCACTACCTCTTTTTCTTTTTCTAGAAAAATAGCATGGCATGGGGAGGCCCCACACCTGTGGAACACTCTCCACACTGAGGTGTGCTAACCACATCATTGTTAGGCTGAGGTGTGCCAAACTCCATCACTAGATGCAGCTCTTCTGGGTTCTGGAAGAGGGAAATTGTGATTGTAGGAATGTATAAATTGCTTGACACTGATGCTTCAGTTATCAGTTGCATTTAAATAATTGTTTTTAAGTTCTCGTGTTGTATAGTTTTATGTTGTAAACTGCCCTGTGATCTTTTGGTGAAGGGCAGTATATAAATTCCTCTACAGCTAAATAAATAAATAAAATATACTTATTTGTTAACTAGATAAAACAGTTCCCTGCATTTTTGGACTCTCCATAGTTGGGTGGTTATGAGGGTTGTTGTGATGAGCTCTCACTCTTCAAAATTTACTACTGCCTCTTTTTTCTGTCTATTAAATTGTAAGCCATAATTTTAAACCCCGAGTGCACTGGCAGAAAGGTGTCATAGAAGTGCAGTTAGAAAGCAAGTGAATAAGATTGATTGACACTTTTACAGTAAGAAACTCTAACATCTGGGATTTCCACTGGCCACAACAGTCCCTTCACTCGATAATGCTGGGCATATTTTGAATGCATAAAAACCTTTAGCATTTGGACATATATAATAGGAGTCAGAATGATATTATTGTGCAAAAGTGGACATTTTAAAAAATATTAACTTTGCTTTCATGAAAGCAACCTTGATATTGACTAAGCTTGATTTTTTAAAAAATTCAACAACCTTGACATTCTCGTTTCAAAGCATTTGAAACTCACATATACTACATAATGCACTTGTATACTGCCGCAAGCCTATGAAACAGTTGCCAATGCCAAGAATGAGATGGAATTATGTTCTGCATTTATCTCATCAGCATTTCTGTTCAGCATAATAATGGACACTTGTCAATAACACATTGTTGTTACACCAGCCAGGATGCTCTCCAGCATGAAAGAAGCAAACACCTTGCAGAAAGGGGGCTTCTAGGCATTTGACACCATTCAGAATAAATGTGCATTCACCTGGGAGCCATATTGTGGCTGCCTTATGGCTGAAGGAAAGCAAATGAACAATTTTCAAATGAACATAAAAATCATACTTAAAAGACTTCAAATGGAAAATATATATGTATTTTGCAGCCTCCATCTATAAATTAACATGTACCATCTGGGTTACATCTGGTGAAATAAAAGTGTTGTCTCATGAGTGGTTGAGGTGCGAGAACCATGAAGCAAGGCTGAGTTGTGCTGGCATCATTTATGCTACAAAGGCAACACTGCTCATATATATATATATATATATATATATATATATATATAGGTTTTGGTGTCCTCGGGTGTCTTCCCGTGTAAAAGTTGGGGTGTCTAGGCGACGTTTCGACGAGGTCTCACTCGTCATCTTCAGGCTGGTGCTTTCGGCTTCTTGTTACTGGAACAGGGCAGGATCTCAGTGTTTGAGTTCCTATAAATACTGTTGAGGAGGTGTGGTGTATAGCCTCCAATGTTCTGGGCAGAGAGGAGGTTCCCAGGCTAGTGTGCCTTTTCTTCTTTTGTTCCTTAATTACTTGAGGGATATCTTGAGTGATTTCTTGAGTGATTTCCTGAATCCCACTTAGGTGGGTCATTAGGTGTGGATTAGTTGCTAAAGCCTTCGTGTCTTGAACTCTTGAACTTTGTGAAGAGTTTTTCTGAGAAGATGGCTGTACTGCACTTGGTTGTGCTCTGGCTTGGCTTCGTGTATAGGGGCGAGCTGTGGTTTTGTGGCCTGTGCCAGCCAGATCTGTGTAGGGATTGCAGGGGGGTGCAGCATCCGGAGGTGCCACCCTGGTTTGGTTACTGGATGGTGTCTGTAATTTATCTGTGGAGAGGGTCTGGGTTTGGGTCTGGTGTGGTTGATTGGTGATGGCGTTCTGTGTGCCTCTGGATCTGGTGTCAGATTTTGTGGGGAGGGCTAATTTCCAGATGTCTGGCAAGCGGGATGTGTCGTCACGCTTGTTCATGTTGTGAGGGTGTTTCTCTATCTCGATGGCTTCCATGATTATTCTCTTGTGGTGATGTTCCATGTTAAAGAGCAATTTGGAATCTGCAAAATTAATTTCGTGTCCTGTTTCTTTCATGTGTTGGAAAAGAGAGGAAGTTTTTTCTTCTTTTTTGACGGCATTCTTGTGTTCTGCGATACGTGCATTTATTCGTCTGTCCACAATGGACAAAGATACAAACAGATAGAACAAACAGATAGAAAAAAAACAGATAGGACAAACAGATAGAAGGAGCACCTATGGGATCACCCCTCTCACCGGTCATCGCTAACCTGTACATGGAACACTTTGAAACCAATGCTTTAGACAAGTCAGAACACAAACCCAAACTTTGGCTCAGATATGTTGACGACACCTTTGTAATTTGGCCACACGGGAAGGAAAAACTGGATAGCTTCCTCACACATCTCAACAGCCTACACCCCAAAATACAATTCACTATGGAAATAGAAGCCAACAACCAACTTCCCTTCCTTGACGTCCTAATCTACAAAAAACCTGATGGCTCCCTAGGACACACTATCTACCGGAAAAAAACACACACCAACCGCTACTTACATGCACAATCACACCACCACCCTGCACAAATAAACTCCGTAGCCAAGACTCTCATCTCCAGAACCAAACGCCTGGCTGACGAAGACCACTTGACAACTGAGTTACAGAATCTCTCAAATGTGTTAATTGCCAATGGATACCAGCAAAACAGGGTTACGAAGCTAATCCAAAAAGAAACACCCCCCAAAAACCAAGACACAGAAGAAAACAATGGCATAGCCCTCCTTCCTTATATCAAGGGCACTACAGATAAAATTAGCAAAATCCTCCATAAACACAATATCAAAACAGCCTTTTGCACCAACCAAAAAATAGCCAATATCCTCAGAAACCCCAAGGATAAAATTCAGTTGGAAAACCAAGGGGTCTATGAAATACCCTGCAAAGTCTGCCCAGCCACGTACATTGGACAAACAAACAGACGAATAAATGCACGTATCGCAGAACACAAGAATGCCGTCAAAAAAGAAGAAAAAACTTCCTCTCTTTTCCAACACATGAAAGAAACAGGACACGAAATTAATTTTGCAGATTCCAAATTGCTCTTTAACATGGAACATCACCACAAGAGAATAATCATGGAAGCCATCGAGATAGAGAAACACCCTCACAACATGAACAAGCGTGACGACACATCCCGCTTGCCAGACATCTGGAAATTAGCCCTCCCCACAAAATCTGACACCAGATCCAGAGGCACACAGAACGCCATCACCAATCAACCACACCAGACCCAAACCCAGACCCTCTCCACAGATAAATTACAGACACCATCCAGTAACCAAACCAGGGTGGCACCTCCGGATGCTGCACCCCCCTGCAATCCCTACACAGATCTGGCTGGCACAGGCCACAAAACCACAGCTCGCCCCTATACACGAAGCCAAGCCAGAGCACAACCAAGTGCAGTACAGCCATCTTCTCAGAAAAACTCTTCACAAAGTTCAAGAGTTCAAGACACGAAGGCTTTAGCAACTAATCCACACCTAATGACCCACCTAAGTGGGATTCAGGAAATCACTCAAGAAATCACTCAAGATATCCCTCAAGTAATTAAGGAACAAAAGAAGAAAAGGCACACTAGCCTGGGAACCTCCTCTCTGCCCAGAACATTGGAGGCTATACACCACACCTCCTCAACAGTATTTATAGGAACTCAAACACTGAGATCCTGCCCTGTTCCAGTAACAAGAAGCCGAAAGCACCAGCCTGAAGATGACGAGTGAGACCTCGTCGAAACGTCGCCTAGACACCCCAACTTTTACACGGGAAGACACCCGAGGACACCAAAACCTGCATATATATATATAGTGTAAATCACAGAACCGTTGCACCAGGAGCACGATAATAATAGGAACAACAACAATACTGAACATTTGTACGGCATTTTGAAATACTTCACTTGCATTATTCAGATGCAATCCTTACAACAACCCAGTAAGGTAAGCCAATATAATTGTGTCCTGTCGCTGGATTCTCTCTCGCTAGATGTTGGAGGTGCCGTGTCTTCATTGCTATTGGGTCTGCATCAATGTGTTCCTCTGGTGGTTACAATGCAAGCATAGGGCAGGCTAGTGGACTGCCTGCCACCAGAAAGATGATCAACAGAAGAGCAGCGAAGAATCGCACTACTTTTGGGTGTCCATCCACACACGCAAAATTCTCATTGCATCTAACAGTGCAATCCAAGCCCAATATCCAGTGGGATGAGAGAGTTTGGATTTGAAAGGAACCAAACACTGTATACATTTCCCAATTCTGGAATTAATTTTGGAAGTTCGCCTAACTCAACCAAAGGTTGGGAGGTCTAGAAAGTGAACTCATGGAAAAATAAGGGAATTGTCCTGAGAAAATAATATATTTTCCCTCTTTCTAGATACTTCCCCTTCCCCACTTCCATGGTAAACCAGTTGCCATCCCTGACCATAGGCCATGCTAGCGGAAACTGATAGGAGTTGTGGTCCGAACATCTGGAGGTCTCCATATTGTCTATCCCTGGCGTAGGCGATAGGATTGATAAAGTAGCTTCTGTAAGCAGACTTGGATCATATTCAAACATGCAGCTATGATGACTCACTTTCCCTGTTCATTTCATGTGAACAGCACAATGACCTCACTAATTCTCATCTTGTTCAAATTTAAATACCTTTGGTTTAATGGAAAATAATACAGAGCAGATTAATATGCCAATCAAAGATGAGTCCAAGCATTTCCCCCTATCAGATTTGAAAATATCCCAGCCCAAATCTGCTCTTCAGAAAAGCTAACAACATGGGCAGAGCTGTCTATTATTTTATATGGAGGAAGTAATTCCGCACAAGGAGGAATTCGAATTAATATACTAGAATTAAGTAACAGCAAAATGTGCAATTTATCTACTTAGGGAAGTTCAAGTCAGAAGGAGCATCTGGCTTTCATTGGGATCCTGGGTTTTATTTATACCAGTTTTCCAGATGGATTTATAGAGACTCTGGAAGGGCAGCTGGCTGGAGCAAGTGAGACAGTGACAGGAATAGGGTCAAAAGAGCATCCTACAAGTATTCATTTTAATGGCAAATTAATCTCAGTGTTTCAAATACTTTAGTGCCGTTGTTTTAAAAAAATTAAAATGCGTTTATCCTGAACTTTCAGGCACAGCGATGGGTTAAACATCAGCCATGCATTCTTCAATTTTCAAATCATTTGGTATGGCACAGTAGTTCCTCTGCTACTTGTCAATCACGTTTTTGTAATTTGCAGTAAGACCTTGTCCACATCCACACCATACATTTGAAGCGTCATGATACCACTTTAAACAGCCATGGCTTCCCAGAGAGTCCTAGGTGCTGTAGTTCATTAAGAGTGCTGTGAGTTGCTCGGAGACCACTATTCCCCCTCACAGAGCTACAATTCCTAGAGTTCCCTTTGAAGAGGTATTGACCCACCCACCTCTACCCTTGGAAACACTCTTTCCCAATCACCCCCTCTCTCTACCAGATGGACGGACCGGGCTCTCTCACTCTACACCCCACCACCGCCCCCCTGCCCACCCAAGACTCCTCCATAGCAGGCTCGTGCACTGCAAGCTCCTTCTCTAGCTCTCCACAACCCATCCTTTGCCCATGCAAAAACGCTTCTTCCCAAACTCCTCCTCCTGGCCCCATCCCACTCTGCCCATGCCCCATGATAACTCTCACTCACAATCTCCTGCTCAGGCTCTCCCTCTCTTCCTCCTCCCACTGGACCCACCGTCTGCCCACACAGTTTGGAGGAGGAGGAGCTTTAAAAGAGGGGAAAGGGAATCCCAGTTGAAGTCCAAACAGAACAGGCGACACTTTACTCAGGAAAAAACAAAATTATCCCATTTTCCTAGGGACGGGTGGCAACCCTAGACGTGCTTCAGAACAAATTTGCAATACAATGGATTTGCCATTCAGTAAAATCTCACCTTTACCTATAAAGAAAGGAGAAAGGGTTTTAGAACAGTGGGAGAAGCAGGAATATTTTGGAGAAAGTATTGGAAAGACTTGGGAGGCGAAAGCGTTCCGGAACTAGAAGAGGAAGGAATAGAGTAGTGTGGGAGAGCAAAAGAAGAATAGAAAAGTGTAAGGAGTAATCAGATTGAAAGAGCTATCTGAAAATTTGTTTTGATTGGGTGAATTGGTTTATCTGAAATAAAAATTTATGGAACCAAGATGTCTTTCCTGGAATGTGAATGGTTTAAATGATAAACTTAAATAAAATAGAACAAATATTAAAGGGCGGGGGGAATGGGACATCATCTGACTGCAGCAAACCCATGTAGCCAGGAAACACAAAAGAGTTTTGAGCAACAAAAAATTATGTATGGAATTTATCACCTCGGGTTTGTCAAAAAAGGGGGAGGGAATTGTGGTGTATGCAAAACTGAATTTAGAACCTAAAATGCTGTTTAAGGATGAAGACGGTAGAATCATGGGGGTGGAAATAACATATGAAAGGGGGAAATTAATTATTATTTGAATATATGCACCTAATGATTAAAAAAGCAGAGTTTTACAAAAAGTTAGAGAAAAAGACGTGGGATTACAGTAATGAGAGTATAGTACTTATGGGCGACTTCAGTGGGGTGACCTCAGTAGAAATGGATAGAAATGGATAGAACAATTAGAGAAGACATATCAAAGGAAGGAAAGTTATCCCTCTCCTTCTTCCAAATGGTTGAAAACTTCAATTTACACGACACATGGAGATTGAAGCATCCAAACGAAAAAGATTTCACCTATTTTTCAGAGGCTACAAAAATCAGAAGGCAGAATCAATGGGATTTGAGTATCCAAAAAACTAACATTTAAAATGTTTTTTAAAGGGTATGGGTTTGAAGAGAATAATTTCCAAATAAATAAAAGCCCTTACAATGTATAATGAAATGCCTTGCTTTCAAAGAGAGACAAAAGGCACATGCATCCTCAATGAGTGACATGGGAGGCATTTTGATTTTCAGTGTAGCTGCTTTGCTCATATGGGCCTGTCTTTCTTTATCCGGAGTCAGCACAGGCCAACTGATGGTTCCAGCAGATGGTTTTTCTCATTGTATTCAACTCATACCTGTATTTTTACAAATGTGATTTTAATTATATTACAAGTTGTTTTCTTTTCTAAAAGGGGGGTGGAGCTTTTAGTTCAACATAATGTGACAGAGGGACGCGGGTGGCGCTGTGGGTAAAAGCCTCAGCGCCTAGGGCTTGCCGATCGAAAGGTCGGCGGTTCGAATCCCCGCGGCGGGGTGAGCTCCCGTCGTTCGGTCCCAGCGCCTGCCAACCTAGCAGTTCGAAAGCACTCTCGGGTGCAAGTAGATAAATAGGGACCGCTTACTAGCGGGAAGGTAAACGGCGTTTCCGTGTGCGGCTCTGGCTCACCAGAGCAGCGATGTCACGCTGGCCACGTGACCCGGAAGTGTCTTCGGACAGCGCTGGCCCCCGGCCTCCTTGAGTGAGATGGGCGCACAACCCTAGAGTCTGTCAAGACTGGCCCGTACGGGCAGGGGTACCTTTACCTTTACCTTTACCTTTAATGTGACAGAAGAAGCATGTCATGAGAAGCAGGTCCCCGCCCTGCACCCAGCTCTCACCTGTGGCTCCTAGAAACTGTCAGCATGTGACAGCAACCACACTCCAGGAGACGGCTTGGGCTGGCCAGCTAAACCAAGTGAGGACAGTCAGTGGGTCTCAGACCCTCAGTGAGTTGGGGACTTCCCCTGTGTGCAAATACAGGCTAGGGTGGATTGCGTGGACGAGACCAATAGTGGGTCCAATAGTCAAGAAAGCAGTTTCTACACATGCTGTAGAGCGAAATGAGGGGAAGATGGAGCTCGTCAACCTGGGAAGGAGGAGAAAACCTCTGTTCCTAAACCTCCTCTGCCTTGCAGTATAGACTCATTCGTGAAAGAAAGGCTTTGGGAGTAAACCCTGAGGGAAAATCCATACCAGCTGCCTTGTGGGACGTCTTTGGGAAAAGAAAGACTAAACAAATGCAGAGAAGAGCCTGGATGGTGTCTTATATTCCTCTTTCCAACAACTCCTGCAGCCAAGCTGGTGCCAAATGTATTGCTTTGATTTCTTTTGGACCACATCAGAAAGGCTGAGAGGGGGGTCTTGTCATCTGGGCAGCGCAGGACCTCCATATACACTGCTGAGTCTTGCACCCCAGAGAGATCACTGCACAATGTGACTGCCTCCTTGGAGGCACATTCCATTGTCCCTTGAGACAGAGAGATGCCAATAAGAGTGAGCAGTCCTAACTCCCCAGTCTGCACTCCTGGAGGTGGTCAAGTTTGGGTGGACGTTATTTGGGCTCTGCCTGTAGGGGAGTCCAGGTGTTGTGGAACTTCCACTGTTCCTACTGAAGGCTGCTGCTGCTGCTACTGATGGCATTTATACTGGCAGTAGCCAGCACAAGGTGCCCAAACTGAGCATGGCCAGCCAAGAATCGCTGGATCCTAAACCAGTCCGTTACCAGGCGAGGTACCTGATCTGGCACAGCAAAAAGAGAAATGCATAAACTTGATCTGTAAGTTGAAGTTAATGCAGAATACTGCAGCATGATTACTGACAGGAGCGAGGCCTTGTCAGCATGTAACACCTGCACTCAGAGATCTCTACTGCCTGCCAATTTCAAGGTGTTACTTTTAATATATAAAGCCCTTAACAACTAGGGATCTGTTTACCTGTGAAATCGTCTTGCCCCATAGAGCTTTTAATTCTTGTCTTGTATTTGAGCTAAGCACTGAGAGTCACTGGAATTCACATTTCTCAACAAATAATTCCAAAATTTGGCAACACAGTTTCAGACTCACCTAGCTGCAGGTCTTCATTAGCTGATTAAATTCATATGTTATGTGCTTGCAAGCTTATACATCCCTCTGGTATGGAAATGGTTAGATATAATTTTATGCTGGGAATGATATATACAATGTATTTTTACAAACCATCTCCCTATCCTTGGGTATTGCCCAAACATCTGGTGGCCTAGTTCAGAAGGTTTCCACTGAATGCCCGAAGGCTAGTTCTGCAGGCTTTGAAAGCCAAAACCTCTCCAAGTATAAAGGCCTGGCTTGAAGATGCAATAGACTTGGCAGCAAAGAGAGAGTGAGATAGGACATATATTTATGAGACAGTCTAGTTCCCCTTTGCGGAATATTTTTTCTCTATGAATTCCATCTCATGCTGATCCTCAACAAACTGCCAGGTAATTCCAGCCACTCTCAGGAATATACGTTTTCCTTCTCTTTGTTCTCAGTCTCTCCATCCTTCTCTCTGACTGCATTCACATGGCAGTATATTCTGCTTCCCCAATGTTTCCCTGTTAAATTCCACATTATATTCAGACATTCACACAATGTAACAGTCACTTCGGGAAATCTAGCAGAATATAGTAGTAGTCTAGTGCTCATTTCTGTGTTAATTGCTTTTTTTAAAAAAATCCATTTGCAACCCCATGAACCCAGAAAATTGAGGGTGTAAACTGATTAAATTTTGGGCAGGGATGACATCACTGAAGACAAACACAAGCCATTACACTAAATGGGAGAGAAAGTGGGAAAATGCACCCCAGTTGTCCAGTGAGCCCTTAGCATGGATACCTCTGTTTGTTGCCCTCATGGTGGGGCCCCCATGGCAGCAGGCAACCCCCTCCTCCTATTTCTTTTATCTAAGCACTTGGAGGCTTACGGGAAAAGGAAGGATAAAGGTGGTAGTAGCGGTGCTCCTTGAATGAATGGCAGGCACTCACCATAATAATTGGTCAAAATGACCCTAGAAATATGTGTTGTTCCTGTTGGGGTTGTTGGGTTTATGAGCTGTGGAAGCTCAGTCAAATGGTTAAGCTCACCACAGAAAACAGTTGTTTACCAGATTTGTCTTTACTAGGCCAACACCAACATACACACGTGATTTACAGATGTTACAAGTGGTCTCTCTCTCTCTGAGCCCGGAGAGGGCTATTTGCTTCAAAGTCCTTGCTGTGTTAAAGTCCACAGCTAAGTCTTATTTCAGTTGCTTGCAAAGTCCTGCAACTGACAGAGTTCTCAAAGTTCTGAAGTCTTTTCCAACTCCTTCCTCAGATGATCTCTTCAAAAAGTCAAATCCACAGTTCTACCAGCCAGCCTCCTACAATTCCTGCCATTTCCTACCCCAACCCATGCAGCATCCTGTAACTAGAGTTACTTGCCAAATCTGTCCAGTCACACAGGTAAGAGAGTCACAAGATGCCTGCAGGTGCATTGTGGGGAATAAACCATCTCTGCTGACTCATAGAGAATTATCCCATTAACTTCATTCTTTAACAGTTCCAGGTCATTCTGGGTACTTACAATGTTAGTTTCTCAGTACTTTGTGGAATGCCAGAAAAGGACCGCCGCCGCCCCAGGCCCAGTAGTAGATATTCTGAATTTTCCTGAGGATACTACCTGAAGAGGTGGAACTGCTCCTGTTACAGTTTCTCATTCTTTCACAAAAAGAATATGAGGGAGGCATCACCGAAAAGGAAATATGCAACTTATACGTGCAGTCAAGCAATGAGCCTCATTTCAACTGAACATTACCATTAATGGCTAGAAGAATAGGTGGAAGAGATTGTGCATGAATTTCTGTACAACTGTTTCAATCTGAGCAAACCTTGGTCCAGGCTTCATATAGCTTTCTGGTGCTGTGAGCTAGAGAACATAGCGAAAACCTCTGAATCCAGATGCTCTCAGAACTGTTCTGAATGGCAAATAGTTGTTTGCCATAGATAGTATATTCCATGGGTTGACTTGCACATACAAAAGGAGATGATTTACTTTATATCTGTGCTTTTAGATCATTTTAAACAGCATCTGCACGGATTCTTCCAGCATTCTGGTCATTCTCTGTGAAAGAGAAACAGTGACATCTTGTGGAAGAGGCATTATTTGTCTCTCTATGATTACTCCACTGAAATATAATAATTTTATATATTAAGTGTATTCCACTTAATATTTATTGGGTGATTTGACTGTACTTGGGTTTCGTTGTCATTTTTAATGAAACTCATTTCTGGATCAACCATGAATCTAGTATGAATCTATGGGAGGAATTCAACAAAGTGCTAAGAAGATCATGACATCAGTGCAAACATCTTTGCTTGCCTGATAGAATGATCTCCCCTCTCCTCACCTCACATGCTGCTTTGGGGGGTTGTCCTGACATTCTCCTCACAAGCCAATTGGGGGGACATTGGGCAGGGGGAAGTCCTTGTGGGGGCATCCACGAGTAGGACCCGTTGCCTAAATCCAACCCTATATTTCCTTTTAAAAGAAATAAATAAATCCAGCTTTGATTTCCTGAAATGCAATCTCTGTTGGCTTTAATGGGGCATGAGATTTCAGCCAGAACCAGCAGTCTAGAGAAGCATCTATGTACATTTATTTATGTGCCGTATATTTTTATATATATATACCCTGTTTTCAGATAATTATTATCTCCCACAGCAGTTCTGCAGCCAAGTAATGTGTTTAAAATGCATATACTAGGGGGAAGTGTGTGTAAAAATGCACATATTAGTGGAAATAGCATACAAAAATGCATTATATTAGGGAAAATTGCTTTGCAAAAATGAATAGTAAGAGAAAATCTCACTAAAATGCAGATGAATTTTCATGACTTTTTTTTAAAAAAATTGCAAACTGATGTGGAAAAGTGGAGAACTGAACTCAAGATGAGGAAAATGAGTGTAGTGGTGTCCCTCCTGAACTTGCACATGGCTCTAAATTGTTTAGGGGGGCTCCGTGAATACAGGGAGCTCCCTGCTTCACAGTGTCTCCACATTTCAAGTTGGGTTTGTTTGATTGGTTTTCAACGTCATTAGGTGTTTGGTTTGGTTTGGGAACATAGGACAAGTGAATATGGAATTTTGGCTGAATGAAATACAAAAATACTGTGCTTTAAAGGAACAAATAAATAAAAGCTAGTTATCTTTCTTGACAGAAAAGAAATCTATTTGAACAGAATGGAGACAGCAGCTTGAAATATACCCCACTATTTGACCAGTATAGTGTAGGGGCTGCAATGCCATAGAATTTAGTGCTTCCCAACCTTTTTTGTATGCAGCATATATTATTATGCAACACATAATTCCTGATTTGAAGAATATGTGCATCGCATTCATATTCGTTGTCAGATTGTTTCTTCAGTAGCTACAGTTGTAGAAACCAGAATTTCTGCTTATGTGATTTGTTTCTTCTGGCAAGGATATAAAATGCAAGATGGAAAACATGCCGTTTTGTAGCTCCCATTAATTTTGGCAGAACTTACACTGAACTCATTCCTGATGCGTTGTTCTCTGTTAATTGGCAGGCCCCGTAGAGTCATCCCCACCTTTCAGTAATTTAGCCAGACCCTAACCATGTAACTGCTGTCTTGCACATGTGCTTACTGCTTTTTTATCTACTGAAATGCGCGGAAGAACACTTTGGCATGCCTGCTCCATCTCAATTCCACATCCTCTCTGTCAATGAAAATGACACATGGTGCCCCTGCAATCCCACATCACATCCTGTGAATTGTCACTGACTGGTACTCCACTTCCTGTTTTAATTCATAAAAGTTAGCATCTCATCAAACATATGCTGGTGGTCAAATCATACATGCTTGTAGCATTGTGCAAATGTCTCTCTAGCATAGAAGCTTCTCACGCAATGGCTATACGTATTGGATTCCATTGACATCTAGAAATAGTAAGGGAGGGCAACTGTCAACAGGGAGGCTTCCCTTAAAATGGAAAAAGCAGCTTAAGGGAGTGTCTTTAAAAAAAACAACTGTCAAGACTATGAGAGGAAGGAGAGGGGTTAAACTTCCCCTCCCCAGCCCTTGGCTGCTCAAGTTTTCCTATTTATATGGCCAAACAATGCATGCTAATCAGATTCATTCATTTAAGTCATACTTAGCTTGCTCCTCAGGATCTGATAGGTAAAGGTAAAGGTACCCCTGCCCGTACGGGCCAGTCTTGACAGACTCTAGGGTTGTGCGCCCATCTCACTCAAGAGGCCGGGGGCCAGCGCTGTCCGGAGACACTTCCGGGTCACATGGCCAGCGTGACATCGCTGCTCTGGCGAGCCAGAGCCGCACACGGAAACGCCGTTTACCTTCCCGCTAGTAAGCGGTCCCTATTTATCTACTTGCACCCAGGGGTGCTTTCGAACTGCTAGGTTGGCAGGCGCTGGGACCGAACAGCGGGAGCGCACCCCGCAGCGGGGATTCGAACCGCCGACCTTTCGATCGGCAAGCCCTAGGCACTGAGGCTTTTACCCACAGCGCCACCCGCGTCCCTTATCAGGATCTGATACACCCTTTTAAAAGAAATACATTTGGAGCAGCACATCTGTAAAGTAAAATAAAATGAGTCTGTGCCCTAGCTTGTGGGATTTTGCTGTGAGACATTTCTGCCTTTATGTGGCTCGCATGCAGAGATCCATGATCTTGCTACTTATATACATAGATAGTGGGCTTTCATTACATTTTAAAGAAACAGGTAGGTAGCCATGTTGGTCTTCCATAGTTGAAACAAAATTAAAAAAAAATCCTTCCAGTAGCACCTTAGAGACCAACTAAGCTTGTTATTGGTAAGAAGTGTGCATGCACACGAAAGCTCATACCAATAACAAACTTAATTGGTCTCTAAAATAAATAAATAAATCCTTCCAGTAGCACCTTAAAGAAAGACCCTTATGTCTCTGCCCTAAATTAATTATAATCTAGTCTACTAAACTAAAGAGAAAAAGGATATCACTCCCCTGTATAATTCTTGTGGTGGGACCAAAAATACTGCACACATTAGAAGTCATTATCTTATCACTGCAATGCATTGAAAAACTGAAATGGATGGAGGTTGTGCATTTTTAAACCTATAGCCAAAGATTCCCTACAGAAAGCTGAAACTGAGATACGCCGCATTGCAAAACCGCAGAACACGTTGTTGTCAATTAGCTTTGACTCGGAGGGAGTCTGAAAATTAAGATTTTCATTTCTGTTTACCCCTGCCATTAAATCTGTCAGACTGTGAGCTGAGAAACCAAGAGAGGAAAATCAAGACTCTGTTAAACAAGGGCTTTAAAAATCCCCCAAGGTCACGGCGCATGTTATAAAAGGGAATGAAGTGCTGGTTCCTGGGCAACAGAGCAAACATCTGCATCCCACATCAGGCCAGGTGTTCCGAATCAGGACGAACCAAACCAAAGCCAGGCCAAGCATTAATAAAAGAAAGAAAGCGGCAGAAGCCAAGCGTAACTCTTCTGCTTCCTGCTTGCCTGCGTCCCCTGCTGCGCCCGCATCTGCAGCCACCTCTCAGCTGACTAAGCCACACCTGGAGTCGCTGATGGGCAGCAGCAGCTGCCTGACACCCACAGATGAATTCCCAGGAGGCATCAGGTGTTTGCATTCCCCTGCCCAGGGGAAGAGGGTGCTTGTTCGCTGCACAAACGTACAACATGTCAGGGTGAATTTGTGTGTCAGTTCATGGTGCTTAGACATTGCACTGAAGCAGTTTGCAGAAAGGAAACATCAGGAACTAAAGCAACGTGACATAGACAAAGGTTTACGTTTTCTTCCCAGGTCATGTTTAAGAGAATTACACTATTTCCCGCATACCTAGGTAAGAAAAACAGACCCTGATGTCTCAAGATAATTTAAATGCATTGGATGATTTATCTAATTAAAGAAGAATTGTATTTCCATCAGTGATTTGCAACTGGAACTTCTCTGTTCGCTCATCAGCTACTAAAATTAATTGAAGCATTGTTCCCTAGCATATTTGGGTCTAAGGATTGCTTGTGGTTTCATAATTGGAACTCACTGTGGTTTTGTTAGCCCTCCATATACCCAAATACAGCAAAAACTGAGTCACTAGTACAGGCCTGCCAAGTGCCCTGGAAAAATGAGACATCCCATTTCTTCTTGGGGGCCATTTTGGGTGCTCTCAGGCCATGCTCTAGCCCCGGAAAAAGTGCTTTTTGAAGGTTAGAGCATGGCGTAGCTCACATGCTATGCCCAGGAACACATCCCAGAAGTTAGACGGGATGCTAGCAACTTGTGTAAAGGTCCACACCCAAGTTTCTAATCAACTCACCTTGTATTACCACAAATTATGCTTTACAACCACAAAAGAACCGTTGGGATATTAGTGAGTAAAGCACAGTAGGCCAGCAAAGTTATGCCAGCAAAATGCTCCCATACAGCCTATGAAGCAAATCCTAGAGCTGCCAACAACATCTGAAGTGAATTAAAAGTTCCTACCCAAGTGAGACAGATGTAGAAATTTCAAGGGGAAGCTATGAAATCTTCAATCCTTTAAAAAATGGAAACAGACTTTGCACAGCTCTGGAGAGAAGATTGTGCCAACATTAGGGGATACCCCAATAGACCTAATCAGAACTGGAGATGTTCCTGGAATGTAATGTGTGCTTATTGTTCTTGGATAAACTGCATGTACCTTCTTTTCACATGAACTGCCTTTACTCACCTGGAGATACTTGCCCAAGGGTTCACAACACCGTCTTTTCCATAAATGTGACAGAAGCAATACTTCATGTTCGGAATCCTTTGCAAAAGTTCATCAGGTAGGCAGCAATTATAACATCACGCAGTGTCTTTATGAAAGTGGGTCATGCAAACTGCTGAGCTTTATTCTGAATTTTTATGCTGCTGGGCGCTACCTTGTGATGCCTCAGCTGGCTGCGCACCTCTCCCTTCAAACGATTTGCTTCTCAGCTTGGCGTAGGACCTTTGTGCTAGAACCTCTGTTACTGCATCACATGAATTACACATTTCCCTCTCGCTCTGTAGTGAGGTAAAAGAGATGTTTCTGCCTCAGGGTCAATTCTTTCCCTGGTGGGGGAAAGCAGAAGATTGCCACTTGGGATGGAGCTTGCTGCAAATGTAAATGTCTGAGGTTTTCCACAGCTTTGCCTTCGCATTCCGTCTCGGACAGAGCCTTAGCTAGGTGGGAGAATATTTGCTTTGTGTGAACGAAGCCTAAAGATAAAGGATTGTTGATTAAAATGGGCTATGGATCAGCAGCTGCCTTGCTGTGGCCTGCTGGGCTCCATGGGCGCTTAATTAAGTCCTTAGAAAAATGGCTGGAAGGATGTGGAAGGAGAACAGGTGGTAAAGGCAGGTAGCTGACTGTTAGTGTGCAGGTAGAAAAATCTTAGTTGAAAGCAGCCCCACCATACAATGGGGAGCAGACAGGTTGAGACAGCAAACTGTAGAGCTCAAATGAGCCTTGATGTTGTGGGTAAGGTGTTGGTGACTGTTCCAGATCCCACCTCCTGTGCGACGTAAACAAAGCTTAATGGGCTGGTGCTCTGCTGTGCAGCCTGGCACACCCTGGGCCTGCTTACCAAATAGGCACAGTAGGCATAGGCCTATGGGCCCCACACCTTTTAGGAGGGGCACAACAATGGATCAAAATAGTACTGATAGAATATTGATTCAATCTTGAAATAAAATGACAATCAAGCTTTCTCAGTTCAATGTTTTGCATAATAAAATTGGTTTATTAAAATTATTGGTTGGTAAATCAAAAACGTATTAAGAGATCATTTGCGAGGTGCCCCCCACTCAATATTTTGACTGTCTAGGTGCCTCTACAGGGTTTAATCCAGAACTGAGCACACCTCTAGCTTCTCTAGTAGGTCTTTTGAGTAAGTAGATTCATTGCAGAGGATGTGTTTTGGTGTAGTTGTCAGAGAAGGTGTTTTCTTAAGGGAACTTGGATGAAGTGAACTACAGTGGTGCCCCACATGACGAATGCCTCGCAAGACGGAAAACCTGCTAGACGAAAGGGTTTTCCGTTTTGGAGGTGCTTCACAGGACGAATTTCTCTATGGGCTTGCTTCGCAAGACGAAAATGTCTTGCGATTCCTGGGGGGGGGGGTTTTGCTCCCCACCCCCTTTTTCTAAGGCACTAAGCTGCTAATAGCCTTTTAGCAGCTAATCCGCTAATCCCTTAAGCCTTTAATATCCGCTAATAGCCGCTAATCCGCTAACAGCGCTAATCCGCTAATCCGCTAATGGGCTTGCTTCGCAAGACGAACAAACCGCTAGATGAAGAGACTCACGGAACGGATTCTTTTCGTCTTGCGAGGCACCACTGTACTGCTTTTAGAACCCCAGTCAAATGGGGAATCTTTTTCAGTCCAGGGCTCTGTGGTCTGCTTCCCCTGAGATGGAGCTACTGTTCACTTAGGACATGTAAGCTCCCTGAAACCACCTTCTCTGGATCTGGGTGTAAATCGCTGCTTACAACTGGTGGCAACTGCCTCTCATGGGGAAACAAATACCTAGAGACTTGCTAGAACATTTGACTCATAGATAAATCCACTGGGATCTAGGCTGACAGGTCACCATTACTACCTCTAACCTCCAAGACCTTGGGATGTAAGAAACACCCTTTTTTTTACTTTTCTATGTATGTTTGTGTGGCATCTGTGTGATGCTGAGTGTACATGTTTTTGATAAAGCTTTTGTTAAACTTTTTAACTCAATGTCTTAACTGTGCCAGTGTAGCCATGACTCTTACCGGCTATCTTGGGTGACTGATCCTACCCCAAAAGGTTGTTGTGAAGGTAAAATGGGGGGAGGGGGAGAGAACTGTTAAATTGTGGACGAACATATCAGATGACACAGCGATTCTTCAAACAGCTCTTGTTTATTCCGAGGCCAGAACTGAACTGAACTGAAGGGCTCAGTCAGCCTGCTTATATAGAGCTCCAGTACCTTGTTACTGTAACAACTTCCTAAAACTATCCAATCACTGAACCTCACTTTTGATCCTTCATTAGCATACAAACTATCCAATCACTGAACGTCACTTTTGATCCTTCATCTGCATAACTATCTACAGTATCCCCCTGCTGGCCCAGGGTGAGAACTTCAGTACATAACAAGAACCATGTACTTTGCCTTGTGTGCCACAGTAATAAACAAAGGCCAAAAAATAGCTAGAGAAACTGTAAGTGAAATCGTATTTCCAGTCAAAACGATGCATAAAAGTCTGGATGCTGGTCATTCAGAGCAGAATTTTAAAGTGTCTTAAAGCGCATTCCACCATCTGTTGAGTTTTCCAGGGCAATCTTGGGCAACTAGCAACAGCCAGCATGGAGGCCAGGAAATTTCAGGGTATCTTAGACTCTCAGCTTTTAACTCTAGCAAAATCCAGAACAACTTTGCCACAATTCTTTTGAAATTCAAGCATTTTGTCATGGGAATGTTCACCTAAAGGTTCAGTGAATTAATAAAAATAAGCATAGAGCGCTCCCCCTCCCCCCCCTCTTATTCCTTCTTCCTCCTTTTTTCTCTTTGTGTTTTGCTTGGTGCCATTCCAAGTCCTCAACTTACACTCCCTAACATAGGAAGGGTATCTGTACACTCATTATGGACAGATGATTCTGTCACACAGCCCTTCCCTTCCCTAAGAGTGTTTTTTATAATGCAGAATTTATGGGCTTTGGGTGACGGGAAGAAAAAATTCCAGATGGTTTACTTGGTTATCTTACATATGACCTAACCGTTACCAGAGTAGTTAATAGTTTAGACGTTTGCAGTTATAATGTTTGGCTTCACAATTTACTCAGCTTAATTAACATGTTTTTCTTTAGGGTAACAAACTATGCACTTGCTGGGGAAATTCAGAGAAGGCAGGTTTAGATCTGGATGTGTACCCCCTAGGCAACTTGGAAGGTTTTATTTGAAACTATATTTTCACATAATTACAAGCGGGGGGGGGGGATTGTTGCAGTCTAGATAAAGTCTGGGAATATTAAATGGGACGTTGCAATAAGAAAACACAATAAATTTCTGAACATAAGGAGATCCCTGCTGGATCAGGCCAGAGACCCATCTTAGCCCAGCATCCAGTTCTTACAGTGGCCAACCAGACACCTCTGGGAAACCTGCAAACAGCATCTGAGCACAACACCACTCTCCCATCCTGTGGCTTCCAGGAACTGGTACTCAGAAACATCACCCTACTGTTGCAGCAGAGCATAGCCATTGTGGCTAGTAGCCACTGATAGCCTGATGAGATGAAAGTCGTACAAACAAGGCTGGCTCATGACATTTTTTTTCTGCCTGAAGCAAAGAATAAGACCTCCCTCCATTCCATGTATAGAAGCTGACTGGGCAGTGTCCTCCAACACACCTAAGGGCATTGGGTGGCTGTAGAGGATGCCTGACAGGCCATGGATCACACACAAAGCTCAGAACAACCACCATCCCACAGCATCTGCTGCCTCAGGCAATCGCCTCACTCTGCCTCAACCTGGTACCCTCTTGCCATCCAGAAGACACAATTTTATACTTTTGGTTACACCACACATTTTGTGAATGGGATATTCCCAGTGCATGAAAGTTCATGGGTGCATTGGTTCACACTGACCGAAAAGAATCCTACTGGAATGCGATCAAATTGAGATTTGCTTCTTTTTCTCGTGTTCTTAAAAATGGGTATGTCTTTACCAGTAACATGCAAGAGAGTGGGAAAGATGCAAAACACAACAAGGAAACCCCAAAGGAACTGAAAGCTTCAGCAAGCAACATGTGTGCCAATTCTGGAATTAATTTTTCCTGATTGAATTAGAATTCAGGAGGAGCGGAACTCGGGGCAGAGCAAAGCCACCAAGAAGTAAAAGAACAGAGATGTATGGAAGCCTCTCTCACTCTTGCATCACAGATGGACTGGTGTTTAGCCTGTTTCTTAGGGTGCTCAAAGTTTTCATCTGGCCCACCTTTTAAAATATGCCAACCTGATCTGTCCCTGGACCAAAGCACAGATCAGAACACAGTGATCTTTGGTTACAGTACTCCCCCCAACTTTGTGATACAGTTCTTAGCTCAAAAAGCATAGCTCAAAAATGTGTATTTGGGGGACAAAATGCATACAAAACCAATATTTTAAGAACATAACAAAAGCCTGCTTGATCAGGACAACGGCCCATCTGATCCAGAATCCTGTTCTCACAGTGGCTAACCAGTTGTCTATGGGACCCTGCAGTTTCCCCACAACTGTTACTCAGAAGCATTAGTCCCTTCAATCATGGAGAAAGGGTACAGCCATCATGGCGAGCAGCCATAGATACCTTTCAGGCTTTCTAAGGTATCTAACTGTTGGAGATGTAATAGGGATAATGCTTCCCTAAAAGATATGTTTTTTCATTGTCCTATATTGAAAGACTTTTGGCAGAATGTAACTGAAACCATCAGCAGAACTGTACGGAACAACCTTACTTTTACGGAGCAAAATATTCTCTTGAATGATATACGCAGCACCTGGAACCTTACAAAATGACAATATGAGTGGACTCTCTGTTTCTTTACCACAGCAAAAAGACTGATACTGATGAACTGGAAAAATAAAAATGCGGCTCCCTTGTTTGATTGGAATGAAGACTTACACAACATATGAACAACTTGCATATAAACGCAGACTTGCCAGGGACCAATTCAATGATATTTGGAATCCATTCTTCCAAATACTATAAGTGGTTAAGATCTGGTGAAGTACAATAACTTTGTAAAACATACAGTTTTGGTTTGTCCCCCCCCCCTTTATTTTCCCTTCTGCATGGGTTCTGTTTCTCTTCATATTTTTCTCTCTCATCATGTTTAGTGCATATATAATTATGTACTTTTTGAATTTTCAATAAAGATGTTTTTTAAAAATGGCTAGCAGCCATTGAGAGCCTCCTCTTCCATGAATTTGTCTAATCCTCTTTTAAAGCTATCTAAGTTGGTGGCCGCCATTGCATCCTGTGGGAGCAAAGTTGTGCTGCATGAAGAAGAGGTTTCTTTTCTCTCTCCTGAATTTTCCAACATTCAGCTTCATTGGCTGCCCCTGAATTCTAGCATTATGGGAGATGGAGGGAAAAACCTTTTCTCTGTCCACTTTCTCCATGCCATGCCACTTCTAGGATAAAATGCATACCAAAGCAATGCAAATCTTGTGCAGTTTTTTTAAAATTGCAGATTGATGCAGAAAGAGAACAAAACACACCCATGAATGAATATGTATGACATTGACTACAGACTGGGAACAGACTGATCTACTTTTCCCTTGTCTTTGTTTTCTGCCCTTCTCATCACCTGTGTTGGAGTAAAAGGTTCCTGGCATTGGATTGTGGGTTTTTGCTGCCAGAAGAAATGAAATGGGAAGATTTCACTTCATTACAGTGGAGCATTTTTTTTCAAAGCTCAGTAATGTTTTGCCAGCACCAGTCCCCAGATGCGTTTCTATCCAGATGATGACATGGATCACAAGTGAATTACAGGCGTCTCCTATCAGTATTGGCCCATGGTGATCAGCTCTTGCATATGAAGCTTATGAGACTAATCTTATTGCTCAGTTCTGGTGCCAACCTAGGTGACTTATTCCGAACACGTCGGATGGCTGAGGAGTCTCAACTGTTGTTTTTAAAAAAAGAGGTGATAAGGTCAGGAAGGCAAAGAGAACCAGGACCCTTTGCAAATTTTATAGGTCAGTAAAAGGGATTTTCAAGCCATATGTTGCTTAACAGGAAAGCCGCATCAAGGGAACATGAGACTGGAGAAATATGATCTTGCAGCTCAAATCATGGTAACAATTCTGGCAGCGGCAGCATTCGAAACCATCTGCAGCCAGTTTAGCAAACAATCTGGAATGTCACCAGGAACAAATTAAAATAGTCAATCCTGGAAGCAATGAAAGTCTACATGGGGGGAAGCATGTGGCTGGATGGAATGGTGTTCAGGGGATTTCTGGTCTCGAGCAGCCGTGAAGCAGATTTGAAAGCATCGCTAGGATTTTTCACCAGAGCTTTGTTATGAAGATGGAAAGCAAAAGCGCCGGGCCAATGGGGGGAGAGGCTGGGAGAAGAGTTGCTGCCGCTTGCCCACTTGCGAGCCCTGAAAGTCAATCAGCCTCTTACGGCGCTTGTTGACAGTCCCGCCGTTAATGCAGGGAAGCGTATGCCGTCTCCAGCTGACTTTGACCCATCTATTCTCCTGCATTCTGCTCCACATATGGAGCAGGAGCACTTGGAATGAAGTGTGCTGATAAATCCCACTGCGAGGAAAGTGTGTTTAAAAAACACTGTACAGCGTTAAGGGCATGTGTAACACCTGTAATCCCAAGGCAGAGGGCTGCTGCAAGCATTAAGTCAGTGGTCCGGAGGTGGGAAAAGGCAGCCCACCAGGTAATTACAGGGTGGAAACTGGGTGTGTGTGTGGATGCATTCATTTATCACTGTGCAGTAAATGGCTCCAGCGTGGCTGCTGCCTGGAAGCGTGTCTTGTACTGGCCATCGGACATAATGGGTGTTTAGGGAAGCTTTTAATGTTTGATGTATTACAGGATTTTAATATTTTGTTGGAAGCCGCCCAGAGTGGCTGAGGAAGCCCAGCCAGATCGGCATGGTATAAATAATAAATTATTATTATTATTATTATTATTATTATTATTATTATTATTATTATTATTTTATTTATGGAGGTTGTCAGCATGGGCTTCACATCTATCTGTTGCCTATTCTGACCATGATGAGACAGGTTGCTCATCTTAATCCAACAGGGGAAGCAAAGTGTTGTGTGAAAGAGAGGTTGTGCGGGAGTTGTTGGTTCGGTCCCCAGCATCTGCAGATAAGGCTGAGAAATACCCTTGCGGGAAACCTTGGGGAGGCACTGCCAGCCAGTGGAGACATTACTGAGCTAGATGGACCAGGAATGAAGCAGCTTCCTACGAAATCAGATAAAACATTGTGACTGAAACTCCCCATGTCCTGAAAATATGGATTCAATCAGCGGATAGTGCTGTACAACAGTGTGACAGGACACAAGTCAAATTCAGTAAGGTGCTTCCTCGAAAAAATAATCACCTTGTAGAGTCTTCACCACTTCAGTCATCAACTGGTAGTTGTTGCTGGACTCAGCGCTGGTGTCAGGATGTGGCTGCCTGAGAATGAATCTGCAGCCCTGCGTTCTGAAGTCCGTTAACAGCCTTACACCGTATTTTTTCCTTTGTACAAATGTCTTTGAAAACTACTTTCAAAGGCATCACATTGCACCAAGATAATTGAGATGAAAAAGAGATAAAAGTTTTTAAAAGAAAATAACAACAGTACTAGTCCCATGACCCCCCCCCCCTTTTTCTGAGTAACAACCCATTTCACGTCCGGAAGAAAGAAGCAAGAGATGAACATAACATGGAGCTGGATGGTACTGTAGTGAAGCGTTGGGTCTCTGGGGAGCTTAGAGTTACCAAGAAGCTTTGAATTAAAAAACCCAAAAGCTGCCCTCGGACATGGAGTGCTGCCTGACATCAGAACAACTCTAATTGATTTCAGTGGGAGTTGCATTCATGTATCCAAGGGCAGAATTTAGCATTCTGTGTGGTTAAAATGCAATGCTCGATGCAATGTAGTGGGTTTTTTAAAAAGAAAGAAAGAAAGAAAAAAGAAAAAGAAAATGAATACGATGACTATAGGAGTCAGGTACAAAAGTGCCTATTGCTTCAGGATATTTTTGTCAAGAGCTAGCTTGATAGAGATGGTGGGTTGCATAATGTTTGGCATTTCTGAGCTAGGGAAAAATATCTTAAATATATATTGGAAACAGAGAACAGAAAGCACTGGAGGTTGATAAATAGGTTTCACTCCAATAAGCCCTGAAGGATGCAAGTACAGGGAACAAATAGCCTGCACCAATTAGGTGGCAAGGACACAGTGAGCTCCAGCCACTTGTCTCCATGCTAGCGATGGGGAAGACATTTGACTGGCTTCACATTTAAAGGCGAATCCACCTAATTTGCACTTTCTGAAACCATACCTAAACTGAAATGCAGCCATTCGTTGAAATTTGCACTTTTCTGAATTTTTGCAAAGTAGCTCCCCATCCAATCAATGTGTTTGCAAAAATGCATATACTAGGGTGCCACGTGTATAAAAATGCATATATTCCAACCGTTCTGTGATTCTATATTAGGGAACATAATATGCAATTATTACTAGGCGGACTTGCTTGGCAAAAATGTGTGTATTTTGGCAAAATTGCATACCAAAATGTTTATATTAGGAGAACAACACACTGAAATGCTGTTGAATGTGCACAATCTAAGATTAGAAAACTGAAATGGGGAAAAAAAGGAGAGAAGCTGAAATTGACAAAATTGTCTATCCTTACTCCAGGCTTGGGACCAGGTGGCCATATGCTGCTAGTAATCAGTGGAGAGATTGTACAGGCTCCTGAGTTGTTCGCTGTGTAGGAGGGGGAGTTTCGAAATATATTCTTCAGAACCTTCCTTGATCATCTTTCATAATGTGTAGGACACATAACTAGGCATTTCCTCAGCTGCAAGCAACATGGCCCATAAGGATGTGAATGATGATTGAGTCCTGATGGTGGGAATTTGTTTTACTTTCAAAGGTTAGGCAATACGCTATATGTGGTTATGTTTATTTTCTTTGATTGGTATCAGATGCTGAGTCAATAGGTACCAAATGCAACAAGAAGTCCTGTTTACTTCCTGTTTACATGCTGCTTTTTAGCATCCCTCGCAGGCAGTAAATTTCAGGCTTGCTAATGCCAGCTGTGAGTTTGGCCCATACAACTGTCTGTTGCTTCTCCTTGTGGTTTTGGCATGTCTGTTGTGCGTTAACTGAATCAAATGACTCACAGCTCCATTTCCCCCCACAAACCTGTCACAAAAGCCCTCGTTTTATTTTAACTTTTTAAAAATAAATTCTGCTGAAGAATCACTTGATGAAAATGCTCAAGCACCTTTGTGGAATGGGATCGAGACTATTCCATTTGTACTCTGATTATACTCATCAGATGGATTGTCACAGAATCACCTTTGGGCAATAGGAGCATGTAGGTAAGACCTCAAATATATGAATTCAGTTGTTTAACTAGATGGCACTAATGCATTTTGGCAGGACCAGTTGTTAGTGGTTTGTAGCTATGAGGCAGCTCATCTTATGAAAATTTAGAGTTCCCGATAAGTGCCAAGAGTAGGGCAGGGAAAGAAACCATCTCATTCTTTGGTAAACCGCTATTCGTATTCAGAAACATATCCCCAAAAGATTTTTCATCTCCCCAACAGGTAATCATTGACTGAAAGAATCTCAACCTGCATATCAGATTAAAAACAGATGGTCATAGATCTCTTTTTCGGAATAGTCTTCAGCCACAAAATAAACTTAAGAGAATGTGAGAGCATGTGACCAGGCACCATTGCAATCAGAATCAGTGAATGAATGCTTTGGGTTGTTCTTTTGTTCCTTTTCCCCAGCCCACGTTACACGAAATCACTTCTGCTAAAGCATTACGCTTTGAATGAAAATATTGCGTTAACTAAGATAACACATGTGAGGATAATGGAAGGAGGGGACCTTATAGACTGGGCACCAGTTAATATCTTTACTTTCAATGGCCACCATCCAACTAGCTCCATCTGTCCCAGAGAGTCTGGATTTGCGTTTCTGGAACAGCAAGATCAGCACATGCTCACTTGCCCATTTTGAAACTTGGAGGAGTTTCAGAAGTAGTTTGTTACGTGGCAAGGGTGGGTGGCTGTTTAAAGGGTGGGAGGCATTTCAACACCAGATTTGGGGGCACAAAGTCTACCATTGCTCTAGGGCTGGATCTTGACAATGGTTGCAAATAAATGGGTGTCGATTGTAAGGATGCAAATTTTCAGTAAACATTAGAGGAAAATCCCTCACAATGGTTTAATAGCCAAACAGACTGCCTCAGGCGCTCCCCTTTTCTGGGGAGGGGACATCCACCAGGGATCCTTTGCTTGCAAGGTTCCTGTATTCAACAGGGGTGGACCAGAAGATCTTAAGTTCCTACACATTTAAAACATTCTGGGCAATTAGAAACAAAAGATGTTCACTGAGACAGAGCTGGTTCTGTGCATTTGCACAAAGAAATTTTGAACAGTGCTACCTCGGATTACATACGCTTCAGGTTACATGCGCTTCAGGTTACAGACTCCACTAACCCAGAAATAGTGTTTCAGGTTAAGAAATTTGCTTCAGCATGAGAACAGAAATCGTGCTCCGGCGGCGCTGTGGCAGCAGGAGGCCCCATTAGCTAAAGTGGTGCTTCAGGTTAAGAACAGTTTCAGGTTAAGAACGGACCTCCAGAATGAATTAAATACTTAACCCGAGGTACCACTGTAGTTACTATTCACAGGACAAAAACAATTCTCTTTTCACTTTGATTGATCACATAAGTTGACACTTTAACAGATGTAAACAGAGAGAGGGCAGCTAGCTGAGCTGGCCAGTTTCCCAGGTATGGAAAATAACTGGTTCATACATACCAAAACTCCACCCTCATTCCAGCATGCTGGCTGGAACTGATGGGAGTTGTAGTCCAAAACATCTAGAGGGCAGAAAGTTGAGGAAAGGCTGGTATGTAGTATCCCGTTGGGTGCTGTACTGGCAACAAAAAAATGGTCCTTGTCTTTCAGTGCTGAAGAGAAGATAGCTTGGAACTGATGAACACAGCACATAGTTTTTGAACTCTTGTTTAGGAGCTGGACAACAATGAAGGCCTTTCATGGAATCAACGGTTGAGCCAAGTTCACAATGCTTCTTTGATTAGACAAAATGATTTTTGTATGTTATGCCTTGGGATGTTTCTTCAAATTCTTCTCTTCCTTTTAATTCCTCCAGTCTCCCCCTCCACCCCGAAATCCCTTTCTGTTATTTGGCTTCAATAATACCTTGTGTGCTGGCTTTTATTTCAAATAATGAATTGTATGGTTTGAATAGATAAAGAGCCTGATAAATATTTGTGACGCTATGATGCTGAGGCTGGAGGTAGGCACAGCGGCCTGAAGGCTCCATTGATCGTTTCCCCCTCTTTCAACATATCTGTTACGGATAAGGAAATCTCATCATGGAAGGAAATCTTATCAGAATCACCTCCATGTTGTGATACAAACAGCTGGCCACCTCAAAACCCCACCGCTGAACTCTAATAGTGTCTGATTCTATATTTACTTGCAATGAAAGGTCACAGAAGAAAATAAGAGGAGCTCTGCTAGATCAAACCCAAGGCTTTTCTGTTGGGTTCTGTTCTTACAATGGCAACCCAGATGCCCACAGGAAGCCTACAAGCCCAGCATGAGCACGATAACACTCTCCTTCTCGTGAACTCCAGAAACTGGTACTGCCTCTGATTTGGCAGGTTTGGCAGGTGGGTTGCTCTGCCCACCTGTCAAAATCCCTTGCACTTGCAAAGCAACACCTGCCACTAATCCTTTCAACCTCTAAACCAGGCATAGGCAAACTCTGGCCCTCCAGATGCTTAGGACTACAATTCCCATGATCCCTAGCTAACAGGAACAGTGGTCAGGGATGATGGGAATTGTAGTCCCAAAACATCTGGAGGGCCGAGTTTGCCTATCCCTGCTCTAAAGATTGAAAGAGTCGGTGCGGACAGGTTTTCCAAGCCTCAAACACCCCTCTTTTCAAGTTTTGCAGGGAGTCTGCCATGCACTGATCCAGTTTGAAAGCACCAGTGAAGGCTTTCTTCCATTGTTTACTCCAGCAGCAGCACTGGGAGGAGGGCGGGGAGAAATAATTATTTCTGCCACTGGTAAACATGCTGAGAGGGAGAAATTTCCCCCTCCTTGAGTGTTCTCCTACTGTTCATCACATACCCTCTGTGTCTTGATTTTCCAGGGACAATCTTGAATTGTGAAAGCCATCCTGGCTTCCAATTTGATCCCAGAATGTCCCTATTTTCCCCACCAGTGCTGCCAGGGTGAGGCTCAGGAAGGAGGATGAAGTGACGCTTGTTTTCTGAGCGATGGCAGCTGTGAGAAAGCATCCTATTCCGCATATAAGAGATGAACAAAGGAAGATTCTTAACACCCAGATAACAGTTCAAGAAATACTAGAGGCAATAAAAAGGTCTAAAAATGGCAAGTCACCAGGCCCGGATGGACTCACGGCGAAATATTATAAAAAATTAAGTGAACAATTTGTGAACCCACTGATAGATGTCATGAATGAAATACTGAACACAGGTGAAATTCCAGAAACATGGAAAGAGGCTTACATTACAGTAATTCCAAAACAAGACGCAGATTTGCTGCAAATTAAAAATTAAAAATTTCTCTGTTAAGCAATGATTACAAACTGTTTGCAAATATATTAGCTAACAAATTTAAAAATATACTGAATGAGTATATACATAAAGACCAGGCAGGATTCCTTCCAGGTAGACAAATGAAGGAGAATATAAGGGGGGAAGTATTATATAATGGGAAGTATTTATTATATAAATTTAATAAATAGAATAAATAAGTAAAGAGAGAGAGAGAGAGAGAGAGAGAGAGTGCATCCTATTGTCTCTCCATGGCTGCTGCCGCCGGCCTTCTCCCTTGGGCAGCTCATAGCAGCTGCTGGAGAGCGGACAAGAAGGAGGAGAGGCTGCCACAGACACTAAGGCTCAGTCTCACGTGACATGCTGCTTCTGAGGGGCAGGCAGAGGGCAGGGCTGTCCTGGGCAGGAAGAAAGGAGAAGTGGAGCAGAGCGCAAGGAGTCTTGTTTTGTTTTGCTTTGTTTTTTTAATGCTTTGTGCATTCTTGTCTAATCTTGCCCCTTTCTAAAAATTTATTATTGGTGCATTTTTCTTCTCTTTTTGTAAATCTACCGAAGAATAAAATAAAATAAAATCAAGATTGAGGAGTTTTCTCAGGACAGTATAGGTGTGCTGTGCCCCACTGGTATAGTGGTGGTGTCCTTCTTCTGATGTGAAATGCTTTGTGGGGTGAAGGACAAAAATGGCAGGCGTCAAGGAGGCTCAGTCGGAAAGGAGTGAGAAATTTCCCTATGCAAGGAATTTTGAAGGGTATGCTATCAGCTGATGGGTGGCTGGGAGAAAGCCTTGTTCCAGCACAAAGGAGAAATCAGGAGTCCATTTTGAGCTCGCATTTGTTCTGTGGATACCCCACCCTTAACTGCCCCATATGTGTATGTTGCCAAGTGTGGGAAGGGTACATCTTCATGGACTAAATGGGGAGGCCTGGCAGCCATATTTGGGCCACAGGCTCGAGGTCCCCGACCCCTGATTTAGGGTAAACAAGCTTTGTTTTACTAAGCAAAATGTTTCATAAATTGGGCCTGGGCTAACAGTGCCTGTTGGGGAAAACTTATTCCCTGAGGGGACTGCTAATAGTTTGGAATCCTTTCCCAGTATCAGCGATGGCTTGCAATCTCTGGAGTCAGGAAGTCTGCTCTCACATTTTATGTCACAAAAGAAGAGTGAGGGTCACGGAGGAGCTAAAACCATAATGCAACGTAAGCAAGACGGATGCCTTGAGCCATCAAAACGAACCAAAGAAGAGTCAGGTCAAGAGTTTCCTCATCACACCCTTTCCTAACAATCCCCAGTACGGAATCCTTAGCATGGATTCATAGCCGTGGTGTTTACAAGGACAAGAAAAGACAAAAACTGGACTTGCTGCATGGTAAGATCTCAGTTTTCCAGAGTCTGGAAACCTTTGTTGAGTTGAGCAAGCCTCCTTGATATGAGCAGTCACACTGTGCACCAGTTGGAAAGGGCTCAATTAAATTGCCTGCTTTTGATGCCTACATAGGATGACCAAAACAAGGAACGGCCGGATCTCACTGGAACTGAATTCTGGTTCCTCTCTGGTGGGTGCTATTGCCTTTATAAGAGAATAAGGGAGGCATTCATTGTGAGTTCCAGCACATCTTTTTCTAGAAAAATAGCACGGGGTGGGAGTACTGAATAGGTCACAATTTGTTGTTGTTGTTTAGTCGTTTAATTGTGTCCGACTCTTCGTGACCCCATGGACCAGAGCACGCCAAGTACTCTTGTCTTCCACTGCCTCCCACAGTTTGGTCAAACTCATGCTGGTAGCTTTGAGAACACTATCCAACCATCTCGTCCTCTGTCGTCCTCTTCTCCTTGTGCCCTCAATCTTTCCCAACATCAGGGTCTTTTCCAGGGAGTCTTCTCTTCTCATGAGGTGTCCAAAGTATTGGAGCCACAGCTTCAGGATCTGTCCTTCCAGTGAGCACTCAGGGCTGATTTCATTAAGAATGGGATGGGCAAATCTGTGAATTTCGATTCTCTTTCTTTCTCATTTTTCCAAACTTAAATTTTGTACCTCTTGCAACAATTTGCGACTAAAATCCTCATAGACGTTCATCACTATTTCTCCTAACATATCTTTAATGCAGTTTTGACTAGTATAAACATTTTTGCAAGCAATTTCCACTAACATAATGCATTTGTGTATGTCATTTTCACAAATTTGTGCATTTCTCCCTATTAATTGTATCTTTCTTTGGTTGGAGAACTGCATTGCAAAATTTGGAAATGTGCGTATTTTGAATGATAGTGGTGATTTGGCTTGCACATTAGTTTAAGAAGAGCAAATTAGGTAGTTTCTCATTAAAATTCAAACAGAATTGAATTTCACCTCCATCGTGATACAAGCAACAACCATTGTGGTGGGGTTGCGTTCCTGACCCCCGCACACGTCAGCGGAGCCCCACTCCAGCCCCTTTTCCGGCCACTTCTGGGTTGTGGCCCTGTACCTGCTTGCACATCAATTGGATGTGCATATATTGGTCATTGCCTGTATGTGGCTGTTGGTCAGGTTTCATGCAAAAGGTCACAAATTATGGAAGCCCCAGCTAGGAGGTAGTGAGCCATAATTCTTTCAATCTCAGGATATACGCTTTTATGCACAGGAGTTTGATGATGAAAAATCACACATGATTTAATTGTGTTTAGCAGTATGTGGTACACCTAGGACTGCATGGTAAAGGATGGGCTATAAATGCATAAAAATAAATAACCCTCGGAGACCCTGGGTTCTAGCAATACAAGATGGTGGGAGGGGAACTGTCAGGCAACTGCCATCGGAGCGGGAGGCAGAGAGGAGGCTCCAGGACGATGGTGGAGAGGGTCCCAGTAGGGGGAGAGGTAGCCCATCCGCTGGGGAAGAAAATCAGCGTAACACCAGTGGAGAAGGGGGGCAGATGGGGGAATCGGAGAGGTGGCTCCAGGACTCTTCGCAGGAGACCAGCGGAGAGGGCACGAGTACTCTGTTGCTCACACCCACTTTGCGCAGAAAACTCCCGCGCAGGCAAAGGGGGAGGAGACTGGGCGTCAAACAGCTTCTATGCTGGAAGAGGTTTAAGAAACGCCCACTGACGGATTCTGCCAGCGACTGAGGCAGCCACGGAACCTGAGGCTGTCCAGACAGAAATGGTTCAACCAGGCAACCTAGCCAGGAGTAACGGCAACTTACGCACGAGCAACCCCTAGAACCATTACAGGAACGTTCCTCCATTTTTTTCTCAGCATGCATCAACTTACACTCCTCCAGCAGCATAACCTTGTGTGACAAATACCTGAAAGTATATTTTAAATAATGGGGGTTGCTAATTGGTATGCAGCCCAGTATGGATAAGATGGGGTTTAGGACTTGGATGGAAGAAAACATAGAATCAAAATATGTTTATTGAGTGCATGCCCTCTCTGATGTGGGTAACAAGATTAAGACTGTGTGTCTCTGTCCATCTGATGACCGCACATTCTCCCTGTTAGATACGCCATCTGCCTGCAGGTGGAACTATCCCATTTTGGCCTGGAACTTCCTTCTGGTCATTGGAACAAAATGCAGGGCCTATCCTTAGGCTCACCTTTTCTCTGTGGTACAAAATGCAGTTGAAACTCACTCACGTTAAACAAAAGAGCTGTTAAGCAAACTCAAACGTGGATGCTGAAGTCATAGTTGTAGGGTGATGAAAACCTGCAATCTAAATATCTGGCAGGAGGACAGATCACAATTGAAAAGCCCTTCGCACTGCCAACTAAGAACACAAAACAACAGCCACTATTTATCTATGATCTCGTATGTTTTATACTCTCCGGAGCCGATCAGCCAGCCGAGAAAACACAAATTAGCTAACAAACCCTGTCCCTGGGGATTTATTGACATCACTGATGATGCAGGTGAACCGAAGACGGAAGTTGGCAAATCAGGACAAATAGAAATCATTAGCTTCGGCGTCACTGAAAACATGGGCTGGATGAAAAGGCTGGACACAGATTTTTTTTAAAAAAAACAAAAACTCCAAAGTTTGACAAATGGAAAATGGACAAACACTGGAAAGGGAGAAAAAATTCCTAGATCACTAGTTTTTCAAGCTGTATTCTAGGGAACTGTGGGGTTCTTCAGAAGTTTATTAGGGGTTCCTTATACAAAGTACTAGTCATGCTAGACAATCTTTCCTAAAAGGCAACTTTTCTACCATTATATTTATTGAGTGCCTCTATCACTCATCTTTCTTTTGTCATAGAACTGAAGGAAACATATATGAGCCAGTGTGGTGTAGTGGTTAAGAGCAGTAGACTCATAATCTGGGGAACTGGGTTCGCTTCCCCACTCCTCCACATGCAGCTGCTGGGTGACCTTGGGCTAGTCACACTTCTCTGAAGTCTGTCAGCCCCACTCACCTCCCAGAGTGTTTGTTGTGGGGGAGGAAGGGAAAGGAGAATGTTAGCCGCTGTGAGACTCCTTCGGGTAGTGATAAAGCAGGATATCAAATCCAAACTCTTCTTCTTCTTCTTCTCTCACTGTTTCCTATCCAGCTCCTCCTTACCCGCTTCAGATCTGCTTAGCCACAGCAAGGTGTCTGTATCACGTGTCCTCAGACTGTGCCCTCGGACCCTTACTACTCAAAACATTAAAATGGCACAGCTACAGGGTAGTGCTAAGTATTCTTGGGTCCCCAAACATTGTTGGACTACAATTTCCATCATCCCTGACCATTGGCCATGCTGGCTGGGGCTGATGGGAGTTGCAGTCCAACACCATCTAGGGGTCAAAAGTTGGGAAATGTTGCCCTAAGGTCTATTCTCAGTTTGGTGAGAACTGTGGTGCAGCCTGACAGACCTGCACAATAGCACCTGTGCTGGTCCCGGGGGGGTGTTACCGTGCGGCGTGGTCCGTGTCTGGTCCAAGGCTGAAGCGGGGTCCAAGGCAGGGAGTCGGGCGTGGCCAGGAACTCTGGCAGGAAAGCAGGACAGGGTTCAGGCAGGAACAGGTAAACAACGATGTTGCTCCCACAACCTGGGACTGGGCGGGCTGGCCTTTATCTCCTCTAAGGCATAGGGTGGCCCCGGTCCACAGGTGACTCGCCTCTCCTGGCCTGGAGGCGAGCACTCCTCCTGCGAGAACTTAGTTCCCTCTGCCTCTCTGCCCTGAGCCTCTGCAGCTCAGGAGAGGCTGGAGGGTTACTGGACCCAGAGCAACCTCACCTTCCCCTGACAGGTCTGGGAGAGGAGCACCTGCAGGCAATGGGTCCTCGATCACCTCCGGAGCCAGAGGGGATTCAGCTGGTGTCTGCTCCTGAGGATCCGGCACAGGTGAGGGCCCTTCAGGTTCAAGCCCCTGCCCCGGCTCAGCCGGCCCTGGAGGCGGGGACTCCTGTGCAGGCTGGGATTCCTCAGGTTCAGCCTCTGAATCAGAATCCCAGGCCATCACAGCACCCAACCTAGACTGAGTGTGGGGCCCACCATAGTTCCCAGAATTCTTGGCAGAAGCTTCCTGAGCCGATGCACTGATGTGAGAACAGTTTGTTGGAAGGGAGGAGAAGGTTCTCAGGGGCTACCAACTCTGGTGGGTGTGTTCTACCTCTATGGTGAAAGGCCATAGATATGCTTCTGAATACCAGCTGCTGGAAACCACAGGAAGAGTGCTGTTGAGTGAAGACCGCTTGCAGGCTTCTCACAGGCATCTGGTCGCCCACTCAGGTTGCCTCAGTGGCATGGAGTGCCTTCCATCAGCTTTGGCTGGTGGCCCAGCTGCGCCCCTATCTGGACAAAGACTCACTACTGTTGTCTATGCTAGGGTAACCACTAGGTTAGATTACTGCAACATGAAGGGCTGCCTCTAAATACAGGGGCCATTGGTTTGTTTTGGTTTTCTTCTTGTTTTTGTTATGTATTTTGTGTTTTTATCTTGTCTTTTTATGCTGTGAAGCATCCTGAGATCTAATCATCACCATCAATAATAAAAATAATGATATAATATACTGAGTCAGGACAGCTGAGATACCTCAGTCAGTAGAGCATAAGACTCTTAATCGTAGGGTCGTAGGTCATTCCTCTGTGTAGCTCAGTATTTTCAGTATTGACTCAGTTGGTTAGAGTATGGTGCTGATAATGCCAAGGTTGCTGGTTTGATCCCCATATGGGACAGATGCATATTCTTACCTTGTAGGGGATTGAACTAGATGATCCTCAGTGTCCCTTCCAGTACTAGGATTCTATTACTCTATTCCATGGGTAGGCAAACTAAGGCCTGGGGGCCAGATCCTTCTAAATCCGGCCCATGGACAGTCTGGGAATCAGTGTGTTTTTACATGAGTAGAATGTGTCCTTTTATTTAAAATGCATCTCTGGGTTATTTGTGGGGCATAGGAATTTGTTCATTCCCCCCCCCCAAAAAAAAATATAGTCCGGCCCTCCACAAGGTCTGAGGGACAGTGGACCGGCCCCCTGCTGAAAAAGTTTGCTGACCCCTGCTGTCTATTCTGATTCTACAAGGAGAGGCAGCAGCTCTCCAGGGTTTTAGACAGGGCTCTTTCCCAGCTCTCCCTGGAAATGTAGGCAATTAATCCTGAGACTTACTCCCTGTAAAGCAGAGGAACAGTCTCTGCATAACCTGTGCTCTTGTCTATTGATATTAGGCTGATACCCATGCTATATTATTTTATATGCCTGTGATTTATCCTCCCTCCACTTAGCCTAGCCAAATACGTAATTTAGTCACCTATGCTCATTTTGAAAAGTGTATAGATTTTAATTTGTGGTTTAGTGACAATTATTTTATGTAATTTTAAATAGTTTTGTGGATTTGGGCAGGGGTTTATCTACAAAGTGCAAGTAGATAAATAGGTACCGCTCCAGCGGGAAGGTAAATGCCGTTTCCGTGCGCTGCTCTAGTTCGCCAGAAGTGGCTTAGTCATGCTGGCCACAGGACCCGGAAGCTGTACGCCGGCTCCCTCAGCCAGTAAAGCGAGATGAGCGCCGCAACCCCAGAGTCGGTCACGACTGGACCTAATGGTCAGGGGTCCCTTTACCTTTACTTTACTTATCTACAATTTTATTATGCACATCATGACCTGCCCAAGCCCACTTTACAACTGAGAGGAGAGCGGGCCTGGATTTCTGACAGGAAAAGCCAACCCACTTGGAGCAATGGGAGTGTTGTATTCCACCATACTGCATTTTGCAGAGAAGTGATAATCATTAAACTTCCATCAGGAATCCTTAGCCTTGCAAATGCCAACTGGAAGACCCCCTTGAAGCGATGGTGAAGGAAGGGCTTCAAGAGATGTGGAATGGATGCTACTTCTTCTGGTTTTTGTTTAAATTTAATTGAGGCAGACGGTATAATGTGAAGCTTCCAACTAACGGCAATTTCAGCCTATGGATCTTTGCGATGTGGCTGATCGATCACGGGCAATAGCAGCATATGCTGCTTTCAGGCTCGAGTTTCCGAAATGCCATGAGAAGCATCCTCAATTAGTAACCGAGGCCATTTAACACATCAGCTAAACTGCTAACTGGCACACATCAAGGCTCATTGTGTAGACAGAAGACCTACAAAGAAATCAGCACAATTCAGCATGTGGCAGGGAATGACGAAAAGGCAAAATAGTAAGGGTTTTAAAAATATATATGTATAAGAAAATGTGCCTGTGGTCCTCTCTTTAAATGTTGAATCGGCATGTTTGTTGTCTGTCTCGCTCTTGCTGGCTTTGCCTTGGAGAACTGAGAGAGGCATTTGGCCTTTTGTGAGTCTGTGTCAGAACTTGTATGTCCTGAGGAGAAAAGTAGCTGTTTTGAGAAACTATAAAGCAGCAATGAACAGACAAATGGTTGGAATGGCTGAGTTAAATTTTATGGAACAGATGTTATGTCCCAGAGCAGCCCCGGGCTTTGTCTGGTGTCAGCCCTTTGGTAAATGGGTTTTCATAATGAATTTAGCTGCTAATTCGCACATAAAAATCTATGTTAAAGTAATGCTAAGGGACTGTCTCTTAAACCTACAAAAGCCAGGCTGTTCACGATGGATGGCTTCACCTGTCTCTTTCTTTCTGAAGGTAGGCCAAACACCTCATATATAGGGGTGATTTTGGGGGGTATTACAGATTGCACCTTCACCTGTAATGGTAAGATGAGCGAGCGAGCTGCGCAGCAGTGAATCGCAAGTCATTTTTAACCCAAGAAGCTTAAAGCAGTGTTTAAAGCTTCAGTCCACGCAATTGTAATGACTAGGGTGTCCTTTTTATTGTGCATTCCTGATCGGTGCACACAATAGTAGTGGTGCAGTTATACATAATCCTGCGTTCAGCATACCCCCTGCCAAATGTCCTTATTTTCCAGAGACAGTCCTGGAATTATGAATGCCATCTGGGCTTCTGATTTGATCCCAGAATGTACCTATTTCCTCTGCCGCCACCGAGTTCGGGGAGAAGGATGAGCTGGCTCTTTGTCTTGAGCGGCTGTGGCTATGAGAGAGCATCCTGTTGCCTTTCCATGGCTGCCATTGCTGGCATTCTCCACTGGGCAGCTCCTAGTGGCTGCTGGAGAGGCGAGGAGGGGAAGACCCCTGAAAGCCAACCTCACATGATGCGCCGGCTCTGCAGGGCAGGCAGAGGGCAAGGCTGCCCCCTGTGCAGAAAGAAAGGGGGAGTGGAGTAGAAGGAGTCTTGATTATTATTATTTTTTAATGAAAAACATGCTTTGTGTGTCCATGTCTAATCTTGCCCCTTTATAAAATTCATTTATTGGTGCATGTTTTTCTTTTAGTAAATCTACCAGAGAATGGAATGGAATGGAATGGAATAGGGATTAAGGGGTTTTCTCAGGACAATGAAGGGTGTGCGTGCTGTGACTTCAGATCAAGCTTTGTTGGCCGTAAACAAACCAAGCCTAAGCTGCTGGACACAATGGCAAGCCATGGTTTACTAAGTCATAGTTTAGTAAATCATAGTCTAGTATTATATGCAAACCAGGCAGGGCTGGATTTAGGTTTGATGAGGCCCTAAGCTACTGAAGGTAATGGGGCCCTTTATATGTCTAGCTGTCCTTTGTCAACGGCAAATTGTCACTGTTTTTTGTGTTGAATATCTGCTATATGGTAATTTATGGACCAAATAGGTATCTAAAGCCATTTGCACATGTTGCCATGCAACCAGTCCATGCAGAATGTAGGCACCCTATATATAGAAATGAGGAAACCAGTGATATTTTAGGGAGCAGGCTAGCAGGCAGGGCCCATTACTTACATCATAGGAGCCTACACAACACAAAACACTGTTGCTGTATGTAGGTTTTATTTTATTTGCTTTTTTATCTTATATTTTGGAAATGTACATCCAGTTTCTTCCTCTTTAAATTTTTTTGGGGGGGCCAAGAGAGTGGGGCCCTATGCTATAGCTTATTTAGCTTATACGTAAATCCAACACTAGCTGTGACTTCAGACCAAGCCTTGTTGGCAGTAAACAAACCAAACCTAAGCTGCTGGACACAATGGCAAGCCATGGTTTACTAAGTCATAGTTTAGTAAACCATGGTCTAGTATTATATGCAAACCGGGCCTACATCAACCCAAGTGAACTATATACTTAAAACCATGCTGAGAGTCAACATTCCTTTTTTGTGGAGTGGGTGACAAAGTAGTAGAAGAAATGTTTATACAAGTTCTGACATCCTAGCCTCTGGATGCAATCCGATGCTTTTATATTGCATCATCACTAAATTGTTAAAAATTCTGGTTGAAAAAGTGAGGTCTGTGTAGCACAGGACATTATTTTTTTTAGCAGTGAAAGAGAGAACAACCAATTCCTCCTCCAACACAGAAATTATCTACATGCCAGTTTATTTCCATATAAATTTATTGTTACATATGCTAATAACAAACAGGGGAAAACAAACAAAAGAGAAATGCATTGTTAAACATACAGAAACGAGCAGATTGTCCGATCCTTGCTAAAATCCATCAGAAGGATGAAAGCACCATTTCACATCCAGTCTGGAAATGCACTTATTTATGAGAAACATTTTATTATTATTATTCTTTTGGCAGACAGAAGGAAGTACCCCTCCTAGGAAGTGCATTCTTTTCTAAACAACTCGTTAGTATTATTTTGCTAGCCAGTAAATGTCAAACAATCTTAACAAATGCTTTTTGGCACATTAAGGTTTTCATTAAACAAGGAAGGTATCTTACACGGTAGATTTATACCATCCAGCTCTGTCCCAGCCTTCAATAAATTATAACAAGGTACCTAAAGCCAGACTTTGTGGCACTTAATATAGGGATTTAGGGGGAAATAACCTTTAAAAGGGAAAGCACAGGATGAACATTAGGGACATTTAATTTGCATAGCAATGATCCTAACAAGTCTCCCTTATTATGTATTTATGTCTAATTTATCATTTTCACTAAGTTTCTTTTTAAATACTTTATTGACATTCTCTCTGTGTGTGCGCGCACACACGTACAAGAGTTCATAAAAACAGAGGTTGTAGCAGTGCAGGTTTGTACAGTCTGTCTGGCTTAATTTGCAGGACTGTTCAGAGAATTTATGGGATCCTGGGCAATAATGAATGAGGTCCCCATTAATATATGTCAGTGTGTTGTTTTCTCCCAGAGCTGATGAACTTGTGGGGCACCCAGCTTGTTTTTGTCACATTTTAAGAGGTTTTGGGACTCAGGGCATCACCAGGTCCTTATTTTGGCACATCCAAATGCACAAGGTGTTCCCAATAATCCCAGTCTATTGACACAGAAGCCTGGAGAGCCAGATCTATCCTTAGGAAGCTGATTTGGGATGCCATGAAAGGTTGATGTTGATCATACTGATCTAGGAGGGATCAAATGGTCTGACTCTGAGTAAGGCAACTCCTTATGTTCCTATGCCAAAAATAACTTTGCTGGCCTTGAGTACTCTAGGGTGTATCTCATGCTAGTCCTACTCAGAGGACACCTGTTGAAATGAATGAACATGACCAATATAGGTCCATTCATTCCAGTAGGTCTGCCCTAAGTTAAGCTTAGCGGGATACAACCACCTTGGGTGTTATGCAGAGCCAGCCACAAAAAGCTTGGCCTGACTCTGCACACAGGTATCTTTTTTAAGGTGCCAAAAACCTCCAAAATCCTGAGCTATTACTTTACTGAGTTCACCAACTTTTGGCACACTGTGCTTAAAAGAAAAAGGGGGGACTCTCTAGAAAATTCTGCTTAAGGTAAAGAGAATCAATGCCAGCTGCATTGTTCTTATGGCTTCAAAGGTGCATTGAAACAAGGATTACCAACCTTTTTTGGACCAGTGGACACATTTTGAATTTTGAGTGTATCCTGGGAGTGCCAGCCACAAAATGACTGCTATAGAGCAGCATGGCATAACACAAAATCAGACAAGACAGCCACCCCTGACAACTGTCATGGGAATTCAGCTATGTCCTACTAGTCCCAACTATGGAGCTAATTCAATATTGATTTTACACACACACTGATGCTGTCTAATAGCAACAGGGAGCATTCCTCACGACACTCACTTTCATTTCACAGAAGTCACTTAGAAGTTACCTGCACATTTTGTCTTATAACTTTCTTTCTATATGGACTAGGGACTGACTTTTTTTAAAAGGCACCAGGGTGTCCTTTTGGGTGTCCTTTTTGGGTTGGCAACCTCTGTGTTAAAAAAAACCGTTTTTGGCCAAGTGGATTCTTGCAAGTTTTGTGTGTGTGTGTGTGTGTGTCAAATTTTTTAATGAAACATTTATCACATATTAATTTGCTCCAGAACAGCTGACTTTTTTCTCCCAAACCCTGATGGCATACAATGAAGATATTCTGCACACCCAATTTTTAGCACACTCAAACATGGGTGCGCACACCCATCTCTTAAAGTCAGATTTTTTAGGACTGCTGCTAGATTGCCTCAGAGAAGATAGCTTGATTCTCGCCTTAGTCCTGGAGTGGCTACCTTTGTCCACTCACGCCCACCCCCACATCCCTTGCAGCAGAGCCAGTTGCAAGGGATAGTGGGAGTTGTAATTCAGATACATCTGCACAGCCACAAGTTAGTCACCCTTGCTGCCTTGCTCCCCTTTGCAAGTTATCCTAGCCACACTTTTATTCCAGTTAAAACCCTCTTCCCCACAGTCAACGAAAGCTTGTAGCAGATTGAGACCCAACGGTTTTCCTCCATATTTCTTTTTTAAATGCACAAATGTATAATTTAAATGACCCCTTCAAACTTATTGCTTCAAAGATCTGCCAATTTGGAAAGTGAACCCAATGTTCTGCACACATCATCATAAACAACCAGCATAATCCAACATAACATGAGGCAATTATTTAAGTGTGATTGCTTGGAGCTCTTGGGTCGCAGCGCGGATCTCCTGCATTCTTTGCAAATAAGCAAATCATAACCACAATAAGTGCTAGCAGCAGAAAATGGTAACACTGCACATTGCAAAATTATCAACCTAACATGTCCTCCTATTCTACAAAAGTTTGTGAACCGTGTGATTTTAATAAAGGATTGCCAGCCATTCATAATTGTTATGGATTGCTTCTATTTATTTTTTTTAGAGCCAAGTCCATAATGTGTAGAAAGCTTGCTCATTTCTTTTGGGGAGGTGGGGGGGTGGGGAGAGAGAATAACAATAAATTTTGCATGAATGATGAATTCACCACTTTGATAGAGATGCCATGAATATCAACCCCTGAAGCAAAAATTGTGTACTCGCTGTTTCAGACAAGTGTCCATTGCACATCTGTTTTATGAAAAGCCAATTGTGCATGCAATGTGTAATAACGGTTCAGATCTGCCTTAATTTATATGGCTTTTGAATGCAGATGATGCACAATTAAGGAAATTATGAAATGTGACATGCAAGAATTATTCCAATCTGCACTACTTAGAGAACACAGTTGTACAACTACATATAATGAGAGGCATGCAACACAATGCAATGATTTAAACCAGCTTTGCAAACACTGCGCACCCACTTTTGTGGATTAGGATCCCAGACTCGCAATGCCAACATGTTGAAAGTCTGCAATATTCACCAAGAGAAAAGTGTCAGATTTTGCACACCCTGCACTTTCAATGTGTCTCCTATCTATACAACGTAATTTGTATCTCCATTGTCCTCCTATCACTAGAATCCAATGTGTCAGATGGAGAAATTTATCTCCTTATTTATTAACTGAAGCAATTAAAACTGTATGATTAGATATTTATAATATTATTTGGGGGGAGGGGGGGGAAACAATTCTTAATGTCCTCCAGTTTTTGCCCAAACTTGGTTGTGGCTTGAATTATCTGTAGTTAGCAAGCAAAAAAGATTGCAATCCCACTTAAATATCTATGACATTTGTCTGACTTTTGTGCATTGGGTTAGAAACACTTTCAATAAACTGTTCTGCTAGTCAAGAACTATTTGAAACAATGGCACTTTTGTTTTCCACTTATCTATGCAGAATCTCCCGATCATTGTTTAGATGTAATATGAAAACATAATTTAGCATCCTATGCACGAACCTGCATCCTTCTCTTTCTTCAGTATGGCCATGAGGAGGAGACAGGCTGTTTAAAGCTAACAAGAGTTTGTTGCTTTGTCTAAACTCAGAACTGTTTTATCCAAACAAGCCAGGATGGAAAACCACTTGTCCCAAAGTGACAAACTGCTGTTAACTTAAAATACACATGGATACTATAGCTACATTGAAGGAGAATGTGCAGAAGGGAGAGGATGAGCCTCAGGCCATGCATGTAGCACTACACTATGGTTTAGTGTTATATCCTAACACCACCACCCCATCTTTGTGATTGCAGAATCTGTCTGAGCACTTAGATCTAGAGCCGCAAACTGGCCCTCTCTGTATGCAGATACAGATCTATGTGAGCACATGTCATTCCCTGTAAAATGTGACACAGAATAAGCCTCTGTTACAAGACCACCCCCCTGACCACTGTAAATTAGCACCATTCTACTTAATTCAATGGAGCTGTCAGCATCGGTCAAACCTGAGAATTTTACAACAAATGCTAAACCTTTTCACAACGGAAGGCAAAGCAGGGGATATGTTCATAACTGGAAATATGTTTTTAAAGTTCATGAGAAGATACATATGGCAGTGTAGAACATAAGTAACACTCAAAATAGCCAGTGACCTTGGTGGTTTTGATAGACTATGAAAGGGGCATGGTGGGATTGCTCTAATGGGTGCCCTGCGTATTTAAGAAGAAATAATCTGGACATCACAGTTTGTGTTTCCATGTAACAAGCTGTAGATCCTTGGGATTAGATACCAGCGACTGCAGTACAAAATTCAGTAAGGTTGTATTCTCTTGTGCACAAAATGATACAACTAAGTTACAATAGGATAGAGTTAAAAACAATATACACTACTGAAATGTCCTAAATTGCTTTCTAATTATTATTATTTATCTAAATGCATACAAAAATATGTAGCAATCAAATAACAATTTTATTTTTTATTTTCTTAAAAAACTGTCATTGCTGGTAACTCAAAGAGATACCTCCAGGAACGTTTTGACAGTAAACACTGTTGATGTTGGATTTGTTAAATAGACTTGGCATACAATTATCACCATCAAAATCCCATGTTTGAAGATCTGACGAAACACCGGCAAAGTTCTTTCTGTAGGTAAGTGGTTCAATATATCTATATCAGGTCAGCTTCAGACCTCAGTGTGTTCATTAAGCTTGCAGAAATTCTAAAATTGAAAGAAGAAGGAGATTTCACCCTACAGCTAGAGTTTTCTAGAAAGCATTAGCATGTAAGTCATTAACAATCCAGGCATTTAACAATGAAAATAGACCCAGGGCGAGAGACCTAGACTGTGAGTAACTGTATTGTATCAACATTTCCAGAAGCGAGTCTACCACATTTGCAAAGATACCATGATGTGGTCCATATACAAAATGTCATTAGTATGATATATAATGTAAAAGAGAAGATCTGGACAGAACTGGAATTTGAGAAACCTGTGCAATACAGAATACCAGGCATCCCATTCTTGATTCATAACCAAACTATCTTAGATATGATAACAAACCCATTTGCAAAAGCGGAATTAAAGATCTGGAAATCCTAGATGTAGAAATTAACACCCCCTTATCACTATCGATTCCCTTCACATTGCATCACGTTTCCCATCCTTTTACAAACCTGATAGAAAACTGATTGGTATGAAAGGATCTCACAGCAGGGCAGATCATGGAAAGAATGGAGGGATGCTGGGTGAATTGGCTATCAGGTGATGCACTGTGTCTCAAATTCAACAGTTAAATCTCAAGCGAATTAGAATAATGACACCATTTGAACGAATGATTCTGAACATCCAAAAAAAATGCTATCAATTTTATATAAAATACTCACTGATCTAGCCATTGAACTATTAACTTGGTTATCAAACAAAATTGGGAAATGGACCTAGCCATAGCAATTGAAGCAGCATATTGGAACAATCTGTGGACAATTAACCCTCTAAAATCAACATCAACCCACATCAGAGAAAATTATTTTAAGTTAATACATATGTGGCATTTAACACATGTAAGAGTCAGCTATATAGATAAAACATCCACTTTGGCACATGTGAGAAGCACATATCCTGCTGTTCTAAGAAGGTTATCATAGTATAACACAGGCACCAAAATTCACAAGACCACCACTGCTAGTAATGCAAACCTGGCGTTTCATGGGAGTGGTATGTTGAGAGGTAATAACTTCTTAGCTTTGTGGAGGACTCATTTGTCTCACGGAATCCACGTTAAACACACTAGCACATATTAAACGTAGGCTGGCACAGTCCAGATGGTGTCGGACTTGCACCTCCCACCAGCCCCCTGCCAGCACAGCCAGTTGTGAGGAATTATGGGAATTGTAGTCCAACAACTTCTGGTGGGGACTATGCTGGCCACCCGAGCATCAACGCTGTCATTTGCCAGAGTTTATATTTGCCCAAGGATTCTGTGTACTGGCACTGTGTCTGCTCACTAGGCTAGGTCTCAAACCTTAGCTTGAGATCTGGAATCCCTGACAATAATGCAGCAGTTTGGATTGCAGGGGCTAATCTGGCTGGAGTGCTGAACCCAAGGACTTGAGGGCGTGTTGGCTAGTTCCAGCACTAGGATAGAAAGAACCTGCTGAACCACTGTTTGATTTTTCCTTTGATACTAAGGGAAGCTTCAGAAAATTCATTTTTCACCCAATGAGTCATGATCTCTAGGGCCACCAAGTGAGAGGAAGCCACTGCAAACAGGTGGTCTGAAACCAAGCCCAGTGTCAGCACTTGCATGGAGGAGCCAATGGGCTTGAAGAGTCCACCACTGCTGACATTGGCTTCCTTATACTTAATTTGTTTTTGTTTAAAATGCTTTTTTTTTTTTACAGCACTCTGAAAAAAAGTCCAAAGGCCATCTAGAGATATTAAGATAGTGGTGATAGCTACAACCATTTCCCCCAGCATTTGTTCTCAGCCCAGGGCTGTGTGATACAATCCAATATTTCCTGCTCTTTGGTGCAACCTGGCAAGTTTGTGAATGGGGGGAGCCCATCAGGGTGGTACTGAGGAGAGCATCTTGCCTGAGGCACCTTCAAACCTGGCCACCACACTTTGGGCAAAGCTGCGAGTTGTTTGTTTACTGAAGCCAAGGTGAAGGAAGAACTCTGTGTGTGTGGAACCTACTTGCACACTTTAACTACAACAGCTGTGAGGGAAAAATTCCCCCCAACACATCTTGCTTGTCCCATAAATATGTAAAAACTAAATCAAAGAAGAAGAAGAAGAGTTTGGATTTGATATCCCACCTTTCACTCCCTTGAAGGAGTCTCAAAGCGGCTAACATTCTCCTTTCCCTTCCTCCCCCACAACAAACACTCTGTGAGGTGAGTGGGGGTGAGAGACTTCAAAGAAGTGTGACTGGCCCAAGGTCACCCAGCAGCTGCATGTGGAGGAGCGGGGAAGCGAACCCAGTTCCCCAGATTACAAGACTACCGCTCTTAACCACCACACCACACTGGCTCTCAAAGAGAGCGTAAGTTTCAAATAGCTAAAATACTGCATTTCCCCTGTTCGGCATTTTGCTCGACAAACACCGCCAGTTTTCCTTAGTTTTTAGTCAATCAGCCTAAAGCGATGTTGGAAGAAAATGAGGAAGAAGACTTTTCTAATTGAATTAGCAGAATGTGCCTATTCACAGTAATAGGGGAGGGGAGGGCAAAGAAACAGAAAACAACAGCTTATTGACTAGTTTTAACTTTGATCTGTCTTGGAGGGGACTCTGTCTTGGACCCCGGCCAATGCTGTAGTCATGCATAAAACAATGGAAAGCCAAAACTCCATGCGCTGCCTGAACATGGTTTAATAACAGTTACAGTGGAGAATCTTGCATGAGTTTACGCTATAAGCAAGTCTGTGCCCTTTGAAACCACAAATGTGGAAACAGAGTTTATATAATAACGTTGGTTCCAATCCAAATACCCCTGAGCTGTGTCGTATAATATCGCCTCAACAGAGGCTGCAAGGGTGAGGCTGGACTTAGGCAGGTGTAGGCAGCCATGAATGAATGCAAGCAGGAATGGACAATCACACCACAGTTGATGACCCTCACTGCCGCTGTATATTGTTGCTTCCAACTACCTGCTGTTCATGTTGTTGCACACACACATGTGCATGCACTGATTTTTAAAATGAAATGGCTACTATAGGTTAAACAGGGAGGTCAAGGGGCTGTTTAGCTTAGAAAAGAAGAAAGGAACACAGGAAGCTGCCTTATACTAAATCAAACCACTGGCCCATGTAGCTCAGTATTGTCCACCCTGAGTGACAGCAGCTTTTCAGGATTTCGGGCAGGGGACATTTCAAGTCCCATCTGGAATTGAAAGTGGGACTTTCTGCATTCAAAGCAGATGCACTACCACTAAGCTAAGTTGCTTCTCATATGTCTTTAGGGCTGAGGGGGCATGCTATAGGGTAGGAGTAGTCAACGTGGCACCCTCCAGGTGCTTGTGAACTATATCTCCCATCAGCCACAATCAGTATTGTCAGAGATCATGGGAATTGTAGTCCAGAACCATATAGAGGGCACCACTTTATAACCCTATATCAGACTAAGAGTGCCATGGACAGAGTAAATAGGAAAAGCATGACTCACCTCTTTCAAGGCATAAGATCTCAGGTCAGCCAGTGAAATTAGCAGGTAAAAAAAACAAAAGGAAATACTTTATGACATAGCCCATAATTCACCTATGAACGTCATTGCTGCTGGTTACTGTGACTGGCTTTTTTAAAAAAAAAAAGATGCATAGAGGAATATTTTCCACTGGGGTAGTGAACAGCAAATGCCAGAAATGCAGAAAAAAGTACCCCTCCTGACTGCTGGGTGCTGAAGATGAAGAACAAGGTACAGAGATAACCATCTCACCCTGTTTGTGAATTTCCCACAGACATTTGATTGGCCACTTTGCAGAGGGAACTTGAGTGAGGTAGAAAATCATGATAGCTCTCTTATCGTCTTCTGTTCTCGTGCAGTGAGACTCACCTTGTTCAACTGAATGGCACCAACAGCTGATGACACCGATTCAAAGAAGACGGCATTCTCGGATTCCAGCTTTCCGCTGAGCTTCAATGCCTTTATCAAGGAAGCTGTAGCAAGACAGGAATGTGCGCACTTTAAAAGAGAGGAACGACACCTGGGAAAGTTAATTTTTAAAATTTATGCTCACCAAAAACTGATACTTGCCTTTGCAATTTGCCAGTAAAACATCGATGTTTCTTTTTTTAGATTCCGTGTAGATCTAAAAGAATCCAAATATTTAAACCACCTTACTAAAGATGCTGAAATATCACATTCAGATGAAACGATGCTCCCCCTCCTTCTTCTCTGTTTTAGATTTTGACACCTGGTTGTTGTTGCTTTCATCATTTCATATAAATGAATTTAACACAAATTAGCAAGGCCCACTTTCGGCTCAGGAAAGATGTCATTCAGTAAGAAACAGGTAGGGTGCATACCTCCCATATTTTTAAAACATGTTTAAAGCACATTCCCCTCCAAATAAGTTAGGAATTGTGTTTTATCCCTCACAGAGCTATGGTTCTCAGTACCCATAACAAGCTGCAGTTCCCAGGATTCTTGGGGGGTGGGGGTTGCTTTAAATGAATTACGTGTGCCCAGCCTAAGTAATATTTAGCAAAAAAATATACATGCTGAATTGCAAGTGTCCAGCAGAGGGAACTGTTCCATAATATAAACATCCCCCTAAAAGCTAAAATCCATTAAGGTTTTGTGGTATGGAATGGTAAGCCTCAATGCCACATTGTAAGGACAAACACTGCTGTGATCCAGGAGGATTCTGCATAAGTTCCATCTAGTCCAGTATTATGCTCCCCTCAAAGACTGGCCAGTTGCCTCCAGGAAGGCCGCAAGAAGGCAACAGCCCATCCCTGCTGCTGTCCCTGCAACTGGTCTGAGCTTACTTTGACCAATGACGCAAATGCAAAGAAAGCACAGACCAGAGCGTATATTTGGTGCATCTCCTGCCCTCTTCCCTTAGTCCACGACACATGCAGCACATGGCAAGCTCGCATGCACTTTGCTATGTCACGTGGATAAAGGGTCCTGACAGTAACACTGCAGCTTCATCGTTTCTTTCCTTAAAACGTAATGCAAATATTAAACCTATGTCGGTCACAACATCAGTACGGTTTTTAAGCGTTGAATGTACAGTGGCCCAAGTTTGCATTCATTCCTAAAGCAAAAGCCTGTTTTCCAACTGGCGTGTAGCAGCTAGAGATGAAGGTTTCTAAAACCCTTTAGTGCCACTGGATCTCAGGGAAGCAGCTTTTGGTCTTTGCCCCTCCGTGAAGCCCTCCCACATCTAATACAAAAGAAGCATATGGCATCTGCTTTCTTCTAACTAATCTCAAAAAGCAATGTGAAATGATCTATTTGATCTAGGACTAAAGGCATGTGATGTTATTCATGTGGTTTGAGTGCAATATTTTTCTTTCACAAATAGCCAACACACACACAAAAAACCTAAGCAGGACTGGGGGTGTCAGGGGATGCTTAAATCTTTTGCCCCGGTTGATAGATCTGGATCTAATCTGGATAGATCTAACCCTATGTCTATTTGCACAGGGAGCTTTTTTCCATGCACATAGCAGGCACAGGGGGATATTTGGATTGGGAACACAGGAGCAAACGTCTAAAGTCCCTTTCCCCTCCCAATCCAGCTCGCCTCCACCCACTCACTGGCTGTTGTGAAAGAAAAATGGAATAGTTCCAGTAGGATAATACTTCAAAGGAGATTGGCAAGTGGGTGATGCCACCTATTTGTCCAAGTTGGCCCGCTGGGGTAGGGAGAGATAAAGATCTGTCCCAATGGGCCAAAAAGGTTCCCCACCCTGGCTTAAGGGCAAATCCTGCCAGTCCTACCTGGCCAATGATTTCTATTAAGTTTGATGAGTGCAATGTCCACAAAAGCAATGTCCAGTCACATATGCTGTGACTGCTCTGGTTCTCTGACCCTTTTCTCTCTTGTGATAATACTTGCATGTTTGACTCATGACTTCTGAACACTTGTTTTGCCACTCCGTAAAGTATCTGATTGTTAACAGAGAAGGACAGCCAAAGGCTTTGGATAAGACGGTCATCTCTATGGGGAAGGAGGGTCAGTTTCCGGGAAAAGGTGAAAAAAAAAAGCAATCTGCATTTGGTCAAAAGGGGGGGGGACTTGTCTGAGAGGAAACTTCCTAGAAAAAAAGGGAGAACTAGAAAGTGAACATAGGACCCTATAGGAAAAGATACGGGAGGCAAATAGTTTCCAAGCTGGGATCTGATTCCCATGTATGTGTAGGTCAGTTAATTTCACAAGATGACTTACAGTTTGGAGATTACTCCATTGGGAAGTATTGTGTTTGAAGCAACAAAGGAGTGGAATTAGATGGTGATTGACCTCTGAGGGCTTATAACCCACATGCAAGTCATCACTTGATACTGCAGCCATCAAGCGACAAGTGTGGATGTATGAATTTGGCCTAAAAAAAGTTTTTTTAAAAAAGGAATAGCACAAAGATTCGTGCCCATTCTGCAACCATCAATGCATTCTGCATTGGACAGTTGTGATGTTCTTGAAAGAGGAATAAATGTTTAGGAGGCCTTCTGCTATCCTAGATTATGCCAGCGGTATACTTGTTGGAAAGCATAACTGGGAGTAGAATGAGTGGGAGATTCACCCACAGAGCACACACACGTAAGTAGGTGTATAGAATCATATAACTGTATAGTTGGAGGGATTCCAAAGGATCATCCAGTCCAACCTCCTAGAATGCAGAATCACAGCTAAAGACCCCTGACAGATGGCCATCCAATCTCCGTTCAAAAAATTCTGATGGAGAGTTCACCACCTTCCAAGGTAGTCTGTTCCTGAGTCACACAGCTCTTTCCTAATGTTTTGTCAGAATCCCTTTCTTATAATTTGAATTCATTGGTTTGGGTCCTACCCTCTGGAGCAGCAGAAAACGTCCTTGCTCCATCTTCCATGTGACAGCCCTTTAAGATGGCTATCATATCACCTTTTGTCTTATCCTCTCCAGGCTAAACACACCCAACTTCCTCAATCCTTCCTCATAAAGCTTCTTGGTCTCCCTCCTCTGCACACAGCCCAGCTTCTCAACATCCTTATTAATAGTTCTACCTAGAATTGGGCACAGTACTCTAGGTGGGGGTCTGACCAAGGCAGAATACAGTGACACTACAGAATAGTGTGGATACAATAAAATGAACGTGGTGAATCATAAATACCTGAGTAAGCACAGAGATGCCAGTGTAGTCAAAGAAAGTCAGGCCACTGCAGTCAAGGATTAGGGAATGCCTTTCGCTGGGCCATTGCTGTAACGATGATTCACCTATATGGTTAGTTAAAAAGGTCTGTTATTCATTTATTTTATTTGTGGGCTACAGACAGATGCGGTATCAATCTGAAATAAGTGGGGGTTTCTATGTGGAATTGTAGAATTGTAGAGCTGGGAAGCCCAGAGGTCATCTCGTCCAACCTCTTTGCAATGCAGGAATCACAACTAAAGAATCCCTGGCAGATTGCTATCCAAGCTCTGCTTAAAAATCTCCACCAACTTCCAAGATAGTCTATTCCACTGTTGAAGAGCTCTTACTATTAGAAAGTTCTTCCTAATGTTAGTCAGAATCTCCTTGTCATTGGAACCCAATGGTTCGGGTCTTACCAGAAAGCAAGCTTGCTCCATCTTCCACATAACAACCCTTTAGACAGTTGAAGATGGTTAACATACCACTTTTCAGTCTTCTCTTCTCCAGGCTAACCAGACCCAACTCCCTCACATTCTCTGTGTGCTGAAGGCCCCAGATTCAATCCCTAGCATCTCCAGGTAAGACGAAGAGGCTCCTGCCTGAAGTTCTGGAGAACTACTGCCAGTCCATGTTGACATGAATGAGCTAGATGCACTATTGGTCTGATGTGGGATGAGACAGCTTCCTGTGTTCCTAGACATAGAATCATAGAGTTGGAAGAGACCACAAGGGCCATCGAGTCCAACCCCCTGCCAAGCAGGAAACACCATCAGAGCACTCCTGACATATGGTTGTCAAGCCTCTGCTTAAAGACCTCCAAAGAAGGAGACTCCACCACACTCCTTGGCAGAAAATTCCACTGTCGAACGGCTCTTACTGTCAGGAAGTTCTTCCTAATGTTTAGGTGGAATCTTGAGAGCCATTGTGGTGTAGTGGTTGAGAGCGGTAGTCTTGTAATCTGGGGAACCGGGTTCGCGTCTCCGCTCCTCCACATGCAGCTGCTGGGTGACCTTGGGCCAGTCACACTTCCTTGAAGTCTCTCAGCCCCACTCACCTCACAGAGTGTTTGTTGTGGGGGAGGAAGGGAAAGGAGAATGTTAGCCGCTTTGAGACTCCTTAAAGGGAGTGAAAGGCGGGATATCAAATCCAAACTCTTCTTCTTCTTCTTCTTCTTCTTCTTCTTCTTCTTCTTCTTTCTTGTAGTTTGGATCCATTGCTCCGTGTCCGCTTCTCTGGAGCAGCAGAAAACAACCTTTCTCCCTCCTCTATGTGACATCCTTTTATATATTTGAACATGGCTATCATATCACCCCTTAACCTCCTCTTCTCCAGGCTAAACATGCCCAGCTCCCTTAGCCGTTCCTCATAAGGCATCGTTTACAGGCCTTTGAAGCTGAGAATGACTGGAGAGAAGCTGAGAAGACCAGAAATGAAGCCCCGTGCCCTCCCTATGGTGGTTTAACAGTATATTTTATGGTTTCCGTTCTTTATCAGATTCCCAGAGAGCTTTACGGAAAAGCCTTGCTAGTTCCTTAAAATAAATAATAATTCCACTTTTAGTGAAGTTCTTTAGTAAAGGTAATGGGGTCCCTGACCATTAGGTCCAATCATGATCGACTCTGGGGTTGCGGTGCTCATCTGACTTTATTGGCCAAGGGAGCTGGCATACATGTGGCCAGCATGACTAAGCTGCTTCTGGCGAACCAGAGCAGTGCATGGAAATGCCGTTTACCTTCCTGCCGGAGCGGTACCTATTTATCTACTTGCACTTTGACGTGCTTTCGAACTGCTAGGTTGGCAGGAGCAGGGACCGAACAATGGGAGCTCACCCTGTTGCGGGGATTCGAACCACCAACTTTCTGATCGGCAAGTCCAAGGCTCTGTGGTTTAACCCACAGCGCCACCCGCGTCCGTAGAAGTTCTTTAGCTTCCTTCAAAATTTCTCACATGTTTTGTGAAGACCTCCTGGATTTTGATTCAATTTCTGTCAACACTTACCACCCAAATTTTCTATTAGGGGAACTGATGGCAAGTTTGAGCGCAGCTGTCTCTTCATGGAATGTAAAGGAAACAGCTTCATAGATGCTTTCCAATAGGCAAACTTAGAGTCTTAGAGCTGGAAGGGATCCAAGGGTCATCTAGTCCAACCCCCGTAAATGCAGGAATCTCGGCTAAAGCATCCATAGAGCATCCACTTCACTAGGTAGTTGCTCAATTCAGTTAGCAGGTGGTTAACCACTAAGTATCCTTAAACACTTGATGCTTCTCATAATAATGCGAGTTTTCTAAAAACATACGCTGAAGTCACCACTTCTAAAAATGTTCCATAGCAACCCCAAAGAAGCAGATTCACAGGCAGCGCTAAATAACCATCCCATGAACACAAGGGTTTCCACTTGCAAGGTAGAACTTCTCCCCTCTTCCTTCCTGCAGCACAAAGTCTGCCCCCTCCTCAAATCTGCTCCAGATGGTTGGGAGAAACCCCAGAAAAGATTTAGGGGGTGTATGGTGGGGGTCCTGCTGCAGAAGTCGAAATCCTTACACTGATAGGATAGTTACTTTGCACTGCCCGAGCTACAAACCACAGAATTTGCTTTCCACCCCATTACGGGGATCTGGCCTACGGGATACAAGTATCGTTTGCTTTCTTCTGTTAAATATTGGAAGAGAACTAACCTTCTAAGTTATAAACTACAAAGCACTAAACAAAAGGATGGAGATACAAAATGAAACGGTTTAAACTAAATAGTTTTGACAAAGAATATAAAGGGCTCAGAAATTCTTCAAGGGACTTAGGTGCTAACAATGTATGGATTTACATTGGCACTAAATCCTCTCGATGAGTAGCCAAAGATTTGGCGCTTTTTTTTTCGTTTGCAGTTCTTGAGGTTTATTGGATTATTTAATTGTATATGCATAATGTTTTCCAAATAGAGCAAAAGGGAAATTAATATCAAAGAAAGTAAACTCCAGCCAGACAGTAACTAAAAATAGACTCAAGAGAGCTGCTAGGCCTTTAATGAAATCCTCTCCACAGCCCATTCAAAAATGTCAAAGAGTAAAAGAAAATCTTTGCCCCAGAGAGATAATGAAAGATCAGGAATTATGGGAGAATACATCAAAAGCTTGGAAAATTCTCCAGTATTTGTTTTACCTTGTAGTTACTGATTTACCTGAATAGAAAAAAAAACATTGCTGGCATTTCAAAGCCTCCAGGTGGTCACATTGCCCCATAATATGGTACTTTCCCATGTATAAGACTGTGTTTTTTTACTCTAAAATAATGTTCAAAATCTGGGCTGGTCTTATACATGGATAGTATCTCCCTTCATTTTCTTAAATTGGGGTCCCCCAAAATAGGGGGTGTCTTATACATGGGGGCGTCTTATAGGTTTATTAATAGGTTTTTTTATCACATAAAGTTCACAATGTTTGTATCTTACTTTGTCGTGAAACACAATCTTTGGACATGGAATTCAATGGGGAGTGGGTTAAATAATAATAATAATAATAATAATAATAATAATAATAATAATAAATTTTATTTATATCCCGCCCTCCCCAGCCGAAGCCGGGCTCAGGGCGGCTAACAACAATAAAACAGTACAAAAGTACAGCACAAACAACACTCTAAAATCATTCATAAAGGATTATTTTGTATTTAAAAAGCCTCCTGGGCCCCACCTTAGCATCCCAATTAAATGAAAAAGTCAATACATGGAACAAGAGATGGGGAAGAATTTGCTGAGTTTGCATTTTAGTGAAAACTACTTAATTTCCACTTTCCCCAAATAATATGCAAGCTCAAATGCAGCTACTTCTTCAACTTTAAAAATTCAGTTCTCCAACCAAATAATGTGTGCAGAAATGTGTATATAACATGCATATATGAGAGAAGATAACATTCAAAATGCAGTATTGTAGGAGAAAGTGGTTGAAAAAATGTGTTTATCGAGTAAAAATGCATATAAAATGTAGATTGGGAGGAATGAGCACTAAAATGGGAGTTTTTTCTGTAAACAGCTTTAGGTTTTACTTTGTTTTTACAATCAAGTGGAATACACATTTTATAAAATAAACAAAATACTGATTAATTTAAGTGAAGCTTTTTCTAAAAAAAAGAAACAGAAAACTGATGAAGAATAGTTGAGATGAGAACATAAGACTATAAAAATGAGAAACTGACAGATTCTTCTAGGCCCAGTAAGAGACAGCCTGCTCTGCCAAGCTAAGCTTCCGTTTTCACTATACATTTAAAGCAGTAAACCAATTTAAACAGTCCTGGCTTCTCCCAAAGAATCCTGGGAATTATAGTTTGCTAAGGGTCCTGAGGGTTGTTAGAAGACCTCCCCCTGGGGGGGGGGTGCAACATGGCATGCTGTTCTGAGTCTCTTGTCTAGAGGTGAAAGGGGGTGGCAGTTGGAAGACTCTGATTACTGCATTGCAGAGGGTTGGACTAGATTACCCTTGGGTCCCTTCCAACTCTACAGTTCTGTGATTCCCCTCACAGAGCTTCCAGAGTGGTTTAACAATCAGTCCCTCCTCCCAAGGAACTTTGGGAACTGGAGCTCTGTAAGAAGAAAAGGGGGGTCTCCTAAGAACTTTCAGTACAGTGGTACCTCAGTTTAAGAACTTAATTCGTTCTGGAGGTCCGTTCTTAACCTGAAACTGTTCTTAATCTGAAGCACCACTTTAGGTAATGGGGCCTCCCGCTGCCGCCATGCCGCCGCTACACAATTTCTGTTCTTCTCCTGAAGCAAAGTTCTTAACCTGAGGTACTATTTCTGGGTTAGCAGAGTCTGTAACTCGAAGCGTATGTAACCTGAAGCGTTTGTAACCCGAGGTACCACTGTACCTTTAACAAACTTTGCTTCCCGGGATTCTTGGGGGGGGGGGGGATGACCATGATTGTTAAAAGTAGCTAGATACTTTGAATGTATGGCATAGATGGGAGATAATGAGCTGATTCAAGAAGAAGAAGAAGAAGAAGAAGAAGAAGAAGAAGAAGAAGAAGAGGAGGAGTTTGGATTTGATATCCCGCCTTTCACTCCCTTTAAGGAGTCTCAAAGCGGCTAACAATCTCCTTTCCCTTCCTCCCCCACAACAAACACTCTGTGAGGGGAGTGGGGCTGAGAGACTTCAAAGAAGTGTGACTGGCCCAAGGTCACCCAGCAGCTGCATGTGGAGGAGCGGAGACGCGAACCCGGTTCACCAGATTACGAGACTACCGCTCTTAACCACTACACCATACTGGCTCTCACCATACTTGAGCTTCAGGAAAGTCATCTTCGACCCTGTTAACCACCCTTTGGCCAGTCAGGCATCAGGAAAGGTCTTCCCTTTCACCTCCTAGCTGGCAGCCATTTGTGTACATCCTACAGAACTCATGCCTGCCTGCCTCTAGCCTTCTGGGTGATTCTAAGTGACATCACATCATGCTCCTTGCCTGGACGTGTAAGCATCAGGCACATTCATGCTACCTTCTCCATTGCCATCTCTTAGGTCCTGCACTCAAGAGAAGCCCTGTATGTAATGGGAAGCTCTTGCTTTGGTTTTGGGTCCTGGGTCTTGCAGTCACAGCACACACAAACAGCTCTCTGCGACTGGCGTGCGGAAAATTGAGAACAAAGCTCTCAACGAAGGCACAACACCACAATTTGGAGCTTTTGTAGTGCAAAGGTGCAATGCCGACAGGCAAGTGTATTCATTTGAACTTTAGATTCTAAAGCAATAAAGAACCAGGGGGGAGAAATATGACCCAATCATATAATTTTATGGTATTCCACTGATCTCCAAAGTGGTCTAACCTGGAAATCTACATCACCTACGTTTGGTAACTGCCCCACATGTTTATTTTACAACACATTTCGAACACCTAGTTAAATCAACACACTCATTCCAACACATTCACAATCTTCAGACCCTTCACCTCCTGCCATGTCAAAGGGAAGGTATGTAGGGCAGTGAGATAAGTTTGATTCCTGATCAAACTTTAACTGACATGGGTCCTGGAATATGATGGGGGTAATCTAAAGGCCCGTCAAGTGTTTGTCTTAAATGATAAACTCACCATGGCAATTTCCATTGGATAATGGGCTGAGCAATGTGTTCTGTTCATACTGTAAGAAATAGAAAAAAAAGCGATGAGAGAAAGAACTGTCCCTTGTTTCGCTGCCTTAAAATTTTTGCAAATCCACCGTACACAAAGGTAACTGAAGTTCCGTTGTATTAAGCTCTGTGTTTCTTTACTGGGCCTGGAGACTCAGTACTTCTTCGTGAGGCAACTACAACTCAGCCTCAGTAGCAATAACACCATCACTTTAAAAGGGGTGTGTTGCAAAGATTAAACAATATATAAATATTGTTTATTACAGTACATTTATACTCAAACTCTCCATTAGAAATGCCCAAGGTGGCTAACAGTATCACCCACAACAGAAAATAGCTAAACCATATTTTTTTTATATTTAAAAAACCCTATACACTGTATTACAATAAACCTAGGGAAGCCCTAAATTTGCCTCAAACTACAGAGGGAGAGGCTCAGGCACATGAGGCATAGGGAGAGACGAGGGTACATGAGCCCAGAAGGTGTTTGAGCTGAGGACACGTTTATTGTACTGCCATAGCAATGGCTCAACAGAATAGCAAGATGAGGGGAAAGTGCAGTGGCGGCGGCAGCAGCAGCATACCGGTATATACTAAAGCCACATTATACGGGCCATACAATAACTTTGGTCAGCTTCATTTATGCATATATTTGCCTCTGTAACTTAAGAACATTAAGAATGCTGCTGGGATAGACTTAAGATCCTGGTCCAGAATCCTATTTTTCATAATGGTGAGTTAGATGCTGTCAGAAAGCCCAGAACCCAGGCATAAAGGCAGTATCTTTTTCTCTGAATACTGTTTCTGAACATGGGAGCTCCATTTATCCATGATTGCTAATAGCCATCGATAGATCTCTCTTCCATGAATTTGGCTAATCCTCTTCTATGCTCACTGAACTGACACCTCCCCCCCCCCACACACACAGACAAAAGCCCACATCACACTTGTAGAACCCTTCATTAACTGTGCACAAGTCATTTTCTATTTGTGTTTGGCTTCAGTAGCAAGCAGTGTGTGTGTGTGTGTGTGTGCACGCGTATCGAGCATCAGAGCTACCTGGCTTAACTAGTTGGCACACGGTCTACCCTGGATCCAAGCACTGGCTTTTGGATTGCTGGCTCCGACTAGGTCACTGTTTTCTTAGACGTGCTTTGAGTCATGCTCCTAGGTTTCTAATCTGGATCAACTCCATAGCTTCGAATGCTGATTTGGTGGAGGGGCAGGGGAAATGGCCAGGCACGCAGTATTCATAGAAACAGTCTTTGTTAAGAGTGATGGATGGACCACTGTTCTGAAAAATTAAGCTTTTGCTTTCTCAATCATATCTAACCAAAATCAACAGAAGGACTCCACCACTGTAGCGCTGGAAATTGGCTTCTGTGTTGCCATATCACACAACCTTACTAAGTGGGAAGGGGGAATAAATAATGTTGTGCTTTCAATTCCTTCAACTATGGGAGGTCCCAGTGTAGCTTTGCACGGTCAGTTTGCTTGAGAGAAGTGGGAGTCCTGGAGATGTCTGGTGGTTCTGTAATATCCAGTATTGGCTTGCAAGACTCACCAGAGCAATCCAAGGAGGGAAATCAATCATTACCAGAAACATTCAGGAGCTTGCGAGAGAGGCAGAGGCTGTCTCATTCAGCACCATGGTGGCACATTAGCTAGGAACCCCAGGTGCAGAATGCTGACATTGGTGGGGGCTGCCAGTCAGCCAGCAACCATGCACTTGCATATAGGTGACTGAGACACCTCCTGCCTTCATTACTTAGTTTGTCAAAACAAAAAGTATGTTTAGAAATGCGCGCAGCAGCGTTAACTGAATATGTAAAAAATAATTTAATCCTAAGAACACTGCCGGTTACATCTCGTGTGTTTATTGAGTATGCTTTACATGACCATAGGCTTGTTTGTTGTTGTTTTCCTTTGATCATCCATGCACAGTCAGCATTCATGGTAAGCAGCCATGCCACTAAAGGGGTGCTCTGAAGATCAAGACAAAGTGGCCACTATTAATAATCCTGAAATTTGCTGCTGCATATTTGCTGTAAGGTTCCTCCATCCAGCCAATACTGTATTGTCAACTTTGATGGTCAGTAGCAAGGTAAGTGCTTTTTTTTCCAGTCAGAGCACACCAAAGCGTAGTTCTGGCCCCTCTCAGGTGGGTGTCATTGTGGGCTGGTGCTCCCGCCGCAAAACGAACATTTCAAGTCAAAACGGAAGGTGGCCAGCGTGTGAGAGTCTACACTTTTATTTAGATCTATGACTCCACCTGGCTACTAGCTGCTACACGGTTGGGCCAAGTCCTCCTTCCTTTTCCTCAACCCATCTCCTGTGTAGCTACAGCAGACTTTAAGCTTTCCAACCAGACCTCCACCGCTGCACACATATATGTTTGTGTGAGGGCCCTTCCAACCTGTCCTAGCCATCTACCTGAAACTAAGAGAACGAGGGAGGCGGGGGCACATTTATTTGACCTGTACCAGAACCAGGGGAGACTCCCACACCAGTTAGGGACACAACTTGCTATAGTTTTTAGACCTCCGTGGGTGGTAAATGCAGCTGTTGTCAAAAGTGGCATCTGTTCAGGGCTGTCCTTAGTTGCCCAGTGACTTACTGTAACAACTTTGCGGTGAGTTCTGGAACCAATTTTTCTAGAAAAAAAAGCACCAAGCAAGATCCAGATCCTGTTTTCCAGTTAAGAAATTTATGTCTCAAGCAACAAAAGGTTTTATTCTGCTTATTTTAATTCCTTTGACTAGATTTGCCAGAGACCAAACCTGTCAGCTCAGTAATAGAGAATGCCTGGAGAATGACCCAGGACCCAATCCTTGTATAAAGCCTATGAAGAGCCACTGACAGTCAGTGTAGATTGCTGAGTTAGATGTACCAACAGTCTTACTGGGGATAAAGCAGCTATCTCTGTTCTAAAGTGTGTTCTCTACCTCCCGAGTCATTTTCTCCTGGCCACAACACAAAGTACAATCACCATGCTTCGAATCTGCAGTACAGTTTGAATTTCCTCTCTGCAATACGAGCGGGTGGAATGAAAACGTGAACTGAAAGTACAGAAAGAAACACAAGCAACCCTCTCTCCATGATGAAGCATGCCTTACCTTGTTCATATCTTCAGGTAGCTGCTGTGCACACGTGCTTTCCTTCTGGATTATTTTTAATATGTCCATGTGAAACTTCTTAGCATTCAGAAAGACGAGTGGGTTATTCACCGAGACAATTTTTACTGGTTGTAAGGACTCCTTTGAATTAAAATTAAAAACAGTTTAGCAAATATAGTAATGCTTGTTAACCAGCAGACATAGCATTCTTTACAACAGGCTAATGGAGTTGAACTTTCTGCTCAATGCAATGCAACATCTACAATGCAGCCACCCAGCCTCTAGTAAAATACCTCGACCAAGAGAAAGCCTACCACATACCGCCCCACAGGCAGTGTGCAGAAGTTTCTCCTCATGTTTAAGTGAACTCTGCTTTCCTGCAATTTTCCGCCTTTTGGTTCTCGTTCTGCCCGCTGGAGCAATATCTTCTTCATGGCAGTCCTTCAGATATCTGAAGACAGCCATGCCTCCCCTTAACCTTTCCTTCAGCCACTTGGCTCTTTCAACCACTCCTCCAAAGACTTGGTTTCCAGGCTCCTCTGCAAAATCTGGTGGCACCAGCTGTCATCCCTAGGGCTGAGCCTTCTAGTAGGCCCCACAGCGGACAGGAAACAAATGTATGGAAACTGAGAAGTCTGAAATGTCTCCCAATGTTTTTTTAATGCCGCTTAAAGCATTCTGCACCCTAGACTCCTGAATGCCAAGATGATGCCAGGTTCTCATTAGGTTGTGTGTAACAGGAATAAGATCAGGTCCCTCCTGCTACACCCCCCCTCCCCTGCTGATAGGTACAAGCAGTCTCCACATACACTCTGAGGAAGGAAGTTGAAATGGACACATGTCCAGCAAGGACAAAGCACAGAGGAGGAGGAAGAGGACAGGGATTCCCCCATGCTGAAATATAACTCCCTTTGAATGAAGAGAGAATAAGAAGACTAGGCTTACAGAATCTGCTTCTGTTTTGAATCTGCATTCCGCTTCTTTCATATGTTTCAGGCTCAGAGTCGTTGCTCTATAACAGATATGTGAAAGCAGCATACATAAGACTGCGCACTGTGACTGTAAATGCCAAAACAAACTTTTGAAAAGTGAACATTTTCCAGGTGCTATCTGGCTATTCACATGTTCCAGATTCTGCAAATTACTTACTTCATACATTCGACAACCTGTGTTTGTTAATGGGTGCTAAAACAGAAAGGGTTCTATAGCTACTTGCTCTTCTACTTTTAAAAAAAGTCAGGCTCAATCAGAGGCATAGTGTGAGGGGGCCCGTGGGGGCATGGCCCCAGGTACACATTTTTGAGCCCTGGCAGCTGAGGTGCGGCAGCAAGCAGGTTGGTCTAGTGGTCAGGTGGATGGAGGCAGCAGGCGAGCAGCCTGAAGGAGGAGGGTTCCATTCACCCTCCACATGGACTCCACACACCCCCTCCCCCAGTGTGAGCTCCCACCCCAGCTGCCCAGTTCACTGGGGGTGGGGGTGGGGTACAACACTTGCCCTGCCCTGGGTGCTGGCAACCCTCGCTACGCCACTGGGCTCAATAGTTAAATTAACAGGATTCGTTCACCTACATGTACACAAACAAAAAAGACATTGGACAGTTTTTCCAGATGCATTTGCAAGGCAGCATCAATGAGCAGAAGACAGGAATTAACCCATCCCCAACTACCATCTGGCTCCTGCTAACAACATCCTCAGACCCTATATTCATTTTACAATGGAAGCATAGGATTGGGAATCCCATTTTCCCCTTACATCATGCTTATTTTAATCCTGAAATTGGTTGCATAGTCATAGTCTATACTATGAGCATTCTGGGACATGGGCCAGGAATTCGAACCTTCAACAGTCTACAATTCCCATGATTCCTTGGAGGGAGGAATGACAGCTGAACTGGCATATAACCTATGTAAGTTTGTAATGTATTTTTGTCCTAAATGCTATAGAATTATATATTTCACTGTTGTGGATACAAAATTGTTTGCCTCTGAGAATACTGTAGGAATGTCTCACCTTGGGAAGCGGAAAACCACTATAAGTATTGTGCAGACTACGCCGTACAGCAATCCCACATTAGCAGCAAAACAAATTGTAAATATGTAAGTGCTAACCCATATACTCTGTAAGGAAAAGAAGACAAAAAGGAATTAGTTATACAAACTTAGCAAAAATGTGTGTTGGAAGAAAGGTTATTAACCCTTTCCCTGTAAGCTGATTTTTGTCCAAAACATCCCTTCTCCATAGGGATCATCCTATAATATTTTCCTTTTTGGGGATAAATAAGTACACATTTATTGTAGTAGCACAGGTCACATTACTGGGAGCCAGCATAGGCTTTTCCTAGGCCCTGGTCAAAGGACTAGAGAAACATTCAGAACCAATATGACCACAGCAGTGGCAGGACAAGGGGGGAAAGAGAAAAAGAAAGGAAATCAGTACCATGGACAGTTACAGATTTATCCTACCACATGCAGTGGTATTGTGCTTCCTGTATGATATAACAAAAGTCATGCTTCTTGTATGATACAACAGAAGTCAAGCAATGCACACCTGCGATTACACTTTGATAGCCCAAGAAGCCATGACTAATAAATGGTTGGATTTGGTACGCAATATAGCCTAAAAGATCTCAATCCCTGACAATGAGCTTAGTGAGCTATTTTACATGTTGCTGTTTACAGAGACTGTTATAGCATTGTGAGAGATCTCTGTATTTAAGTGCACTGGTGCAGTGTATGGAGATCATCATCAGTGGGAGTGACTTTTTAAAGATATAAAACACTTATCAAGATGGTGACACTAGATGGCAGGACTCCAAGCTTGGGCATCTGCATCACACACACTTTTAAAGAGAAGTGTTATATTTTATTGATCACGTTTCTTTCTTAACCTGCCTACAAGGATCACAGAGAAGTATATAAGAGGTTCCCCTTTTATTCTTACAAAAAAAAAAAAAAGGCTTTGATGTAGGATATGCTAAGAGATAGTGACTGATCTGAGATCACCCAGAAAGTTTCGTGGTTGAAACTCAGTTGCTGCTGTATCCCAACCAAAGGATTTCTGCAAATATCTACAATCTGTAGCAGAACAATCACTCTCAAGTCTATACACATATACAAACTTAAAAACCTAATCCAAAAAATAGTAATCTTATATTCAGCTTCATTGCTAGCACTGAAATCTCATAACATTCTGATATCTCATTGACTTCTACTGGTTTGAACCAGAATACTGAAGTGTGGAGGGGGCAAGGGGGAGAATGATTGCAAAAGGTTTCCTTTTACAAAATTTGAAATTAAAATCTGTTCATCTTTGCATTTGCGTAAAAAGATCTGGCTGCTTCTTAATTTTACTGAATGTTGTTTTCTTGCTTCTTATTTCCAGTGATGGTCCAAAGCTGAAGTTTTGCTCCTCCAAAAAAGTAAGATTTATAGTGCAAACTGAGAAGAGAACAACGAGTAAAACATTAAACCCAAACCAGCAAAATGCATATGTATGTACAGGGAAGAAAACAGAAGGGGGGGGGCGGGATTCAGGACTGGGGAGTTGCTTTGTAAGAAGACTGATGAAAAGGTCTTTTTCATCTCTATCATGTTGGTTGTAAAGAAAGCCAAAATGATGGAAAATTATCCCCCGATGACTAATTGGTACCTGGCTGAAGCAATTTGATTATTTCAAGTTCCTTCCATAGTGGTTGTGTTGCTACATAAATCATACCACAATTCACATCCCTTAGAACAAATTAGCCAAACTGAAATTACAATCTCGTCTGGAATGAAATGGTTTCTTTGTAATAGCATTGAAGCACACAGCCTGGGAAAACTGCTAGCTCAGCACTTGCTTTTGAAAACGATGACTCTGAATTCCAAGGAGAAGGCAAGGGGGAAAGAAAGAAAAGGGCAGGATAATGCTTTATACAAATCTTGAAGAGCAGGAAACAAAGGTAGGAGGTGAGAGGAATACTTAGGATCCAAGGAGAATTTTACCACCCAGACAAAGAAGATCTTCTCTCAACAATGAGTGTTGAACTTCAAAACATTTCTGGGAGAGCACTGTTCTCAAACCAAACCCCTAATCCTAAGAGGCCAATGATCTCACTTGCATCAAAGTGCCCATCTGCATGCAGCAACTACGGGCTTGATAGCTGCTACAGCCAGCCAAAGAGCTTCCCCCCTGTCCACACTTCCTCTTATCCCATGCTGAGAAGGATCTGAGCAGTTTTCTGCTTGTCCCGTGCTCTCTAGGCATGGGTCTGAGCGGTTTTCCATTTGCCCTGCCACTTTCCCTTGGAAAACCCACTCTTTACCCCAGAATCGGAACGAACGTCAATCCATGGAAAACCCAACTGAGGTTTGCTCCAATTCAGCAGTAAAGAATGGGTTTTCCCAGGGGGAAGCAGTCCCAATGGGCAAAACAAGACCTGCTATCCCTCACAGCAGTGTCTCTATGTTGCTGTAGAAGAAAAGTAAGCAAGTAGAGGCGGCAATAGCAGTGGCTGTAATAAGGCTCTCCAGACACCATAGCAACTATTACAGGCAAGTAGAGGTTTCTCAACACACAAGGGCTAAACCGCAAGCTCCTTAGAACTGACGTATTTGCTTCTACATAATAAGATTTGGCGTGTGACAAAGAATCATATGTAACTGTTTCTATTTCCTGAATTCATTCTTGTTCTATTGATGTTCCACTGAGAGTCCTATGGAGTTTTAAACATCCAACCTAGAATGCAATTGTAAGTATAAAACCAATATTTATTTCAAGAAGGCTCCTCCTTTGGCAATGGGACATCTTCACTTCAATCATAATACAAGGCACAAATGCCTGGGAAAGGCTGGCCAAGACAACCATATCCCCACCTGTCAGTTACCCTTTCAGAGGTTTGTTATGGCTCTCTGTCAGAACTCTTGTTAATAAGGACGTCAATATGCCACCCTGACACAGAGTGAAGCAGGTTTTCTTTTTATCTTCCAGCTTTTAAAGGAAAATCATAGACAGGAACAAAGTTCAGTAAAGACATTACAGAATATACAAAGAGTATTTTGGCAAAGTATTTTTATAAAGACAAGTAAGGCAACTAATAGAAATCAACAGATCATCAGCAGGTCAAATAACACGTTTAACCATCACCCAACTTAATTATTTGTTCCAGGGCCTTTCCTGGTCCTAGAACATCAAATCAGAAGGTGGATTCCTGAGAGCACATGGCAGAGGAGAAAGGTGCTTTGTTAGCAGGGAAAAGAAAGGGTAAGGGAAAGAAACAGTGGCAAAACTTTAATTCATATGTAAAAGAATGGACCTTCCTCTCAGTAAATTCCTACACAGTTGGCTGAGGAACAGCAACAAAAGGGAAGACTTGGTAATGGGGGCATTTAGGACATTATCCCATGCATTAAAAGGCCTGGAGGAGGGGAATCCTTAGATTCAATTTCACTTACCCAGTCTATTTTATCCACATTCCAATACTTTTTTAAGTCACGGAACTGCACCAGCATCCCCTTCAGCCCCACCACAATGATACTTGCTAGTACGCACTGCAATGAAAGAATCCTTTGTCAAGAAGTGAATTCAGCATTTCCCCCCCAAACATTCAGGGAAATAGATTTCGGCAAGTTAATTGGCAAATTCCCAGGAAGCCTGAAGACACCTCTTCACTACAGTTATCAACACCTCCAAATATAAATAATGCCAAAGACAAAATATCTTACACGTGCCTTTTGTGGATTCTGAAATTGCAATGCACGATACATTTGGGTGGCAACTAGAAGGATAAATTCAAAGAGCCTTTGAAATACCAGGCATTTTTAAAATCCAAAAAATAATAACCAGGGACAAGAACAGGCTGTGAGTGAATATGCCACTTTCATTTCTTCAGACAGTAGAAAGGCCTCTTTCCTTGCGTGGAGAATAAGGGTTTTTCCCCTTACTCATGGGAAGAAGAGGGTAAATTATCCCCTAGCGCTGGTGCTAGAAGCCCTGGCTCCAGTCCTATGACCTAGTGCAAAATTATACACTAGGTGCAAGGATTCAAAACTTCTGCAATAAGTTCCATCGAAAACAGGCAACCCAGTTCATATCCAAGCAAAACAGAAAGAAAGACTCCCCACTCCCTATTTGTTCTTGGCACATGAAACTGGTGTGTTCTCTCCCTTCTATGAGAGCATTAATAATCATGGAATCATAATGAAAGGCGGTGCAGTCATTTTCAGAAAGAATAGTTTAGTCTATGAAAATCATATGATAGCAAATAATAGTAATTAAAAAAAGAACTGTACCATGGGCAGCCAGTATAGCATTGGTCCTACTGCATAGATGACCACAAGCACCAATATGCAAGATATTAGGCAAGCCACCTAAAAACAATTGGAAAGGAGAAGCATAAATAATCACATTATTCAAATTCTAAAGCATGTCTAAAATGAAATGAAAGTGCTTGGTTTGCCGATGTTGCTGAGCATAACAAAACACTGCAGACACATAAAAATTCTAGGAGCTAGGAAAGGGGATTTTGGCTCTCACATGGTCTGCAGATTGGAAGCATCTGAGTATAATTTAAGATTTGACCTGTTGTGGTTACCCTTAGCCCACCTAAAGAACAAATACATGTATCAAATACCAATATGCACAATATACAAAAGGGGGGGGTGTTACTGTTTGATCTCAAATATGCAGGCAGAAACCACTGAGCTTCTGGAAAAATGTACTTTTGTGCCTGCATTTATTACACAATGGTTGCAATCCGAAGAAGTTCATCCACACCCAAGTCACGCTGATTTCAATGAGATTTAGGACGGGACTACGTGTCATCCACATACCTGTTGGTTGGCAGCTTCGCCTAGGGGGGAATTGTGGCAAGGGAGTGGTAGCTGGAGAAATGTTTAGGCACTCTGTTCCATCACTTGTCTCCTCCCAAGTTCCTCTCAAACCTGATTGCTTTATTTATCCCAACTTCCTCTAAGGATCTCAGAGTGGCATACGTTTCTGGCTTCTCTTCACAACAATCCTATGAAACCAGCTTGGCTGAGAGCAACTGGCAGAAGGTCACCTAGTCACTGGGAATTTGAACACAAGGCTCCAGCATCCAGCAGTGGAGAACAAGCAAGTATGCATGGATTGCTGTTTCTTTCTGAATCTTTTGCATTTCATTAAGGAAAGTTGACCATGCGGTTTTTCCCCCCATTCTACATGGAGGGGTCTCTAAGAAGCCTTTATTTTGTCCTCAAGGATCTAATACTGCAATTACACATTACAAAAGATGCAGGGCTGACACTAAAAACAGCAATGCTCCCAACTCTCCACCTCAATCTCTTCCTTTTCTTGCATATAAATGAGAATGTGTGACACCACAGCTCTAGTTTCTGCACTAATAAAGTGGCACAAGTGCAGAAAAACTTGGAACATGGTACCATTGTGTCATTCATTCCGTTTTACTGCACAACGGGAGGAAGAGAAGGAGAAGAGGTGCAGAGAAGCTACTTTCAGCAATAGCCACACATCTCTCATAAGATGTTGTTCCAGTCTAATGGTGAACTGCCGCAGGATTTGTTTGAGTGGAGATCAATTTGTGGGGAGTGATTGGATCTGTTTCTTAGCCATACCATGACCTGCATGATTTTTAAATATTCTCTATTTTGTACGTATTACTCTCCTGATTGGACCTGTGATTCTTATTGGGTGGGAACTTTTTTTGCCTGTATTTGTTGCTTTGCTTTGCTTATTTTATGTCAGTCTGATGACTAGACTTGGCTTGAGATAGGCATGTAATAGATCAGTTTTGTTTCCCAAAACAAAGGACTGTTTGGTTTGTCAGGGACTTTTGTGTGTGTGTTTAGTGTCTGTGTCTAGCCTCTAAAATCACTATTGTCATTTGCTTTTGTCTCCGTTGATATTTTCTATGGATAGCTCCAGTGGTTGATCATACGCCCTTACGTATCAAAGCATTCGCTGGTCGGCACAAATGGGTAAGAGTTTTGGTTTGGTTTTCTTTGGCCTTCATCAAAAGAAGGAAGACATCAGCTGCTTGGGTCTAGAGATACTTTCGAAATGAGCACAGACAGTGTCTCAGGAAAGGGAAGTTACTATTTCCCTTCCCCCGCAGAACATGACAACCACACTTCAGAAACTTCCAGTTTGGTAGTGTGGGCAGGCTGTTTTATCACCTTTTACTGCTGTTTGAAGGGATCACAGCACTTATTCCACACATGTTCTAACTGAATGGCTACTTTTTGCATTTCATTTTCGTCTGATGTCACTCCTTACAAATCCCATTATCCCCTATGTATCATACACCTGCAATTGAAGATTACACCATGCATCTGATGAAACGGACTCAAGTCCACAAAAGCTTATTTCATAATAAAAATGGTTAGAGTTTCAAAGCACCACAAGACTTCTTGTGGACTGTAGGCAGAGACAATCAATACGATTGGAGGCAGGCTCTTACTGCCCAGCAGTTATTAGTCTGATTTTCTTAAGGTGAAACCAACACTCTGACTGTTAACCTTAAGGTTATATTTATATCTTTGCTAGGTATTGTAAGATAGTTTAAACATTACTCTTTTTTCCATTGGGAAATGTAGACCTGTAGAAAAGAACATGTGCTAAAGGTAAGGTGAAGATCCCAGGTTCATCCGCTGGCATCTTCACTAAGAGGGTCAAAGGCAGAAGAGCTGGGAGAGACGTTTTGCCAGGAGACCTGCTGCTGGTTAGGATAGGGCAGCCTTCCCCAGCCTGGTATCCCATAAACTCCCATCAGCCCACACCAGCACAGCCAATGATAAGAGATTATAGGAGTTGCAGTACAAAATATCTGGAGGCCATCAGGTAAGGGAAGGCAAGATTGACCTAGACAATCCATTGCATCAGTTCAGTGTAGGCAGCTCTTAATATATTTTCATTCTAGGATCATTGCCCCTGTATTTGATTGGTCGGTATTACCTTTCTGAAGCATCTTAGGAGAGTTAAGCTTGCTTCCTTTCCCTTTTCTTCTGCCAATGTAGCAGGCACCTGTGCCTACAACATTCCCTTGAATGGTTACGAAGGATCTCACACCTCATTTTCAGCATTAATTACACTGCAGTGCAGGAGATGCGAGTACAACAGCCAATATTTCTATTCTGCCCTGACAACATAAATAGAGTTACCTGTGTTTTTGCTCCAGTGCTGAATAGGAGAGCAGTACGGCCCATGGCTGCTGCGCTGGGTATGCAGAAGAAAAAGGATGGGATCACATTGCTGAGGCCATGAGCCAAGAACTCCTGGAAAGTTTTGGGGGGAAAGAGCATAAGAACCAAAGTAGAGTCCTGCTAGATTGGATCATCTCAACAAGCATCCTGTATCCCAACAGTGGCCCACCATATGCTTCTGTGAAGCCCACCAACAGGGATTAAAGGCAACACCCTTGGCAACTGGTATTCCTTGGCACATTCCCTCTGCACTTGGAGGTTCCATATAGCTGTGTTAATAGCCAATGATAGGCCTGCCCTTCATGAATTTCTTTGTCTAATCCTCTTTTAAAGCTGTGTAAACCAGTGGCCTTCACTGGGGCCATGCTTAACTGGCATCTCATTCCTACAATTACTGTGGGCTACCAGGAAGGGACAGTAGCTGCTAGGTTGGTGTAGTGCAAACATACCAGTAGGAAAGCCAGATTGGCCTCACTGGTTGGTTGGCTTGCACTGCACCACCCTCACGGCCACCGCACCTTTCTCTGTCTCTCTCCTGGCAAACTGCAGCAACAGTGGTGATGGGAGGTCAGACGAGCCCTGACACCCTGCCAGCTGCTGCTGTGATTTGCGCAAGTTAATCACGCATTGTGTGAGTAAATTGTTTTGCCTGTTCTAAGCTCACTGCCCATCAGTCTCACTGGGTGACCCACCCAAGCTCAAGCGTTGCAGAATAAGGAGAAAAAAGAAATGCTCTCTATCCACTACTACTAAAACAAAACAATTGCAGAAGCAGCCCTATCCCCCTGGCCTGGATATTATCTGACCCATTTCCGAATTTGCTATTGTGGGCTCAGTGGACAGAGCTTGAGACACTTAATCTTAGGGTCATAGGAGCATCTGACAAATTCGAGGTGGGGGTTGCTTTCCAAAACCAGAACCTGCAAAACTATCCAGTGTAAAGTGAGGAAGTCTGTTCTCTTGTTCAGCAGTGGAAGATCTACATGGAAAAGCCCACACATGCTCAGAGTGTAAGCAAATTTGCTTAAATCTGTTTGCAAGCTACTTTTCGCTATGCAAATAACTTTGAGAACATTTTGCCAAAAGCTGGGAAACATTCTAAACCAATAATTTTACAAATCCTTCCCCTCCCTCCCATTGCCTGCATACCCTTATGGTTTCTTCACTGGTAGTTTAGAGATTCCCTTGGGATACCGAACAATGCAAGAGTGATCAATAGCCCTTTAATATAATATTGTAAATTCACATGACTTTGGAGCTGAAGGTCTTGAGAATGGACATTGGCCTATCTCTGTGGCCTACAGAAAGCACAACAGTTTATCCAGAGTGGGTGGAGATGGCAGGAGGGACATGGTAAGGTGTAAAGTCACTAGCTGTGTGGAAATAAGGTCATCACTGCAGCAGGGTTTATAGGCTTCCTGGCATGCCTAGCATAACCCAAGAACCTAGTATGGGGGGAAATGTCATAGTTTGAACCAACTTTCTCAATTATACCAAATTCTTTCTCAATTATACCTTAAGACTAATTGTAAGACCACGGAAAGCATGTCATGATCCTGGTAGGTTTCTACTTATAGCATGTTCACCAAAGTTTCGTCAGCAGAAAACAGTGTACAAACGTTTACCTGGTTATCATCCACAGAGTAGTTGAACTTCTTAGCAGAGGCCTGGGCGAGGGCTAGTGAAGCTACATAACCAACCAATGCTACTCCAAATGCCTCTGTGATGACTTCAGGGAGGATATTCATGGGTGGAGACCTTGGCAGTGGTATGCTGTAAAAGTAAGGACAATCCTATGTGGTGGAGGGTGTTATGCATTAGAAGGCAAATGTGACAGTATCAAATCAAAACTGTGAACTGAAAAGTTCCCATTAATTCAGGGTAGGCACAGAAATCTCAATTCTGATGGAATTTCCTCATTTTATAGCCACAAAATCACAGTCTATTCCAGCTTTTCAATTTTAAGTTTAGTTTGAGAAGGGTCATTTTTAGGAAGGATTTGCATTCTTCAGTGCTACAAAGTCTACCAAATACCAAAATGTGCTGTCTGGTTTGCTGTTATTTAACAAAGCTGCACTGATGTACTGAAATGATACATATTGAAGGTCTTTGCCTCAGATAGCTTATCAAAGCTTCTTCTCAATATCTCTACATTTCACATAAATACAATCAGTGCATTTCCTCCGGGGGGGGGGGGGGAGGTACCTTTACTCACCATGAAGTTGTTTCAGTAAGTGTCACCCTTTTAACCAGTGTTTTATTCTAGAAAAAATGGTGCCAGTGCTGCGTGCCCTTGAGTAACCTTGGAAAACAAGCACTGATGCCAACCAGCTGTAGCCCTCATTCAGAAGGTTAGCAAAAATCTCAAATATGTGAGCAGGAGGAGGCATCATGGCCACTATTCTGGACCTCCGCACACGGCCAACTTGTTTGTGAACAGATATGCACATGCAAATTGTATGTGTATAGGTTGCCTCCTTGGTAGGATCCCCAAATCACATGGCGAGAGCTTAAGTTCATACAACTTGAATACTTAACCTCTGATTTCAAAGGAGTGGCTGCCTATGGAGGTTGCTGCTAGGACCACAGACACCCTTTCCCTCTTTAAATCCACAAGTTTAGTATTTCCGGATTTCGGTCATCTGAAAAATGACTACATGTAGTCCCACAAGCCCAGGCATAAAAAAGAGGCTGGACATTCAGTTTGTAAAAACCAGTCAACATAAAAACAGATGTGTCAATTTAGTCTTCAGTAGCAGCTTTAGAAAGAAATAGGGGACAGAATCAGACAGCAAAGGACTTGTGGTTCTTATTCTACAAAATAAAGAAGCATTCCTATTCATCAGAAGAACTGGACCTACATTACCTACACAGTGTTCTCAGTATGCTAGCAAGTGGATGAGTTTAATGTTGTGCAACACAGGACTCCAATATAACAGTTGCGCTAGCAGAAGCTTGTTGCGCAACAGACTCCATAACCTGTTGTGCAAAAAAGTTACCAGCCACCTGCTTGTGCATTCTCTTATGCAGCTACATTCTGCTGGTGCAAAACATTTCACCAGCAGAACAAGAGTATAGTGCTAAGGGATTTTAACTTGGCGCTTCGTTGGATACGACCCACTGATCCCCAGTATCTGATGTCTGGTTCTGTGTAGGTTCCCTATTCAGTAAATCAGCCTTCTGAAAATCAACTTTGTTGTTATCATCCTTATTAAGGCAGAATTCATGGTTTCATTTTCATTTTTCAGCTGCTGACCATTTTATTGCACAGGATGAGGGTATGCAAACAATGATTTTAAAATGCAAAAATGCAAAACATACTGAATATACATATTTATGTATCAATACATACAAGCATATAAAGAACACGTTACCCTTCTGGAATATGTCCCACAACTTCCATGCCATAGCTGTGCTTCATATCAGCATAGTAGCAGGCAGCAGAGGTAGCAACTATCTATTGGTCAAGCAACAACAAAGACTTAGAGGAGGGAGGCAATAAACACTTCACACTTTTAAAAGAAATCTTTATGTTTCTTTTGGCACTGGGCTCACTTCTTCAGAGAACAATATGAGTGGAACCAGTGGAATAGAAGCAATATTGTTAAGTTACAGAGATGAGACCATTGGGTCAGCTTCTTCTCAGATGGGGATTGCCTATGTTCACGTATAGTTGGGTTTACATGATAGCATATAGCTATACAGAAGCTATGTGAATATTGGCTCTTCTACACACCCTCAATTTATCTACGGTTATTACATTGAATTAACAGTTGAGAAGCATGGAGTGTATTGAAAAGGAAGGGGATGCAATTTCCCTACATTAAGAGAGCATGTGTTCCCACACATCTCAGGTATATTGAAATGAAGGTGAGGAGCACCCTTCAAACATACCTCTCTATCCTCCATCCAGATAAGTAAGAAGATTATCAGGATCCAAGGACACATTTCAGTCGGGCAACGGCATTTGGGGTGCAAAGCAGGGCCAGTAAGGGGGTGGCCTGGGGAGAGCTCCAAGGGCAGATAGAGAGGCCTGGAGTGCCCAACCTGGTCCCTAGGCCGGGGGTTCCTCATCCCCTGCCCTATATGTTTTCATCTGGCACATGTACACATCCAGACTCAAAGATTAATGTGTGGGGATGGGGTTTTGGGGGGTTAAGATCTTGAATCAAGCTCCCACACCTGTAAGGCTTCTTTGCATCAGAGCCACAGTATGCATTCACAAAGCACAATCCCAAAATTCTTTACTATAAAGTCAGTTTTACTACACCACTTTGAAAAACAGCTGGGCATTACAAAGACTAAACATCATAGCTGAGACACCAGAAGGTTGCATGGCTACAATTAATGAGCCCAAACAATGTTTTTAAACCTCACAGCTGAAGCCAGTCCGTTGCCATTTTCCTTTGTGCGGTATTTGTTTAATATTATACTTCTATCAAACTTTTCCGAGAAACAGTACACCTGAATTTATCTAAATTGGTCACACCATTATCTAAATGGCAAAACCATAAAGATTTGCCCTGCATTGCATCAACAATGAGCACCACCGGCTGCAGCAGATTAAGTAGTGCAAAACAGTGCTTGCGTTTATACTTACCAAAACCAAATCAATAGGAAGAACCACCTTGATTTTCCCTTTAAACTTTTCGTTCAGTTCTTTAACAAGAACGAGAATCACAATGCTCATTACAGAGAGCAGCAAAGCTTCCAACTGAATGGACTTGATGTTTTCAAAGATGTAGGCATAAATCTATAGTGGAAAGAAAATCAAAAGGTCAAGGGTGAAAGTGCTCAAAGAAGCAGGTCCACAATTTTGGAACTTATTACTGAATACAGTGGATTGTATCTAGACATGCCTTTCAGCAAAGGCAAGAGCTGCTTCCATTATATATATTCCATTTATATTCCAGGATAATATAAACTAGTTCTTTTCTGAACTCAAAAGTCACCATCAGAACATTTATATCTGGTGTTTTCTTACACAGAATGGTAACAAAAAATGTTGACTATGTACATGCAAAAAGTTACAGAGCAAGCTATGATCCCACTGTCCTGGAAAGCCACAATGCCACAACTAAGGTCACCATGACCTAGTCTAGATTATTTCACCGTCGGATATTTGTCACAAAAACAGGGATGCAGCTTTTCCATGCTTCGTCTAAGATTGGGGGGTGGGGGGCACATTTTGTACATGAGTCAGACATTTGGAAGGATGGGCAATGAAACCACAACCTTGACCCACATGTTGTCCTTATATAATCAAACAATGAAGATGTTATACTAGAGGGCTTGGGATTTGGCAACTAGAGAGCCATGCCTATCCAGAAATGTGTGTTGAAGACAGCATGTGGCTTTGGCTCAGTGCCCCACCAGGAGCCGAGACTGACTAGGACAAAAGACAGAAACTTGGAATGCCATGTCCGAATGTCAGCACAGTCATCAGCACAGGCTCAGAAGCTACCCAAAGCCAGATCCAAAGAGCAGCCAGCAAGCAAAATGAAGAGCTGGACTAAATCCCACCATCAACTATTTAAATATGACATACACAAAGACTTGCAAGTTTTATTTCAAACATCTGTCTTTTGTTGAACATAGGCTGTGTTTGCCAACCCATTCTGATACACTATGCTGTTAAGGCTTTATGAAGGCATTCCGAAATAACAGGAATTGATTCGGGAACTCGCTGACAGTCATTTTTGTGGATCATCACTACCCAGTTTGGTTTTGTTAGCCATGGATTACCATGACCCATTTTGCTGTGGTGCGCTACTTGTTTTCCCATAGCAACACACATGGAGACCAAACTACTTGTCTGAAGGGCCTAGTCAGAGGCATACCCAGGGATTGGCCAGCTTGGCCCCTGCCAAGGGCAAAGGCCCAGGGAGACACAAAAATCATGCCTCTCCACTCTGGCTTCAGGTGGCTAGGAGCTCGGCTGCCCATCAGCAGGCTCCCTGGGACGCTCCCCTGCTGCTCTGGCCAGTCACATTTCTTTGCCAAGGGTGCAAGGGAGGGACAGGGGGCACAGGGGAGCTTAGGTACATCTCTGGGCCTAGTAGAACCTTGTCTCCTCCAGATGTTGTTGAACAACAGCTCCCATCACCTTTAGGTCAGCATGGTGGAAAGAGTATTTATACCACCAAATATTCATGCTACATAGTACTTTTTCTGGGATATACTTTTCACTTCACTGCCAGTTTATTACTGGCTTAACTGGCTGTGGCAAATCTACTCACAAGGCACAGTCCAAGAAGTTCTTCTGAACTGTACTCAGAAATCTATGGAACTGATAAATGTTACATTCCATATCTCTAGAAGGACCAATGGGATTAGATAGATAGGAAAGAATCGATATAATATGCGCTGCTATAATATTAATAGTCTTGCATTTTAGTAGATGTTTATCAGACAATGAACACTAGGAATTACCAACTCAATCACTTAATCTAGCATACCATGCATTAAAGGTGCCGGCTCTGAAAGAAATTTCAGGGGCTCAATAAAACCAACCTCAAAAACTCTTCCCTAATTCGGATTTTGATCCAAGCTGGAGTAGACTGCTCCCCTCCCAAGCACTCTCCTCCATCCCCAGCCTCTCTTCAAGCACACTACCCCACTCTGGGATCTCGTGGATCAAAGCTGCTGCACTCAGTCCCTCTGGGGGGATCTAAAGAGGCTACAGGGGGAAATTTGGGGATTGAGGTGAGGAGTGCATGTGGGGTAGAATCTGCCCTTGGAGTGAGCCCCATCAACTTCTCCCCATTGGACTTCTCCATCAGGGTTTACTTGGGTTGGATGAAGATATCATAAGACAAAGTAGGGTTGGGAGAGGCCAAGTCTCACGTTCTTAAACCAATTTCAGTTTCCAAACAGTTCTCACATAATAGTGTGTTTGAATCATTTTATTTTAAGGTTTCAAGAGTATCACAGTAGCCAAATGGCCAATTCTCATGAGCCCTTAATCAACTTTCATTTACAGGAGTATAAAAAAATATTGGGTGACACAAGTTCATTGCCTGATCATTATATGCACATCTAAGTGAAAGGCTTTTTATATGCACATCTAAGTGAAAGGCACTTTTGAGATAGAACATACATTTAAAGAACCTCAATTTACCAAGATTTCTTGGAAAACGTGAGTACAATTTTCTGATTAAAGTTTTCCCAAAAGACATGCACCTTCATTCAGTGACTCCATGGCACCCATGAGGTTTTCTGATGTCATGGAACTCTTTGCAAGCTGCATCCTCTTTGGTGATAAGACAGGGATGGCACAGAAAGAACACTCTCAGGCAGAAAATAGGACTCCCATCCACTACTGACATATAAACTTGAGAAAGTACATTGGATTGCCAGATTGCAGCCATATAATGCAATGGTGCAAAGGACAGGCGTGCTGATACATCAGTAAGTTAATATGTCAGCAAGTATAACTGTAAAGGTAAACCATTAAGGCTAGAGTTCCAAACAGGCACAGCTATTAAAATACACAAATTAGTCAAAATACTAGAGTATGCTCTAGGATCAATCCAATTTTACAGGCAAGAAGTCTCTATTAAACTGCTGAAAAGTGCTTCTCTCCAACAATTGGCTGCCAAATGCAACACGAATTGGGAATAAAGTTGCTTTACAAAAACAATTCAAATCTAATACCTGGACCATTTAGTTAGGAAACTTGTTCATAAAAATTAAGAGACCCAGATTCTAAACAAGAACATTTAGTTTTGCTTTCTTATTTTCTCTCTCTTTCAGAAAACTTACCACATGGCATTCCAACCCTCAGGTGGCATCTTGCCACCCCTTGTTCTGAAAAGTAGGTTTGGAAGCCGGAGGGTTTATTTTTAATACTCTATTTGCTGCATTCTTCAAGGGTATGCAGGGAGCTGAGTACAGTTTGAGGTAGCCAGTTTGAAAAATACATGTGGCATGATCCTTCCATGTGTGGGTGAAACACCAACACACGAAGGGATCGCCAGAAGGAATAACAGAGCCCTATATATACATGGGCACTCAGCACACAAGGCTATTGTGGGAATATGCTGCACTTCGTCATGGAATACAAGCTCCAAACTTTAATGGAGTGGAGGAGGTGAGCTAAATGAGATGGGGGGCATGCACGGGGCGGGGAGAAATGGGGATGGAAGAAGAAACTAGCCATCTTGTAACTCTGCAGCACCAAGATCCCTCTCTATGTACATGGATGGTAGAGGAAGCAATCTAAGAGGCTGTCATATACCAAGTCAACTAATGAATTTGGGATCTTCAGACTGTTTGTTTCCTTATTGCAAGTTGTACAAGGGAGTTGGGGGGGGGGGGAGTCCCTGAAAAGTAATAGTTGTACAAAAGAGCAAGTATTTTACCAGGTACAATTGATTGTGCTAGGGTGAAAAATGCTAAAGCTGCCAAAATTCCAATTCTACACCACCGTGAAAGATACAGAACTCCTCCCCTTTCCTTCCATCCTCACATAGTTATCACTTCAGGCCCATCTCATAATAGGGAGCTAAGCAGTAGCCCAGCAGGAATTCCCTATCTGAGATCACACATCTACTACAAAATTCCAAGTAATAATTGACGTTGTTAATAATGCCAATTTTTAAAAAAAACAAAACCCAATACTGAAGGCAGTGTTAGTGGAGAGGAGATAGCCATGTCAGGAGCTTGTCCTACTCTCAAGTAGGACCCTGGCAGACACAGACACATGCCCGACTGGCATGTTCTCTCCCTCCTGGTCATTCGTTCGGGAGCTTCCAAAGCTTTCTTCTGCCCGAACATCACAGCAACCGATGCCAACAGGCGTCGGCACACTTAGGGATCCGCAGAGTGTTCGCAGTTTGCGTAACAGACCTCAGCAACTCAGCATTTTGGCTAATCTACTTTATTTACATATAAACACACACAGAGCACTGCAACATGGCTCCCACTCTTTCTAGCATAAGACAGCAAAGAGAAAAAACAAAGGACAATAGTCCCACTTCACGAAACACAGTAACACAAACATCCTGTCTCCGTCACTTCCCACTCTGTGGAGTCAAAACATACATCATCATGTGACAGATAACAATCCCATGACTGCAATCATGGAGCAGGAATTCTAACAAGCCATACCATCAGGATGAGTGAGGGTGGCAGATTTGTGGGGACAGGGCAATAGTGGTAGCCCCCAGCTGCTCTTCCAAAGGCGCCCACCTGTTCCCCTCTGTTGAAGAACTCTTTATTGCCCTTAGATGTTTGGAAGGAAACTGTTGTATTCTCAATATCGAAGTAAGTGTCAACTGCTAGTCAAGTTGGCCCTTGTGCATGAAGTGCAGCTGGTCTTGTCCTCAGACAGAAAATTGTCTTGGTCCGGTGGTGTTGTGTGGGTTCTCCCAGCCTACATACTGCTCCTTTCTGCTAACTTATGAAGTACCTTAACTAGTGAGAGGGTCATACTTCAGTGGAAGAGCACATGCGTTGCTTGAGGAAGGTTTTTGTTTTAGTTCCTGGCAACTACAGGGAAGACTAGGAAATATTTCTGTCTGAAATTCCTGGAGAGATGCTGTCAATCAGCACAGACTTGCCATGTGGCAGCTTCTTATGTTCTCCCAGTTTCATCCAACAGTTAATGTGGCATATGATGCCCTGGGAGATGCATTACTTGTACAGCAGGCTAAATGTGTGATTAGAGGAGCCGCAGGAGCAGAACCTTTTGCGTGGCTCTCTACCCATGTGGAAGCAACCACAGAAGAGGTGGCAACCACACTGAGCATTTATAACAAGTCTTATATTTAGGGAAACTTTGATTGGACAAAACTCTGGCTTCGTATAAATTGCGAGCTGTAACGCTTTTGTGATAATTATGTATCTCATGGGATCCTCAAAGTAGGTTGGTTCTCTCATTTGCTCATACTGAATTATGATCTCATTCTATAAAAGAAAATGTTTCATTGGCTTGTTTCCTTATGACTCTCCTACTCCACTTTATTAGCAGACTGGACTCCTGCATTGCTCCGCTCACCCCTGCCCTGGGTGTCCAAGCCAAAAAGAGAGAGAATTGAGTAAGTTGAGGTTGTGAAAAAGAATATAAAACCAGGAAGAATTAAGCAACAGGCTAAACTTATAAAGGTAAATGTTTTAAAAGAAAAAAAACAAAACAGACCAATGAAGTAGCTGCCAAATTTGCCTTTTGCAGTGCAGTTGTGCCTGCTGAGCAGCGCACAATTACTTAATTCTATTTTTTCATATAAAACTACTACCATGGCAACACAAATTATCAAAGTTATTGCATGGTGACACTGGCCCCTCTCCAAAGCAACCCATGTGTGGAGACAGGCACATGGAATTTTTGTCTAGTTTTTAAACAGCCCCTTTAAGAGGGAGGGATCTTCTCTAATAAAAATTAAACAACCATTTTAAACAAAGATGTCAAATATAATGCTCTGTAATATGTCAGTGTGGTTTTTAAAGGTTATGTTTGGAGGGAAAATGCAAGGTGCATTGACTGTTTTTGAATCCTTTTGCAAACTTAAAAAAGAATCAGCTAGGGTGCAGCGGTTTGCAAATTGCATTCTGAAAAACTTGCTGGGGTTCCTCAGCGAGAACATCAGTAATAGTGCTTTGCTTCTCCAAATTATAGCTTGTCTATCACTACTCATTTTCTCCTGCAATGTTGGATGTGCTATTGGTCACATTCTTGGTTCAAGTGAGGCTTAAGATGGTGTTGCATGCAAACCGTGTGTGCAACACAGAATATTCCCGTGTAACCTGGTGGATACGGTAATGTGGAAATGACTCCCCGAATGTAAAGAATATTAAAACCATTGGATGAATGTGGAAACATCACTATCTATCTGCATCCATTCTAGCAAATAGCATAAGTTTGAAGAAGAAGAAGGAAAAGAAGAGAGGAGCTGCTGTCAAATAGAGAGCCTGGGTCGATTGCTATAGATTCTCGATTTTCTATAATATAGAAAATTAGCAGATGACATAAAACAAGGAGGCTGAAAGTATTAGGAGCCAACAGCACTCACAAGAAATGTTAGAATACAGGCAAGTCTGGGTTAGAGAGATGAAGGAAAGTGGGACAATACATACCTATCATTTTTAGCATATCAAGCAATCTAGGGTCCCTTGGCTGCTGCATTTAACTATCAGTATCAACCACCAGATGGCATTGCCTATTTCCTTGTAATTTATATGGAAGGAATGGTTTACAGATGATAAAGGTTTACAGTACACTGAAGTAAGTTAATATGCAATTAATCATATTAAGAGAGAACAATGTATTAGTAAAACATTACTGGGTCTTGAGATCATGCTTTCTATGTATCTGTTTCAGAGTACTAATGAAGACCATTTTAAGGCTGCAATTCTATACAGTATATTCCTACTTAGGTATAAGTGCCATTGAACTCAACATTTTTATACTAAGATGTTTTTACCCTGCCATAGGCCACAGAATTTAACTTACTGTCAAAACCCCAGGCAAACTGGACAAACTTATCTTTTAGATAAACAAGGTTTTTATCTTTTAGAAGCCAAGCTATTGATGCTGGTGCCCGAAAAATTCGACAATACGATAGCCACCACAAGAAAGGCTCTCTTTCAAGCAGCTACCCACCTAACTTCCAAAAGCTGAAGCACCCAGAGAAGGGCCGTAGATGAAAATCATAATTAGAGGGTAGTTTAATATGGGAACAGCTTGTTCTCCAGATTCTCTGTCCCTGGACCAGTCAAAGTACATCAAGTGCACCACAACAGCACTTCACACTAGTCATGTTACTGGTTGTGTAAGGAGGTTGGGAATTAATTGCTGAATAACCACAATATACTTGCCCCACCACCCCAGTCAGTCACAGGTAGTAAAGATGGGAAAGGACAAGAAAGAGAGGGAGATACTACTGGATTGGTTCTGAAAAGTGAAGAACAATGGAGTTTCCAGAGCCAGAGTTGCAGTTGGACTATGAGAGATTGTAGGAAAGTAACTGCATTTCAGTCTAACATATCCCACAATATTGTTTTGAGGATTAAAATGCGGTAATTGCATGCATTTATTTACAGACTGAGACAAAGCAATAAAAAACTAACTTTAAAAGACAGTTTAAAAAAAACAGCATTAAACAATTCTAGCACCGGGTATCATTAAATGCAGACAAGTCCTTCGTTTTCTCAGTTCAGATTGAAGCTGATTGGAACCAAAACACGTCAAAATGGGGTATTTGCTAAGGATGAACGGGATAAATTCAGGACAGATATGAACTGTGGCTAACATCATGTGTACACCACTTCCCAAGCCAGTGGTGGAATGCACTGGATGCATTGGGATTGTGTACACAGCCTATGTCAGAAGATGTTAAAAGCTTGGGAAAGTAAAAAGACCTTTGCTTAGCACTAAAATACATGAGTAAATGGACCAGGCATGCATCCCTGAGGAGGATGAATTCCACAAACAAGGCACCACAACAACAAAAAAACCCTCTTTCTCATCACTGCTGGCTTCATCTCAGATGCCAGTAGGCCATAAATGGATTGATGGAGGGTAGATGTAGCCTTAGGTACTCAACTCCCAAGTCACATTGAGGTTTCAAAGGTAAGCTAAGCACCAGCACTTTGAATTGTGCTTGGAAACGGACTGGGGACCAGTGGAGCTCCTTAAGCACTGGCAAGATGTCTCTGGCAGCTCTGCAGGTACATTACGTGCAGTCTCCAAAGGCAGCCCCACATATAATGCATTGCAGCAGTCTAGCCTGGAGGTTATCAGAACAAGGATGACCATGGACAGGCTAACTGTATCTGGGAAGGGTCTCAGCAGGTGAAAGGCACTTTGTGCCACAGGCGACATTCGGGCCAATGATAGCAAAGCAGATTTATAAGGACCCCCAGACTGTGTACCTGCTGTTCCTTTGACGTGAATGACATGCACCCAGAACAAGTTGGATTTAGATATACATAGACCCAAACCAGGACACCGCAGTGCCTAGGCCTGGGCCTGCATATTGAGTGAAAATGCAAACTGTGAGCACCACGGCAGAGCCAATTTTCAAGAATGAACTTACATAAAAGAATCCCAGGGGTCCTGATATATATGGCATTTTCATTCCCAAGAGGTACTTGACTTGTGAAGTCACGACGTGCGTAGCTGCTCCCGTCGTCATTGCGCTTATCACCGGCTCTGTGAGCAAGAAGGTGGCACTGCCCAAGTGCAGCACAAACATTGCTACCTGAGAAACCAAAGATATATTAACAGCGATTACATGTGGATATGGGTACCAAGGCTAATGTAAGGAAAAGATACGCCCACCCTTTTAACATAAAAGGGACAAGATAGCACCACGAGCTAATCAAACAGTGAAGTGTTTTTTTTAATTATGCATTGCATACCATGAATAAACTTTCAACACATGTCCACTTTTATATATTCATTATATGTTATCTCTCTCCTATCACTGGTTTACCAGGCTCTGGGTTGAGATTAGCTATAATAACAGCTGGCTCTGCCAATGTGTATTTAGTACGGTGACTTTTCTGAAGCATTGGCTCGAATGTTGTTCTTTTTCAGTTACTCCAATATATAGGCACAATAAGCTCCGCAGGGCTTGGGGGGGGGGGGATTAAGCCACAAAAGTCTGGCTGAAGCTACTTTTTAAAAAGCATTCCATTCAGACCGTTCTCTGTACAGTGTCTGACAGATTTAAAGTCACAAATGGCCAGGATTTTAGGCCCCACAGGTTTAAGTGGAAGGAGCTATGCCTCTCAACCACGTTTCTATTCCTTTGAGATGTACACTGCCTGGCCTAAGCAGACAGAACTAAACAAGCAAAATGAAGTTGTTATGTCCTCAGCTTTGTACTGACACCAAAATCTTTGACGGCTATCGGAGGACAGTCTTCTGTTTCCCCTATTACATGCAGTTTTGTACCCATTATTTGGTTTGAGAACCGTATCACAAAATTCAAAGACTAGCTGTGTCTTGGTTTGTGTTGGTTTAAGAAGTGTGCATTTCAAACTGTCTCCTGCTCACTTCTTAATCTGTGACTCTCCTCTTATTCCATAGCTGCTAATGTTTCTCAGGTGTCTTTGGTGAGAAACTTTGTAAAACTTTTCAGAAAAACAATGCATACAATGTCAACTAGATCACCTATATCTATCTGTTTGTTGACACTTTCAAATAACTTCCAGAATCCTGGATACTCCTTCAGATATATAACTCCCTGCACAAAGGAAACTAAATCAGGGATATGGGTTCTAGCCAAGCCTCATTCCTGATATGCCTGTTCTCTGTATGTAACCATGCCAGTTCCCACAGGGAGTATTCCATAATGAAAACCCTCACAAGCAGTCAGGTGCAATGAAACATGGTTACTGTCTCATCTACTGTTTTGTCATAACTAGGCTGTAGGCATTGCTAAGGAACAACCTCATATGGTGTGAAACTAAGCAGGATACTGACACCCATGTTCCCAAAATGGCCTTGTGAAATAAAGTTAAGTTGCTACCTTGACAGGGGGTTGAGCTCAGACCAGGTCCATAATGGAACCAGAGGGCAAAACTCAGGTTTTTCAGAAGGGCTCAGCAGTATGCAGTCAGTGGCTCAAGGTTTTTGAGTGGAACTTTGAGCGAAAGACATCTATTCATATAAAAGTGTGTTGCCTGAGAAAAGAAAAATGGCTAAACAGATGAAAACCACCCTTTCCTTCGTTTGTTTTTTGACCATGTCTACAAAGAAACAAGAAACAGCCATCTCTTTTCCTGAGGGAATGGCAACTCCAACTAGAGAAGCCCTCCTAGGAGATGTGGAGTGTTGTTATGGAAACCATGAACCGGTTTTCTAGCCACCATCTGGTTTGTATGATTCAACTTGACCCACTGGACCTCTCCAGTTTTCTATTTCCTTTTTTATATATATATATAATAATATTTATTGCTTTTTGAACAATTAAAACATTACAAAACCAAACAAAAACAGGAAAAAAAACCAATACAATACAATATAAAGACACTACATAACACTAAACACATTAAACTAAACTAAACAAAACAAAACAATTTAAAACACCAGTTTTCCATTTCCTTAGTAGGTGCACCTGTGCCCCCTTCACATACTGACAGCACCAGAGAGCAAACATGAATCCGCTGGCACTCCCAAAAAATACAATGAAGTTCAAGAACACTGTGACATTGAATCATACAAATATCTTTGCCACAGTCACTGGTTTACTTCAATGGCCAAGGCAAGAAACCAACTCTCAAAGGCATTCCTAACTGAAACCATCACCAGGATGATACAATTTATGCAATTTATGGTAGGGACATTGATGCTGTTTTCTGATCACAGCCAGGATATCCTGAAGAATAAACACTTCCAACGTCTATTATTTAGAGTATAACGGCTAATTGGATTTTCAATTTTATTGAACTATTAGCCTGAACAACATATCCTGCTGCAAATAGCTTCAGAGAATGTATGCTGAATAAAGACAAACTTGCTTTTACTAGCCCAGTCTTTTTGCCTTACATTGACTGTGCTGAACGTCCATTATTTTGCCGTTCTTTAACTGTGACAAAGACTTTTAAAAAACATTTCTATCTGTGTTCTTAAATTTGCTCTGCAGTTAATTACTTGTTGCGTTGCAATCTAGATAACATTTTGTATCCCAAGTCATTCAGCACCGTCAACAAAGTGTTGCTCCTGACCTACTTTTACTTATGTCAGTTACAGTTTCACTATTCTAGTGACTGGAACAAAACTTGTGTCTATTTTCAGTGTCCTGTACTGACTACAAGTCTCAGCCTATAACTTTCATCACTGTAAAAATAATCAAAGCTTAAATGTTAAAACTAGGGCTGATTTGAATGCTTCAAATACATAGATTAATACACTTATGCTTTCATTTTCTGTGTGTAACATGTAAAAAGGCAACCCATATATTTCTTCCAGAGACTGACATGTGGGCTCATGTAATTCTCTATGGGGGAGCTATGGAAGCGGTTTACACAAGAAACAGTTTCTACACTGGAAACCATCCTCTAATCCAGCTAATAGCGGAAGGAATATTCCAAATGGGAAAACGGGTGCAGGTAGATCTCAAAATGCAGGATGAAATGTGTATACAAATAGACCCTCTTTGACCAAGAAGACAGAGGGACATAAAGACATGCACATTTCATTCTGCATTTTGAGATCCAAAGGTGACAGTCCTCTGTCTTTACAAGCATGCCATATTTATCAAGGAGATGCATATAACTAGATACAGTTGGTCTTTATTGCAGTTGATTTTAACATACCATTGTAGCAATGGTAGGCAGCAACCTTCCACACGATGGCTTCCCTGAATATGTGGGGCAATCAGCAAGACCACAGCCTAGCCAGGATTGAATCACAGAATCATAGAGTTGGAAGAGACCACAAGGGCCATCGAGTCCAACCCCCTGCCAAGCAGGAAACACCATCAGAGCACTCCTGACATATGGTTGTTAAGCCTCTGCTTAAAGACCTCCAAAGAAGGAGACTCCACCACACTCCTTGGCAGCAAATTCCACTGTCGAACAGCTCTTACTGTCAGGAAGTTCTTCCTAATGTTTAGGTGGAATCTTCTTTCTTGTAGTTTGAATCCATTGCTCCGTGTCCGCTTCTCTGGAGCAGCAGAAAACAACCTTTCTCCCTCCTCTATGTGACATCCTTTTATATATTTGAACATGGCTATCATATCACCCCTTAACCTCCTCTTCTCCAGGCTAAACATGCCCAGCTCCCTTAGCCGTTCCTCATAAGGCATCGTTTCCAGGCCTTTGACCATTTTGGTTGCCCTCCTCTAGACACGTTCCAGTTTGTCAGTGTCCTTCTTGAACTGTGGTGCCCAGAACTGGACACAGTACTCCAGGTGAGGTCTGACCAGAGCAGAATACAGTATCACTATTACTTCCCTTGATCTAGATGCTATACTCCTATTGATGCAGCCCAGAATTGCATTGGCTTTTTTAGCTGCCGCGTCACACCGTTGGCTCATGTCAAGTTTGTGGTCAACCAAGACTCCTAGATCCTTTTCACATGTACTGCTCTCAAGCCAGGTGTCACCCATCTTGTATTTGTGCCTCTCATTTCTTTTGCCCAAGTGCAATACTTTACATTTCTCCCTGTTAAAATTAATCTTGTCTGTTTTGGCCCAGTTCTCTAACCTGTCAAGGTCGTTTTGAAGTGTGATCCTGTCCTCTGGGGTGTTAGCCACCCCTCCCAGTTTGGTGTCATCTGCAAATTTGATCAGGATGCCCTTGAGTCCACCATCCACGTATTGTATAGAGTATTGTATAGATTGTATAGAGACACACTTATCGAAGGAGAGTGCAATGAGGGATACATCCCATAACATGATAAATGGGTGCGCGCAAAAGTATAATTATATTCATCAGCCCTCTAGAGTGGAGCCACTGGCCACAATCCAACACAATAGTTGCCAAAGCCCCTTGAAATTAAGCATGGTTAACTCTGTTGAACTGCAGGCATCTCACAGCAATATGTAGCCAAAGGTGAAACCACTTTAGCACGGCTACAGCCACAAAAAGGGAGAGATTGTGAAATAAAAAGGAACAAGTCCAAGGACAAATGGACATGGGAAACGCACAATGTCCTTCCAACATCAGCAGTGTGAAATAGAAATGATTTGTTAAGATGAATATCTGGCCAAGAGCCATCTTGAAAAGGAAAGGGCAGGGCTAATTATTTGAAAATATGCTATATTCTACTAGGGCGTCACTCACTTTGACAAGCCTGTTCAATAACATTGGTCTTTGAATGGCCTGGGATATGCTCTTAAATTGACACTACTTAATGAGGGTCAGGAGATAAGATAGAAGTCACATCTTGGACACTACTGTAATCTGGCTGGAGACAATTTGGGCTGTGTTAAATGATGCACAGAACTGCATCAGTCTGTATTATGAGAACTCTCTTTCCAGCAGCAAGTTCCTTTAAATATATTTAAAGAAATGCAACTGGATCAGTTGGAAGGAATCAATTTTACTAGTTAATGTTTATACCATAATAATGTTTCATAGTCTTTAAGGAGTCACAAGACACTTGTCTGATTTTGCTGCATCAGGCAAGCATGGCCATCCCTCTGGAAACAGAGTAGGAATGTAGTACTAGTGTGTGGCTGTTTTCTTGTGCCATTTGCCCAAACTAGGGACATTTATGATACCTGTATGTTTTGCCAAGCAAGTCAGACAAGAACTTTGCAAGTGTTCCATTGATCTCCTGCATTCTAAATAGTTTGGCCCTTGGAGAGGAAGTTTTCCAATGTCAGATTAAAAACAAACAAACAAACAAACAAACAAACAAGAATTGGTAGGCAAATTCATTATTTTGTTGGGGGTGGAGGTCTTAAAGGAAAAAGCAAAGTAGTGGAAAGGCAGAACAATGTCCAGAGTTGGAGGCTAGCAATTAAACATAGAAAAGGTTACAGTGGTACCTCGGGTTAAGTACTTAATTCGTTCCAGAGGTCCGTTCTTAACCTGAAACTGTTCTTAACCTGAAGCACCACTTTAGCTAATGGGGCCTCCTGCTGCTGCCACGCTGCCGGAGCACAATTTTTGTTCTTATCCTGAAGCAAAGTTCTTAACCCGAGGTACTGTTTCTGGGTTAGTGGAGTCTGTAACCTGAAGCGTATGTAACCTGAAGCGTATGTAACCCAAGGTACTACTGTATTTACCTATTTACTATCTTTTGTGGAAAGAAGCCTAAAGTGGAGCACTAACTAATGAAGACAACACAAGGAACTGAAGCATGGAGTGCCCTAGCAACTTAAGGTACAAATCACACAAAACTAAACATGCTAAAGATATAGCCCAGGCATAGGCAAACTCAGCCCTCCAGATGTTTTGGGACTACAACTCCCATCATCCCTGACCACTGTCCCAAAACATCTGGAGGGCCGAGTTTGCCTATGCCTAATATAGCCAATTCATAATAGAACATTCTGCTGGGTAGGGGAAGGTTAGGGTCAGGTTGTCACCTTCATTTGATTTGCTGTTATTTAATGTGGATTGCCTAGAGCTGGTGGAGAAAAAAGAGGTTGGGGGGAAGGGGGAGAAAATATGACAAAAGAATATTATAAAATGAAATCCTGCCTCTGCTGAAAAACCGAATAAAACAAAGCTTTGAAGAGGAAAGACACAAGATTTTCCACAGTTCAGTAGCTATTGTGTGTTGGTTCAAAAGCATTCCTTACCTCTCCATTAGATAAATAGTGATTACAATAGAATAGCCTGATTAGCTTTTGTTGCCATGCTAAATGAGAACAAAAGATGTTTTCTTTCTGATAGTGTCTATTGGCAACTAATAACAAGATCTGTCAAGCATATGACTGTTTACAAAAGTCAGCATAGAAAAGTATTTTTTTTAAAAAAAGTTACACGATTGTAACATAACTCAGGGGCAAATGAATATGCCATGGGTCCTCACAACCACATAATACAACGTTTGGACATCAATTGCAAGAATCCAACATGCAGTTCATGAAGCACGGGATGCATGCCCATGACTCTATTTTGTCACGCATGCAAATGCCAGGAATCATGAATTCTCTCCTGTGTACATGTAATAAAACAGACACATGTGCAATTGGGACTTAGGTCTCAAATAACTGAAAGCCCACATTCTTCCCTACAGATGCTCTTTGAGTGTTAAGGGCAGCAGCTGGAGCCATACTGGTAGTTCCACTGTCCTCAGAAATTCAGAGGGTAGTGGCCCAGCAAAGGGCACTCTCTGTGGCAGCCCTTAAGTTGTGAAACTCCCTCCTTACACAGCTGTGCCTGGCATCTTCTTTATACAGCTTTTGTCATATGTGTATCTTCACCCTGGTCTTGGACACCTGAAATAAATATTTCTAGTGACCGTAATTTGTTTTAATATGTTTTAAATGGTTTTTAGTGGTAGGCCAACATTGGGGGGGGGGGGGCAGCAAGTTGAAGCTACCAGTTTGACCAAACTGGGGGAGGCAGTGGAAGATAGGAGTGCCTGGTGTGCTCTGGTCCAGGGGGTCACGAAGAGTCGGACACAACTAAACGACTAAACAACAGCAACCAAGTTGAAGGAGGCTCCACTATGGTCTTAAATGTCTGCGGTACACCAATATCCACTTTCCACAATGACAAGAAAACTAGGGCATGCACCTCACCACAGAAACGCCCCAAAGCATGCAGTAACATAAGCATCATATAATAAGGGTACATTTACAGCAATGTACCTGAGTGCAATAACTGATTGATGGTAAGGAATTGTGAATACAGTGGTGCCCCACAAGACGAATGCCTCGCAAGACGGAAAACCCGCTAGACGAAAGGGTTTTCCATTTTTCAATGCGCTTCGCAGGACGAATTTCTCTATGGGCTTGCTTCGCAAGACGAAAATGTCTTGCGATTATTGCGATTTTTTTTCGCTCCCCACCCCCTTTTTCTAAGGCACTAAGCTGCTAATAGCCTTTTAGCAGCTACTCCGCTAATCCCTTAAGCCTTTAATAGCCGCTAAACCGCTAATAGCGCTAATCCGCTAATCCGCTAATAGGGTTGCTTCACAAGACGAAAAAACCGCTAGACGAAGAGACTCACGGAACGGATTCTTTTCGTCTTGCGAGGCACCACTGTACTCTAGTTAATTGCTGATTCTCAGTAGAGGCCATATTTCAGTTCAATTTCAGTTTTGTGGATTCAGCCATTTGCCATAACAACAACAGTCTACAATGAAAATGAACACTGGTCTGGCACATGCTCCAAAAGATAGCACTTGACAAAGCACGCATAAACTTTGGCCAAAGCAAAAGCTAGAGAGGTTATTTTACGAGTAGCAGCCATATTCCAAACGGCAAGAAGGAAATCTGTCTTTGGGAGTTTTGCCCGGTGTCATTTAAAAATATAAATCAAAATAAGTGTATCCACTGGGCATTGAAACAACAAAAGAAATACTGATTAAAAAAAACCAAACACCTCAATTTGGATGTTTCCACAGACAAAAAAAGCAAATTATTATGATGATGATTATTATATGGAATTGCATGCAGCACTTAGATATCTACCCACTAATACAGAAGCAGTCATTAACTGAAATGTGATCGTAGTAAAGAATTTTGTTTACAGTTCCCTCCTCTTCTTTTTAAAAAAAATGTTTTACGTAATTCCTATTCACAAAATATCATATACAATCATTCCATCTATGGGCTCCTTATAAATTTTGAACAGTTAAAGGTACGTCTCATAAACAAATACTTTATAAAGAGTACATGCATAATAGGGGAAAATTTAAGATATCACATTTTATCTTTCCTTACTATTATTTTTCACTTGTATTACAGTAGCATGAAGTTTGCTCCAATCCCAGCTACCTCAAGTTCTTTTCTTCTGTATTGCAATACCAGCCTCCAATCATTTGGCCTTTCTTTATTATCCCTTATTATAAATAGATGTATAGCTGCCCAGTGAGAGTAATGTCTTGCATCTTATGAAGTGCACAAAAGCTTACACCTTAGTAAATGTGTTACACTTTAAAGTGCCACAAGTCCCCATGGCTATTATAGACTGTAAGTCCTTTTGAAGATCTTACAAGCTGAAAAAGCAGGAGATAAAGGTTTCCAATAGATAAATTAATAAAATAAAGTCTGCTTTCTGCCAAAATTCTGCAAATCAGAACAGGGTGGTTCCACCTATCCATTGCCACTGGACCTTCAGTTTGGCCCTTTTAAAAATTAGTTGCCACTGGTGTTCCAGGGCATGCTCTCAGTTTGCATGCAGCCTGTTGGGCATATCAGCTGTGCTATGTAAACTGAGAGTGCCAACATGAACATACCTGGGACTCCGCTTAAAGTGCATTAATAATCAGATTTAAAAGAGTGGTGGAACCAGCTTTCTTGGTTTAACCTGAAAAGCGGCAGGTAAACTTAGACGGGTATGTTGAAGCCAGAGCAAGCGATGTCATGTAACTTTGCACCAAACCTGCCAGCAGCTTTCTTAAGGATAAGGAAACCTTTGCCTGTGCTACATGAAACTCCAGCTTCCTCTCTGGCCCAGATCAACTTCATTTGCAAGCTGAAAACAGTCACAGTGGAACTTCTTGCCATATGACTAGATGCTGGGAGACGCAAGAGAAGGGATGCTGGGAAATGGTCACTTGAAGACTAGTTCCAGTGTTATTATGCCATGTGCGCCTTTGTCCCCCAAATGGCTTCTTTGCAAGGATTCATCATGTAGGATGGGGAGCCAGTGGTCCTCCAGAAGTTGCTGGACTCCAACTCCCATCAGCCCCAGCCAGAGATGGTGGGAACTATAGTCCAGGAACATCTGGAGGGCCAGATTAGCCACCCCTGATGGAAGTGACTATAACACGTGATTTGACCCATCCATAGGCCCATGAAAGTAGGCCTAAACACATGGTAAGCCACTCATTTTTCAGCAGACTCCCATCTTGATTTGGCAGAATTAGCTCCCAGTTTTAATTTCTTGGAGCAGACAGGAACCCTGGTGGATAAAAGGGAACATTTTCCCTTATATTCAGTAAGCAGCAGCTTAGCTGAAATACTGATCATGTTTTGCATAAACCTCAGCCTGTAATGAAATGTATATTTCATTTTTAAAGATCATGTACAACTAGCAGCTCCCTCTGATCTTGCTTTTGTGGCATCAACACTCCAGCAGTGAGGTGTCTTCCATGCTACTTAGGCCACATCAAACTCCAGAGCACATGGGAGGACTCCATGCTATGGCTCCATCACAATCCAGTTTTGCTTCTTCTAGGGGCTCTGGATGCATTATGGTTTACTGCTAATCTGATTTTCTATATGTATTGGCTATTAAGGGATACCTACCTGAATGAGTCCTCCTAATAATGAAACTGCTGCAGCAACTCCAATCCTCTGCATCTCAAACTCAGATAATCCTAAAACCGTGGAGCTATTGTTTGCTGTGAAGTTGCTGCTCATGGGAGGAACAAGACGCTCGACAGCATTAGCTGATATCAAGGAGGTCAACGCAAAGGTTCCTGCAAAAGAGAGAGAGTTTAGTTTCTGATCGGTACAGTTCCAGTTTGTTTTGCATTGTGCTTAAAACAAAGGAAGTGCTATTGAAATCTGTTGACTGGGTGCAGACTAAGTCACATTTCAAGCAGAAACCAATGAGTCCAGTTAGTCATGACGAACTATGGACATAGCCAAGGGGGGCGGGGGGCAGTTGCCCACCCTAGATAGAAATAGTTAACTAACTGAACAATCACGGCGGTTCTGCCCCACCCCCAATGCCTGCCCCCCTAACAAAAATTGTGGCTATGCCCACGTGACGAACTTAAGTATTATTGATTTTCAATGGGATTAAATTGTGAACAACGTAGTTGGGATCCAAACCTATGAGTGTTGTGTCCAAATGATTGTGCTTAAAATGTGCTGAAAGTTGCCTTGCCAGCTCTGTATTCAGATAGTCCAACTACATGTCTGTTCTCCATGTGTTGTTTTCTGCACACACCAATTTTAGGCATCACCTCTTACCAGGAAAAGGTATTTCTCTATTATTCGCTCATCTGGGGCAGAGCGGCTAGTCCTGGGAGGCCACCATCTTCCTGTGTATTCGGGGCGGGGGATGGCTACCTGGTGCCACCCACCTCTGGTCATGCTGGACCTTCCAGTTAGGGTGAGCCTTACCCGCAAGGCCAATTGAGGCAGAGGCATGGGGCTGTGCCCTGCCTGTTCCTGGTATATTTAAGAGGGCTGCCAAGCGCAGGCCACCCTCTTTGCTGACCGCCGTGGGATTTTCCACCCATGCAGTCTGTTGGGGGTCCGCCTAGTGGGGGAGCGAGCAAGTTAGAGTATAGACCTTGCTATATTCAGGGCCAGGAAGGAATTTTCTCCTGCAAGCTGGCTTGCCAGTTTTCACCTACCTCATAGCAACTGTCACAGCTTTGGTGGATAAGGCATTGGGCTGGATGCTGAGTGGTGTGAATACCCTGTTAAAGGGGTCCAGGAGGGATGAGACTGTCCAGGAGTCCGCATAGGGACTGATGGTCCAATACACCTCTCCCAATGGCAGGCTGTACAGGGTTGTGGCACTCGATCCATGTTGAGGGATGACTCCCCAGCACAGGGTCGAACCCACTGAGTTCTTATCAGGCAGCATGTGAGCTGCCTGATGCTGGATACATGCCCAACGCCTTAGCCAAACATACTCTTTCCTGTAATCAATAAAGCTGTGGCCTAATTTGACCCAATACCAGGCTTCTGTATCCATTCCTTCGGCCCTTCCCACAGCAACCACAAACATCATGCAGCAATCAAAGTTACATTTGTGTGTTATTGAAATGATAAACAAAGGTGGTTTATTCAACTCTTGTTTTGTGTGTATATATGTGAGTCATCCTGCTACATGTACATGGGATCCTTACATAAATGCTTGAGTGAAATATATATGAAATGTTGTTAATGGATGTTGTGATAGCCACCAACTCAATGGAGAAATCTGCAGCAAAGGAGTAACTTGTAGAGTTAGGGGAAATATAAATTGTATGTCTTGGATCCTAAGGTGTACTTTAACATTTATACTTCTCTTTAAGGTAAATGTTATAAGAAATATTCGGGGGGGGGCGTTAATAGCATTATTGGAGGCATTATAGAATTGTTTCAAAACTATAAGTTCACCCAGATCTATAAAAGATTACAAATACTGATCATAGAAAGAAGATACTTTACAATAACTACAAAGCATTTTTTTAAAAAATGAACGCCAAACTTCTCCACTGATCAAAATTTTCTAACCAAACACTCTACGCCTTCATTCTGGAAATCTTGTTTCATCTAAAAGCAACATGAATAGCACAGAACGTGCATCAATTACGCTGCTCAGATATCCCAAACCCTTTAAATATATCAAACTGCATCCAACATTTATTCAAATTACCAGATGTCCTAAATGCTTTGCTTGAAGAAACCAATAGTCCAGCTTGTCCCTGTTGGGCAATTACTACACTTTAAATGAAGTAACTACGTAATGTCTACTTTGCTGACTCAAGAGTTATGATCGCTTCCAAGGAACTTGCCACAAGATGCAAATCCAACTTGCCAGTGAGTTGCAAGGGGCTTTTGACAATAGGCTTTGCATACGTCCTGATGCAAATTCTATGTACTTTGGACGGAATGTTGCTTTCCCAGCAGACCACATGGCTGCTACAGAGCTGTTAAATGTAGCACTGAATGCACATTTTGGCACACAGACCATTTCCAAAAAACCACGCAATTACTCAAAAGACAATGATTGCTCCTTAGAAAGCATAATAACAACCAAAGGGAATGTGCATATACTTGGGCTTTTCAAACCCCGAGGGGATAGCTTTGTGTGTGGTTCCACGCAATTCAGAATTTTCCCTCCCCGATATCTGAAAGGCTCCCATAGCTCTTTCCCTTCCTCCATCCTTTCCAACCCGTATTAACTAAAGGGAGGCCATGACCCCCGTACCCAGCTCCATTGTTTTCTGCAACCGGGACCAGATGTTCTGTGTAAAAACCCTGCTTCTCATTCTGAGAGATAAGTTCTCAAATTAATATCTTAGACGGACCCCTTCTTTGGTTCTGAGTAAGCATCACTGGGATGCCCATATGAGCTTGAAAATTACCTAAGACTGGGCTGGGCAACTGGTGGGTTCCCAGATTCCCATCAGCCCTAGCCAGAATGGCCAATAGTTAGGGATGATGGAAGCTGGACTTTCTAGATCCAATCACCTCCGCAGCAGCAGAAGGAGGAGGGGAAAGAGCTGGCTACTGGAGCTGTGCCACGGTCAGTTCTGCACTTTGCCTCCGTGACTTGTGGGGTGGGGGCCCAGCCTTACCCCCAAAATGTAGGCACCCCCAAAAGGGCTCAGCCCCCTGGAGCTGGCACCCTGGAGCATGATCATGATCCCCCCAAACTTGTATTCTACACGTACTGTCAAACAAAGAGGAGAGTAGACTCTGGTGCTTACAGAGTGAAGATTTTAAATTTTGCTCACCATCTAATTAAATAATAACAATAGAGCAATTTTTTAAAAAAAATTCATCAGTAAGCACAGGAGTCTGCTCTCCTCTCTTTGAGTCAATGTTTTCCTGCACATTCAAAGCATTTAGCCTTAGATACTGGAGGAAATATAGCTATCCTGGCTAACAGATATTGATGCTGTTGTCTGTAAGCTCTTGTTATTTTTAAAGCACTGTCACAATTGAAAAGAACATTTGGTGTCAAGGTAGATGGAGTGACTCAAGTGCTTGAGGTGTGGCAGTAGAATGCGCACTGACGCCATCCTGACTAAAACCCGGCCAGGAATTGCTTAGTATGAGAGTTGGGCTCCAGCGTCCTTTGTAAGGGATGAATGATTTGGATGATATAGTGCAGCTGCCTAGAAGAATGGCAAAATGTCTGGTGCAGGATTGCCCTTTCTTGCTTAACTATTCTTCTGTTGTACATAATATGGATTTATGTGTTTGCATCCATACATAAAAACACCATTATGTGTATGTGTGTGAGAGAGAGAGCCAGGCAGGGGACACACACACACACACACAGAGAGAGAGAGAGAGAGAGAGAGAGAGAGAGAGAGAGAGAGAGAGAGATTATCTGGATATGAGTCAGCCAAACGATAACAACAATCTCTTCTGGTTTCAAAGCAAGCGAACACTGTGCAGCTCTTGTTTTTTGTTTCTGGAAATAAGCAAATAAACTGTCTTTGGCTGAGCTCTCCCAGGTGAAAGTTTCATCTTAGAGCAAATTTTATAGAGCATTATATATAATGGTATAATGTATTTATTTTGTTTATTTTTGAAATTTAAGAGCCTGCACTTCATCAAAAGACCCCAGGGCAGATTACAGCAATGAAACAACAAAACAAACAAGAGAACACAAAGAAAACAATACAACACAGTTAACTAAAACTACACCATCCATTCAAAGGCCAAAGGCCAAACCTTAGCATCCAAAGGCCTTCTGAAAGACACAGACCTTTAGCAGGCACCAGCCAGATCTCGAAGTGGAGAGTCCTTATGGAGATAGTGTTGGTGCAATATTAATGATGCAGATACAGTTCCAGATTGATCTTCATCATGCTTCCCCCACCCCCAAATAGTTTTATTACACAGGGGGGGAAAGTAGTTGTAAAAGAAATGCACCCAAAAAATACCAAATTCATTTCTGGAGGGTGATTTCTATCTCCTCCAAGCTGCAAGAGTTCAGAATAGTCCAAAACTACTGCCGAATTTGAGTGTCACAGAGAGCACAACCCATCAAGCCATGCTGTTACCCAAATTCCATTTACTTCCGCAGAAATTACATGGGGTTCCTACAAATGAATGGAGTCTGAAAAGTTGCAAAGCTTTGTGCATTGATCCTCGGGGACTCTTTGATTTTCAGAGAAGCAAATGGAAGCTAATTCTGCATTCTGCCCTTCCATGGAAGAACAGCTTGTTTAATTTTTATTCATCGTACACTGTGAGCTATACAAAACACTAACCTCGAAGGCAAAATTAAGAGAGTCAGCCAACAGACCTGTTAAGTTCTCGGAACTGGTCCTCAAGGATCCAAAAGCACTTACCTGTGGCAACGTGGCGTCCCATTCCAAATATGGCATAAATTATAACAGGGAAGAGAGATCCGTATAAGCCAAACACAGGATGCACTGAAGAGAGGACAGCAAAGGCAAGTCCTGTAGAGAAGGTAGATGGGAATTATGAAACAAATCAGGTTACATTCTGAAGGACTTCAGAAAGGGATTAGAAAGGCTCATGGAGTTATCAGTGGCCATTAGCCATGATGACAACATTCTCCCTATGCTTCTGAATACCAGTTTCTGGAAATCATGAGCAGGAAGAATGCTGTTGTGCTCAGGTCCTGCTTGTGGCCTTCTCACAGGTATCCAGTTGGCCGCTGTGACAACAGAACGCTGGAGTAGGTGGGCCATTAGCCTGATCCGTCAGGCTCTTCTTATGTTCTTAATATCAATCTGTAATCAGAATCTCATTCTTTGACCATTTTTAGAGGTGGGGTAGCATGATACATAAGAACACAGGAAGCTGCCCTATGCTGAGTCAGGCTACTTGCCCTCCTGGCCCACTGATTTCTAATCATACCAAGATAGGCTATGCCCATGTTCCCAGGATGTTGAATCTATGAAGCACATTTTGTTACACTGTAGTTTGTATAAACAGGTTAGACAGCACCTAATCAATTCAACATTAGCAGAGCTCCCTGGAATGGCTGACTCTTCTCATATCAAGGGTCTCCCTGAGGATAAGATTGATACCATTACATTGCCAAAATTCAGTATGTACAAGCTAAAGCTCCTCTGTTGGCTAGCAAGGCCGATCTTACACCTGAATAATTGTTGATATATAATATTGTACCATGTACTTTTGGTCTATGGACCGCAATAAAGCTGTGTGTGTGCTTTCTAATCTAACAAGCATCAGCTCTGCAATGGAGGACTTTCCCATCTTCTTCAACCTGATCATTTTATAGATGGAGATGCCAGAGATTGAACCAGCAACCATCTGCACACAAAGCAGACCCTCTACCGCTGAGCCACAGTCCCTTCCCTATGGGAATTCTATCTTAGCCACTGTACTAGGAGGAAGTCTCTGGTTTGAATCCTTCATCATCACAACTGCCAGTTAGTGACCAAAGACCTGTCCAAACAATAAAAGCTTTTGCCTGCTGGTGAAAGGAAAGCAGAGGGGCAGTCCGCCTAGTCTCCCATGGGAGTAGGTTCCAGAACTTGGGGGTAGCCACCAATCTCACAGGTTCTCCTTGCCAAACATTTCCTTAAGAGTGGTGAGACTGAGAGAAGGTCCTTCCCGGAAGATCTCAAAACCTAGGCAGGTTCAAATAGGGAGTTACAGTCCTTTTAATGGGTGTACTGGATTTTAAAACTTAGTTAACTACTGTCAATTCCAGCTGCAGAATCTGGAAGTCTCCGATATTTCACATCACCAACTACCTGGTTCTTTTTTAAACAAACAAACAATTCTAGAGATGGCAAAGCAAGAGCCCGGGACCTTCTGCATGCAATGCATGTGTGGTATCACTTAGCTGCTGTTTCTCCCATAGAGAATTTTCAGATTGTTCCTACTGGACAGATCTACAAATCTCAAAAACACAGGTCTTATTCACACCTGACTTTTAAATAGGATCAAGAGGAACGTAAGATAATTTTCTTGCCACAATCTTTCCTAAAGTCAATACAACACGAGGGGAAATAAGTAAATCATTAACAAGAAGGAACAGCCTACACATTAAGGTCACAATCCAGTCAAAGCTAAAAACTTTGAAATCCCATTGGCTTCCATTGGTGAGATGCACGCATATGCTCATCTTGAAGTAAATGGGACTTGAAAATGCATTATTTTGGCTGGATCATGCATTCTACCATTAATGTCCATAGTGCTTTACAGAGTAATAATGAACCCTGAGCTGTAACATGAGCTCTGAGTGCAAGAGCAGAGCTCTATTAAGGTGCTAACTATTCTTTAGTGTGAAGACCAAAGTCAAGTTAATCATTTTGCCAGAGTTAGAATGCATGAGTGGACAAATTACATAATATGGCAAACGTATGTGACGGGGGGGGGGGAGAAAAGGTGGTGATGGAAAAAAGATTAGAATCATAGAGTTGGAATAGACCACAAGGGCCTTTCTGTACCTAAAGCTAAGTTTCTAGCCACAAAACCTGCCATAGTCTAGTGAGATAAAGATGCATGATCAAAGTGATTACTTTTAAATGTATTTTTTAAATGTATGAATTATAGCCCTCCAAACTCACTACAAAAGCCAAGGCATTTGAGCACTGAATGAAGTATGAAAAGATTAATCCTCAGTTCTTGCCTCTTTGTCTCATTAGCACCTATGTGGCCTAGGACCCACATACCTACAGGACCGCCTCTCCTGGTATGCCCCACAGAAGATCTTAAGGTCCACAAATGACAACATTTTGGAGGTCCCAAGTCGCAAGGTGGTTAGATTGGTCTCAACTAGGGCCAGGCCTTTTCAGTACTGGCCCCGACTTGGTGGAACGCTCTGTCACAAGAGACTAGGGCCCTGCTGGACCTGACATCTTTCTGCAGGTCCTGCAAGACAGAGCTGTTCTGCCTGGCCTTTGGTTTTGGACTCAGAGTGACCCTTATGTTTCCACCCCACCCCCTTATGGTTTTGATCTATGGGCTACTTTTAAAATGAGGCTGCATTTTAAATTGCATTTTAACCTATATTTTAAATTGGGTTTTTTCCCCTATTATGTTTTTATTGTAATTTTACCAGTGTTGTTGTTGTTGTTGTTGTTGTTGTTGTTATCACTGTCCATCAAGCCATTCTCTCGAGTAGTTTTGTTTAAGAGCCCTTTGTTTAAGAGACTTGATTTATATTTATTACACACCTCCCACCCCTTTTCAGTGGAACCAGAAATGGGCCACCAAATGGCATATAATATTCCAAATGTGGACCTGTCATAGTTATATAATAGCATCATACCTGGCAGCCTCAGGTTGTTTCAGGTGAATGAAGCCTTATGTAAAGCACCTGCAAAGTCTAGGCAAGAATGTAGTCATTGTGTCCAGACACAGGAAGAATTTTTATTCTTGGCTCCATCCAACGATCCCATAACACCAGGCACTATCGTTGCTAAGCATGAAGGACTACATAGTTAGCCTTCTTACCTGCGCATGTTTTTACTCTGTGTGAGAGAATTCGTACTTAAAGCAGGAAATCCCATTCAAAGCCAAGCTGATTTTTTTTTTTTACCTTTTTAAATAAACAACTTTTTTATTTAACAATAAGAACATTGTTGTTCTTAAAGATGAACGCTGACAGGAGTGGAAAGGCTGCTTTAAATAAGAGTCCACCCCTTGTGTAGATGAGGGCCAGTGTGGCATGGCAGTTCAAGTGCTGAATGAGAGCTAAGAGACCCAAGTTTGAATCCCCTTCTCAGCCACAAGAACTCAATGAATGACCATTGAGCCAGATTAGTCACTATGTCTCAGCCTAATCTACCTGTTGTTATGAGGGTCAAATGTAGAGGGGAGGGATCATATATAGCACTTAGAAATCCTTGAAGGAAAGACAGGTTATAAATGAAATGAATGAATGAAATGGGAGTGCTTATAATAAATTGGCATGCACAAAGAAAAGGGAAGATAACTTTAGCAGTTTTGGTATCTGGCCACAAAATCACTAATCCAAACATCCATTTTGTAACTGGTGCAGAATTCAGCAGCCAGATTGCTGACCAGTGCAGGATGGTCCGAACGTACAAAACCAATTCTGGCATGAAGGTACTAGCTACAAATTAGTTTCCAGGCTCAGTTCAAAGTACTGGCTTTGATCTATAAAGCCTTATGCTGTTCAGGACCTCAATACTTCAGGGACCACTTCTTCTCACATAAACCGATGTGGAGCCAGCAATCACCATCTTGACCTTCTGACTGAGCCCCCTCCATGGAGGTCCAAAGGATGGCAACATGAGAACAATCCTTTTCAGTGGTTCAAACTGGGTTGAAGAACACACTTAGGCTGCAATCCTATACACATATTTACCTATGAGAAAGTCCAACTGAACTCACCTGGGGGTAATTCATTCTTGGTAGGCATGCATAGGATTATGCTGTTAAGCATATAAATATAACCAATTTCAGAGAAATGTAAGCATTCTGGGTGACGTACCATGGGACAAAGAAGCCAGCATATTTAACAGGAGTACTTGCATCTACCAAGAATGTTCCTCTGCATCTTTTGAGTTTAACTGATGCCCTTAGCCTTCTGGAGTTTCAGAAGTTGCTGGATGGAAGACTCATTGAGACACATGATCCGTCTTTCTGGTTTTTAAGTACAAGTTTCAAGCATGTACACCAGCAGCCTAAGAAAGACTGCCAATTTTTAGGTTTTTTGCCAGCTCATGAAGTCTTAAGTTTCTTGGCTTTCTGAGAAACCCACAAGCCAAGTACAAAATTTAGAACTACCTTAGGTAATACATGGGCTTTGTCCCACAACCCATGGCTCTAATCCTTTGCAAGCTAGCTTTGTTTTAAGAGCAATGATCCCTCTTGTTCTTCTGTTTAATTATAACTGCACAGTTCAAGTTAAAGGGCCATTTTTATGTGAGGCAAATGAGTTAGTAAAAACTACATAAATCGTCAGCCTCATGGGAAACCAAGGATTAAAAGCAACTTCTCTACCTGGCACTTGTGGCCAAAGTCTTGGAGACGGTGGTAGTGATATAAGTAGAATAAAACTTGGGAAGCGTGGGACACTATAAAATCTCTGTCCTCAAGCCAGAACATCTGGCTAGATCCTTGGAGAAATTTGAGCTATTAATTTGTAATTAATTAATAAGCCTGTAGTCGCAGATTGATCAGTGATGCCAAGGCAAAGGATATGAATCTTTTGAAGGATGTGCAACTATATAAGCAAAAGAGATGTCTCACTTTGCCAAAAAGGATGAAAATCATGAAATGAGTCCTTCCAATGTATATTCAAAGCTATTTCAGAACACTGAGCTGCCTAGCAGTTCTTCTTCATCCATTCTCTCGTAGTTCCATGGCCAGTGGTGAGACCTTCTCAACGGCATCCAGGCTATTAAGAGCTAGCCATACTGTCTGAGCTCCATGGTTTTCCTTCTCTGACTCTAAGGACCAGCCATTAGAACCTAATAGAGACTTATCATATTTCCAAGCGCTCTAATCCAGCAATGGACTCACTAGATTCCTCATATGTTTCCTTCCACTGCTAGGAATCTTTGCTTGCAACTTTCCCTCTCTACTTTCATTTGACCTTCCATCTTCCTTTTATCTTATTCCCCCATGCCCTGAGCAAATTTATCCAATTATTCAACCACAGCAGTGGTAAAGCCCCCCACTCTATTCCAATAAACCCTCATCCAGAAACACACTGGTGCTACAAAGACCAGGCCATGCAAAAGCATAGAAGGTCTCAAATGCTGCTAAGAGGTCCAGGAAAAGCAATGGGATTAAATTTCCCCGTCTGCCCCACTGAGCTATAAAAGCTGTTTCCATAATATAACCAGGCCTGAAAACAGATTAATGTGGGTCTACATGATCCCTTTCATCCAAATGGAAGGTTCACATAGCTGTCATGAGTAAATAGCCTTTAGTGGATTTATCTTCCATGAATTTGTCTAATCCATTTTTTAAAAAGCTATCTAAGCTAATATATACCTCTGTCTATTTATAGTGTCAGGTAACGGAGCTCTGTTCTCTTCAGGGAATACAAAAAGAAAACACGCATCAGTGTTGCATCATCCATCAGTTCAAATACAAGCAACAGATTAGTCTTGCAATTATTATTCCTCCTACAGTGCTTATGAAACCAATTGAGGGATGGATTTCTATGTTTCTTAAAATTAAGTTTAGGGCACTGGAGTAAGGGGATTGAAATGGATGAGAAATTGTGTTAGGAAAAAGTCTCTCCAGATCCAATCTAAGCATGCACTAAACAAATATGGCATTCCTTTGAGAATTGCACCATTTCAGATGTTCACATACGACCCCAATGAAGCAGGAATGAGGAATGGGTAATGGCTAATAAATTTAAATTCAGTACAGGTAAGCTGTCACTTATTCATCCACATCAGTGACTGAATTCCCCACATTCTGACCAATCCTCAAGTAGTTCTGCCACAGCTGGACCCATAAATGTACTACCATGTGATCACTTTAACAATGTGGCTCTCTGAATTGGTTCTAAATTCAATGAACCCTTTGGTGCAGGCAAGGCGTACGGGTAGATTGAGAGGCATGAGCCATACGAGCATCAGAAAGAGTAGGGGTAGGGAACCTTTTCAGTTCAAGGACCACATTTCTTTCTGGTCCATCTTTCAAGGGCCATGTGCCAGTCATGGGCTTGGCCAGAGCAACAAATGTAAATTTTGCCTTTGTACAGTAGGCTAGTTTCTTGACATGGACTGGTTGGGTGCAGAGGAAAGGTGGAAGGAACCGGCTGGGGAACCCCCAAGAGAAGAAGGCTCAGAGCCCAAGGAGTGGTGGTGGGATGACAATGAGTGGTGAGAGGGAGAATAGGGAAGAGGAGGTGTCAGAAGCTGAAGTGGTAACAGGGCTCAGTGAGCTGTGAGAGTCTGTGGCAGAGAGAAGTCTGGAATCAGAGGCAGAAGCTGAAGCAGAGGAGGAGAGAGGCCAAGAGGCAGAGATGAGTCAGGTTGGTGAAGTGTCTCCCCCTCCTGCTGTGACAGGCTCCCCTCCCCTCTGGCCTCCCAGGACCAGGAAGGGCTTGAAAGGGGTGGAGGAGGGATTGGTGACATGCAGACGCAGTCTCTGATTGCTTGGGGGGGAAACCTAAGAGAAGAGGGGACTTAGGCAGCTATGAGGAGGCGGATACCATTATTATTATTATTATTATTATTATTATTATTATTAACTACTTATACCTCACACATCTCACTGGGCTGCTCAGCAACTGCTTCATGGGGACAAGGCCAACCAGTGATGAGTTGCTCTGTTCATTAGGCTTGACACTCCTGTGTGGATCAGGTTTTTGCTAATAAAGAGTTAATTCCAACTTGAACAGTGTGGTGTACTGCTGGCTCACCTCTGACATTTCTACATTCTCACACTCCTCTCTATTCTCCATTCAGACAAGCAGGAGGCATTAGCAGGGCTCAAGAACATTTTCTAGCCACGCAAAAATATCTGGGGGGTGAAACAGAACCTGTGAAGGGTGTGAGCTGGAGAAATTTCCAAAGGCCAGAGTGAGAGCCTGGAGGACTGCTTTTGACCCTGGCCTGAGGTTTCACACCTCCGAGCTGGACTGTAAACCTCCTGCCTTCAAAGTTTCTATGGCAGACTATGGCACTCTTAGCTCACTCCACATAAATTACTGACCCATCTGAATAGCCAGGAAGCAAAAGGATTAGCCTACCAACAGTGCCAACTATTAGAATATCTTAAACATTGAACTCTCTGCCATCCTTTTATAATAGCAGCACAAGCATCAAAAAGGATAGAGAGTGCACAATTGGCTATATGCTGACACAAAGCCAAAAGAGATAGGAAGCGGTTGTCTGTAGCCAATGGAGGAGATGTTTAGGTGGCATGTTTGGTGAAGATAGCTACTTTGGAGTATAAGAGGATTTTGGAGGGCAAGCAGTGGTATGCGGGCTTAATGGCACTTCCACCTGGCAGTTTTGTTGCTGCTCAAACATTCAATTTTTTTGCCGTGTTCACACAATGCCATCCTCATCAAAATGATATCCTACAACATCTCCTCATTTAATCCAGACCACTTTCATAGGTTTTGCTTTCTTATCAGATTTTCTGCGTAAATCATGGTTAAATAGGAAAATAACACTGGGCAGCGTTTTGATGAAGACAACATTCTATGAATGCTGAGCAAAACTTGCATGCAAAACAGTGCAGAGTCCATAATAAACTGCAGGATGGAAGCATTCTAAATGATAGGGGACTTAGAATTGCAAGGAGGTCTTAAGGTCTGGGTGGAAACTGGTGATTAGGAGCAGCAGCAGTGTTGATGAAAGTTTTTTTGCACATTGGGATTGAATGGTAACGAGTGTACTCAGTAATCAACTACTGATCCTTTTATTGCTTCCCACACCCCAAATCAAATACTGAAAACTGAGTGCAGCCCTTGGACATCTTCTGAATGAAGAGTTTAGACTCCCATTTGACACCCCTTCTTTGTGTGTGTCTGCTATGGGATTAACATCCATGCTGTCTGATTCTCTCCTCCTCTCAACTTTTTGAATCAAATCTCTCATTAGCATTTAGATATTGCACAAGTTTTTAAAGAACAAAATCATCCTGTGCCAGGGCAGAATGAACAATAAAGCTTGACAGAATGGCATCTGAACATTCCTTAAAGGTAATGATCCGAAGAAAGAAACACTTGGGCAAAACCTGTTTGGTTAACAGAATAATTCCATGGCTCAGACATCCATTTATCCTGTGGATTCCAGCAAATATCAAAGCAGATGTAGGCTGCAGATACCAAAGAGTGCTTCCTTCTCAGAGAACAGTTACCAATGGAATAAGTTGCCTAGGGAATTGTAGAATCTCCTTTAAATGGAAGCTTAATTGGAATCTGCTTTATATTAAAGCCTCGCTCTCTTGTATGATCCTCATGATTTCCTGCGGTTCCTTTCTACATCATGATGATATCATTGGAAGCTCCTAGCCACATAGGAAAAGCTAGATACGGGTACCCCAATGCTATGTCATCCTGTAAACTACGACAACATGGGATTTTGCTCCATGACCTAGGGCTTCTGACATTCTGATTGGCACAGGAAGCAGCCACACTGCAATGGCCCCCATGCCACAAGCAGAAGTGGGGCCAGGAATAGACTGGGTGAGAATGAATATATATAAATATATAGATACACACACACACACTCCCATCCTCCTTGACCACTGGCCATGCTGGCTGAGGCTGGTGACAGTTGGAGTCCAACAACGCCCTGAGCTAGAGAATGCTGCTGTACTAAGTTTACAGAAGACTAAACGAAATACTGTGCTGACAACCATTAGCTTAGGCAGCTATAAAAGAAGTTAGCCAAATTCAATGAGATCTATCAGTACTATTAGCATAAGGTTACGAGACGTCCCCGTTTCCCAAGGATAGTCCCCGGATTTACAAATCAGTCCACATACAAAATCAATTGAAAAGTGCTCCTGGATTCATTGAAAAAAATCTGGTAACCTTACATTAGCAATAACAGCCAGGAAGAATCACTATGCTCCAAAATAGAATACCTTTGCATTCACAGGTGCTGAGATTCAAAGACTAGAGAATGCCGTTACCTTCATCCCCTGCTTGTAAATTCTTCGTGAGCATCTGATGGCCTCTGGTGGAAAGAGAATAATGCACAGGACAGACCTTCGGTATAATCTAGTGGGTTTTTCTTATGTTCTTATATTTGTTTTATTAATATAATCAAGGCCATAGCTTCATGGCAGAGCACCTATTTTACACGCAGAAGATCTCTGGCATCTCCACTATATTAGATATGATGGACAGGATAGCAGGTGGTTGGGGAAAGTCCTCTGCCTGAGTCCTTGGGGAGCCACTGCTGGGCTCACTGGATCAATGGTCTCACCTGATGTAAAGGCAACTTCTTATGTAATAGAAATGGTAGTTTTCTTTAGCATCACCTGTGTATTCTAAGCTGTAGACAATAAAGTCCAAGAACTCTTTTGTGGAAATCCAAAAAAGAAGGCTGGAGAAAAGTACTACCTACTCTTGCCTGCCTCTTAATTCAATATTTTGGTTGGCTTCAAACATGCCATTGTTAGCTGTGTTTTAATTGCAATTGTTGTCTATGAGTGTACCAGTGAAACAAGATCCTTTACAGTACTACAGTATTAAGGTCTTTAAAGTTAAATCATGCCAGCGCAGATGTTCCTAATTACTCCAAAAGCATAAATACTTACACAAACCGGTTGGTTCCAGCTGCAGAATAATTCAATTAAAGGAGCACTTATAATTTTCAATGCATGAATGAGGACTAAGGCTAGCTGTTAGGAAATCTGTAAAAGAACAGCTATCACAAAATGTTTGCCTCTGAATGATCTTTCAGCTGTTTTCACAATACACTGAATGGAGGATTTTTCTGAAATATCATATGGAACATGACAGAAACCTTAATTTCTCCAAAAACTATTTAAGCAGTTTTGTTCTTTTCACATCTGTCCCCCCCCCCCCAGGTATCAGCCAGGGGGAGATTTCTTCGCACCTATGGCAACCAAACTAAATTGGAGCTCCCCCCTGATTTTTATTACAGCTTTCAATGGCCATTTGCAGTACATCTCAGAAGACAAACATGCCTGCAAAAGGCCACAGTTTTGGCTACCATGATAAACATGTAACAAGGTACTATTTTATGTGCTAAACTCTTTGTGGCTTGTTGGCTGTTGCTGTCAAGGAAGTAGCAGGTAACACTAGGGGGTAATGCTAATGTTTGTCTGTCTCTTCACTGTTTCTCTCATATGAGCAGGGGAAGGGAAAGATGCTACTTTCAAGGTGAATTGCTAGATTTTTCATAGAATAATTATAATAATACTTAGCATTTACGTTTCAGTTTATGGCATTCAAAATACTTCACAACCATTATCTTGGTAAGCAATAATCCTCACAAGAACCCTGTAAGGTAGGTCAGTATAAGTGTGTTGTTCTCATTGCAAACATTGTGCAATAAAGCACAGCAACAACCAACAAAGGAGGGTAAAAGCAGATTAGTAAAGGGTTAATGCTACAATCCTACTATACATCCCACTGAACAGAGTGGGATGTACTTCTGCATCAGCATGCATAGATCTGTCCTGTGAATTTCACTTCATAATTAAAGGGTTCTGCTGTGAGTAGCAGTAAACCTCTCTGCACAGGTATAATTATTTTTTAAAGGAGACAAGCAAGAATCGCTCTTATATATGCCGTCGTATGGCACCCAATTTATATGCCGTATGTACATGCACACACAAATTCTGCCAAACATATATTACTATTGTTGTGTGCTTGCATGTTCAAGGCGAGAAATGCCCATTGATTTCAGCAAGGTTAAGGCAAATTTAATCTGCGAGCAAGCCCCCTCGAGCACAGCGGAATTTACTTCCACGTAAACACACGTAGGCGTCCGCTGTAAGTTACACCGAATGGGTAAGGAAAGGGGATGGGGGAAATCAGTTCTGATAGGAGACAAGCACAGGCTTGAGCAGTTCAACCTGTACACTAAACAGCTATCGGAGCCCATTTCCAGCACAGTACCTTGAGTCACCTGCTGAACGGCCAGCATCATCCCAGAAATTGTGTCAGGAAGCAGGTCTGCTTTCCAGTTGTAGTTAGGCGCCCACTCCAGAACAGGGAGCCTCCTTACACACCACAGTTTGAAGTCTTCGTAGCGAAGTGCATGGATCTTTCTCCAGATGGCATTTTTCCTTTTTCGCTTGGCCCCTGCCATGCTGTGTTCCCACTACCCCTTTCCTTCACAATGTTCCTTCTTCTGTAGCAGAAGAAAATAGTAATAGAAAAGGGGGGGGGGAGAAAACACTGCCTCTGTTGAACTGCACCCAGTTGGTATGAAATTCGCTTATTCTTCTGTCAGGTTATACTTTCAGATCTGTGAAAGAAACACCCGTTCTTTTATCTCCCTCCCCTCCTTTCTTCCAGTGTCAGAACCTTGCTGAGTATGTTTTGCTTTCAACCATGCAAACTATCTAAAAGGCTGTTCATGTTCAGCACAATATTCTTTCTGCCCTAGCCAGAGATGTGGTCTAGCCTTATGACAGTTTATGGTTCTCTTTGCAGTCATTCTCCTCCTTATATTCAGTGTAGTGCTTGTACGTTTGGCCTGGGTCCAGCATTAAAATGAGGTAGTGCTGGGCGTTTGTTCGATGTGGGTTGGGCTATGCTAATGAAAGCAGGAAGTGCCCAGGCAGACAGGAGTCTCCTTGCCAACCATTTAAAAAAGAGAGAGAGAGAGCAGCAATTTGTCTTTTTTTGCGAGGGAAACACTACACAGAACTTCTCTCTCTCCCTTTCTAGCCAGAGGAAAAACTCATCAGTGCATTAAAAAGTTGCTCCGAATCTCTGGTGCTGGCAAACATGCTCAGTGAATTTAGCTAGACCTCTTGCAACATGACACTTTAATTAAAACATTCTCTTTGGAACAGCAGCTCGTAGATTAGACTGCCCACATGTCTTGGCACGGTTGATACCAGCCGAAAACAAACAGGGAGACCTTTTCAGGTAAGCTGGCAAGCTTACCAATTGGCTATGCACAACCTCCCTGGTTTAGCTTGTTCCTTCCCCTTTAAGAAGGGTTTTGATATGCAGAAATGATCAGGTGAAGCTTTTTTAGCCAGTATGGTCTACATCAGTGTTTCCCAACCCTGGGTCTCCAGGTGTTTTGGGACTACAACTCCCATCATCCCTAGCTAGCAAGACCAGTGGTCAGGGATGATGGGAACTGTAGTTCAAAAACACCTAGAGACCCAAGGTTGGGAAACACAGGTCTACATTTTGTGACTAGAAGCTAAATGGGATCCCCACCTGCAATTGCTGCAGATTAAATCACTGTTAAAGGAACAGCTAGGGAGGCTGCATCAGAAACTGGCCATCATGGGAACATTCGGAACTGCCGTCTATTTGGCCCCAGTACTGCCTATGACTGGCAGTGGCTCTCCAGGTCTCAGACAAAATACCTGCTATGAACCTCTTTAATGCAGATGCCAAGGACTGAACCTGGGACCTTCTGCAGTCAAAGCATGTGCTCTGCCACTCAGCTATGCATGCCTTCTAAGGGCTTCTACACACATTACATTTCTGAGGTGTGACACATAGGGTTTTTACAATAGACGCCTCGAAACATAATGTGTGGATGTGGCAAAGTGGTATGTGAACACACAAGCATCACACAAATGCAGTCTTCAGAGCACCATGCTGACTGCCACCTTCTCCCTCTTCAGTGTACCACAGGCAGGAAACCCAGGTTGCTGCTGTGTAATGGAAGCTCCCAGTGTGGTGTGTAAAACAAAAGTTGCAGGGCATCCTCAAAGAACCAAGGTGCTGACCAGGTGCTTGCCCTCCAACTGGAAACATGGGCAGTGCACACACACTGACACCCCATTTTCCCAGTAAGTTCATATGCCTGGTATGAGTTACAGGGAGATTAAAAGAAACCAGTGGCGTAGCGTGGGTTGTCAGCACCCGGGGCAAGGCAAGTAATTTGCGCCCCCTAACCTGTGGATTTGCGCCCCCTAACCCTAACCCCCAGATGTTGCGCCCGGTGCGGCCGGCCCCCCCTGCACCCCCCACGCTACGCCACTAAAAGAAACCCAATGAGACTGTTCTCATCACAATGGAAAAATTGGGATCTACATGCCATCATAATGTAGCTAATTGCAGCGCTGCACTAGATGGTATGGTGGTTTATCTAATTCTGATAAGTACAGCTAGATATCTGTTCAATTCCTAATATGCAGTTTGTGCTCACCATCCACATTTTACAGCTGTTTAATCTGCTCTCTCTCTTATTGCTGCTGTTGGCAGTTAATATGCTCTCTATGGAGACTAGTCTCTAAATATTTGTAATGCCTAGTGATTTCTTATTGTTCCTGTACTCATATTTCTTTTTCCAGGTGCTCAGATGCTACCCTACTGAATATATGACTCTGTTATAAATGCCTAGGTATTTAAATATCACACATTTTATAATGGCATCAAAGAAATGGGGAAATAATGCATTTTTTCTGTTATAAGTATATATTCTGCATTTATGAGTCATGGAAACCATTAGGCAACAAGGTGCTAGTCAAGTAATCCACAGTGCATATAAAGCATTATGAATTCCCCCCTGCCTCAGCCCCAGAGGGTAATGAGTAACATTCAGGCTAATCTCCGCTGCATAACAGAGCCATTCATCTCTTTGTAACATGGGGTTTCTAATTTTGAAACCCGAACATCAACTTATACACTGCAACAAGAAAAAGGCTTCAATGAAGGGAGAGAAATGCCCACTAGAGAGATGGATCCCACCGCTTCATCCGCCATATACAATTTTTATTGGCTATTCATAATTAAGGATATATACCAGTGGTATACACAGACCCTATGCATTAAAAAAAAACCAACAACAATCTTTGTCTGAGTCACTCTGTGCTTTCTCTCCACTTTGAACTGTGTTTCGAGTTCTGAGCCACTCTGTATAGAGCAAAGCACTGTGTTTCCCCACTAAGTATAATGCAAAATCTAAAAATGGCTATGTTGTTTTTTTCCTTTTGGCCAAAGTGGATGAAATTTACAGGCACAGGAAACACTCCAGAGTGGATTGAGCCTGCCAAATTGCAGATAAATAGGTCCAGGGGCTTTTTGTTGTGGAGGTAAAAGGAAATAGCTTTCCTCCATTGTCTCTTTCTTATTAAGGGGTATCACTTTCTTAGTTTAAGATAATTAAGAGGTGGCTGAATGGTGGTGTGTCTTCTTTATAGTACTTTTTTTAAAAAAAAAAACATTTTTTAAAAGCCTTTCTTCTGGTGGTTGTTTGAGTCCTCAGATAGGTCTTTATGTTGAATGGCTTCTTTAAATGTAAAGGTTCATCATTGTTCCACTCGATGTGTATGTCTTTAAGGGGTCAGAGCAAGGGCCAGAGCAAAATAACGAGACCCAGCTTTACAGCTGTGAAACATAGCAGGTGCTGCTGAGTTCTATTGATTAAGCTGTGTCAGCAATTGGGTATAGTATGTAAGGAGCAGCACCTAGCTCTGCCATTACCCTGGGGGATGGGTTGGTGGTTGGGTCGTGTTTGTTTGTTAATGTATTTAGTGTAAAAGGAGTTTTTGTTTTTGTAATTAAAACCTTGTTTAAGTTATTTTTGAGTCCCTTTTTAATGCATGGTCTCCCCAGCAAGCTCTCTGCAGCGCTACCACACTGCAAAAAGCCAACACTTTATAGGTCTCAGATATCATAATGCTGTTATACAAATTATGGTGTGCCCGCATTTGAATGCTGTGTACAGTTCTGGTCACGTCACCTTAAAAGGGATATTGTAAAACTGGGTGAGGTTGCAGCATATGGGGATTTTTAGTCTAGAAAAAAGGCATAATCTAACTTGATAGATTATGAATGGCAGGGAGAAAGTAGGTAAAGGTTCCCCCCCCCTCTTGTAACACTAGGACTGATGAAGCTGAATACTGGAAGATTCAGTACAGATTTTTCTTTTTAGAAGTATTTTTACACAGCACATAAACTATGGAACTCTCTTCCACAGCAGGCAGCGATGGCCATCAACTTGGGTGGTTTTAAAAGAAGACTGGACAAATTCATGGAGAGAGCTATCGATGGCTACTAGCCATGATGGCATTGTTCTGCCTCCACAGTTGGAGACAATGATGCTTTTGAATACCAGCTGCTGGAAACCACAAGAGGGAATGGTGCTATTGTGCTTGAATCCTGATTGCACAGGCCTCTGAGTAACCACTGTGAGAACAGGATGCTGGACTAGATGGGCCACTGGCTTAATCCAACAGGGCTCTTGTGTTCTTATGTTCAGATGTTTATTGTGTTTTCTTATGGCAAGTTCCTAATGGTAAGGGTTGTTGATGCTGCTGCTGATCAGTGCAGTATTGAGTGGTTATTTGCATGGGTGGAACAGCTACCACAGATCAAACCCAACAGACAGAACTCAGCTTTCCTGTTTCCTCACATCATCCCAACCACAGTGCTTTCCAGTGGTGTCTGTTCATGCAGGTAAGTCATCCAAACCCTTTACAAAAGTCCAATCTGTGTAGGATGAATGTGTGTTGGGAGTGCGGGGACGGCTAGGCATAGGCAGGCACTGGCCCAAATGCATGCATGCTTGTTTGAACTCAAAAGAGAACCTACATGCATAGGCTCCCTTCAGATATTCAATTATTGTGGTGAGGGCTCAAGTTTTCTGCTTCAGTTCCTTCCCTCCCACATCTGCATGTTGTTGTTGTTTAGTCGTGTCCGACTCTTCGTGACCCCATGGACCAGAGCACGCCAGGCACTTCTGTCTTCCACTGCCTCCCGCAGTTTGGTCAAACTCATGTTAGTAGCTTCGAGAACACTGTCCAACCATCTCGTCCTCTGCCGTCCCCTTCTCCTTGTGCCTTCCATCTTTCCCAACATCAGGGTCTTTTCCAGGGAGTCTTCTCTTCTCGTGAGGTGGCCAAAGTATTGGAGCCTCAGCTTCAGGATCTGTCCTTCCAGTGAGCACTCAGGGCTGATTTCCTTAAGAATGGATAGGTATGATCTTCTTGCAGTCCATGGGACTCTCAAGAGTCTCCTCCAGCACCCTAATTCAAAAGCGTCAATTCTTCAGTGATCAGCCTTCTTTATGGTCCAGCTCTCACTTCCATATATCACTGCTGGGAAAACCATAACTTTAACTATATGGACCTTTGTTCTATTCAGACTGAACCTTTGTAAAAGGCTCAAGCACTGAGCAATCAAAGGATCAGAAATCATGTGTGAAATGGTTTGAATCCCCACCATAACTAAAAGCATACATGAATGCTTGTGAGAAAACAAGGACTTAGGTTCTGTAGCTGAACCAACACTTAGAAAATGTTCTGAATGTCAGTCCCAGAACTTTATAATAGTGTCTCTGAGCTGGTGCAGGGTGAGTTTATTTTCCTCCTAAGCCTGCCTACTGCATCCTCACTCTTCTTAAGGTGAGGGAGGCAGAGTTAGCAACTTAGATGGGGATGCTTCTAAGCTTAAGGGGGGAAAGCTCTCTGAAGAAATTAAGCACTGCAACCCATGCTAGTTAACTTTTGCAATCCAGACTGACCACAAAAAGATGGTTAACGTCAATGGAAATTAATTCCCATATGAAGTAAGCTTTACAATGTGCTGCAGCAGGAAATGTTTTGTGGCTATGTTTTAGTTGTTGGATCTTTAAAAGTCCCTGCAATCATTTTATGGATAATTTTATTGAGTATCTCTACAGAAGAGCTAGCAACAGGGGGCACCAAAGCATTAAAGATTCTGCAGCATCCACTACTGATGACATAAGTGCTACAAGAGCAGAAGGAGATGCTGAAAGGAAAGGAAAGGCCCAGTGGAGTCAAGAACAAAAATACATCTCCCAGCCCAAAAGCAAACTGGAAGGTGGCAATTTTTCATGACTAATACATGAATTCTGCTGGCTTTTCAAAAGAACATTGGAATGATTACCAATCAAAATCCCAAATGCACAGGAGCTTATGTGCTTGTCACTGGAGTTAAAAGATGAGCATCTTTTCAGGACTGGAGGTTTCTCTAAAATCTATTATAACTAGAAAGGCAGTTGTGTAATGGGTCATGAAAGTCGTCTCCTTTGCAAAGTCTATTGATCTTTCTCTTGATGCAGGACCTTCTCTAATGTCACAAAGGCCCTCGTTAGCCACATGGATGAGGCTCCCTTCCTGGAAAACACCCCAGGTCTGCAGAAATGTATGCATTAGAAGAAAATAATAATAATAATGCACAAACAGAGCCCAGTGTGGCCTCCAGGAGCCACGGAATATTAAGTGTCAGTTGGCGGGGGAAGGAAAGGGAAGATGGGGAGAATTGGCTTGATTCTTTTCCTAGTAACATGCAGGTTCGGTTCACATGGAATGCTAATGCATAATGTAATAAATAAAAGCAGCTATAAAATACAATTAAAAATTATAAAGCATGTAGCACAGTACATTACCATTACCATTACTACAACAGTCTGAGAAATCATTAAGGGTTGGATGTGAGAAAAGCCTTTGGTATGATTGACTGGCCCTTTTGAGCAAGATCCATTCAAGAAATGAATATTGGTAGCAGATTTAAAGAAGAGATTGCCCTCTTATATAAGGACCCAATGAAAAACGATTTTGTTAACAATCACCTGTCAAAGCCACTAAGGTTACAGTGTCCCTTCGGCACCTTATTGCTTGTCATGGTTTCCAATCTTTTTTCAACCATTAGCAATTTTGATAGGAATCAACCAAATGATCCACAGAATTACCTTTGGCTTGTAAGAATTCAAAATTTCACTGTATGTGGATGCAGGGCCTGAGCTCAACAGCGCTCTCCTCATTTGCAATTCCCAGAAACTAATATACGATGGCACACTGTCTCTGACAGTGAAGGAAAGCATAGCCAACATAGCCAGCACAGAATGAGACCTCTATCCTCCATGAATTTGTCTAATCCTCTTTTAAAACCATCCAGGTTAGCAGCCATTACTACATCTTGAGGAACAAATCCCATTGTTGATCTATTCGCTGTCTGAAGAAGGACTCCCCACATTCCCCGTCCTGAATCTTCAAACATTCAGGTTCTTCAGGTGGCCCCAAATTCTAGTATTAGAGAGAGGAAGAAAAGCATTCCACTTTCTCCACGACATGCATTACTTTATAAACCTCTAACATGTTCCCCCTTCCATGCTCTTTTCCTAAACTAAAAAGCCCCAAATGTTGTGACCATTCCTTCCCTCAGAGAATTACTCCATCCCCTCCAATTTTGGTTGTCCTTTTCTGAACCTTTTCCAGCTCTGCAAATGCCCTCCCTTCTTTTTTTTTTTTTTTTTAGATGAGGCTACCAGAACTTTACATAATATTCCAGATCTGATCTCACCATTTGTATACTGGCATTATGATATTTGCAGGGGGGGTTTTCAATCCTTTTCCCATATGATCCCTAACATTTAATTTGACTTTTTCACTGCTGCCTCTGGGGCCATCTAGGTATCCACTATGACCCTGGTCAGTCACTGCCAGTTCAGATCTCATTAGTGTATTTGTGAAATTACGATATATATTTTTCTGTTGCCCTAATGCATCTCATTTCACACTTGCTTAATTTGAATTGCATTTGCCATTTTACTGCCAATTCACCCAGTTGAGAAAAATCACTTTGTAGGTCATCACAATCTCTTTAACCACATTGAACAACTGAGTGTCACCAGCAAGCCTGGTTACCTATTGCTCACCCATAACTCTACATCATATGAACAAGTGAAAAAGCACAGGTCCTAACAACAGTCACTGAGGGACTCAAAAGATGAGTTCCTCGGCTTGGCCCTCTTCAACAGTTTATCATGAATCCAGCTTCACCCTTCCTCTCAGCCGAAACTGGGAGACAATTCAGCGTTCGTAGAACTCAAGCACCACCTTGGTTTCATCAACATTCTGTGGGCTGTTTTAAGATGCTCACTCAGCACAGTATGAAATGAAGACATCACTGGGCAGTGCTTCCAAATTAGCATGATGTGCTAATTTGCTACGCCACAGTCACTTCCTAGAACCTAGCTGCTAGGATAAGCCTACTGTATTACTGCAAATCATGACAAAACTATTGCTCCTATCGTAGGCTTGTCCCAATGTCTGTTTCACGCAAGTTATTGTGGAAAACACGGGGATGAAATGCAAATATGTTTTAAAATATATTACAAGTTCTAGCATTTTTTTTCTTATTGGAACAAGAGGTGAGTGGAGTTAACTGATTAATGGCAGCTCAAGTTGTGGACCATTTTGGTTTAACAATCCATAGCGACACTGTGTTCTACTTCTCTACCTCCCTCCCTTCCTCCTCCACTCACCCACAAAAGAACCTTTTGTACAAGTTACAGATCCTGGTTCATCTAAAGTTGAAGATGGCCAAGTTCTTGGTGAGTTTGTTCTGTCGGTCTACAAATTACATACTATTGTCACTCAGGACTCTGTTTATGGCCTTTATTGCATACTGTATATTCAGGGCATGCCATTTACCAGGAATAAGGGCCACTCTTCTGTAGTTATTAACACTGCATAACCTATCCCATCTGGCACTTCCCTTACTGGCACATCATTATTCATAGAAAGAAGAAAGTACTCTGTGCCATGCGAACAGGAAAACGTTTCATTTCTATGGGTTCCAAACAACAGAGGCGACACAATGGAATTTAATAAAACAGGATGCCTCTCTGCATCTTTGCAAAGACAGTTCTCTGCAACACAGGCAAAGCAACTTGCACTTCTGTGACATTACTTTGTGTTATATCTCACAGATGTCCTTACCAAAATACCAACAAAAGGCTTCAAGACTGAAAACAAAACTATGCAAACTTCCACATCCCACCTTTAATCACAAAAACTTACCAAACACTTCCACTAAATGCACACACTGTTGTCATGTGCTCTTTTCACAGACAACCAAGTCACAGTGCAAGCACTGGCTATCTGCATATGGCATGAAAGCGTACCTAGCGTGTTCAGTGCATGCATTAAATTTTATCACAAGGACACACAATCTGTGCATAGCAATCTCTCAAAATTATTTGTTCAACTAATCAGGGAAACTTGTTTCCGATAACAAAGCAATATTTTGTATATAGCTCTAAGGAAGCCTAATAGCTCTAATAAAACTCTCTCCAGAATTCTGAATCTAACACAAAACTGCATGGCTTGTAACCCAAGCTGAAAACAGTGGAAACTAAATGGGGCATACTCCCACATAATATGCAAGGACATGAGTGTGTGGTTCACCTTTGACTTGAACTTCTAGCTAAAAGAAATGTTTTCTCCATTCCGGTACTAAGCTAACTTCATTTCACAAGAGGCATACAAAGCAACAGTGACATCCAGTGGCTTCTATAGGTAAACTGCTAGTCATTTGTCCTTGGATCACAACGGGTAGCATCCTGCTTTCTCCATCAGTAAGATTCTCCGACCTTGACATCATCCTCCAACTACACAATGTACCATCACAGATTGATACTGGAGTTTCATGGATAAAACGGAGAGGTTGATTACTCATGCTTTTGTTACACAGCCAGTCAAGAGAAACTTTAAGTGACTCCAAGAAAATGGGAGATTATGCAAGAGGTCCTTGGAGGGCGTAAGCAAGAAATTTGAAGTTCTGACACCCTTTAGTATTACAATAAGCCCACGACCTATGTCGGGGTTACATTCTGGGGGTCGAAACTAAAGCCAAAATCACGTATAGTCAAAACTCATTGTGTTCAACAATGGGTTTTTTGTTGTTGTTTTTTTGCAAAAGTCATTTTCCCCAGAATCCTGCCCCCTTTTCACCACCTTTTTATTTTATTCATTTTTTTCCCATGCACTTAAATGTTAAATGTGCATAAATGTGCATAAGTTGCAGGTTTACTGTATTAGATAGATAAGCTATAAATGAAAAATATTGACCTAGATAAGTTATCTTGATCTAACGCGAGTTGTGTGCACACAAGTGCAGCTGCTTGCACAAGTATGTGCATGAGGCTGCACATCAGAATGCTTGGCCAAGCCAAGGGTGGTGTAAGTGCGAGAGGTTCATCCCCCCCCCCCCCCACAGCTTTTATGCATGTCGGCAAGTGCAGATGTGTGAGTATCTTGTTTTGAGTTGGGGGGCACTAGGCCATATGCTGAGACCTCTCTAATCACTGGATCCAGCAAGTGTTAAAATATTAGCCAAGCTACTTTCCTGGTGAGGCGATCACATCAGTGATAGGCCATTAACACGGGTATGTGTGTGTGTCCCTGCCAAGGTCCAGTTTTCCCTGACTATGCTTTTCTGACACACATAGAATAATGTGCGAAAACAAGTCAGGCACTGACTCTGTTCAATCTGTACAGCTGGGGGAATATACAAAGCTCCTAGAGTTCTTTATTGTGGATTCTGGGGCTACCTGTGGATGGCGTTTGAAATATCAGCTTACTTGGGTGGAACACCTACACACGTGTTAAAAATGTTGCAAAAATGCTTTTTTAAAAAAATAAAAACCATTTTGAAAAATGCATTGAAATTTGCTATAGCTCACAGCTGCCGTCTAGTGTCACAACTGTATATTGCACTTTTTGCAACACAATCAGAACATTTTATCTGCAGCTGTACAGCTGAGTCCTTGGTACCTGTTTCATTCTCTCTCTCCCCCCTCACCCACTAAGTCCCAATCTCTATATTCAAAATAATCACACAGCAGTGGGGGTGGACACAACATGGTACTGCTAATTCAGGCTGCAAATAGAGGCCTGCATTTTTGAACGGTCCTCGAGTGCAAACTCCCTACAAAGAGAAAAGTTGCACCTCAAGGAGGTGACTGTGGAAGAACCAGAGTCCAAAACATCATTACACTAGGCCCAGTATAAATTGGTAGCAAAGGCTCTCTCATTCCCTTGTTTTGAAAAACTAAAAACAAAGGCCTTGTTCGTTTTTAAAAACAGGATGCTTGCTTGATGCAAGGCATGCGAGTGTCTCCCTCTCTCTCAAACCCAGGCCTCTAGCAGACAGTCTCCCCCCATCTTACCTTCCTCCATAGACAGCATCCTGAATCCTCAGCAGTTCAGACAACTAAACTCTGTGGACCAAGGTTGCCTTCCAGGCTCCTCTAGTGGCCTGGGTACTGTCAGCTGACCCACAGAAGCCAATCAGAACCCACCAAGCCCTATAATATCTAAGTTGGTGCCTCAGTGGGAGTAATAGGACATCAGGGGATGATGCTCACCTTGGCAGCCAGCTCGCTCCAACCTTCCCAGATGCTTGTCTATTTACCCTTGATCCTAAACACGGGCCCGTTTTGCAGCCTGCTTCTTGCTCTTTGGGCCTCAGCCTCCCTGCATCAGAACTGGGCCACCAGAACTGTGACCTTTCCCTGAGCTTGGCTAAAGACTGACAATTGTTTCCTTTAGAAAACTGATTTTATCTTCTTTTTTTGCACTCGTATCCCTCCGTTCTTTGGTCATGGGACCCAAGATAGCACACATGTGGCTTCCAGGCAAATCACACATCCAGGCAGACCCAGACATTATTAGCTTCCGCAAGCCGCTGGTCTCATTTGCCTCCAGGCCATACTCTGGGGTTGTTTCCTTCTTTATAAGTGCCTTATGTTTTTGGCTGTCTTGATTTGCGCTTACCGGCGGAAATGCACGGCAGCAGGGCCTGTATGCATATATTAATTAGACATAAATGACACATTCGTTTTAGACACTGTTCCTTATTCCCAGCGTATCGCATCAAGTTCTCCTGTGCTTTCTGTAGGCCAGAGGCCTGATTCACTTGGATATATTTCAGCCAGTCACTTTCTCTCAGCCTAACCAACCTTCCAGGATTGTTCTAAAGAGGAAAGTACTGCTTACATCACCGTGAACTAGTGAAGGGAGAGGGGAACGGTTAATCATTAATATTATCTACACATAGTAAATTCCGGCACTCTGCTAGGATGGTTACACAAGCTCAAACCCAAAAATGCAGTTATTTGCAAAGTCTAAATCAGACAGGTCAGGAGGCCGTTTCCTGTCTAACCAGCTATCTGAAACTGCTGATGTTAGTTACAGGTCAGAAGGTCGTTTCCTGCCTAGCCAAAAACTGCTGTCAACTAAAAACCACTAGCAAGATGTTTCCTGCTTTGCTTCTGCTTTAAGTAATGCAAGATAAGAAGAGATACGAAGGGAATGCTTAGCTAGCAAAAGAATACACGTGTACAAGGAGGTGGGAGGGGGTGCTTACTGAGCAGAGAAAATGCTTAACCAGCAGAAGAAGTGCTTAGCTAGCAGCCTTAGCCAGCAAATATAGATGTGCCATATAAGGAATAAGTTGGAAACTTGCCAGCTGATTGGGGAAGTTTTGGGGGGAGGTCTGGGAGGTGGGTAAATACTCTAAAGTATAAGAAGGCTTGCAGATGCGTATTGCTGCACAGTCAGATTTCAGAAACTATATTCTGCTGACTGTCTCTGTGCACAGATTTGCAATAAAACTCTTTTCTCCAAAGAAGAAACTTTCCTGGAATTTTTTTATTCTCTTCTCGGTCCTGGGGACGCGGGTAAGCAATTCTCTGGCAAAGTAAAGGGCATAAGCCTACAGCTTGGTGCATTGGCCGGGAATTGCCCCACCCCAAGGGGGCCGGGAAGAGCCAGGCTCGACCAGGTGAACAGCTTGGACCGGTGTTGGGGTTCCAGTGCACACCCTGCCTGTTCGTGGGGGGAGCCAGCCACACCGCTCCTGAGTGGAGACACCTGGTCGCGGGAGAAAGGAGACGGCCGAAGGGACGTGGGTGACTTCTGAAGTTAAGGTAAGCTCCGGGAAGTGGTATTGGAGCTTAGGAATAATGGGGCTTGATCACCCCCGGCTGGCCGTGGCAATAAGGTGCCGTCAGCTAGGTAGGGAAGGAAAGGGAAGGAAAGGGAAGGAAAGGGAAGGAAAGGGAAGGGGGAAACAGGGGAGGGGAGGTGTGTGTTGAGTGAAGATACTCCAGTGCATGTAGATGAGTGGATGAGAGGCTGGGGCTCAGAGCCATCGGCCAAGCGATGTGTGGTCCTTGAAGTGCGGTTCCCAGCAGCGCGAGCTCGTCTGGGCCACTGACAGGACGTGGAGATTGGAGTGTGTGTGATTGCTGGATTAGGTGCGGAGTATCTTATAAAATGGAGTCAGGCGGTAATAAATGCACCCCTTTGCAATGTTTTCTGAACAAATGGAAAGCCGCCACAAAGGATGATGATTGGGGTTTTAAATTGAAGAAAGAAAGATTAAGAACCCTTTGCAAAGTAGACTGGCCCACCCAAGGGACTGGATCGCCTTCCAAAGGAACCTTTGGTGAAAACCTAACAAACCCCTTATGGCAGAACATTATTAAAGTTCACCCTGACCAGGTGCCATATATTTCAACCTGGTAGACAAATGTTGACAAAAATCCCCCTTGGCTGAGAGCGTGCCACACAACCCCGCCTTTGAAGAGGACCCTGCAAAGATAATTAGGTTATTTGAAGGGATCTTTAAAACCTACAAGCCCACCTATGATGATATACAGCTTCTGCTAGATTCCCTCCTGACTACAGAGGAAGTCAGGAAGGTACACACAGGAGCTAGGGATTACTTGAGATCCCAGAACAGATAGGAGGTAGAGATAGAAAATATTTACCCCAGGAGGACTCCCAATTGGGACTATAATGACCCTGGTGGAATAAATGCCATGGAGACTTACCATAGAACAGTAATAGAGGGCATGAAGAGGGCGGCCAAGCGTCCTATCAATATGGCCAAAATTGCTGAAGTTGTGCAGCCGCCCGGCGTCTTCCTTGAAAGACTGAAAGAAGCATATAGGCCACAATGCCCCCCGGGGAATTAGTGATGGAAGCCCCGCTGAGGGAATATTGGTGCCTCATGATGGTACAAGAAGAGGAGGGGCCTATTCCCACCTGCATTTTAGAGCAAGTAAATCCAGCTGTATGGGCAGAAGATAATCCTCCAGGAATGGCTAAAAATGTACCGCCCGTAATTCTGAAACCCAAACCCTTTGCTAACCCCATAGCTGTACACAAATAGACCAGTATGTTCAGTCTCTCTCTCGAGTTTTCCTTCCCTCAATAGGTGGACCCAGGCTCGCACTCCCTGTGTTTTAGTCGAGCCCTGCACCACTTTGAACCTGGTGACGAAATGTGGGTGAAAGACTGGTCCCAGACTCCGCTTCAGCCCTGCTGGAAGGGACCTTACACCGTGTTACTTCCCACACCCACTGCCGTGAAGGTTGTAGGCATCACCCCTTGGGTCCACCATACTCGTGTGAAAAGGGCAATAACTGACTGGACAGTGATCCCCAATTCACAAGACCCCCTCCAGCTGACCATCTCCAGACGCCTGGCAGACGACCGCTCTGCTGATATCACACCGGAAGCTGATATCTCAACGCACAGCTGAAGAATTGGATGGGAGGGGCGCCCGCGGGCAGCGTCCCCAACTCCGTGCCAGGACTAACCCAGGAAGCTCACCAGGACATTTAATATTTCCATAGGGACTTTCTCTTTTCTTTTTGTTATCTGCTTTATGTCCCACAGCCCTGACCCCACTGAGCCATACCGCATTTATTGGCCTGATGGACTCTGCTACGACTGGTTCGTCTTACCGGTGGTAAGAGATGGTGTGCTCTATGGCTATTGGAAACTGGGATTTGATGAGATTGCCGTCTTAAAACACCCCACTGCCCCGTTGTGGCTCCTCTCCCACACCACTGTCCGGCATGCGTGGATAGTGCTCATACGGGAAGTTGCAGAGACGCTCGAACTCTATCGAGTTCTGGACCGCTTTTGCTGTTGTGGGAGGGTAGTCAACTGTTATATGGGAGGTAGAGCACTGTACCAACCTCATTTGATAGACCAGGTCCTACTCTTAATGCAGGCGATAGATGGGACGGAACGGGGTGGGAGCCTTAACCAGGTGTGCATTGAAATTGCTAAACAAGTGGTTCAATCCACCCATCAGGGTTAGCAGAAAAGTTGACCCACGTAGTGGGAGCATCAGCTCACCAGTGGACTCTCATCCTTGAGGCTCAACAGATAGTCGGGCACAAATATCAGTGAGCTCTTCAACAATGAGCACACCCCCTGAATATTGGTGGGAGGAACCATGGAAGGATTGGGGTTGGTGGATAGGGGTTATCTCAACCGCTCTTGTCATATGGATGTGTGTTTTCTTTTGCTGGCATGAGCGTCACCGATTTTGTGGGAGGGAACAACCAGCCCCCATCCCCTTGACCCTTCTGGTACTAGCCCTACTTGGGTTGGGTCTGGGAGATGACTCACATATACGGAAAACCGGCCGGTCAGAGCCCTATCATCAGATTTGGAGTAATAATACCTATGTTAGAGATATAGATCGTTTCTCTTCTATGCTTAATCTTTCTGAATGCTGGGTTTGTATGCATATCCCTCCACAATTTAAGAAGCCTGGCATACTACTGCATAGTATTCCAATAAATGAGTCATTTAGAATTAGTAATCTTATGTCAGATGGTCGCACCTATTCACCCCCAGTGTTTCTGTCACTCATGGAACAGGCACCTCGTTGTCTCCGTTTCAATCATAACAGCAGCAATTTTTTAGGTCACTATCCATATTGCAATTGGACTTATGAGTATATTAACGGATCCTCCTGCTTCCAAAAAGGTACTTCCATTTATGATGCTATGTGTGTCGATTTTTATACTTGGTTTACCTGGATGACGGCGCGCAGCAGATCTAACTGCCTGCTCCAGTCTGATTTGTGGTTGCTCTGCGGCACAAGAGCCTACAAAGAAATCCCCTCTGCCTTTTCTGGAACCTGTACTTTAGGAGTAGTCGTACCCCTGGTGTATAAGATGGATAAGCTCCCAACAGTCCGTCTGCGTAACAAAAGGGACGCGAAATCACCTATTAACCAGTATACCGGCACAGCCATCTCTAGGTCCCTTCTACCCCCTTTGGGTGTAGCCATGAATTACCGGGATCTGCATAGATTGGCAAACTGGACCGAGGCTTTGTTTAACTCCACCATCTCGGCCTTAAAAGCAATTAATAAGGAAATGTCAGAGATAAGGGAGGTAGTCCTTCAAAATCGTTACGCTTTGGATGTAGTCCTTGCCTCTAAGGGCGGAGTTTGTGCCTTAATTCATTCCCATTGCTGCATGTACATTTCAGACCAGTCAGCAAATATTTCAGCCACCATCAACCACATGGAAACAATGATAGCTGCAAACCCGCTGAAAGCCACGGGGAGTGATGCATGGGGTTGGATGTATTCCTGGCTCCCTGATGGCAGTTGGCTCAGGAATGTTATAGTATTATTAGCAGGACCGCTATTAATCCTTTTGCTTCTTTGCCTCTGTATCCCCTGCTTATTGCAATGCTTGCAGCAAATGATGCAAAGACTCCTGTCACGGAAGCTAGGACCCACAGTCATCGCTGTGCTGAGGGAGTATAGGCCCATACCCCAGAACGAACCTAAGTATTAGGTTGTTCAGAAGAAGAGGAGGGAGTGAAGGGAGAGGGGAACGGTTAATCATTAATATTATCTACACATAGTAAATTCCGGCACTCTGCTAGGATGGTTACACAAGCTCAAACCCAAAAATGCAGTTATTTGCAAAGTCTAAATCAGACAGGTCAGGAGGCCGTTTCCTGTCTAACCAGCTATCTGAAACTGCTGATGTTAGTTACAGGTCAGAAGGTCGTTTCCTGCCTAGCCAAAAACTGCTGTCAACTAAAAACCACTAGCAAGATGTTTCCTGCTTTGCTTCTGCTTTAAGTAATGCAAGATAAGAAGAGATACGAAGGGAATGCTTAGCTAGCAAAAGAATACACGTGTACAAGGAGGTGGGAGGGGGTGCTTACTGAGCAGAGAAAATGCTTAACCAGCAGAAGAAGTGCTTAGCTAGCAGCCTTAGCCAGCAAATATAGATGTGCCATATAAGGAATAAGTTGGAAACTTGCCAGCTGATTGGGGAAGTTTTGGGGGGAGGTCTGGGAGGTGGGTAAATACTCTAAAGTATAAGAAGGCTTGCAGATGCGTATTGCTGCACAGTCAGATTTCAGAAACTATATTCTGCTGACTGTCTCTGTGCACAGATTTGCAATAAAACTCTTTTCTCCAAAGAAGAAACTTTCCTGGAATTTTTTTATTCTCTTCTCGGTCCTGGGGACGCGGGTAAGCAATTCTCTGGCAAAGTAAAGGGCATAAGCCTACACTATTTGAAAGAAAGGCAGAACAAAAAATGTGGCTAGATCAACCTTTTCAGATCTGCAAATCAAGTGGCAAAATTTCGTTGTCTTTGCTGCATGTCTGTATTTTGGGCTGTCAGGATCATGATGGTTTCCATAAGTTAATTGTTTTAGTTTATTCTGCCGCTTAAAAGGATCTTATCTAACTCTTCTGTGCGTCTTTAAAATGTGGGTTTTGTATTTTTCATTTATTTGTGGTCATTTTTACAAATTTTGTAAACCACTTAAGAGATTCCCTTGCTCTATGAAGCAGTATGTAAATAGCCTAAATAAATAAATACATGTGCAAATAACTCTAAGACTGTGAGTTTTATGCCTTTAGGAGATCAGGAAATTTAAGGCCCCATTACCACTGCATCTTACACATTTTCTTCTTCATTGCCACTTGGTTCTCACAGTCCTGATTGTTTTTAACAAATGTCCCTGGATCCATCAACCTGTACCTCTCAGAAAACTCTGGTTTGCAATGCTAATAGGAAGGTACTGTGCCCAGACCCACAGATCAGCTTGTCTGTCTTCTACCTCTACCTGTTGATTTCACTTTTTTTCCTTCCTTTTATACCAGGGTCTTCATACTTCATTTGCCTCCACTTTTGCTGATCAGCACATAAGAACCAGGGGACAGAACTTAAAAGGTCATATATATCAAAAATTCTACACATTTCCAGGATCCAGAGTCAACTTTTTGAATTCCAGACATGATCAAAATCTGCTTTGAAGAATTAAATTTGGGTTTACTTAAATAAATTCTAGTTCATAAATTTTAAGGCAATAATGTTAGGTACTAATTTGCTGTATCAGTGTTTTTAGGGTGTGTGTACATGTGTTTAACTATTCTAAAATCCAGCAATATGTAATATACTACTGATAAATTGGTTTTACCCCTTACATCAACTCTGCTGGCATGCTATCATAAAGCAGCCATGAACTAAGAAAGCTTATTAGTCTCTTAACACAGTACTATAAAGTAGCCACTACTTAGTAAACATAACAAAACATTGTCACTTGCTTTACTACAACAAAATAATTTCTTTACTAACACTACTTTTTGCAAACAGCCAAACATTTAATCATTTATGCTTTGGTCTGGATCTCCCTGTGTAAAGCCTCCTGAGCTACTTAGTCCCTTGTCTCTGCTTCCACCTCCAAATTTCTCCCATCCTGCAAGAGAGGCACCAAACACAATAGATTAACAGGAATAATTTGCTGACAGTTCATTTATCAATACCTAGAAATGGGTGTGAGTGGAGCATCTTCTTCCAACAAGTCACAGACCATCTCTGAGCAGCAAATCTAGCTTTGACACCATTTACTGCAGACATAGGCAAACTCAGCCATCCAGATGTTTTGGGACTACAACTCCCATCATCCCTAACAGGCCCGGTGGTCAGGCATGATGGGAATTGTAGTCCCAAAACATCTGGAGGGCTGAGTTTGCCTATGCCTGATTTACTGCCTTGTCTAAAATGTGTTGCTCTCTCTTATGTGACAGTTTTGATGGCCAATTATCTTATCAAAATAAAAATACAAGGGACTCCATTTCCTTAAAATTCTGGTTAGACTATCTTTCTAAGAAGTTCTAGAAGATTAGTCATATCAATCAGTAGGGAGATAAGAGATATAGCACCTTAAGGTAAAGGGACCCCTAACCATTAGGTCCAGTCGTGGCCAACTCTGCGGTTGCGGCGCTCATCTCACTTTATTGGCCAAGGGAGCCGGCATACAGCTTCCGGGTCATGTGGCCAGCATGACTAAGCCGCTTCTGGCGAACCTGTGCACAGAAACGCCGTTTACCTTCCCGCCGGAGCGGTACCTATTTATCTCTTTGCACTTTGAGGTGCTTTCGAACTGATAGGTTGGCAGGAGCAGGGACCAAGCAATGGGAGCTCACCCTGTCATGGGGATTTGAACTGCCGACCTTCTGATCGGCAAGACCTAGGCTCTGTGATTTGACCCACAGCACCCCCCGCACCCCCTATATAGCACTATATACACATATACAGCTTCTCACGTACAACAATATACAAAATAGGTTGTTATATAGCACCTTAGTAACAACCTATTTTGTATATTGTTGTACATGAGAAGCACACTATTTGTTAGCCTAGCAAAATATTACCAACTTCGACTGAAGGAAGATCTGCTCTCTGCCCTTTTAACTATTAGATGTCGGGGCATCATGTGCTTGCAAAATGTGTGCTTGCAATTGATCAGTGGTCCCTCCATAGGCAACAATCCTCTATAGAAGACAGTCCAGTTTATTAGTAGTATGACAGAATACCTGTGTGGTATTCTAGGCCAGGGTTGGGCAGAACATACATGGAGATCTGTTTCGTTTCTTTCTTTCTTTGGACAATTTATATGCCACTTACATTTAAACAAAGCTCTAACAAAGTAGTTTAAAACTTTCTGAAATAAACAACTACAAAAAAATGCCAGAGAATTTCTACCTTCTATAAACAAAATTAACAATTGGAAGATCCTCTTCAGCATCCAAACAAACAATACAGTACACTTAAAACTGGCTACAAAAATACAAAGGAAAATTAACAGAAAACAGCCAAACAACAGGAAGTAATATATTATAAATGCTTATCAACTAAGTATATATTCTACCATTTTAAATAACACAATTGACCAAAAGAAAAAAAAATCAACACTCTATCCAGCCACCATACATGAATCAATTATCATTAAATAAATAAATTCAGTTAAATGTCCAGCCCCCTATACAGCGATAAACACAATTTAATCTAACTGCAGATAAAAATACATGCATACCTATAGGTAGAGGATCCTTTGGTGGTTTACCATGTATTGGCAAGGCTTTCTGACTCCATTTAACAACAGCAACAACAAAATGCCCCTCCCCGCAACAAAGCTACCAGAATTATTGATCCATTACAATGTAGATTATGGGTAGGAAAACTAAGGCCCAGGGGCCGGATCTGGCCCAATCGCCTTCTAAATCCAGCCCGCAGATGGTCCAGGAATCAGCATGTTTTTACATGAGTAGAATGTGTCCTTTTATTTAAAATGCATCTTTGGGTTATTTGTGGGGCATAGGAATTCGTCCCTTTTTTTCTTTCTTTCCAAAATATAGTCCAGCCCCCTACAAGGTCTGAGGGATAGTGGACCAGCCCCCTGCTGAAAAAGTTTGCTGGCCCCTGATGTAGATACACATTTGTACATGCAGATGTAGGTAGTCTGTCACCATTTTGAATTTGGCTCGGCTCCCAAGTCATTATTTCACACCTGGCTTGGTTGGTGGGTGGGGTTGTAGTCAAAAATGAAGTAGACAGCACAAGTGTGGTCTAACCAAGCTTGCATGTTCAATTCATAAGACTTGGCCAACAATCTGTGGGAACTGAAATTGCACCTGAAGCCATATCCCAGAATTCTCTGCAGCACATCAGATTACTATGCCATATGCTCAGGGCACATTGCTTTGGCAAGCGCAACAATGTGGAAAATGATCTCTGGAGTTAGAAAGTTGCAAAAGCCCAGCTGTATGTGGGAATAACAAGTCAATAAAGCCAAGAACTAAAGGTAACAGGATTACAAAGCATGTTTTGATCACTGTAGCTCCAAATATAAAGCTGATATGCAAAACCTGTTCAATACCTGGTGGAAGAGTCATCTTCTTCTCGGACACCATCCTGCTATGTCCACGACAAGCCACATTTGAATGTGTTTTCAAAGGAAAACAGCAAGGGGGAGGGAGGAATTCCCTCTAAGTACACCTAAGCTCATGAGTGTGTCTTAAGTGGCTCTTTGGATCCTGGCCACAACACACATAAATACACAGTCAAATGCGTATTTACTTTTTCATTAGCCAAATCAGTCATAGCCATTGTCTGAGTCGTGAAAAGCACGTCAGGCCTCGTCTAGGTAAAAAATGGGGGAGGGAGGTAAAGGACCCCTGGACGGTTATGTCCATTAAAAAGTGACTATAGGGCACAGCTGTCATCTTGCTTTCAGGCCGAGGGAGGAGGCATTTGTCCACAGACAGCTTTCCAGGTCATGACTAAACCACTTCGTGATGGAAACCAGAGTGCACAGAAATGCCATTTACCTTTCCGCCACAGCGATACCTATTTATCTACTTGCACTGGCGTGCTTTCGAACTGCTAGGTTGGCAGGAACTGGGACAGAGCAACGGGAGCTATCCCCGTTGTGTGGATTCGAACGGGGCTGAGTGTTTTCTCCTTTGTCTTGTGCTTGTCCAAGAGCCTTTGCCCTTCCACTTGGAGAGCCAGTGTGGTGTAGTGGTTAAGAGTGGTAGACTCGTAATCTGGGGAACCAGGTTTGTGTCCCCGCTCCTCCACATGCAGCTGCTGGGTGACCTTGGGCCAGTCTCACTTCTTTGAAGTCTCTCAGCCCCACTCACCTCACAGAGTGTTTGTTGTGGGGGAGGAAGGGAAAGGAGAATGTTAGCCGCTTTGAGACTCCTTCGGGTAGTGATAAAGCGGGATATCAAATCCAAACTCCTCTTCTTCTTCTTCTTCTTCTTCCACTTCACCCTGGAAAACCCACTATTTAGCACTAAATCGGAACCAACGGCAATCCACTGAAAATCCGATTGCCGTTTGTTCCAATTCAGCACTAAACCACAGGTTTCCCCAGGAGAAAGTGATGGGGCAAATGGAAGTGGATGAGCCCTCAGCAATACTGACCAGTAATCATGGGCAGAGTATCACTTGAGACAGACGAATCTCTTGAATGGTGAACTGGTGGCTAATCAGAGAATAGTTCAACAATTAGCATTGCAAATGTCTATAGAAAACACCTTACTCTCTTTATGCAGCAGCCACAACGTGGAATGGTCAATGTGGCACTTACAACCATAGCCTTTGGGGATCTCATTTATGTTGATATTTTACTACAAGAGCCCCCCTCAGACATTTACCTGAACATGAAAAAGTTAAAAATGTATAGGGGGCATCAGGGCTGGATTAAGACCTTTAGAGGCCCTAAGCACTTAAAAGATTTTGGTGCCCCCATATATATCTAATTTGGAATATAAACAATAATAAACAGTAAAATGAAACTTTATTTTTTGAAATGAAACAAAACCTTCAGTAAGATGGAAAAGAATGTTAATTTTTGTATATTTGTATAAATAATGGCTATTTTGTTCAGCTGCACCATATGGCCCATGGTGAATCCAACAATTGAAAATTCCTGTGTGCCCCCCTTCTCTTTATGCCCTAAACATGTGCTTATTTTGTTTAATGCAGGCTTGTGCAGGACCCTCAGATTCTCAGGCATTTGACTGAACGCACTTAGAAGCCTCTGTGTAATCAGGAAGTTTGCTTGTCACAAATCTGCTTGTACAGAAACTTCTAAATGGATTCAGATATGCTCAGAACCTGTCTTCATCCTTCATGCTCAACAAGTAAAAGGTCTGAGAGAAGCCCATGCTAGGAGGTCCAAAAGATGAACATTTATGTCAGTAGAGCTGCAGTCCTATTCTTACTTATCTGTAAGTGCGACTGAATTCACGAAAACTTAGTTCTGAGTAGGAACATTTAGGATTGTGCTGCAAAATAGCTTATGTAGTCCAAATAATGTCTACAGATCTTTCCTATTAACACAGTTATCTGAGGAAGTTCTTTATGGCAAACCACTGAAAGCAGTTCGTGTGTATCTTATAAACCTTATATTATGACCAAACACAACTTTTGCATAGAGGATTCCACCACATCTTAAGCAAATACAAAATTATTGTGTTGTATCTCAGATCATTATACTAGGCCATACCAATGACAGCTGCTTGTGAATTATTTCTTCCAAGTCTTCCAGTCCTTTAGGGGGAAGGCACCTTTACTTCAACAACACTTGTTCAGTACTTTGAATACAGCACTCTCACTGCCACTGCAGTTGTTGTTTCTCTCATTGCATTAGGAATGAAAGCAATCCAGTATGTTCTGTAACTTTGAATACACAGAGTCAAGCTGCCAAATATTTAATTTTTCATAAAAATAAAATTGACCCATGAAAGAATTAAGCCTGGACAAGAAAAGAGTCATTTTCTAGTGATATCTCATAACAGTATTTCATTTTCTTTGTAAATGCTTGGATAATATATTTGTTGCATTTTATGCTCCGCTAATTTAGTTTCCGATAAGAATGATCACGTAAGAGAGCCACTGAAAAACTCAAGTAAATGTAAACAAACGTGAAAGTTCTTCTCAAGTTGTTTCTGGTCTGTTGCAAAAGGGTGGATTAAAAAAACACAAGCACTGCTTCCTATTGTAACTGAAAAGGATGTCATGAACTTTCATGGTATCTCAGCAAGGATAAGCCGGAAAAGTATTTGGCACAGGCATCTTCTTGGTGGAACAAAATATTATGGCAAGTTGCAAAATGTAGACACTTGCTTCTAGGGCTGGGGTTCCTTCAGATACCTTTTCAAGCTAACTAACTCTGAATCCGATACCTGTACTCAAGTGATGCGGCAATCAATGAGATAAATGTATTGCAACTAAAGCACCACTGATTTCAACCATTCATTCATCCTTAGGATAAATCTGAAGAGTTTTTCCACTTGAATAAAACGTCAAATGCCTTTTTGGTCACATTGCTTTTACTAAAGAGTACTATTTATTTGACAGTTGAATCAATAGACCTTTCTGAATCCTTTTGCTCACTACAACTGTGTTCATAAAAAGCAAGTATCAGATGCATTTTCAGATAATACCATGTACCAATAAATATTTTAAACAGGGTCTTTATTCTTCCCCATATTGTAAGCTAAAACATACTGCCTAAGAAGTGCTGTTTCTATGTAACTATCACTTGACAAATGCAATTACATTTTGAAATCATTATGCACTAGTGAAGAACTGTGTTTGAGAGTCTCCACTTCAGACATCTGTTTCAGTGCTATTTTTCTAGAAAAAGAGAACATCTCTTATAATGGCAATGTTGCCCACCTGAGAGGTGCCGGAACTGGCAAGTTCCAGCTGAAAAAAGCCCTGCTGATTCTAATCTATTTTGCACACCCTTGACCTTTGTCAAGGGAGGAGGGGTGCAAGCCAGGGCCTGTACTTGAAAAACTGAACAGTATTCTAGATGCTGACATCAGCTTTCATTCTGATGTCTCAATCTTCAAGACAGAAAACACATTTTTACAGCTTTCTTGAAAATGAGCGGTGTGCAAAGCTGGGGTTTACACCTGAAATGCTGAATGCTGTCTTGACTGTGGTCACTAGTTTCATTCTAGGAACTCATTTGAGTTTCGCTTGATTTCCAAGTAACTGTGTGACAGAGAATGCTTTCTCTTTAAAAGGGGGGGGCAGTCGTATACAAAATATCTGCAATTTAGGGAAGTACATGGTTCTACTTACTATTTCAAATTTAGATACATCTTTCTTTGTTTAGATCAGAACACGAATGATCTCTGTATGTAAACAGTAAAGTCAATCCACATGCTTAAATTTAGGATCAAGTTTAAGAAACAGCCCTGTTTTCTGTAGCACTGCAATTAATTACATGAGATGAGAATGCAAATTGCAAACCAGGAGGAATTGCAGCATAGAAATACCTTTTTTCAGTTCCGGCACCTCTCAGGTGGGCGCCTTTGCCATTATAAGAGAACAAGGCGAGTTTTCTAGTAAAATAGCACTGGAAACACTGAAGACAAAACATGCAAAGAAATAAAAGTGGAAAAGCAAGCAAGCATGTGAACGTCCTATCAAACTGCTTGCTTCTCCATGGAATGTTCTTTTTTCCAAAGGTTGCCAGGATACACAGCTTTCTTATAATCAAAGTTCCTATGAGCAAAGAAATCCTTCTTAATATGTACCAATTCCCTTTCTTTTTAAAAACGCTCCAACACATTTTCTTCTGTGTTGAAAATTATGCATGCCAAATGTGAAAGCCAAGTTATAAACTTCTAGAAAACAGGATTTATAATGGAAATCAAGCACTACGTAATCACTGGACACACGTTAAAAGTGTTCTTTTGCAGTTTTAAGGTCTGACCCTAAATCTTCAGGGGGGGAGAAACACTTATCAGAATTTCAGATTAAGGTGCATGGATCATAACAGAGAAGCCAAAAGAAACCACAGTAACCTAGGCTAGTTAGAGTTTACATTATAAAACTTTTACCTCACTGTTAAACAATGCCATTAACTTCATCCATTTTCAGAAGGAGAGTCAAGGCTGCCAAAACACACCAACTGTACAGCTGTAGGAAATAATTCCTGCCCACCACTAAATCACTTCTCTGCCACCATTGTTCCAACACAACTGTGTATTTCACATTGAATATGGATATAGCACAAAATGCTGTGTTCTGTTTCCGTTCTTAAGAGTGTCACAAATAGTTGCAACTTGCCAGCTGGGTGAGATCCTGGGTTTATTGCTTGCTCTAGGGTACAGCAATCCCAAAGAGTTCATGGCCGCTCTGATTAAAGCATTTGTATGAGCACAGAAGTGCCTTGACAGGTAAGAGCTCCAAGTTTCTGCTAGTCTTCATTCGCTTTTAAAAAGAAAGGGGAAAATATAACAGCATAACTGTTAGCGTATTTTACAGAGCATATTCATTTTTATAAATTGTAGCGATGCAGGGGTCCTCATGAACCTCTCTGACACAACACAGTCAACCCTTACATTCAGATTTGCTCAGACAAAATGAACAACAAAATAGCTGGCTGAAATGATGTTTAAAATTAATAATGTTTGTGTCAGAGCTATAGTTGCCCTCGCACATTTATCTCTAAATAGAAAGGCAGCAGGAATTTTACATCTGCGAGAAGAACAATCCAGCGCTATGTAATCTGGTGGGGAAATGGGCCAGCAGGAGTCAAGGGAAAGCTAATTTACTGGATGGCATTCAAAATTAGTAATTGGAGGAGCAGGACGGTGAAACTGAAAATCAAGATGTTATACCCTGTTGATGAGGTGTTAGGAAACAGTGTCAGATTTGCCACTTCAGCACAAGCCTCAAGAAAGGGCATCATGCAGTGTCCTTTCAGAGACCTTACCCAGGAGAAATATTGATTCTATTATGAAACATAATATTTTATGTAGAGATTCTGTCTGAGCTTCCATGATCTTATGTCCTCCCTTAGTCCAGAGATTAATCCTAGCAGTCTTGGGGGGGGGCGTAATCTGTGTGTCCTCTCCCTAGTGACCCTTTCACCATGGTAGTGGAACTGCCAGCGGCCACTATCAAGTTATGGTTCCCATATAAGGCGACATCTTTCTACTGACATTTGCATGTGCACAAGAGGAGGTACTGAGTTTTATACCCCATGGTAACAGCCATAGATGGTTCAGACCTGTGGTTTTTATGATATCTGAAACAATGCCACCAGACAAACCAGGGTTTCTGAGTAGCCATCAAACCAAGAACCGATCTGCTTTAGTATAACACCTGGAATGACAAATCTTGGTTTGAGATGTAGCAGAAGGGTGCTGCATGAGAAAAGTAACCCTCAGGTTCTGCGTGGCACATTTAAACTGGCCACTGACCCTGCCTAGGTGATCTCCTAGGTCTCACCTAATTGCCGGATCAGGTTCAGGGGCCACTGTCATGAGTTTGTGAGGCTGAAATGTGTCTCTGAATGAAGGGTGGGATACAAATTACATAAACAAATGGAACTCAGTCAAAGAAAACACGAGATTACAGATGAGATAAGTGAATTAATAAATAACAGCAGAAGTGGTATTAAAAAACAGAGAAAGCTGAAATAGTTTAGATAGGAGATGGTTGGCCACTGATGGAAACCAAATGCTGAACCAGTAATATTCTCCTTATAACTGGGACCCAATAATTTTTAATGCACACATGCAGAAAGAAAACAATAGATTTTGAAGGTGCTCGTGGAAAACATGCCGCAGCAGAACCTAGCAAAAGTCTGGTGATGCAATGAACCCAGCTTTAAATAATACATGATTCAGGAAAAATTACCTGTCTTATATCCACGAACTGTACACATTCTAGCCACATGCCCAGAAAGCCACGTCTGCACTGAGCACATTCTTGTTTATGGGCAAGCATCTTCTGTGCATTTAAGTTCTGCTTTAGCGCCCTGTGTAAATTAAAGTTTTTCTTTTCCAGTTGATCAAGAATAAATCTTGCTGTTAGTTCCTGTATGATTAAAAAGACAGAATGGCTTATATTATTCAAAAGACTTGCAAGAGAACCTCAAAGTGAATGCTTTTAACCCCGGACACTTAGCAGGAGACTCTGTGAGCATATGGCTCCATATTTTAATAATCTCTTATCCAGATGGGCCTTTGTAGCCTTTTACCCCAAGTTGCACAGCTCTGTTTGCAAAAGGCTCTGCCTGATAGGGGTAAAAGAGTTGTTCTCTCTATCTCCAGACGTGCGGTAACCATGAGGCACTGTGAATTTATTGTAAAGGACAGATCAGGTGCCACACTCAAATCTAGCTCCAGGAAGGACGTTTTTCAATCAGTGTCTGTTGATGGAACTTGGAGGGAGGGAGCTGCTGCCAGCCAGTGTGGACAATACTGAGCTAGATGGTAGCTCCCTGTATTCCTATCTGAACATGTTCCTTTTTCCTGACAGAGTGCTTATTGATTTCACGAAGCATGCTAGACTTTTCTACCCACAGACAGCCAGTTAAAGAATTCAGTGCTATTTGTATAACTATTTACAAGATGCAATCAATTTTAAAGCTTCCAAATTAATCTGTTATTTTACAATTTGAGCGAGAATTCTATCCTCAAATTAATACTGAAATAGCTAATCCTTTTTGTCAAAGATGTCCTGAAAATGCTCAGATTGCTCCATTCTGCTTTTTTTCCAGCAAAAAATACTTATTTTGTAATTATGAATGATTCGCTGAGCTCTTTGCAAAAAGATATATGCAGGCCCCAGCCCAGGGAGGTTAATTTTATATAATTTGGAAATAATTTCTGTTTTTTCTTTAAAATTTAGATTTGTGTTAAGGTCTTTAAAAAACCAAGTTAGCTTTTAACTTATTACTCATTGCAAAATCATTAACTCAAACAGAACCAAAAAGAGTAGCCATAGAATCCTATGGGAATATAAAATGGCTCACTGTAAGAGAAAAGCAAATTTATTTATAGCAATTGAGATGCAGTTTGCTGAAGCCACACAATATACATGGCCATAAAGTACATTTGCAGCCTTTCACAGACACATTTTTTCACAGACCCACTTGTGGATGTGGTGCTCAAATTCTCAGCTTGGTTATTGTTAAAGGCTTTATTCCAAAATTCACTACAACGCCCAAACACATATCAGACTACAGGTTAGTTCAGAAGTTCACAACAGAGCTCCAAGACACATGGCTAGGCATTAAGCTAAGACATTGTCCCAATACTCGCCACACTCAGGGCCTTGAAATGTTTTTGAGGTGCTATCATCTGGGGAAGAGTCAAAACCAGACCTTATCAGGAAGCTGGTCTGCTTTCAGCTGCTTAGAGCATCATTCAATGCAGCAACAATTACTTTTGTACTATATGGTTCTTTGTAAGTCTTCATGAAATATACACATTGTCTACCTTATTGAAAACTTCTTCTCATTAATATACTGTTGTTACAGTCCTGTGCCTTTCAGTGCTTTTTTGTGGCTGTTATATAGAACTGTGCTCTTGTATGTGATTTTAAATATCTTCCCCAAGTATTTCAGCATTTTTCAATCTTTGGAGAGTTGCATAGGTTTCACTAACATTTTGCTCTTTAAAAGGACGGGGCAGAAACAGTGTTCATTCAGTGTTTGTGCTCTTTAAAAGGAACGGGTAGAAACAGCTACTATTAACTTTTTTTCCTCTGTACTTAAATACTGTTGGAAAGTGATTGGCTTCCACCATAGCATCTATTATTATTTTCCAAGAAATCACTACAATTTATCAGAATCCTGAAACTTTAATTAACTTAATTTCAAACTCTGTCCACCAGACTAAGGATCATTTTTAGTAAGTAAAACTTTATCTTGGAATACAGAATGCTTATATAGAATGGTTTGAATAACAAGGATTTCATTACTCTGAAATCTGAAAAAGTCATTTTTAAACTATAGGGTGGTATTCAACTAAGTCATACCCAGAGATGACCCACTAAAATCTGTGGACTTAAGTTAGTCCATTGTTATCTATAATTTTGAAAGGTTTTCTCCAGTAACCTTAAGAGTCAAAATGTCCTCCTCTTGTATGGCACTAACTGGATGTTTCTGAAGCAATGGATTACTTTCACAATAAAGTTCCTCCAGTTCAAGATCTTCCATCTGTTTAAACAACACAAGAAATACAGGAAACATCAATACTTTCAACAAATAATAATAATTTTTTATTTGTACCCCGCCCATCTGGCTGGGTTTCCCCAGCCACTCTGGGCGGCTTCCAACAAAGATGAAAAATACACTAAAATGTCACATATTAAAAACTTCCCTGAACAGGGCTGCCTTCAGATGTCTTCTGAATGTCAGGTAGTTGTTTATCGCTTTGACAAATGATGGGAGGGCATTCCACAGGGTGGGCGCCACTACTGAGAAGGCCCTCTGCCTAGTTCCCTGTAACTTGGCCTCTCGCAGTGAGGGAACCGCCAGAAGGCCCTCGGAGCTGGACCTCAGTTTACCAAATGTCATTTCCAATGAGAAGGCAGGGCGTTTTATCTCCTGATCAGATAAAAGTTGCAGGCAACTTCCTGTAGCTTGGCAGATCAAATTCAGGTCACAGGTTAGCCACCCTTACTCTAAAGCGAGGTCAGGCAGGAGCATCTACCCCATGAGATCTCCAGCTTGGCATGTTGATACTGCTGGCTGCTTTAGTATTAGACTTTGATTGCAGTTGCAAAAATAGGCATACTGATTTGGAAGAAAGTCCCTGTGAACTAAATCAGGGCCAAACTATTTCATGTTCAATTCGTTGTTTAAACTTGCATCTAAAAAAAAAAAATAGTAAGCACCAGAGGGGTCTAATCAAAGTCTGCAGCTGGTGCCCCTCCAGTCCAAAAATTAAGCACTGCTGTCCTCAGAGGACTCCATTGCTGAAGTCCCAGAGAGACCAGAGGCTTAATTGCAGCAGGACATTACTATAGCAGGTGGCACCCTTCAACTGAAGAAGTACCTTCCTCTACAGCAGAGCTTTCCAAAATGTGTGTCATGACATGTTAATGTCGGCTGCAGCGTGTAGGTGTGTCATATGACTGCTCCCCATGCTCCTCCCAGGGCTGGAAAGGGGTTAGTTTAACCTCTGGTTTGCTAGTAAACCTGAATACTGTGTTGCAAAATGATGTATGTCTAAAACAGGGGAAAGTTTGGAAAGCTCTGCTGTACAGACAGGGCTAACAACTGGGATGTAGCTGCTACCAGTTGGTTTTGTTGCTGAAGCGGTATCCTATAACACAGTCTGAGATTCACATCCAGCCTTCACCTTGCCTTCCTCTGCTTACAGACTGAGCCTTGCCTCACCTCACCTTGCATCCCACCTGTGCCTACTTAGCATTGTGTTGTTCTGCACCTAGCCTGACCCTCACCTTACCACAGAACAAGACAACACCACCACCCATTTTCCAGGCCTTAGGCAGGACAGACTTTACAGAGCATGGTGACTTTGGCAAAAGGACTTTCCAGAAGTCCATTATGTGCAATGGGCTTACCATAAAAATAGTAGCTGACCAGGGACAAAAAGCTATTCAAATGGATCTGGAAGAAACTATTCATAGTTAGGCCATCCCCACTGTCAACTGTGTAACAAGTTGAGTTATTATACCCTTGATTTCTAGAGCTACCAAAGGGACCTGACACACTGTGCTGTTTGCTAGAAAACCATCCAAGAATGTATTTTTTCTTTATGGTTTCATGAAATTTCTCTAAGTAATTTACAAACCATCTTGAAATAAATGGTACTGACTCTTTGTTCCTTCTTTAATGGTTACTATTCCTCTTATACACATTCTGGTCTATGAATACTTTCCACTGACAAATCAGTAAAAATTATTTTAAATCACAAGTTCATATGCTACATAAGCAAATATTAAGTGGGCTCCTTTGAGAGGAAGTGCATAATAGAAATTTGCTTAATAATATTGCATTTAGCTTAATTTGATACCGTGTGGTTTTATGAAACAACCTAAGCTTATCTAACTCTGTTTTATTAGATAGAGCATACAAAGATAGGTAAATCGATAGATAACAATTCTGCTGATATTATATAAGCAACTACTCAATGTAAGCAAAGCTAGAAGACCTTGACTTACTGAGAACACCTGTATTAAACGTATAAACACAGAGAGAGGATTCTGTGCAGCTGGTATATCTGTAAAACCTTTTATTGTCTTTCCACAAATGAAAGCTTGAGATTTTGTGACATTAAAAAGTTCATACCTCCAGGGCAAGATGAGTGAATAGGCAATTACATTCTGGGTCACATAGTTTGTAGCAATCACCATAAAAATATATCACTTTCTTACAGCTTTTTTTTCCTTCAAATTATAACTATGACAGAATCTCTGAGGTGTAATCCAAAATCTCCTTTACAAGAAACGTCAAAAGATGATTTCATTCTCATAAAATATAGTGAAGAACAGATCAGTAAGTTTGGAACTTGAGTTCTATAGCTAGCACAGGTTCCACATAAAAAATGACTACTAGGTGTTCATGACAATGAACTTAGCAGATATTTATTAATCCAGCCAAAGTTAAAACTCTTAAAGCCCATTGATTTCAATGGAAAAGTTTTTAAATGTGCTAACACTGAAAACAGTGGGACTTAAAAGTGCTTAAATTTAGGTCGATTATACCAACAATCCTTTAAAAGGCTCAGCAGAATATAGGCTAGGTATTTGTTTGCATTTTCAGCAAAGCATAAATGGCAGTTAACTGTTGCAACAAGCACAATTCTTCAACAATTATAATCTGGGCAGTTGTGTGATAAGAACTCTCTAAATATTTTTTAAAGTAACAAAATTAAACAGTATTGACATGGTTCTAAGGAATTTTTCTATGCATACTTACTTGGGAGAAGGAAGTTGCATTGAACTCAAAAAATGTTACTTCAGAGCAAATATCCATAAAACTGACATGTTCCAACACTTTCAAATCCCTTATTTAAATGCTAGAATATTGAAGTGCTTAACTCTGCCTCTTAAACTGACTTAGGGGCTAACTGCATCTTAATGCACACATGTAAAATTGGAGTCTCAAGACCACCTTTCAAAAGTTAGATGTACTCAGCTGTGTGTGGATAGTGCCAATTCTTTTTCCATTGGGAGAAATACTCAATTCTTTTCTAAATCTAGGTCTGTTTGGCTGCAAATATCCTTTAAAAAATGAATCCTTTATTTCTGCCCAAATACAAATTGGCTCACAGACAAACTTTATATCCTCCCCCCACCATTATGTGAGTTTTATAGTTCAAAAGAGCCATATTTTCATGCCAATATACGCACTGTTTACATTACAGAATACTTGCAACCTTTCTTTCCTTTTAATTTACATAATTCTAGTACATGTAAAATGATAGGTGCAAGAAGGCATTCTAGTTCCAAAATCTATTTGGTTTGATAACATGCTTGTTTGGAGTTTCATAATTTGTTGAATATTTTCCTTCTGAAATGTTTTAAAGTACAGCCAAAATAATCTAGAAAAGGGCCTTTGCACATGTAAAAGTATAATGTATGCATATGAGAACACTAGTTCCTCAGTAAAGTATTTTCTACTATGCTCTCAAATGGAAGAGATGAATTTATTGTGTCCATCACAGATGTCAGGTGGAAGACTAGAAAGCCACTTCTAACAAGTAGAAGGATAGTGGCTTTCATTATGAATGATAAACTCATCAAAAGAAGTAGATAAGGCAAATACCACAAAAAGAACCCTTTAGAAAAGTACTGCTAACAAATTATACCTAATCAAACTTTATATTTAAATGCTATATCTTGAATTTGAAGTTGATTACTTGAATTCATAGATGGGTATCTCTTCAAGCAAGTTTCAGAAACTGAATTCCTAAAATACAGGCTTTCTTATGCTTACAGATGGCTTCTGGTCTTCTTCAGTAGTTGTTTGTTGCTAGTTAAAGATGTCTTTTCTATTTTGCTAGCAGTATCGTTTTTAATAGTTCCATTATGAATGACTCAGTTTGCCTCGACACCCCTGAAATTGCACATAACTTGCACCATGCTACTCTTCTATTTCCATCAGGAATGGTAAGTATAGTACAGCATGATATGTTAAATTCATTGCTTCACACAACAGAGTAGAGATTGCTAATGTAAAGAAACAGGCCTGGACCAAAGCAGGAAACACAAATGGTGCCCGCTTCTTCACACTAAATAACAGAAGGTTCTCCTGTACAAGCCTAGCTGAAAAGAATGGATGTTGCAGAGTACTATTTCACATTCCTGTTCATCTTGATGTTGCTTAGAAAGCCCTTTCCTGGGTTGTGCCCTATAGGCCAGACCAGGGGTCTGCAACCCGCTGCTCCGGAGCCGCATGTGGCTCTTTTACACCTTTGCCGTGGCTCCGGGGCAGATACTAGCGAGGGGAGGAGGCGCATTGTGCGCCCCGACACTCCCCACTGTGGCGGGCACTGTACTGGCTGTGACGTCGCATGGGGCGGTGCGTGCGTTAGTCACGCACCGTCCCAACGTCACCTTCCCGCCCGCCCGCTACATTGTAAGGGGCATGTACGCTGGTCACTGCATTGAAAGGGGGCATGTACGCTGGTCACTGTTTTGAAGGGGAGTGAAGAACACACACACAAAAAGGTAAATTGTTAATTTAACATTTATTTCTATGAGGAGGAGTAATTCTGAGGGGTCAAACAAAGAAATAATAAAAAAGTGACAAAAAAGTTATTTTTATAATGACGAGTTTTGCGGCTCCCAGTTGTTGTTTTTTTCGGAAACGGGTCCAAGTGGCTCTTTTTGTCTTAAAGGTTGCAGACCCCTGGGCCAGACCTCTGCCTTCCACTCTACTAAAATTTAATGGAACCTATTATCTCTTGCCTTAGGCAACTACCACACACTACCTCATATTAGGGTCGTTTTTGGTAGGGAACCTGAGTCATTAATGTGTAATGGCAGCTCTTTGCATTACACATCAAATACATTTAATGCTGGTATCAAACGAGTGCTTTCTGCAACAATGCCATGATATATTCAGGTACACAAATATATGAAACACACGTGAGCACAAGGAGATGCTGTCCATGCTTCAGCAGCAAACATAGTTGTAGTTGCGAAAAAGAAAAAAGGAAAAGAAAAAGTTTGCCATGTAATGTACCTGCAGTAGGAAATCACTTTGTGGCTAAAGGCTGTTGGTCAGATAAACTGGAATACTGTGAAACCATATGCAAAGACTGAACATTCAAATGTTCAAGAAAATTATTTTCTGCGGGTTAACTTTTCCAGTTGGCTTTTCTGTATTAGTAAGAAACTGAGTTGAGCAGTGTGACATTATGTAGTGCTGCCCTCAGGTGTTTGCTGATATTATTGCAGAATGCATTCAAACATCCTCTGTAAGCATTTCTATATACTGGGTGGCGTTGGGGTCCAGAGAGCTGTAGGCATACTGCCCTTCACATTGGGCAACTTTCCTGCCTGCTGCTCCAGTTACTAGAATTGCCATCCTTTGCTCAATCACTTTTTATGGTATATCCATACTATACGGTTGTTAACCAACTGCATCCCAGTATTTTCTGACTATTCTTGCTGGTATGGATCTTAAGGTAAGTTAAAGACGTTCATGGAATGAAAGTTTTCTTTCCCTTCATTTTCCCTTCCTCCCTGCCCCCTCCTGCACTACCTGTGTCACCCACAAAGCCTCTCCAGTAGGTTGGGGGGCCCTTCTGAACAAGGTGGGATGGGAAACAAAAGGTTGGTGGCAGAAGGAAGAATTCCCCTAAACTGAGTGGAGGTCCTGCTGATTTGGGGTGGACCACCACTACCCTGCATAGTTCAGGAAGAATCCACATAAACAAGAATCCAAATCAGGTATATTTTTATAACTAATACAAGCATATTACTAAAAATGCATTCCTGCTTCATGTTTCTGAAATCCATTTTACTAATTTTCATAATGTACAGATTATTCCACTGAAGAGACCTATTAATAGTCCTACTTACTGCTGTTGGGAAGATCTGGATATTGTTTCCAGCTACATCTAGAACTCTAAGCCTCTTCAATTTGCAAAGTCCCTAGTGAAAAACGATAAATTTAGTAAAAGCCAAAGGAGCCTTAGCAATATTAAAGTAAATTATATTGACTCGGACATCAGAGGTGAAAGAACAAAAATAAAACAGTTGTCAGAAGTGGGAGACAAAAATCATACAGGGAAAGCTGAAAATGTATTCTAAGAGGGGCTAGATTTTAGTTGGTATTAAAACAATTTAGAATATTTACCTCTCTGGGGGTATATTTACAAATTGAAAATTGATACAGAAGGTAACAAAAGATGACACAGATGATAGAGGTGAGACAGATAGGGAAAGAATATGTATGTAGGTTATTCGCACTTACTTAGGCAGAGGGCTTATTTACACTTCCGCTTATGCCGTGCCTAGAAAGGATGGGTCCAAGCAGTTTTCTGCTTGACTCGTGGTTACTAGGCATGGGTCCAGGTGGTTTTCCCCTCACTCCTTTCCAAGAGAAAACCCGCTTAGACTGGAAGAAATAGTAAACCAGGGAAAACCCAAATTGCCATTTGCTCTGACTGAGCGCTAAAGAGCAGTTTTCCCCAGGGGAAAGCAGCGGGACAAGAGGAAGTGTGGACAAGCCCTTAGTTTCAGTAGTGAATAGTAACTGGGCGGTTCTGCTAAAGGCTTCAAAGAAAATGAGGGATTTGAAGGAAGAGAAACACAATATCACAGTGGTATTTTGGGAAGCAATTCTGGGCATAGCAGGCAGCAAAGCAGAAAGGCAAGGTGAGGTTTCATCCAAAGCAAAATGTATTTTCCTTTAGGCCACCCATGGTAATTCTTGATTAATTGTAATGTTAGGGTATTTTCTGGTTGGACAGTGTTCTTGAAGCTACCAGCATGAGTTTGACCTAACTGTGGGAGGCAGATAGGAGTGCCTGGCGTGCTCTGGTCCATGGGGTCACGAAGAGTCGAACATGACTAAACGACTAAACAACAACAACAACAACGGGTATTTTCAGGGCTGAGCATTTCCCATATGGTGAATATCAATAATGTGCTTATATGAATTCCCTGCACCTTCTTAGTTTAGCAAAACATAACAGATTCTAGGTTGTAGCTAACTAAATTCTACTCAGAGTAGTAGCAGTAGTAGTAGTAGTTATAGGCACAGGTGGTTCTTGGTTTACTGACTGTTGTTTGCTTGGAGTGAAATAAAGCATGATCACTGGTTCAGATGTAATGCTAAGTAAGGGATTGTGGCTTGCTTCTTCCCAGTGTGAGCAGGGAAGAGCAAATCAGCTAAGGGGCACACACAGTAAACCATTAACTATGGCTTACCATGATGTGCTAACTGGCTATAAACAGTCTGCACAACACAAGCTGATTTTTTAAAAAATAAATTAATCCCTGTACAAACTGCATATGACTTTTGTATTGGTCTCAAGAAGACACAGTTTTCAAAGCACACCACTACTCACATCAGGAAGTTCTTCTATTTGATTTCTTGCCAAAATCAAGATCTTGAGTTTTCTCAGGTATTTAATCTCTTCAGGGAGCACAGTGATGGAATTGTTGAACAAATGGAGTTCACACAACTTTCGGAGATAACAGAATTCTTTGGGGATTTTTTGCAGTTGGTTATTGTCTAAACTCAAGCATTCAAGATGTTCAAGCCTATGAAAGGAACAAAGAATTCCAAGCCTCCAACTCTATTTTTCTTTTGTATGTTTACCAGTGAATGTTGGTCTACACATCTGCATCTAGATAGATTTTAATACAAAACAGGATTAAAAGTTGTTAATTAGTCTATCAAGTGAATGTACCTCAATCACCTTACTGCCAATAAAGGTATAGAAAAAAAGCACTAAAACTCAAAATTAATGTGGTAGTTTTTAATTCATAGGTCAGAGTTATGTTTCTCATAGGTCAGAGTTAACCCTGTAACTAAGCACAATCAACTGAAGATGTAGCAGCCCAATAAGTAACTGTTTATCATCAAAGGAGCAAGTAGGCCTGGCATTGTCTCAAGGAATGGGGACATGGGAAAGGGCCTTCTCAATGTGGAACTCCCTTCCTGTAGTAGCTAGACTGGCTCCCTCTTTGTTGTCCTTCTGCCAGCAGGTGAAGACCTTCTTTGAACAGGCTTTGGGGAATTGACTGCTTTGAATGAAAGGGCTGGTGCTGTGCTGTTTTTATTGTAATTATTTGTATGTTTAAAACAAATTATATATATATACTGTATATGGTTTTATTTCTATTTAAATGTTTAATTGTTTTTAATTATTGTTGTTTTTCTCTATATTTTTATTTTATTTTTCTCTATATTCTTGTTTTTATTTGTAAGCTGCCTTGATTCCCATCAAGGAAACAAGTGGGGTATAAATAAATATATAATAATAAAGGAATGGCTGCTGACAGGGATGGAACCTAAACCCTATAAAGCGTACAATACTACAAAACATTATGTTTAAATATCTAGCTTAAGATTTCTATAGGAGCCTTTTTGCAATCCTAATGTGACTAAATGAGAACTTAGGTCTACCTGATGTAACACTAACATGGACAGAACAGAAGCAATTTTTAGTACAGCTAGAGAGTCTCAAACAAAAGATGACTGGGGAGGGCACTGGTGTTATTTTCTTTTTTCTGCTGCTATTGTCCAAAAAGTGTGAAGTGTGGAACCAAAATAAGGCATATAACTTGCTATATTTTATTGTTTTTGCCATTCAGTATTAAGGAATATATCACACCTTCTGCCCAGATAAACATGGGCAAATGCTATGTCTCATACTACCAAATAATGGTATAGGCAGCTTAGGTAAAACTTCAAAATTATAGTAGTTACCTTTGTATCTCTGGAGGAAGATAACTAAGTTGGTTGTTGTTCAGATTGAGGAGTACTAAATTTTGCAATCCATCTGTAAAGACAGTTTTAAGATAAAGTATGTATTATCTATATAGACCTGAATATGCATTTTAATGCCATTGCATTCCATTTTTGTCATTACAGTGTGTGTTTTTATTGATCAACAATGTAACATGGGTGATCATTTCATTTGTTTACTAGGTAAGTACAGTACACGGTTTCAAGGGGAATATGAAGTGTTGCCAAAGGATATAAAGGAAGTATATCCTCAGAAAGGTGACCGGACAGAGTCATGGGAAACTCAAAATGGGAGTCAATGATAGGATAATCCACAGTATGGAACAGGAACAATAGCAGTCCAGTTCTATACATAGTTGCTTGCAAGAAAGTTCTCCTGAATAAAGGGAAGTTACTCCTAGGGCAGTGTGGACAGAATGACAGCAAGGGAACAAAATGAGGACAGAAAGCAGGTTTGTAGACTTGGCTACAATGTCATAAGAAGCCTAAAGCTCCCTGATTGCCCATGCAGTTACATATATATTAATTACAAACATCGTACATTTGGGGAACTGAGACTATTTACGGCTACAATGTTAAGTAAGACAGATTATTAAAAACATTTAAACATAGTCTCCTCGAAAAGTGTCATAGAAGGCTGGCACCATCTTAGAAATTTGCCTTATCTCAAAAGAACAAATGTTTTTCTCTAAGATGGTATGTTCTGCAAGATGTGTATACGTCATCTAAAAAGAGTGCATTTTCTCCAAAACTATTAGGGTTTGCTCATATGCAAATTTATTCAATTGGATTCACTGATGCTACAATCCTTTCCCCTCTGAATGACTTTTCCTGCTGTGCCTTATCTTTCAGATTGTCAACATGAAAAGAGGAGAGAGGAGGGGAGGGGCTGTTATATTATGAATATCTGTAGGTAATTCTGGGAGACTCCATTGGCTGAAGGGTTGGGTAAAAGCGCTTTAATTAAAAACTGGAAGTAAGTTCCATTTAATACAATGATGCTTGTTTATGAGATAACAAGCATAGATTCAGAAACATGATTTATGAACTGTAAGTTTTTATGGAGCAGAATTTCTACAATAGAATATATTATATGTCACATTATATACACTCACATTAAAATGATTTTGAGCAGGATGTGATATGAGCTTACCAAATATTAAGGGTGATATTCTGGTGATCTTGTTTCTAAACAAATGAAGAGTCTGCAAAGACTTGAGGTATTTCAGCTGCTCTGGAACCTCCTCAAAATTATTATTTCCCAAATTTAGTACCTTCAACTATAATAAAATATTTAATTAAACAGCCTTGCATCATTTCTTTCACCAAAACATCAGACACATATGAAGAGTCTGCTGGATCAACCAATGGCCCAATTAGTCCAGCATCCTGTTCTCACAGCAGCCAACCATATGCATATGGGAAGCCCCAAAGCATGGCCTGAGCCTAGATGGTATTCATTTTCTTAAATACGTAAAGGTAAAGGGACCCCTGACCAATAGGTCCAGTCATGACCGACTCTGGGGTTGCGGCACTCATCTCGCTTTACTGGGCAAGAGAGCCGGCGTACAGCTTCCGGGTCATGTGGCCAGCATGACAAAGCCGCTTCTGGCAAACCAGAGTAGCGCACAGAAATGCCTTTTACTTTCCCGCTGGAGCGGTACCTATTTATCTACTTGCACTGCGTGCTTTCGAATTTACTTAATGCATTTACTTAAATTTACTTAATGCATTTACTTAAATGCATGCTATTAAATACTAACTTAAAGCTGAAAACATACCCAGTAATACTGGAACCTAATTCCAAATATAATGTTCAGCACCGTGTAAACCCCCTCAAACAAACACACACACACTCACAAACATATTATTAAGACACTACTATGCTACACAACATCCTGTTGTAGTATTGCTGGGCTTCTAGAATCCTAAATCTCCATTCTTTTTTTATGACAACAGTCACAGCTCATGTTTGTACATGAGGAAATCTAGTCAGTTTCCGTCCATTATAATCAGTTTCTTATTTGAAAACTAAGAAAATAAATACCCTAAATCCAATATTATTTTTAAAATAGCATATTTCACCAGATCACACTGTGTTTTTGCAGTGTACCTTATGCTACAGAATGTGGTTTTGCCATTTTCTCTGTAAGCACTTTTCTGCACTAAGCCTCCTTTCTGTCTGTAATATGCTGTGATTTTAATTAGTTAGGCTATACAGAGCTGGTTGAACTAGGTTTGATCCATCCAAGTTACTTGCGTTAGTTGTGCCCAAGAGTTTGAATACACTCACTAGGAATTTTAACTTTTCCTTCTTTAAACAGTAGGCCTGGAATCCTATCAGAAACTGCATCCTGAAATGATGAGACAAGTATCTCTTTCTCTTCCAAAACATGAGTTAGGAAGGAGAAGCAAAGAGAACCAAATACTTCTCCATATAAATCCACCATATGCCATTATGCCAAAGGAGAAAGCATGATAGGACTGCACCCATTCCGAGAAGAGAGGCTGGCACAGTGCTACTCAAAATAATTATGTATTGTGGTATAGCCAGCACTTTCAACAACACTGCTTTCAGCATGAAGTATAAATATTTTACAATTGTGGAAAAATACACACTTTCGTGCCACAGTCATGGGGCTTTGTGAAAGTATTTTGAAGTAATTTGAGTTTTCCCAGAACATTTTTAAAATGTTGTTTTAAAAAGTGCATATTAGTCCCAGGTTGAATTATACTACTGCCAAGTTTCAGTCCGTCATAAAAAGTTCCATAACCACTTTTATGACCCATAAAAAATAAAGGCTTAGATTGAAAGATGTAAAGAACTATTCCCTTCCCTCCACCCCCAATCCAGCTGTTCAGTCAATGCCTTCTACTTGATTCCAGTTCTCTCCTAATTTAATATGATAAATAACCCAGAAACTAAGGGCACTGTCCAGTTAAACGCTGTGCACCCTTAACCCCCATTGATTCTAAAGGTAAAGCAGAGCTTTTAAAAAGCTCTTAAATCTCTGTCACTGAAACCAATGGAGCCTGAAAGTGTTATCTTTGAACACTTGCATCCTCTATTTATGACTATGAAGATTATAGCATCTTTACCTTTCCATTAGAAATCTAAAACTTGATAGTGGCATAAAATTTTGTCGCAAAGACAAATAGCAGAATTGTTCAAAGAAAGCTGCACTACAGTTCCCAAATGCTCTAAAAAAAGGGTTTTCGGAAGGAACAAGCCCAATCTCACCTACAGAAGAACCACGTGTTCCTCTTGTTTTAAAAGCCCACAACACAACTGGAAACCCTAGGACAGGGGTGGCCAACTCCCAAGAGGCTGCAATCTACTTTCTGAATTAAAATCTGTCAGTGATCTACCCCCGTTTTTGGGGGGTTCAGCTCAAAGTTGTTGAGTTTTTTTAGGGAGGAGGGAAACCCCATTTTTTAGGGGTTCAGCTCTAAGTTGTTCAGCTTTTTTTTTAGCGGACTCAAAGTTGTTCTGTGGGGGGAGCCTGTGATCTACCAGTGATCTACCACAGATGTCCAATGATCTACCAGTAGATCACGATCTACCTGTTGGACATGCCTGCCCTAGGATGATGCTTTGTACTATTTTTTCCCCAATGAAGATTTCACCACCGCATCACTAACCACATCTTTGCTGAGCAATGCAGAACAGAGATCCCAAGCCACCTGAGTACAGTAGTAGTGATTGCCCTAGACCGCTTATCCTAGACCTGTGGCTCCCAACAGGGTCTACAGGGGGGCAATTTGATTTTTAAGGGGGGCAATTCAAGAATGAGTTATTAACAGTTAATGGCCTTTTTGGCTTCCTCCACGTGAATAGGAGTTCACTTTTTGAATAAGAAGAATTATATGTCACCGGGTAGGGGGGTGTCAGGATTTTAGAGATGCTTAGGTGGGGCATGGCCTAAAAAAGGTTGGGAACCACTGTGGACCTAGACTACGGTTACCAGATGTCCCTGTTTCCCGGGGACAGTCCCCCGATTTACAAATCAGTCCCCATACAGAATCCACTGAAGTTGAAAAGTGTCCCCGGATTCACTGAAAAAAATCTGGTAACCTTAAGCTAGGGATGGCTTTTGAACAGGTCCTGACCAGCCTGCCAAATGCCCCCCACACCTTGCGCTGTCTCTTTACCAGCAGCTGAGGGAAGAAAACTCCTACCACTTTATTTTCATGCTAGGTTCATAGGCTAAATAACGCGGTGGGAAAGGCGCTGTCAGAAAAGCATAGGAGCAGGGCTGGGGGGGTGGGGCTGAAAGGTGGCAACCCTAGTGGTTCCAGAGATGGAGGGATGGAGCCCCATGGCGCAGAATCCTCTTAGTCGACCGCAGGATCTGCTGGGCCGCCTCACCCGGCCCAGAGCCTTCATATCCTGAGGCAGCCGGCGCAGGCTGTTGTCCCGCAAGCTCAGTCTCTCCAGGCCCTTCATCTTCCCCAACCCCCGCGGCAGGCGGCGTAGCCCCCGCGCCTTCAGCGACAGGCAGCGAGTCCCTGGCCCACCACGCAGAGCCCGCAGTAGCTCCGCCGTCATGTTTCCTCTCCCTCGGGCCCGGTCAGCTCCGCGGCGCCGTAGAAACCGCGGGAGTAAACAAGGCCTCGCCGTCGCCATGGTAACGGCGAAAGCGGCGCGTTGTCCCGAGGCCTCGCGGCCATGGTAACAGGCGTCTACGTTACGAGGGGCCGCGAGGAGACCGCGCATGCGCAAGGGAGTGGCATAGAGCCCGGAGTGGGTGATGGGAACTGTAGTCCGGGAATGTTAGGAAAGCCGCAGACAGATGCCCGGTCCCTTCAAATAAGAAGTTGAAGCAGGGGCAGCGAGGGGAGGAGATAAGGGCGACTAGTCGTGATTTTTGGCTGCTTCTCTTTATAAAAAGGCGCAGTAGGAACTGAACAAGAAGAAATAGCATTGTTTGTAGGTGGATAACAACAAAAAAGCTATGCAACAAAAAAGTATAGTAAAAGCTATGGTTTTCCCAGTAGTGATGTATGGAAGTGAGAGCTGGACCATAAAGAAGGCTGATCGCCGAAGAATTGACGCTTTTGAATTATGGTGCTGGAGGAGACTCTTGAGAGTCCCATGGACTGCAAGAATATCAAACCTATCCATTCTTAAGGAAATCAGCCCTGAGTGCTCACTGGAAGGACAGATCCTGAAGCTGAGGCTCCAATACTTTGGCCACCTCATGAGAAGAGAAGACTCCCTGGAAAAGACCCTGATGTTGGGAAAGATGGAGGGCACAAGGAGAAGAGGACGACAGAGGACGAGATGGTTGGACAGTGTTCTCGAAGCTACAAACATGAATCTGACCAAACTGCGGGTGGCAGTGGAAGACAGAAGTGCCTGGCGTGCTCTGGTCCATGGGGTCACGAAGAGTCGGACACGACTGAACGACTAAACAACAACAACAACAAAACACAAATGCAGGAGTGTAGAAATTATCTATCTCTAGGATGAGGCCAGGAAGGGGAGGCTGGGACATAGGAACATTGGAAGCTGCCTACTGAGTCGGACCATTTCATCCATCTAGCTCACTGCTGTCTACACTGACTGGCAGTGTCTTCCCCTGGTTTCTGACACGTTTTTCTCCCAGACCTGTCTGGAGATGCAGAGGATTGAACCTTCTGCACCTGCTAATGCAAAACTACAGGAATAGTTCCACGTACAACACTATTTCTTCTAACTCCATGTTTTTCAAAAGTTTATTTTGCATTTCTTTTAAAATCTTTAGTCCCAAGAACTCAAGCACAGGAAAACTGGCTTTGTATATATTTATATATATGAATTAGGAAAGTGATACCTGCTTTAGGATGGTGGTACAGCGGGTTTTTTTTAAAAAAAATCTATTAATCTGTCTGAATAATCATCAGGGCCCTTTTTCAATTAAAAGTTTTTAACTGATGAAATGGTGCATCCCTAAAAACAGCACATGTATTCCGTTTTACAGATGTATAAAATCTCCCCCCACCAGCAGCCACAGCAACTTTTACTGTGATTTGTAGAGAGCAGGGAGCAAACCTTCAGAGCCCCTCCCCTGCGTCATTAACTTGTATTTTGGAAATAGCCCAGGCTAACATTGTGGGGTGTGTGGTTCTGGGGGAAGCTCTTCCCTTGCCAGCCTCTCTTTGCTGTTGCTGTAGTAGCCATGGTTACTGATGGGGTAGAAGACCCTTTCTGGCTGCTATCAACAATAGGCACTCTGCAATAGAATGCTGCTACTGGGAGTGAAAGTATAAATCAATTCTTACTCTGGTTTTCTATAAAAATCTATATCCAAAGCTGAACCTACTCCTGACCAAACATAACACAGAACTTATGAAAGACCGAAAGAATGGTGTGGAAAGAACACAGGCCCAAGGCAGTTACAAGGGAACAAATGCAAAGCAGTGGGATGCGGGAGGCTGATTTGCCACAAACTTCCAGATCTTTGCCTCATTTATCTTAAGCAAGAGAAACATTAGGCTGTCTTGTGTAGATTTAGTGGAAGACAACAGCAGATCCATGTTTCTCTACAGTTTCTCATTTGCAAGTATTTTACACAGCTATATTTAATTCCAACTGCTATTGTGACAGCCCTGCAGACAAAAGAAAAACTTTCTCATAACAGTACATATCTGAAATATTAAAAATGCAACTGAGTGATGCTAAGTGCTTTAAATATTCAAGTATGTTTTATTGTTCTGTATAGTAGTTTAATTATTTGCAGGGATGCTTTATAACTGGCAGCTGCATCTGAAGCGCTCCCTGTAAGTAGCAGTTTTTAATTGAAGCTGTTACTTCAAAGATTTGGGCTTTTCTATCTTACAAGTGTAGGGCTGATTTAGGCATGTGATGGCTCTCTGTCTGACATAGCTCATATGAAGGTACTGCTTGTGTGAATTAGTATCTTTATATGGCAAGCATTTGGGTCTACCTATTCTGGAAATATGACAGCATTTGACCTGCTCCTGCTCTGGGAATCAGGACAGCCATATGCAGGTTTTAAATAATACATGGAGGGTCACTTCACAGCCAAGTTTGGAAAGAATGCCATGCACTCCAGAGGTGATTGTGTAGGGGATCTGTTTGAACTGGAAACCAGGATCAGCAACAAAATTCATTCTTATTCCATATTGCCTTTACTACGACTGCGGAAAGTAGTAGCCATCCTATTAAAGAACAAACCAAGCTCGTTCTTCAAAAAGTCTATGTAAAAGGGAAAGGGTATAGCTTGATGGTAGAACACATTGTTTGACCGGGAAAAGGTACGAGATTCAGGCTTTCGTTAGGGCTGGAAGAGTCCTGTCTGAAACCTGAAAGGCCACGGCTAGTCAGTGTGGACAAATGAACTAGGTCTGACTCAATATTATAGGGCTGTTTCTTATAACCAGGAATATGTTTCTGAGCCTCTGAAGCAGTTATGTTTGGATGAGCAACCCCATTTAAGCTGGGCAGGGAGGTTCTCTGAAGATTTCAGCAAGAGGTTGTTGTTTTTTTAAGTCACAACAATGGTTAAAAGATATTTGACCTAAAGAAGCATCATGAAACCATCTCCTTGTATCACCAAGTTTTTTAGCAATTGCACATTGTTAAATATTCCCAACATGTTTTAGTTGCAATTATTGAAGGACTGCTGTTTATAATAGTTGAAGGGTTGTATAGCCGTGGTACATATACCACTGTTTTTGCTACTAAAGGAGAGGATTGAATGCAAGTGGGGGGAATCTGCAATACACAATTTATTAGTTACATTACAAACACCTTGGGGAATATTTTGTTTAAAACATGATTTAAATTAGAATTAACAGTTCATACAACAAATCTTATATCCCCAAACCCTCATTGCCTTGTAAAAAAAAACCTCGAGCAGAATTTTAAAACCTATCCAAAGATAAGCAGCGTAAAGTGCAAAGATGCACTCATCATCCCTTCCGATGAATCCTGTACTAGCTTTCATTTTCTGTAGGTGTGTCCATTAGAGGTTTTACAGAATTATAATGTTCTCCTAATCCATACGCATGTCTCATATACCTAGAAGCAAAAACAACAGGTGTTATAGCAATTACAAAGATGTCTTCCAAACAAATAGAATGCATGCACACATAGATGCATCCAATGGTTTTATTTCCAGTGGTGTTGCTCAGCTGATGGTAAACCTTCCAACAGTAGAACAGAGAAGAAAACCATTTTCAACTATCGTCTCTCTCCCCGCTCCCCCCTCTGAAATCTGCTCCAGACGGCTAGTTGACCCTTCCCCCTGATGCTACTATGACTGTTTACCCATAATATGTCTCACTAAATTCAATGGTCTTACTCCAAGGTACCCTTAAATACATAATTCAACCAATGTTTTCAGTCACTTATATACTTCTTCAAACACAGAACTCCTTTGAGCCCCAGTGTTTAAAGTATCTACTTACACAAGTATTAGTGGTTTCCTCCTGTATTCCTCACCGACAACTATAGGTGGTGAATCCATTTGTACAACTTCAATCGGCGTTTGCAAGATGTGCGATAGAGCCCTTAGCTGCGAGGAACAATTACATTAAAAAAAAATGTATGAGATTTGTAGTTATTTGTAGCACACAGTATTAAGCGGCTTACAACAAAATTTAAGCATTTTTTTTAAAGTAAGTGTTCTAATCAGTTCTTTGAACAACATAATTTTGCTCCAAAACCTATACATATTGCTTTAGACATTTATTAAGAAATCATCACTGCAAATATGATTTCCCCCTTTTTATTATCTTAATAAAATTAGGTTACTAATTCATATTGACATGACAGTGGTCTCAGTATGCTAGACAGATACAATCAGCAAGGCATGTGGTATGAATGGGCCCAGATGATGGCAGTAAACCTTTTACAAAGTAGAACTGTTCTTCTACCATATAAACAGAACAGAAATGCTCTTGATTTTCTCTGCAGTAAGAATTACCTAAACCTGAAGCAATTTCTTTATTGTAAAAGTAGGGTGGGGAAAACTCTTACTGGACTCCCATCTTTCCTGACCACTAGCCATGCTGGCTGGGCCTGCAGGAGTTGATAAAAACGATGGAAGGTTCACAGGATTCCCAACCTCTCTTGAAGATTTGGGAATATTCTAAAGACTCAAAACGAACAAGCGTTGGAATTTAAGATATTAGGAAAGAGCAGGGCACAATACTTACTTCCAATTGGCCACCCCAGGCAGCTGTGTTTGCTATATCATGGCAGTATTTTTCAAATTCCTCTGGAGGGAGAAAGTGCACCATTTTAAATCTGAATGTTGGAAAACAGAGCAAGCCCAAAAAGGAAAGCTTACATTGGCAATTAAAGTATGCAGAAGAACATAACTTTGCATAGTAATACACAAGGCAAAGAGGAAACAGGCTGAAGGCAAAGATGTCGCCCTGTCAGATAAAAGGAAAGAAACGAGCAAAGCACCAAGCAGTGTTCTGTGAAATGACAAAGTCAATAAATATTATAAAAGGTATGGACAGATTTGCCAAAAACACGTTTACTGTAATAGTTTGTGCTTCTTCTAGATTGCACAGAGGTTCTGCTTTGGGATGTTTCCCTTGGTTAGACAGAGACAGTTTAGTGGGGGCAAGCTTTAACAAATAAAGCTTTAATCTAATGCAGAGTTTTAAGCATGCTTAAGTCCATTGGTTTCAATGGGCTTAAGCAAGCTTAACCCTGTACTGGATTTAGGTCACAGTCATTCAGATATTCTTAAAGTCTCAGCCCCTCTGATGTTCTTAGAGCCACAAGTCAGGTGTGGGACCCTTTGGCCCTCCAGATGTTGCTGAACGTCAACCCTCATCATCCCTGGCCATTGGCGATGCTTGTTGGGGCTGATGGGAGCTGGAGTTCAGCAACATCTGGAGGGCGAAAAGTTCCCCATTCCTGCCATAGGTAGTAATAGTAAGTAATGTCTTTACATCTTGTTGCAATTGATCTATTCCACTCACACACACAAGTTTGCCGTCCAGTACATATTTTCCTAAAGGGAACATGCAATAAACACAGAAAGACTAACTTCTGAGCAACATAAGTAAAATTTGGTTGCAGCTGTTGGGGTCCTTACAGTTTAATTAAATCTGTGCCACTGATACGTGGTAAACTGACTTGGTACCAATTTTCTCTGTAACAGCTGACTCATGACAGAAATATGCACACAGTGGGGGAAGCCGTTTACTTACCATGACTGTACAGATCTCCTGTATTTGGGTTAGTTAGAAATGGTAGGAAGTCATCCACATGACTTTTCATGTACTCTGCCGTTTGACTTCTAAGCGTTGCAACAGTCCAGGAGTTTTGTTGCTCTTTGAGCTGATCTTCAATAGCTCTGTACATGCAGTGACCATCAGATGGGATCTGCTTAATTTCTAACTGCCTCGTGGCTAAACTATGGGCGAGTTTTTGACTTTCAAGGTGCCTAGCTCCTGTTAAATTTTCTATCTCTGCTTCCGCGATTCTTTCTTCTCTTTCTTTTTCCATGGCTGCTTTTTTATCCTGTGGTATGAAAACAGTAAAATGCACGGGGACGTCACATTTGTCCATATCATGAACTAATATCATATGCTTATTGAAAGGGGTCTCAGTTGCCAATGATTCACATCTCAGTTCTACTAACAGAACGGTGCAAAAAGCAAAGCAATAAAGTTGCACAAGTTAAGGGGAGTACTGAAACTTATTCAGAGATTTCAGTTACATCGTTTGCCTTTCAGAAAGGTCACCATGAACATTTCTTGGAATCCAGCTCCAAAGATGGGGTTAGTTAGCTGTAGCCAATTGTGGGCATACATGAAAGAGGCTTGAAGGACCAGAAGAGACTTAACGGGATAACATGCAATGAGATGAAGGGGTCTCTAAACCCTCTCTACCTGATCTGTGCTGGTGACTGCTTCTGTCTGGGCCACGGGGCTGAAACCAGGTCCCAGAGCCACCCTTGGGGACACCAGATCTCTCACAGAAGCACCTGGGTCTGCATGTTGCTCACTGTCTAATCAAGACAATATTCACATCCGTAAGAACCTTACCCGCCTCTTCTGTGCTTTTGTTATTCTAGGAGGCTGAATCTGTTCCATGTCCTCAAGCTCCAGTCTTGCAATATTTATAACCGCAGCATCTTCCTAAATGACAAATGAGAATTGTGTAAAATGTGTAGTGACTAGTTTCTTGAACTTGCCGCTCTAATTTTCAGAGTAAGTTATAGCGCATACATCTGGAGTTTCAGTTCCTTAACAATTCATACCACAGTTTCTCACCCAACCTATTTAATATTCATTCTCTAGTGGCCCCAACAAGCAAGTTATGCACCACGCCAGAAGTATCACTCAGACTCTAAACTGAGGCTTAAGACATTAAGGATGGTGCAAACCAAGAGTTCTTAGTACTTCAGCCTACACAATATGTGGTTCCTGTCTCATACTGTAGCCTAGATAAGCTGCAGGAAGAGGGATTATGCAGAAAACCGGTACAAATTGCATGAAGTCTCGGTGTTGTGCAAGTCTGGTATAGGAAGAATAGCCACCTTCCATCCCAACATCCCAAGGTAATACTGCAAGGTACTACTACCCCATGCCATGTGCAACACCTGACATCATGTGACATCGGAGGAAGGGAAGGCAAAGAAACAGCTGCTGAGGAACAATCTGGAGCTTAAAGTGCACTCCCAAATGCTCCTTGGTAAGTAGGGCTTATTGACAGCAAACTTGTTTGACAGCCAGTGGGGCTTGCTATCGACACTGATCAGCTGATTTGGAGTTGCCACCTGATATGATGTCAGATGATTGACAGATGGGCAGTCTTGTCTACCATCAAAGTTGGCCTGCTGGCTAGGTTAAGTTCCCCCTGTCTGCTGTTATCAGTCAAATTATAGCAGTCCAAATCCTTCCGCAGCCTACAAAGAGAGCTAATCCATATCCCAGGTACTATGGAAAGCAAGTTAGACATTCGCTGTCATTTGATGACACCAGCAAGCAAAATCGATTTGCCTTGGGAACTAGAATGTACAACATCAGCATTTGCCAGCAAATAAACAACAAACATTTATTGAGCATATGATCGCGCTTCGAAGAAGTAACCCAACTCATCTACTTTTATACAGTGCAGCTTCCAAGAATCAGATATGTTTTTAGCGATCATTCACTCACTGTGCATTTAAGGCAAAATAATATTTATCGTGCCCAAAATAAAAAATAAAAAATGGTGTCACAGCATTGAAACCCAATAGCTTAGCAAGTTAGAAATAAACAACGTTCAAACGTAGTTTCAGTGGATATTATGCCAACAGAGCTTTGAAAATGGAGTGCCCCTCAACACGTACTTTACTCTCTTCAGTTAGTGTCTCCTTTAGCTTCTTAAGTTCCCCCTTGTGTCTCTCTTCCAGCTCGGCCTCCAGTTTGGCAACCTCATCAGACAGCTGTTTTCTTCTCTTTTTGTCATTCTTTGGAACGGCATTTTTCATTCCTTGGATTTTGGCTGCAGAAGCACAAATCAGTGAGACAACTGGTGAGTGCCTAGCAATTATGCATGTCACTGTTCATCATTGGAAAGCTGGCCGTCATTAAGTTTAACATTACTACACTGCAGGTGTGACATAATAGGCCGTATCCAAAGCACTCATTCCATGTGTGCAACAGAACTCCCTCTTCTCTCTCCCTGTGTGTGCCTGACACCCTCCCAAATCTGCTCCAGAGAGTTGGGAGAACCCGCAGAACAAAGTTAGGGGCACGCAAGAGAAGTTCTGCTGCACAGCTAGAAGTCCTTGGACTTGAACAGGAAAAAAAATGCATTTAACATTTTTCAATGTATATGCCTGCCTAATGTAACTGCACTGTAAACCCATATTGCAGAAAGTATCTATTTCAGGGGGGGAACCTGCCTCAGTCACATAACTATTAACTACAATGATTATTGTGCATGAACCTTAAAACGTAATACAGAACAAAACCACTGCCTTCCGAACACATTCAAAAGGTGAAACCAGTCTGGAATGCTAGAATGAAATCCAATGAACTGTTTGGAACTATGAAGGGACAGGCCGTTTTTTTAAAAAAACAAACTAAATAAAATCTGGTCTTGCTTAATATTATTTATTAGTTGCTTTTTACAAAAAAAAAAATAATTCTCAAAGTGCACAAATGCACATGTTGAGTTTTATGCTCTGAAACATGTACGACTGAAACATGTACCTTGGTTGATGAACGCCTTGCAACTCAAACGTTTTGGCTCCCGATCACCGCAAACCTGGAAGTGAGTGTTCCAGTTTGCGAACGTTCTTTGGAATCCAAACGTCCGACGCTGCTTCCATGGCTTCTGATTGAGCGCAGGAAGCTCCTGCAGCCAATCAGAAGCCGCGCCTTGGTTTTCAAACGTTTTCAGAAGTCGAACAGACTTCCGGAACAGATTCTGTTCCTCAACCAGCGTACAACGGTATATGTGTATATTTATAGGTATGTATTTAATCCGGATGATGTGTTCAGACAAACCCAGTGAAGTAAAACAGTGATGGGGAACCTGTGGCCCTGCAGGTGTTTCTGGACCACTGGTCATACTGGCTGGCTGGGGCTGATGGAAAGGTGCAGTTCAGCTCCACCTTGATGGCCACAGTTTCCCTATCCCTGGAGCAAAGAATATTCACGATTACGACTAGTCCTAGCAAACATAACAAAACCTACAATGCACAATGCTCCTTCCGGTACCACAAAGCTAAGTAAGAGAGCTGTGACAATGCAGGATGAGACAAGAAGCCACAGCCTGGACTCCTTCCAGCCTGGTTTTAGGCTTCTCACATTAACCTCAGAAACACCAGCACTGCTGCAGCTCCCCCACTTTTGAGGTCCACTGCAGAAAGTGCTCTGAACACATCTGTGGAATTGCTAATGCGTCATGAATGCTAATCGAGGCTCCACAGCAAAAAAACTGTTTGTGGGCTTTGGAAACTGGCACCCCATCTCGTGGACTGTGGTGCAATGTCAACAGGCAGCATGTGATCCAGTAATAGGGTCAGCGTCAGAACAAGGGAACATGATTCCCTCCTTTTCTCCTGTGCTGCAAGCTGGACTCGCTCCAGATTCCATAGCCACTGCCATGCCAAGATTTGCAATATGATTTTGCAAATGTAAGGGACCAGCAGCACCTCATATCACATCTTCAGTAGCAGCTGAACTTGCCCCCCAATAACAAATCCAGATTTCCATACACACTGCCCAGGCTTGTGCTCCGGAGAGGTCACTTTGGTGCTGCTAATGCAGCGGTTTGGCTTCACCCCTGGAGGCGCATTCCGTTGTCTCTTGAGACAGACGGATGACAACAACAATCTCCTGTCCCCTGGTCATGCAGGCTGCGAGTTGGAGTACACTAAAAACTGGGCGACACCAGGTTCAGAAAGCACATACCTGTGTTTGCTACAGAGCCTGCAAGCTTATACAACACTTACCCGGGAGTGAGGACTCCCACTGAACCGAATTGGACTTATTTCTTAGGAGACACAAATAGGATTGTGCTGCAAGGAGGCTTGTGCCTCCTTAAAAGATGAAACATACTTCTTTTCTAGCACATTAAAGTTCATGAACAAGAGCCCATTTCATCCTAGGAAGCAGGATTTAACCTACAAAGGCCCATGTGCCGTAACACATCTCATATCTTTTTTCTGTTTTATACTTAAGGCGTCATATTTGCAGGGCCACGTTATCAGAACATCAGCATCACTGGTCACCTGCAGACACTGACATCCTTGCAGGGGGTCAGCTAGCAACCCTGCTTGGTCCTCAGCAACTCCTGTCTGGCAGTACTTACCACATGAGCAGTGGCAAGATCTAGCCCTTGCCTTGGCCTTTCCTTCTGGGTGAGGCCCACCCAACCAAGGCATCTTACCCAAAGCTTCACCCCTTCCAGGGTCAAAACCAGCCCTGTGCAATTTGCTCTAGGAGTGGACCAGAGAACCCGTGTTATATGGTACAGCTGCATACATTTACTTTGCCAGATACACTGACCCTGTTAGGTCTTGAAGGTGCCACAAGCCTTTCTCCTGCTTCTATTCCTTCATTTCATAAAATTTATATACCGCTTGATTGTAATGTTTAAAAACCCACAAAGCAGTTTACAAGGAGACAAAACAATGAAATATAGAAAAAATTGCAATGTGCAAAACTTAAAAGAGAAAGCAGATTAAGGTTCCCGCAACTTCCTAAGCTTCCAGGTGGGCTTGTCCCAACAAAAATAACAGAAATAGAGTTGGAGGGCACCCCAGGGATCATCTAGTCCCGTGGTTCCCAACATGGGGCACACGCCCTACAAGGGGTCAATCTGATATTTAAGGGGGTCAATTTGAGAATGAGTTATTAACAGTGAATGGCCTTTTAGGCTTCCTCCACGTGAACAGGAGTTCACTTTTTGAATAAGAAGAATTATATGTCGCAGGAGGGGGGGGTGTCATCAGGATTTTAGAGATGCTTAGGTGGGGCATGGCCAAAAAAGGTTGGGAACCACTGATCTAGTCTAACCACCTGCAATGCAGGAATCTTAGTTGCATCTTGCCTTACGGATGGCCACCTAACCTCTGCTTAGAAACCTCCAAGGAAGTTTTCAGCAGGCGCCGCAAAGCAGGTACCGAGACGGCGCCTGCCAGGTATCAAGTGGCGGGGAGTTCCGAAGTGTAGGCGCTGCATATACAGCCCGCTAAGTGAAACTCGCCCACCCACAAACCCTCCTTTCCTGGCTCCCTAGCAACCCGGCTCCCCCGCCCCCCTTTCATGGGGGTCCCTCCCTCCCTCCCTCAGCAGCAGCAGCGCCTGCCTGCCTGCCTACTCTTCCCTCGGTCTTTCTGCCCCAGCCGGCTCCCTCACCTTGCAGCTCGCGCTTCTCCTTGCGCTGCCGCCGGGCCAGCAGCTCCAGGCCGCCCCCCGCCGCCTCTTCCGCAGCGGCCGGCTCTTCTCCTTCCCCGGGCCCGTCCATGGCGGCCCGCGTGACTCCTTCGCTCGGGCGGCTCTCGGCCACGGCTGGCCCCGCCCCGCTTGCCGCGAGGCCCCGCCCCCAGGCGTTGGGGAAAGGAGCGGAAGGGACTCGGCGCACGCGCCCCAGGCGCCATCGCCGCGAGAGACCATAGACTCCTGGCGATGGAGGACTGCGCAGCCGCGTGTGACTGTGGAGCTAGGAAAAGTGAAGAGCGATCGCTGCGATGACTTTTTCAGGATTTCCGCCTACAGCTGTGACTGGGCGGCAGCAGCAGCAGCAGAAACACATTTGCTGATTTGTTTATGTTAGTGAGAATTTACTTCCCATCAGGTGTCAGGGGGATAAAAAAAAATACACAATATTTAGGAAACATCTGAAGTTCCCATAAGTTTTTAGTGCCTGATATTTTATTATTTTTTAATATTTTGCTGGAGTGGCTGGGCAAATCCAGCCGGATGAGCGGGGTTAAGAACAATAAAATTATTGTTACTATTATTATTAATCGGAGTTTCCCCTCATATGGTTGGAAGAGCTGCCCCCAATCACGACCTCAAAAGCTCAAGACTTCTCTGATTTCTATGGGCCTCAGCCACTTCCGCCTTGTGGGAGATGTAGGGAGAAAAAGGCGTCCAAAGTCAACTCGGAAGCTAAAACTATACAGTATCTAACCTTTTCCTATCTCTATGGGGAGGGAGGGAGAAACATGGGAAAGAACCGAGGGAGGGAATGCATTCCATTGAGGAAGCGCGCCACCCAGTGGCCCTTTGCAATATCGCACCTCCAATTGGCTTGGCTTCACTGATGGTTCTTTTGAATTTCGGCCTTGTCTCTGAGTCTTCTGATACGTGCTCTTAAAGGTGTGGTCCTTGCGGCAGGCAAGGATGGGGCACTTGTGCCCCATCCAAAGGTTGCCGGCTGGGGCAGATGCGAGCTGGAGACCAATAACATCTGGAAGGGCCATACATCCCTGTGAGGGACTCTGAAACTCTGGTCTGCCCCCCAAAAAGTTTTAGAGGAACAGCAATGGGAATAGAGCTGTCAAGTCAGAGATTCAAAAAAGCAGCTTCTCACACCCCTCGCCAGGTTGAGGGAATGGAGACAGGGCAAGTCGGAGAAATAAAAACAGAACATGTTAGGGTATATATTAAGAATGGCAGGGGAAACCCAGCCAGATAGGTGGGGTATATTATTATTATTATTATTAATTATCATAATCATCAATCAATCTTTATTATGGTCCAGAGACCCAACAAATCATTACAAAGCAATGCACATCATCATCATCATCATTATTATGAAATATAGTTCTAGCATAGTAGAGCTTTGGGGCCAAAGTCCATGTGACCTACTGGCCATAGGAGCTTTTGGGCTGAGGTTGGCTGAATGGTGCAGAGAACTGAATGGGCGGAGAATGGGAGATTGGCAGAAATGTCTCCCTGAGCCTCTGTAAATTCAAATGGTTTATGGAAGGGTGTGTGTGGCACAGCAAAGAGCATGGCTTGGAGATTTGGGGGGAAATGTAAAAAAAAAAGTTGGTTTCACCTGGTAGCGCTAAGCCCTGGTTGCCCTAATGGTCCAGCATCCGCTGACATAAATCAGGGACTAGGAGAAATGGAGAGTTAAAACAATGCAACAAACTAAAACACTATAGTTCAACAATGGCAATTGTGTAGTCATGTTTCAAATCAATTGTATCCTCTCAGTTAACAATGTATACTAAGAACTGGGGGCAGGGAGAGTGTGTTATTCACAAGAAACCCTAACTCTGTGTATTCTGTCCATAACTATAATTCCAATCTCCTGACATGAAGTTTGAGGAACACTAAGGCTTTGTAGCTTGTTGCTTGCAGTGGACCAAATTTCGCTGACCCTAGTATGGCATGAGGGGATCCACAAATCACAAGAAACAAATGAACTTAGTATATCATATAGGGAACAGCAAGAAATTTGAGCCCAATGAGGGGATAAATAGATCAACTTTCATGTTTGGAGACAACTGGATTTTTGTGGGAGGTGTTTAGGGGTAGCTGCGATACACTGGCATGCGGAAAGCTATGGCAGTAGAAAAAATTTAGGTTATGCTAAGAGTTTTTCACACTTCACATTTCTAATGAGAACACTCTTAAGCCTTGGGATTGAGACTCCTTGCCTTGTTCTAAAAATAAAATGAATAAAAATAGCAGAAGGATTATAAAAGAAACGACAGAGGCGCCGTATAGAATAGATAATGGGAGTGAAACAGCATTGCAAGAGCTCAAGTTTCAAGATAAGAACTGGAGAAGGCTCCTCTTTGTGTAAGTGAAGACATTGTCACCATAATAACAGCTGTCACTTTAATCTGCCATAGTAAAAGGCATTGTGTTTCAGCAGCATGTCGACTTTGTAACGCCATAATCTTTCATATAATGCAAAGCTTTTGACATTGTTAAATATTGCATTAATTTAGAAGAAACGCCCGGGCATAAATTCTACACATCTTTGCGATCTGCTGAGAGGTCAAATGCTCTGTTGCTGCTGATGTAAACAGGAGGACAGCAAAAATGTTGAAGTGTATTGCAATGAGGAACAGAACCAAGTGTTGGGCACCAGGGGTCTTGAACCAGGGGACTCGGGGAGAGGGACCCAGGCGCTGTACTTCCTGCACCACCAGGGCAGCTTTCAGTGGGAGGGAGCTTGCAGCCTGGTCTGTGCTGTGCTGCACCACCTCCCCTTTCATGGCTGGAGGTAGCATTACAGCTTGCGGGACCAGGCATCGGGCTCCCCATACCCCAACCCATACAAATAAAAGTCCAATAAGACTGGTTTGCGGTCAAAACAGGCCACAACATTATTGATTACAGTGGTACCTCGGGTTACAGACTCTGCTAACCCAGAAATAGTACAGTCATACCTCGGGTTGGAGTAGCTTCGGGTTGAGCATTTTTAGGTTGCGCTCTGCGGTGACCCAGAAGTAACGGAACGTGTTACTTCCGGGTTTCACTGCTTGCGCATGTGCAGATGCTCAAAATGAGGCCACGCGCATGGGCGGAAGCGGCAAATTGCGACCTGTGCACGCGCAGACGTGCAGTCGCGGGTTGCGTTCTACTCTGGATGCGAACAGGGCTCCAGAACGGATCCCATTCGCATCCAGAGGTACCACTGTACCTTGGGTTAAGAACTTTGCTTCAGGATGAGAACAGAAATCGGGCTCCAGCGACGCGGCGGCTGCAGGAGGCCCCATTAGCTAAAGTGGTGCTTCAGGTTAAGAACAGTTTCGGGTTAAGAACGGACCTCCAGAGCGAATTAAGTACTTAACCCGAGGTACCACCGTACAGATGAAAGAGGTTTGGCTTGGGCATGGGGCAATCTAAATACTTCTGGCCCACTCACCGGAAGTGACGCGTGGTCAATCCAGACGGAGGTTCCTAAGACTTACATCCAATAGGGTGGCCTCCGCAGGAACTGCTGCTTGGGGGAGTGCCTTCGGCCCTGCCCACACCCCTGGAGGCAGGTGGACATGGTCACTCCCCCCCGGATCCCTTTAACGGGATACCCCAGCGTTTGGAGGGGCAGGCGGAGACTGCAACCTCCCCTCCATCCGAAACAAATTATTGCCACAATGCCCAACCAGTTGTGACAATTGCTATGAGGTAGGCAAAAACTGGGACGCGGGTGGCGCTGTGGGTAAAACCTCAGTGCCTAGGACTTGCCGATTGTATGGTCGGCGGTTCGAATCCCCGCAGTGGGGTGAGCTCCCATCTTTCGGTCCCAGCTCCTGCCCACCTAGCAGTTCGAAAGCACTCTTAAGTGCAAGTAGATAAATAGGTACCGCTTTATAGTGGGAAGGTAAACGGCGTTTCCATGTGCTGCGCTGGTGCTGGCTCGCCAGAGCAGCTTCGTCATGCTGGCCACGTGACCCGGAAGTGTCTCCGGACAGCGCTGGCCCCTGGCCTCTTAAGTGAGATGAGCGCACAACCCTAGAGTCGGGCACAACTGGCCTGTACGGGCAGGGGTACCTTTACCTTTACCTTAGGCAAAGCCACCAGGTCAGTGCTGGCGAGGGAAGGAACAGGTAAGTGCCCCAGGTGCAGGCTGCCTAAATGGGAAAGGGAAGCCCACCTTCGGCTCTGTCAGCTCCGCCCCCTGTCACAGCGCAAGTCCCAGTCTGCATCCCCATTTCCCAAAGCAGGGTGCAGGCTCGGATCCGGTTTCTGATAGGTGGGGGAGGGGGGCTTCTCCGCCTCCCCCGCCTATCAGGAAGGCCATGGCAGTTCCAGTTCCCACGTCAGGGTGTCCAGTGAAGCCTCTGCCATCCCACAATGCCACTGCACCAAGAGGGGTGAGCAGACTTGTCAACCAAGCTGACCCAGGTGACCTGAGGAACCAGTAGGGCTGGGTTGGCTCTATCAAATTGTTGCTCCAAGCTTGGTTTCTTAACATCAGCAACTTGTCTGCAAAGGCAGGTGCTACACAGATGCCAATCTGTCCTAGGTCACGCCTGCTAGCCGATCACAGACCATGTTGAATGCTTTGCAACCTGTGGATTCCTGTCTGCCTGTTGTGGACTGTGCTGTTTGCTGGGTCTGAGATGCCTTCTGCCCGTTTTGAATAAACATACACAAATTTATTGTTGTTAAAATCATAGATAGATATTTGGAGGATCTTTACATTTTCACAACATGCGGAGAATAATATGTGTTAAAAAATCAGAGAGAGGAACTGAGGGAAGTCGTAGGGGGGAGGGAGGGAGGTTATGGGGGGAAATATAATGAAGATGATTTGTTGGAATAATTTGTTATGTGTAAACATTTAATAAAATAATTATTTTTTTAAAAATGAGATGCCTTCTGCCCATCAGTTTGATTATGGGCTTCCAGATTACTTTTTAAAATTACCCATTGATGCCATGAGGTGAGGACGACATTTACAGCTTTGAGGTTCCCACCCGTTTCCATAGCATATTTAGGTGCACTGGTGACTATTCCCCTCACAGAACTACAATGCTCAGAGTGGTTGAATGATCAGTACCTCTTCCTAGGAAACTCTGGGAATTGTAGCTCCTTGAGTGGAATAGGAGTCTCCTAGCAACTCTCAGATGGACGCGGGTGGCGCTGTGGGTTAAACCACAGAGACTAGGACTTGCCGATCAGAAGGTCAGTGATTCAAATCCCCATGATGGGGTGAGCTCCCATTGCTCGGTCCCAGCTCCTGCCAACCTAGCAGTTCGAAAGCACGTGCAAGTAGATAAATAGGTACCGCTCTGGCAGGAAGGTAAACGGCGTTTCTGTGAGCTGCTCTGGTTTGCCAGAAGCGGCTTAGTCATGCTGGCCACATGAAGCTGTATGCCGGCTCCCTTGGCCAATAAAGTGAGATGAGCGCCGCAACCTCAGAGTCGGCCACGACTGGACCTAATGGTCAGGGGTCCCTTTACCTTTAACAACTCTCAGCACCCCTAACAAAGGACAGTTCCCAGGATTCTTTGGGGGAAGCCATGGCTGTTTAAAGTGGTATTGTTTTAAATGTATAGGGCAGATGGAGCCTCAGTTTTACTCAGAATAGATGCACTGAAATTAATAAACATGACTAAGTTTGGTCTATTAATTTCAATAGATCTACTCTGAGTACAACATAGCTGAATACCACCCAATTTTCTCAATATTTTTCCTGATAGGTGAGCCTGCTCCCTTCCTTTGTTCTCACAGAAAAGTCCAGCAGAGGCCCATAACATAACTGCAACATTGTCTAGGTGAGAGGGGAGCTATTTCAGAACTTCCCCTGTTTTAGTTTCATTGAAGGGTACCTGTAGCCACAACGAGTCATTGATCATGGCGTGAATGTCGGCTTATAAGAAGACAGGGCCATCTGCAGCACCCAGTCACCTTGTGACCAAAGTTTCCTGCACATCTGCATCTGAGTTCAAATCCAATCAGAGAGGCAGAGATATTCTCACCTCCCTCCTGTGACCCTATGCTACATATAACCAGCTTCACAGCCAGTTACACGCACACACTGTGGTAAGTGGCATGGGACTGAATCCAGGATAGACAACAACATGCCTTCCAGATGTTCTTGGACTCCAGTTCCCATCAGCTCCCAGCCAGCCTGGACAATGGCTGTGAATTATGGGATCTGTACTTCAATAAGAACTAGAGGGCACCATGTTGCCTACCGTTGGACCAATAGCATCTAGAGGTACCCAGAGATTGCCTTTGTCAGAGCAGAACATGTCCTTGCTGCTTCTCTCATTTGCACACTGCAACAACACGGAGGATTGAGAAGAAAGCAGAATTTAACATGGTTGCTTAGTAAAATTAACAGCTTTTGATTAGTTCCTTATCAGGCTCTAACATATGTGTTTGTGTAATGGCTCTGTGCATTCGTGTGCCTTAGTTTGAGAACTTTCCAAATTTAACAGAGCAGGATTCCAAATCACCTGAATGTTCTGCCTCATCCACATCGTACGACAAACATAATATTCTAGGTCCTTTTAAAATCCCTGACCACAAACCAATATAGGCTGGAGCAATCTAACCGACACCTTGTTCCCAAATCTCCCCACCCCTCCCGCCTCTGTCTCTCTGCAAATATGTGCTTAGAAGGGAACAAGCTAACAGGTGCATACATTCTTCTTATAAAGCATCCAGTTTGCAGGATGTAGCATTGAATATTGGTGGCTCAAAATTTACACATACATGTTTTCTAGCCAGTTTTGATCTCTCAGATCTTGAAAGTCTGTTTTTCCAGTATGTCTGGAGTTTTATTATTATTACTGCTGGGGGATTCTTTATCTGCTCACTTCCATATGGTCAAGAAGGCACAGGAAGTAGAACTCCTAAGGTGTGACATTGTATAGCACAGCAGGACATGCAGGGAGAAGCCTTTTGTAAGTTTATATTTGAAGGTACATTGGTCTGGCTCATTTTCCTGTGCGTTTTTTGGAGTCACAGTAGTTGTGATTAAAGCAATATTCATCACCAGGGGGAACTGCAGGCAGAGAAATGATGGGTAGGGATGCAGGAGTATTTAGATTCGGTTTGCATTTAAAGACGAACAAACCTAAGCTTCACTTTCTGAAATAATATGCAAACTGAAACACAGCTGTACATGAAAATTTGAACTTTTTTGAATTGTGCCATGCAGTCATCCAGTCAAGTAATGCTTACAAAAATGCATGGTCCCCAGTCCTGCCCCCCCCCCCCGCCCGCTTTCACAGAATGGTGGTCCGTGAGCCACAGTTTGGGAACCCCTGTACTGAACTATATGTTGGGCACATAGAATATTACAGGGCAATTGGTTCTGTAATGGGCAAACCCCCTTTAGGATTCCTCTTGAGTCATTACTAGCCATGCCAAGCCACAACACACAGAACTATCATGAGTTTGCCATTAGGCTACCTAGTGGCCTATCAGTGTTACAGTTCATCGACTGTTGATGGCTCTTGCCAGTGTATTTGCTGTGCCAGATGAGTGGGTTAGGCTAATGATGATTTTAATTCTATTTTTAATACTTTCATTTTGGTAAAGGCTGGACCTTTTGAATTCTAAATCATTCTCCAGATCCAGTTCCCATGCTTTGGGCTAAAGGGAACCTTCACTGCAGAAGTTGTTCAACCTGTTTCTAGGTTAAAATCCAAATGTCATTAATGAGTCACTTTATGATTTCTTTTGCAGGTGTCTATTCGTTAGTGGATGATGATCCGGAGACCTGCTGTATTCCCTATTTTATTTGCATATCATATTATACATCATATCATGATTTCTTATATTTCTTATCTTTAAAATATAATACAGCCCACCCCAAAATACCATCCAAGAAAATGCACATGTATCAACAAACCAGATGGTATATAGAGAGGGACTCTAACAAAAATAGCTCAACTGTCAAAGGCTAAGAAGATGTGAATTTTCAATGTCTGAGAGACTGTGCCTGGTGCTCCTCTGTAAGGGAGGAGTTCCACAGTTTTGGGGACCCATTAAGGGGGCTTGCATTTCGGAGGAAGATGGCACCACAAGACTTTCTGCAGGTTGCAACATCCTACAGGTAGCAATCATTATTCATTATGCACATAAGATATGTTTGGCTTTTCATTCTCAATTATCCATGAAAGAATCATTGGCTACAAACAAATACAGGCAGAACATTGCTATGAGGTTTTAAATAAGAGCCCAATGCCATAGCAATTATCTATTGCTATGGAAGAAATACGGGTGTGAAATTTACTGACCGATGCTGCATTCCGTTCTTTAATTTACAAGAAGGCTAATAATCCTTTAAAATCCCACTCCTAGCAAAAATCCTAAATCTGCCAGTCATTTTAATCCTTTTCACAAGGAGCAAGAATTTCCATCATGAGATAACTGGCCCTTCGCTGAAAATATGGCTGTCACCTTAATACTTATCTGTTAATTGCAACAAGGAAATCAACTCCTGCAGCTTCTCTCCACTGATAGCCAGATTCCTCTAAACCCCTCTCCACTTTCTGTTGCTTCAAGTCCTGACTAGAGAGCAGAACAAGGGGGACCTGCAACAAAACATTGCAGTGTCAAGTGCTGCAGTTCAGGATTCCAGCAACTTCATTCCGTTCTGAAATTGAGAGCTCTCTGCTTCCCTCTCAATTTCACCCTCACCCTGCTCTCTACTTAAGTGCCTCATCCTTTTCAGCATTTCAAGCCAGCCTCCTCCCACCTGTGCCTTAGAGTGCCTTAGATTAGAGGCCCCTCTCTAATCTATTGCAGACTCCCTTACCACAACTATAGTCTAGTCTAGTCTAGCAGCAGTGTTTATGGAAGTTTATGGATGCATGCCAGTGGCTGCATTAAGGAAATGTTTCATCAGGGATGCGATGCAAAATTATCAGGATTTTCTTTACAATCATTAGGACCCTTCAGACATCCCTTTTTGTGTGTGGGGGGGCATTCACAATTATTTGTGCTTACAGTGGTATCGAGACAGTTGTACATGATCCTGCTTTCAATACTGTTCGTTACTGCAACAGTTTGGGGGCTCTGTTTTGTTTCCAATCAGTGCACTTCCTTTCAGTGGTGTAGCGTGGGTTGTCAGCACCCGGGGCAAGCCAAGCAATTTGCGCCCCCCCCCGCTGCACTGTCCCTCCCCCAGATAGTCCCTCGCTCTCTCTCCGCACCGCACCGCACCGCACGCCTGGCACCCACCCCTCCACAGTGGCCGGCGACCCGGCGGCTCGGATCGGATTCGCACAGCCAGCACTGCAGTGAGAGAGAGTGAGCCAGGTAGGGGCAGAGAGCTGCGAGTGCGAGCGCCCCCCCCAGATGTTGCACCCGGTGCGGCCGGCCCCCCCTGCACCCCCCACGCTACGCCACTGCTTCCTTTAACTTCCTTGTGGATTCCTGCACATTTTTGGACCACAAATGTTCTGGTTCATTTTTTGTCCTGCTTTTGTTGCACCACTGATGGATTTATCAGTGCATCAATGACATGTTGCAGTATATCTTCCTGCCCCCCCCCCGAAACCCACCAGTCTAGAGGGGCCCTAAGACTATCCTAAATAATTTGAAAATAAACTCAGGTACTTAACTAGTACAACAACCACACACACATATATATAATATACACCTTTTTGCAAAACAATTTCCCTCAATACAATGTATTTTGTTACATTATTCTCACTAACATATGCATTTGTATGTTCACTTTACCCTATTGTTTGCATTGTTGTACACATTAGGTAAAGGTAAAGGGACCCCTGACCATTAGGTCCAGTCGTGGGGTATTTGTCACCCATCATAGGTTATGGTCTCCAACTCCCATCAGCCAGCATAGCCAATGATCAGGGATGGTGGGAGTTGTAGTGTAGCAACTTCTGGAGAGTAATACCTGGTCCCGCATACCTGCTTTTGGAGGAGATATTCCCTCTATTCCATCTGATCACTATGAGGACTTTGGTGTTGAACTAAGAACAAGCGTTAGATGCTTTCCCCCCCTCTCCCAACCTCTTTCTGTTTTCATGCAATGTCTTTCAGAATGCAAGCCTGAGAGCAGGGCCTGTTTGACTAAACCTTAGTAAGCTGATTTGGGAGCTTTTGCCGGAGCTGAAGGGGAGGTGGGCTGAAAAGGCCCTAAATCAGGGGGGAGCTGGCCAGAGTGATGCCCCTCAGATACTGCAGACTCCCATCACCCCTCGGACCACACGGCAGCTGGGACTCATAGACATGGGGAATCCGAAACATCTGGTGGGCACCACCTTGGCTACGCCTGCCAATGTACCGTATACATTATGGGAAACAGGAAAGGGAGGAATGTCTCATTTAAGATGGTGCTTGCTCACTGCAGGTTTTTTTTTTAAAAAAAATTATAATATGCTGCAGCTATGGATAATATGCTTGACAGCTATGGATCAGCGGCACCCTTTCAATGCAAAGTTTCAAAATCGAGGAATCTGAAACGCTGCATTCCCCCAAAGGCGCCGTATGCGCTCCTACACGTATCAATGCAAGTCTCTCTCTCCTCCACCCGCAGCAACTTTTCCTGGGATTTGGCCGCAGCGAGCAAATCCTCGGAGCCCCTCCTCCAAGCGACCCATCGATTAACTTGCACCTCGGAAGGAGCCGGGGCTAAGCTTTCTCCCGCCCCCGAGAAGCCGGGCTTGTGTGTCTCTGTGTGTCGTCCCCCCCCCCCACCCCGCTCTGCCTCTCCCCTCCCCCGCCTTGTGACACGCACATTGTGCGAGTGTGTGGAGAGGGCTCTTCCCTCGCCAGCCTCTTTCTATCTCTGCTGCTGTTGCTGCTGCTGCAGTAGTCATGGCTGCGGACGGGGTGGACGAGCGATCGCCTCTGCTGTCAGCCCCCAGCTCGGGCAACGTGACGCCGACGGCCCCGCCGTATTTCCCGGACAGCAGCCCAAGAGGTAAAAAACGGCGAGGGGGGGCGGGCAGCGACGCCCCACCTGGCTGCCCGCACCCCAATCTCCAGGTTCCCTTTTCTACCCCAGAGGGGGAGTTTTATTATTATTAATTAATTCGTATCATTATTTGCATGCACGTTCGCCCCCCCCCAACTCCCTCTCGCCCCGGTGCCAACTTGTGCGGGTGCAGATCTGGTTCGCTGCTGGGGGGGGGGGGTTCGGGAGCCGCCTCTGGGGTTTCGTACCATTGCAGGGGTCCCCCCCCCCCGTTTCTTTCCCTGCATATTCAAGGAAAGACGGGGGTTTTCTTGGGGTGGTGGAGGAATGAGTTTGCAATGTGTGTAGCTGCGTGTCTTTTCTCTTGTGTGTCCCTCCCCTCCATCAGCCATGAGTATACATGGTTAATGGCAAGGAAAGAATCGATCACGCAGGCTTCCGCACTCTTCGCGAGTTGAGTGGGGGGCTCCCCCCCTCTTTTGCTTTTAAGGTGTGCGGGGGAAGGAGTAGGGGGGGGGCAGGGCAGGCATCGGCGGCCCACATGGCTCTCGTGTCCTTGAGGGAAGGTTTTCCAAGAGCCTTTCATTCAGTCCGTATTGCTCCCCGCCTCTCCAGTTCTGCTGATTCAGGGGGCTCTTCCCTAAAGGACAAGGTCAGGCACACCAGAGACGACTTTTGAAGCTTTGGGGGACCTCGATCTTTGATATAACATGTAAATATTCTCTCTCCAGCCTGTTCCCCACCCTCCGCCTTTCTTGATTAAATAAAAACACACGCCCATCTCGGAGTTAGTAGGGAAAGGGCTGGCTTACAATGTGAGAGATGAGAGGAGATAACGCAGCTCAATACAATTTATCAAAGATTATGCAAGTGCCAAAAAGGCTCCACAAGGCTGGGATGTGCCCCTGTGGCTGGGATGCAGGCTGTGTGTGGTTTCTGATAGAGATTTAGCAAGCTGAATCTGACACTTGTGCCCTTTGACCTGGAAGCGCTTGCTCCCCTTCTTTAGGTACATGGGGCTTGCCTGATTCTCATTTGCACTCTTCATATGCCCACGAAACTCATTTTGATCACCACTCTGCATGTTTCGGTGTGGAGATCAGCTATTGAAAATAGGTTCTGATGTGCAAGGATTTCCCTTTCCTTCTCTCTTTATCTCACCCTTGCCCTTCCACTTTTTATGATGGTGTGTGTTGGTGATTGCAATGTGGTCGAATAGATGGTTTAAATCACAGCTGACATTTATTTGCATAACTTGATGGCTAGCTGTATCCTTAAGAGTGGTGAATAGGGAGTAGGATTTGTTTAGGCCTCACCAGATGATATGTCAACAGCAAGGGTTAAGGACCTAGTAGATCCAGGCCTCTGGTTCTGGCTGTTATTTACTGCCGTGTCAGGGATGGAGAAATCTAAGTCCCTCCAGACATTGTTAGACCATAGCTCCCATCATCCCTTACCACTCTCCAAGCTGACTAGGGCAGATGGGAATTGTAGTCCAACAGCAACTGGATGTCCAAAGAGTTCTCAGCCCTAATATGTGTCTCTTACGCTCTGTAACAACCCCTATAGTTCTGTTGTTTGGTAGGCTCTTGTTTGAATGGTGCTTTGTGATTATTATTATTTAGTTGTAAGGCAGACTTGGAGCAGAATGAGTATAATGTTTGAAAATACATGCGACTGCTTAATGAGATTAAGGGGTTAAGCCAAAATACACAGTTAAATTCAGGTACTGTAGCCAGCAGGGTGGATTGATTTGCAATCAAACTTCAGTCATAAATCATCAAGAAAAACTGCCACTTTCAAGTTGTTGATTTTAAATTAAGGCTCCCATCTGCACCATGCATTTAAATCATTTGGCTTCCCCCAAAGAATCCTGGGAACTGTTAAGGGTGCTGGAAGTTTTTTTGGAGATCCTTATTCTTCTCTCATTTTCCAGAGTTCCCTGGGAAGGGGGAAAGATTGTTAGCCCACTCTGGGCATTGTAGCTCTGTGAAGGGAACAGGGGACCTCCTAACAATTTTCAGCACCCTTAACAAACTACACTTCCCAGGATTTAGAAGGGAAGTTGTGCTTTAAATGGGCATTGGATGTGTTTTGATTATATGTGGATCTGCCCTGAATGGGCTAATCTAACCAATTGCAACATTTTAATTTACTACAGAGACTGTATCCGAAACATGCTTCTTAGGCCTCAAAACACTCTAGTAACTAGCAAGTAACCTACTGAACAAAGTAGGGCTTGTCTCTGAGGAAATGCACATAGGTTTGTGCTGTATTACCCCATCTAGGATTGTGGTTTTTCTATTTTGTTGGAGAAACAGCTGTAACATGTTGTGATAACCAATCAGAATCCCAAATCCCTTTCTCTGCTCCCTCAGTAAAAAAAAGAAAAGAAAAAACTGCAAACTAGTTGAGACTTGACCAGGCCACATGTTACTCATGGATAATTCAGCTCCTAGAGGCAAGTAAGGTGAGGGCAAGTGAGGAAAGGGAAGGCCCTTAATCAGAAGCTTGCAAAACTTCTCAGAATCCCTAGAAGAAGGTTGTAGAACCCTGGGTGCAAAATACAGATCTAAGAGAATGTACTTCTTTTTTGTATTGCTCTTTCCTTTTCTTATTTAATTTCCACTCTGCCTCCTTGATCTCATTCACATCACATCAACACAAAGCAACCAACAATCCAAACCTTTTGCTCATTGCAGCTCATGTGGTTTTGCTCATGTGTTCCTATCTACTTAGAGGCAGATTTCTAACAGAAGCAAAGACTGGTAGTTATTGGTCAGAACATTTTATTGTCAGGAGATAAAATAGGAACATCCTTTGTTGTATGGATATAGAGAATATATTTATATCATTTGAAAATGGAGCACACAGAAGAGTTTGTGTAGGTAAAGAACAGGGAAATATGGCAGATTATGTAGGTGAGCACTGTGGATGTTCTTTCTAGTGATACATTGGAAAGGGACATAGCTCAGTGGTAGAGCATCTAATGTGCATATTGAAGGTCTCTGTTTCAACCCCTGACATTTCCAGTTAGGGCCTGGAGAAGTGAACCCCTCGAGAGCCACTGCCAATCAGTGTGGACCAGTAGTTTCCAGTTATCTAAGTGCAGGTGCTGGGAAACACACAAATAAACTATAACCTGAAATGGCGGGAGAGAGCTGGAAAGTCTTCAAGGCTCAAAAGGAGACCCTCTCCAAAGCCCAAAGAGGATGCCAGTGAGTCAAAAGTCCAGAAAAGAAGACTCCCAAGGACTCCAAAATTACATGCAGGAGCTCTCGTTGTTACCCAGATTTATTGAATTCAGTGAGGCTTACTCCTGGGTAAGTGGAGTTAGGATCGCAGCCTACATTGGCAGCCATCACCACAGCTTGTGATAGCAAAATTCCATATTTTTCACTGTGAGCTATGTGAAAATGCAGTTCCTCAGCTTTATTGGATGACCTCAGGTTCTACTATTACTAAAGGGGGAGAGAATATCTATCTATTTACTTTTTCCACACCAGGCATATTTTTTTTAATGTTTCTGTAGTATTTCCTCATAGGAGAGATTATTCAGGCCCCTGATTTTGCTTGCCCCTTTTTAAATCAAGCCCATAATAAGGAAATAGGACATGGCCTCTTGATATAGCATATGATCTCTTAGTGCCTTGTTTAAAATGCTTGACCTCAAATATATATTTTCCCATGAATATTTATTTTCACAGGAAAGCGCCTTTGTGTTTGATTGAAGGCCTGAGATTCAGTTAAGAGATGATGACTGCTGAACCATGTATTAGCGCCACAAGAGCAAGCCTGCATGAGCCTGGGCTCATACAATTCTCTCTCCTCTGCCCTTGTGGCTGGGAAGAGGGCTTCAGCCAAGTCTGGTTTCCCTTTTAATGAATCCCACCTTAGTGTTGCATGGTAGTCACAAACCTGGTTTGAAACAAACTGGCTAGTTTAATAAGGCAGCATCACAAGCCATAGTTTGACGTTGGCTTGTTATGAAACATGGCAGAGTTTGTTTTAAACCAGTATCCCTGGTTCAAATTTAGGGTTTGGAGTTTGGCAAAATTTGGAGTTTAGCAAAAGTGAAAGTAACTCTGCTGAAATCCACCTTGTGTCTGCATGGAAGGAGGGAGCATACAAGCTTGATGCTTTGCTCAGGCATGGCAACATAATGTTGTGTATACAGTATTCACCAGCAGTACGGATAAGAGAAAACAGTATTCAGATTTCATGCAATTCAGGCTGCAGTCCTAACACCATTTACCTAGGAATAAGCCCTAATGAATTAAACCTGCTTCTGAGTAGACATGGTTAGGACTGCATTTTCCCCCTAATGAGAGATGTAGAATATATAAAGTTTTTTTAAAAAAACAAATAAATAAACATGGTTTAAGTCACCTAAAACATGCATTTAAAATGATGACCTTCAAAATATTTTTAGGAACCCCGGTGTCAAGTACAAAGAAAATCCTGTGGCACATAATAGCACTCCAACTAAATGAGACTGTAAACCTGCAGAATGTGATCTGGCAGCAACACAAAAGTGAACCTTCCCTATAGTGGTGCCAACTTCTGGAATGCTCTCCTTTCTGTGATTTGGGAGTGCACCCAAATTTCATTAAAAACTCATTTGTTTGTTCAGGCATTCTCTGACTAGTACATTGATTCTGCTACACTATGCCATTAATGATACCCATAACACTTTTTTTTAAAAAAAGTAAGATGGTTTTAATGCAGTTTTGTTTCTATCTCTGTAAACTGCTTTGAGATTTAATTGTAATGGCAAGCTGTAAAAAAAATAATCTAAAGAAATAACCCTCACAATCTTCAACAGATAGGAAAGATGAAAGCCACACTTAACTCATTATTTGGCTGCATATTTGGCAAGTAAGTAGTTGTGGTGTGGTCAAGCCAAAGTGAAGTACTTGAAAAACTACATGTGCTGAAATCCGGGCAGCTTGAAAAGTGCTAAATATTAGCTGGATAATGCCCTTAGTGATTTCAGACAACAAGACAAGAAAAAAAAAAAAACATAAGCTTCCTTCTTACTAGGAAGCACATGAATACATTTTTAATACTTAGCATTTAAATAAATATAGGACAGTAGCATTCAGTGTTAACAGGACATTCCAGAGACAAGAAGTGTGTGTTGGTAAACACTGGACACTAACATACGTCTTGTGGGAAATTACTGTCAAACATTACTATGCATGAGTGCTAGTTAGTGCATGAAAGGGTTAAGACCAGAGAGGCCTGTTCCTAGACTCAGCTAGGTCACATCCCCTTACCTCTGTGAGGGAGGAAGTGAAGCTGCTTCTCTTCCTTTCTGTCACTCTCTTCCAGCCATGTAACCAATCAGGACGGATGCGTCTGAACCAGCTCCAGATTTCAGACCAAATGTCTGAAACTATATTCAGTATTTTGTATTCCTTGTTTCTTCATGGAATAACACATGAACCAGACATTTGGATTTAGTAAGTAAAGCTTTTTAACTTACTCAACAGTGTGTGCGCTCTGATCATTGCTAGATAGGTAAAGAGAGGGGGCAAGAATTGTAAGCAGACTAAAAGGGATACGCGAAAGGGTTTAACAACCTATGTCCCATGCTATGCTGCTGGTTAACTCTGAGAGTGTTTCTAACACTGCTGAGTTGTAATCATTCATCTTGTTTTTATTATTGCTTGTAAGCCGCTCTGAGCCCGGCCTTGGCTGGGGAGGGCAGGGTATAAATAAATAATAATAATAATAATAATAATAATAATTATTATTATTATTATTATTATCTCTCACACTCTCAGAGTGTACAAAGTCCCATGTTTTGAATCTAGGCACCCAGCTGATACTTTTGTTAATTACTCACATGTGGGTGAGATCTTTTTCCACTTCCACATTTCTGACATATAATTACAAAGCAGCTCTTTGCTTTGGCATGAACATGAACACTAGATTCTACAGTCCTGTATCTCTTCATCTTCTAATAGTTGTCCTTTTAGGAAATGAGTTTAATGTACGTTTTTATGTTGTGAACCTATTTCAGATTTTCTTCACACTAAGCAGTATAACAGATATTTTAAATAATAAAAGTTATTGCCAACTTTAGAAATGGATTCCCAAATTAATGAACTTAAATGTGAATAAAGGATAAGAAATGATAAACAATGAAATTGGTCAGAGCATATGCACAAAACAAGGACCATGGTGCAGAGATAATAGTGAAATGTGATATAGTCATTGTGAGACAGTGATGACCATCCTCCAGGGATTCTCTTGTCTGTAAAAGCTTATACACAGCCATGCTGGTCTAGTGAATTTGTGGGTTACAGGGGAAAAGCCTTCCTCATTAATATCAATGACAGGGGTGGAGTTTTGCATGGATAATGAAGTGAACATGTGCTACCGCCATTGATAATAAAGTGAGGAAGTCTGAGCACATGGTGTGGAGGTTCCTTCTGTGCAACGAGACTATAAATCTTTGGATCTGAGAAGTGATGAGGAATGTGTGATATCTCAGATGTTGGGCATCCACGAGGATCTGTGCCTTGAATCAAAGTATTTGTGGTGCTGACAAGAACTATGTGGTTTTTACTGGACAGCCTACCAGTGTAATACTTTGTCTGATGGTGCATATTTTGGCTTCCCATGTAAAATCATGCCAATTCAAGAAGATCCATTTTAAGACTACTGGATCCGACTTCTAGCCAGAGATCATGGATAAGTTACAAGTGTGCGTGTGTGCATGTGCGTTTGCTTTCTGACCATCAAGAAAGGGGGGTGAGATTCAGGAGATGGGGAAATACACAACCAGAGAGGGTGGTGCCCATAGCACAATCCCAAATTCCAAATGTGTTCACTTCACTGGCCTAAAAAGTGGCAATCCCACCTGGCCTTACTGCTTTTGGCACTCATACAAAGCCACCACTTAAAATCAAGTGGGGGACTGCTTGCCCCCTGCCCATGTCCTGTGTTGTTCTGAGGGTCCCCCAACCCTCTGGAGTGGATTTCTGTGGTGCACAGGAGGACACAGTGGGACAGGAGAGGTAAGAAGTCTCCATTGCATGAGTGAAAATCTGCTCAGGGAAGTTAAGATCCAAGTCAGTAGCTGGTCCAAAGAGCTTTATAACTTGACAACATATTTGAACCTGTCCCTGCTACCTGCCCAGAGCGCCATCCATTACAACATCATATAGAATGGGGCTAGCTTCCGGTTTCCCTAGCTGAAGACTAGGTGTAGGATGCTAGGGGTGTTCTGTATTTAATAAATTCATGTAATTCATGCACGAGGTACTGAAGTTTGTCTTGATTTATGTACAATTTTAAAAGCAAGCCCAAGTGACTAGCTGAAAGACTTCTTGCTAAATAGGGCTCTGCAGCCTTGCTCAGTTAATACAAAGCAATTGTGCCACATGGTTAACTGTACACAAAAGAGACACTTCAAAACAAATTATACCGAAGACAGAATCTGTGGGATCAGTTGAGGAGTGTTCTCATTTTTCAAAAACGAAAAGCTTGCAAATGCTTTCCTCGCCTAGATGTCAACACTTGTGTCAAGGCTGTGGTTTCTCTGTAGCCATTTCGAATTCTCCTGAGCAGTGAATGCATCTAGTGGCCTTGATTGCAGAAGCCTTGTCTCTGTGTGTTCTGATAATAAGATTGCTAATTATTTTAATGGAAGCCTGTCAGAGCTGGCATACAGATGCTAACCTGCTTCATTCCGGTATCTCCTTTTCAAAACGCCACTGTTAGTGTAATGAGTTTTGCCTTGTCAGAAGAATGAGATTGTCCACATGCATTTTAAGCAGAGATCCTGCTGATAGTAATGTGTCTTCCTGCAGCTGAGCATACCTGTGTACTTCATAAGTCAGTGGAGAATAGGTGGTGATAATGGAGAACTAGTGATAACTATCTATGGCCACCAGATAGTAACAGGTAGAGCATGCTATGTTTTACGCTAATTTAATATTTTAATTGTTGGCATTTACATCTGCCACATTTCCCCCCTTTCATCAAAATGGGAATCTATAGTATCCCTCTCATGTATCATGTGATTCCACCTAATCAAGGACCATTTACTCTTGTTATTGCTGATTAAATTGCCACTCTGGTGTGGTTCCGGCCTGGGTAGAATTTTGGAATACTATTCTTGAAAACACAGGGTTCTTCTGAACATAAATCAAAGAAGAATATAGGTGTTTTGTATCTTTCCATACTTGGCTTCATATTTGACCAAGGATGAAAATGTGCACCCATTATTTAATTGGATCTAAGATAAAAAGAAGAGTTTTGGTTTTACTTCTTGCTTGACCTAATTATCTCCTACCTCCCCTTTTAAAAGAGTGGCTGATTGACGTCGATAAGCAGCTATAAATCTCTCAATGTTAGTGCCAATTGTATGAATCAAACTTTATTACTTCAAGGACGCTGGAAAGGCTTGTAGCTTGTAAAACTAACAAGACTTACTGGAAATAACCAGAAAACAGGGATCAAAAGGAAGAGTTTTATGCACATTTCATCCCTGCCAGTATATTCTCTATTGAATAATACATCGACCCATCTTTATGTCTCAGGTTACTGGCAAATCTTGATTTATGTTCCAGGAAGTGTTTGAAACAGTGGCAGGATCCTTTACCAACCTAGCTTCTACTTCTGTTTACTTCTTTGTCCTAATAAACTCCTGAAGTGCTACTAACTTGGTGTTGGAGATCCTCTAAATGCATGTTTTACAAGGTTCTTGTAAGCTTGTGCTGACCTTTTGCCCAGTTCACAATGCACCTTGCTTGACTAAGCTAAATGCCACTGTTGCCTCCACTACTGCTGAAGGAAACCAGGTTTCCGTGTATCGTAACATGTACAGTAGGACCAGATGGAGAGTGACCTGGTTCACATGTTATGCTTACCATGACCACATGGATGCGCTGGCTCCTGGAGAGGAACTTGCACCTGTCTACTTTGGCCTCTCTGGGCTTTTTAGCTCTGCTCAGTGAGGCAGCTATGCCATGTCTGGCTTAGCATGTTTTCTGAACTGCGGATCATGGTGATGCTCTCTTCTTAATCATGATCTGCAGCCAAGGTCTGTCCTATGGTTATAGGTCATGGTTAAGTAGGAGAGATCTTAAGCATGATCACAGGCAGGTGGGAAAAGATGGCAGGGCAAAGAGGGTGAGGCATTGTCTGTTTGCCTTCACTCACCTGTGTTTCCCAGTTTGATGGGCCTGCAACAGCCTCTCCACTTCAGCCAGAAAGCAAAAAGACTCCTTCCTCCCTGTCAGCCTGGATAGCTCAGTTGGTTAGAGTATGGTGCTGATAATGCCAAGGTTGGAAGTTCAACCTCTGTATGGGGCAGCTGCATATTCCTGCATGGCAGGGGGTTGGACTAGATGATCCACAGGCTCCCTTCCAGCTCCATGATTCTATGACTTGGCTGTGCAGAAAGGTCTTTGAGAACAGCTGCCACTGTTGCTCCTTGGCTCAAGTTAGGAATTGCCTGGTGGAAACTTTTTGGACTATATTTGGATTCTTCAAGACATCAAGCGCTGGAGAAGTTTTGAACATATTTTGACGAATGTAGCTCTTTCCCCTATTTTACCCAATCTGCAATATGCCATAAATTGCTCAGGTGGATTTCTTTAGGCTTTAATACTATCAGAGGTCAACATACTTTTCTGATAACTTTTATTGCCCTATTCTGTAGAAATGGGCACCTGGGAATCCAAGCCAAGGTGAAGAATACTTTCTTCAGCCTTCTCCAGCTGGCACATCTTTGGGTCTCTCTATGCCAATTTTTGTGACTTGCAAAAACAGTTGTTGGTAAACACTGTCGCTGAGTATAGGCGGATACTTTTGATGTCTTCACATAACAGACACTTTTCTGTGCATGCAGAATTTAGATTTCTGAGAAATGTAGTGTCCTCTTGATGAAGGAAGTGCTGTAGCTTAGTGGTAGAATTCGGTCCCAGATTAAATCTCTGACCTATCCAGTTACATTTTTAAAAGCATTTTAGTAGAGATGGGAAAGATCTCTGCCCAAGTCCCTGGAGAGCTGCTTTGAATCAGAGCAGAGACAATACTTAGCCTGCTGTTCCAATGGCTTTGCTGATATAGTCCCTGTCCCTTATGAAAAATATCCATATGCAGGAAAGACTCAAGTGCTGAACACGAAGAAATGTATACAGTCAGCTGTGGTGTATGTACCTGATGCAGTAAACTATAGTTCACAAAAGCTTATGCCATGTCGACACGTTAGTCTTTAAAGTGCCACAAAACTTTGTTGTGCTTGAGACTATCTGTGACACATTGGTAGGAGGGCACAGAGGTTAAGCTTCCCTGCCTTTATCTGTTGGTGCAATTAGCTCCAGTCTGTACAGGGAGAACTTGTAGGAATCAAATCCCCATCCCAAGAGTATGGCTAGAGTGCATCTTTCTAGTGATGTATGAAAATAACTTGAGTTTTCTGTTCTCGGGGTTGGATGCTACCAGTTAAGTTATAGTTTGATTCATGTGGATATCATGTCAGTTGCTGGAGAAGCAGTTATAACATCCCATGATACCTTCAACAGAAGCTGCCAAAGACTCATCAAAGCTGTTCATTGTGAGAACATCTCCTTTCCGAAAGCCCTTGTGTTGTGCTTATTGATGCTGTTCCTCATTTTAGACCATAATCTGTGGTAAATATGTACTCCGTATAATTATGAAGGATTGGCAGTGTACCTGACACTATACAGAACTTTGAATCGACATAGAGGGCTTATAGTTGACCTGTGCATCTTCCTGAAGGGTTGGTTTGATAGCTCTGGGTGCATGACTGACAGCAAGGTGCTGTATTATAATCAATTGCTCCTCTTTCCGTTCCTTGTGATTTACACCTTAGACAAATCTTCACAAATGCATTTGAAGCTGGCAAGCAAATTCTCCAGAAGATAAAGGACCTGTTTTTGCAAAGGAGGTTAGAACAAAGGTTTTGTAGGAGAAGTGAAAAGTCAGTTACGTTTGGGGGAAACATTGCATAGAGCAGAGGGATGAGGGGCTTTAAACTGTTGTATAAAGTAAGAAGGAAGGGCTGTTTGGGAATCAATGAAGCTTGTAAGGAGGGTTAGCAAGAAAGCTTGGAAGACTATTTTTGGTTTAAGAGCAAGCAAATATATGTCTGGAAAGCAGGCACTGGAGTGAATGAGAGGCACAGTTGGCAGAGCCCTGGGGAGGAAGGAGACGTCAAGGGTCTTGGACAGAACCGCACACAAAGCCTAGTAACAGGAACATTTTGTACTGTGGGAAGTTCACCCCCCGCCCAGTCTCATTTCACTTTTAAGCTGTATACCGCCTTTCTCTATTACTATTAACAAGCCGGTTTACAACGACAAAATATACAACGAAGATCACCCACCTTACAATAATCTGATCCGATACAATAAGGTCATAATAAAAACATAACCTTAACATAAACTCCGCTGGGAGGACTCAACAGGCTTTGCTCTTGTGTCCATGATTATCTGCGGGGTCTGGATGGACTTTGCAGGTCAAGTTGGAGCTCCAGGAACACACAATTCACTTGTAGCCCTACAGAAAGGAAAAACTCTGGTGTATTGAAACCCTTGCATGCCCTCTGATTTTCCCCATGCTCAGTTGTAAACTTATATTTTACTCATTGTTCTTCTATTTTTTTAAATTTATTTATTGATATCGTGATACATATATGAAATATTTACATAGTATTGTTCTATATATTTGGTGGGGTGGTGGTGATGATGGCAAGCATTCTAAAATCTAGGCTTCTTTTTCTAATTTCCTATCAGTCTACAATGCTATGTTGCATCACAAGTTGTTTTTTTTAATTAACCATTTTTGATATTAAGAACGGAATTAATGTTTGCCTCCTATACCTAGCCCTTCAGTAGTCCAACTGCCTCCCTGCTTCTAACTGTTTACAGTATTGCAGAAATGCTTGCAGTGTTACTGGAGCGGTTCTGTCACATCATATTGCTTTCTGGCTTAGTGATGGGATGTCCTTGCAGCTCCTGTATTCTCATGCCCTAGTTTTGTAACCACATGTGGTGTGCAACTTGGTGGAGAAAAAGAAGCTGCTTCAGCCATTCAAGTAAATGGAGGGGAAAGGGTGGTTTAAGGTACCGTAATAATATACCTTTGTGATACAAGGAGTTGGAAATGCAGTGAGAAATGCTCAGGAGTTTATTCCTGACAGCATATTCAAATGCTCAGAAAAAGGACATAGTTCACTCCTCTTGGGACAGTATGAGTTCAGAATGGAAGATCATACACTAGTTGTTGTTTTTTTTGTTACCTGTGATTATTTTTGTGGAAGAAAAGCCATTTATTTTACCAAAAAAATATTTGTTTTGTTCTCAATTGAGGTACAAGCCAGGAGGAAAAAAAACACGTTTGCACTTCTTCTTCTCATATTTAGCTCAGGGGAGAGCAAGGGAACACTTTGGTACCATGACATGCCTTCAACAAGGCTATTTGATTTCCGAACTGCCATTTAATTTGAGAGCTGGGAGGAAGAGTTGAAATTTAAATAGGAGATGAATTAATCATCTGTGAGATGTTACTCATTCTGCCTTAAGAGTAATTTGGCTTAGTCTGCTCACTTTCGCCTTGCACTTCCTTTTGCTGAGATTGATAGGGAACTGAGAGGACTACTTTAGTCCCTGTTGTACTTTATCTCAAGTGAAACAATGTCTTGATTTCAGCAGTTGTCTGTTCCTTGATTAAAAGGTGTTGTTTGGCATAATGGACAAGTGGGTTATCTGCAAGGTTGGTGTTATCTATTAGTTTAATATTGCCTGTGCAATTGCATGTTGGACACTCAGGACAGACCAAAGGAAGTATGTACAGTGGTACCTCGGGTTAAGTACTTAATTCATTCTGGAGGTCTGTTCTTAACCTGAAACTGTTCTTAACCTGAAGCACCACTTTAGCTAATGGGGCCTCCTGCTGCTGCCGCGCCGCTGGAGCACGATTTCTGTTCTCATCCTGAAGCAAAGTTCTTAACCTGAGGTACTATTTATGGGTTAGCGGAATCTGTAACCTGAAGTGTATGTAATCCGAGGTACCACTGTACTTAACACAGCACAGTTAAACTATGGAACTCACTAGCACAGTAAGTAGTCGTGGCCACCAACGCGAATGCCTTTAAAAGGGGTTTACACAAATTTGCAGAAAATAAGGTTATCAGTGGCTGATAGCTTGTATCTTGAGCTTGTATCTTGCTTGTAAAGAAGTGGTGAAAGTGTTATTGCACTCCTATCCTGCTTACAGACTTCCCACAGACATTTAGCTGGACACTGAGTGTAGGAAGAAGATGCTGAACTTGCTGGGCTTATAGTCTGATCCAGCAGAGCTCTTCTTACATTCTTATGATGCTTTGCCTTTCATTTTATTGCTAGGATTATTCTCCAACCCTTTCACGTGTTTGCTTATTCTGATGCATTTTACTTTTCATCCTTTCCTTGCAGCAGAACTCCCGCCACCGTATACCGCCATTGCCAGCCCTGATGCCAGTGGCATTCCTGTAATAAATTGCCGTGTGTGCCAGTCATTAATCAATTTGGAAGGGAAGCTTCACCAGCATGTTGTCAAATGCACAGATTGCAATGAAGCTACGGTAAATGACTTTGCGGGCTTCTCGCTCTCGTGACATGTTTTATTATGCCCTTTCACAATAGAAGAGACTCACATCGATGAGACTGCTCAGCAGCTGAGAATTAGCATGCAGTATGAGGATCATTTGGATGCAAGGAAAGCCACTTTGAGTAGAAAACAGTAACCAGATGATGATGTGACTAATTCATAGATGCTACATTTATGGAGATAGTAGTTCCCATGGCCTATAATTAAGTCCAGAATGAGTAGCTTCTCTATTTGCAGTCCAGGTGTGGTCAGTTTCTGTATTCCGCAGTGCTTTATGCAGATCATATAGTTTGCCAAACCACAATTTTAAGAGCGTAAAATCCTGACTGCCTACTATTATTACTAAAATATAAGACAAAGAAAAAAGAGCATCTTTAATCACTCGTATTAACAATAAAAAATCAATCCTGACTTAAACATACGCATTAATATAAGCAGTCCATATGTCCAAATAGATAGCCAAACAAGAATGACAATTAGAAGATGCACTTTCAGATACAGAAAAGGAAGTGAGATCTTTGGACCACTGGGTGGTCATTCTTTGAACCTTGAAGTAGAAGTCCCTGTGCCACCATAGGAGCTTATAGAATCTGCTTCTGTAATCCTTATATTTAAAAAAGTTTATGTTTGGAGGGCATGCTTGTAAAGAGTGAAAATATTTTCAGTATATCTAGGGAAGAATGATACTGTATTTGAGTTCAGACATACGATCCTTGTGGAGTCAGAGCAATAGTCTAGTCCAGGGGTAGTCAACCTTTTTATACCTACCGCCCACTAGTGCATTTTTCTTGATGGTAAAATTTCTTTACCGCCCACCAGTGCTTGATGGAAGGAGGATTCAGCTTGTGCTGTAGAACCCCCTACCACCCACCTAGAATCCTGGATGACAACCCCTGGTCTAGTCCAATATTCTGTTACAAACTTTTTATGAAAGATTCGCTCCTATCTTGAAAGATTGCAGGCTCCTATGAACATAATAATTGTATCTAAAACAGTTCCTTCTATCAACTGCCTTGATAACCTGTGGTTATTTGAACCAGAACACATTGCCATATAAAACCATTAAACAGACAGACCTCTCTTTTTTTCTACTGTGTGTGTGTGTGATGGTGGGAATTAAAATTAACTTGCTTACATTTCTATCTTTAAAAACAAAAAGACCCCCAAAAAACCTGGATATAATGGTAATATAAAAACATTAAAATATGTGCACCCAGTCCAAAAACTTTCTGTAATAACATGTAACTGGCTAATGCTGGTCCAGCCTTTTGACACGTAAGGCAGTATTTGATGCACTTGTTCTGTTGGGGAAAGGATTTACACTTGTGCAACAAAACTTCTTCTCCCCCTCATCCTGTGCACAGCCTCCCCAAATCTGCTCCAGAGGGTTGGGGAAAACCCCAGAGCGGATTTAGTGGGAGTTGTGTATGCAGGGAAGTTCCGTTTAACAAGCATAAACCCTTCCTCTAATGGAGATATTTAGCACAGCTTTGAATCCAACTCATAATGCTTATGTGTAATTTATGCTCATGTGGCTGGGATGTGCACCTGTGGATAGGATTATAATCTTTGTTATTGTTTTTGAAGTTTGCTTAGATTTTTATTGCTGTTATTTAATTGCTTTTGTTTTGTCCAGCACTTCCTTTAACTTGTAATAAAAGTACTATTGGTATGTAAGGATATATATCCGTGTGTAACAACTGTTTTCATGTGATTTGCACCTAATAGTACCATAAACAGCTTGTGGAGTCCAAACATCATCCTGTGCTCTGTCCATCCCCAGTGGCATGCTGCCTGTGGTTTATTTTTTAAACATATAAGTACTTTTTAAAAAAACTTCATGCAGTCTGTTTTTCTTTTCTTAGCAGAATACTGTAATGTCCTGCATGCCAACTATTGCCCTAACACTTCCCTCCCACTGTTGCAGTTTTTCTATTGACTTTTTAAACTAGATTGTTCATACCCCATGCCCTCTTCCACCTTGACTAATATTCATCACATTTTTGTTTTTTCCTCTCCCTAACACTGAAATGGCCCAATAAGAGATGGAATCCTCCCTTTGGCCCCCTCTATTTCAGCCTTGTAAAATCTATCATTTCTGCACATTTAGTTTTTGCCTAGTCTCAAGATTGCACTCAACACTAAAGAGTGACTGAAGAACAAAAAGAAAGTAGAAGAAATGTAAAAACTGTTCTAACAAATAGGTGTTGGCACAGACCTGCCTTAAATTATTTGAAATATCACCATGCTAGAATCAGTTGCTATGCACTGAATATCTATGTAGTCTTCCACCTTGAGTTTTAACTTTTCTGTCCGTCTGTTTAATCACTGTAGAATATTTTTCTTTTGATGGTCGGTACATTATATATGTAATTGCTTTTTCTTGTTTTGTGTAGCCAATCAAAAACCCTCCTTCAGGGAAAAAGTATGTTAGATGTCCGTGTAATTGTCTGCTTATCTGTAAGGATACGTCACGGAGGATAGGATGTCCAAGACCCAACTGGTAAGGGCAAACCAAATTATAATTTGCTTTTTCTCTTTGGTTTTTCACACACAACAAATGGTCTGACTATTGTGATATAAATAGTATAAAGAATAAAAAAAGAATATTGCCTCTGGCTATTTCTCTGTTTAATGTTTCACATAAATTTGTGGCTGCTAACCTCTGCAGAACTAAATCAATCTTTGCCAAGGACAAAGAAGAAAAATAACTTCTGCTTCTACTGTGCTAGAGATCATGGGAAAGACAGAAAGATGGATGCCTCTTGCACGAGATAAAAGGCAAAAACATCGTATTTGATATTAGGAATGAAACAAGAAGTGGCTGCAAAGGAACCATTGGGTGCATTTAAACCACACACCCAATGGTTTCTTAGCTGGTGGGGCTTGCATTTGGCACATGTTAAAAAATTTTTACCAATTACATGTCCTGCTGGGATTGTCTCACTGAGGAAACTTATGAAATTAGGGGCTGCAATTAACACCAGTTGCACTGATTGTCACTGGCTGCAGCTGCTGCTGGGATTCACTGCACTCCAGAGTGCCTGGTCAGGGGCTCCCCCCCTCCTGTGTAGCCAGTCCCTGCCACCCTGGGTGTGCTGATCAGCTGATTGGCCCTGACTGCTGCACCTGCTGAGATTGTTTGCAGGAGTGTTTTTTGCAGACCAACTAGGTACTTCTGTGGGAAACTGAGGGTTGCTTGAGAAAGACTGGCTTGAAGGCAATGCATTCAACTTAGATATCAGTGCCTAGTGAGCAAGGTGATATATTTGAGGACTAATGCATAAAGTATGCATCTCTACAACAAAGTTTTGTATTGTTACCTTATAAGTTTTGCCTTATCTGTTTTGTATCTTAAAATGTTGCTTGGGGTTTGATGCTAGAACAGGCCCATTTTAGGTGGGCCAAATCGGAACAAGCTTTCATTGTTGAAGATATATGGCTAGGGAATACCCTTTTTTCTGTGCTGTATACAATGACATGATGGGTTTACTTTTCTCCATACAGTAGGCGAATCATTAATCTTGGTCCAGTTATGTTGATTCCAGAGGAGCAGCCAGCACAGCCTGCAATTCCTGTTCAGCCAGAAGGCACTAGAGTGGTGTGTGGGCACTGTGGAAATACATTCCTGGTAAGTAGAGTCCAAATACCTTATACGAGAGGCATCACTATTTGCCCTCAAAGAACCAACTGATTTTTGTCAAGCATTGGCTTCGTAACTCCCTTAGGATATTCAGCCTATGTTTTAGTTTTCTCTTCTGCCAGTTGCCAGAGTTGGTCTCAATGTCTGGGTTGGCTGTTATTCTTAGGGTTGGTTCCCTAATAAAATGTCAGCTTTTCATCTAAGAATATGGGGTTTTTTTTCCCTGTCTAGATGGAGATGTTCAACATTGACATGTTCAGTTAAAATAATTAGGCTGCAGATAATGTAAAAGTCCTCTCCATAAGCTACTGGCAGTCAGTGTAGACTATAATGGGCTATTAGATGGACAAATAGTTTGACATGGTTCAAGATCTCTTCTGATGCTAATACTTTAAACAATTTCCTTAATCATGCCATGTTTCGTTTCCGGTAACTTTCTTCAGTTGCCCTTTCCTCTTGAGACCATTCTCTGCGGAAAACATTGCAGACAAAAGAGGGTGATCTTCATCAATGCTTGAAGTTGGAGGAAAAAGGAAGTGGGATGGTTTTGATTTCTATTAGACCAAACTTAAATTTAGCCTGTTTTCCATTAACCATCTTTAACTGCATAAGCTGTCTGCTAACAAGTTTGAATTAGTGCATTCACACTTCGATAACTTACTAATTATTTCCATCATTACCATGAAAAGAATGGAGTTGCTATAAAGGAAGTTAACACTATAAATGTATATGGCACAATATTGGGCATCACAAGACATAATATTAGGTGTGATGTACCATCAAAAAGTTTTTAGATATTTGTATTATGGAATTACCTGCACTTAAATGCCGCAGAGGCAGGGCAAGAACTGTAGTCTGCATGACGATGTCCCTTACCCAACCATTGTTTTATATTAATTGTCTGCATATGACATTAAGTGTAGGTATGCTGGGCATCGTTTGCCCAAAACAGCCTGGCACGCCTAATTCGGCCCATGGACTGAAGGTTGCCCATCACTGGTTTAATGTGAATAAGCTGTATGCGGCTCAAAAGTTCCTGTGGCAGTCCTCTCGTGCTCCAGCTGCTAACACACCACAGGCAAAACATGTTAAGACTCTGGCTGCCATGTTGTCTGAGCCCAGATTTGTGAAGCTGAAAGTTGGAAGATTCAGGACAAACAGAAGGAGGTGCTTCTTATACACTGCATAGTTAAGCTATGGCATTTGCTTTTCCAAGGTGTAAGTAAGGATGGCCAACAATGTGAAATGCTTTAAATCGGGATTAGACAAATTCATGAAGCAAAAGGCTATTGTTGTATACTACCTCCAGGATCTGGGGAAATGTGCTTCTGTATACCAGTTGCCAGAAATCAGATGGCGATATTGCTGTTGCACTTAGGTATAGCTTGTAGTCTTCCCTTTGGTTGGCCATAGTGAGAACAGGATGCGGGACTAAATAGGCCTTTGGTATGATTCAGCAGAGTTCTTATATCATTCTATTGGTGCTAATAGCAGGTTCAGTAGGGTTTTTTTCCCATTGGGACTGCAGTTTTGAGTGAAAAGGTCCTGATCTAAGCCGGAGGCCACATGGTTTTTTAAATAAACATACAAATTGGAGGATGAAGAACTGCTAAGGAGTACCAACAATATAATCCTAGGGGGTGTGTGTGTCTAGTTTCAAAGGAAGAGTAATAGCTGCATTAGTGACATTAAAGTGCTACTGCCATTTATAAACAGAGCGTATAGTACGTCAGACATCCTAGTAAGCAGCAAGTCATGGGAACTTGTTTTGTAAGGAAATCCCAAACCACAGAGTGTGGGGATACTGCTTGCAAAAGGGCATCCCAGTGACGGAAGGAAACGAGAAATAAAAACTAAGTGAAGCATGAGAAGTAAAATCTTGTGCTGTGATTCCCAGTGACATTTAACTCGAAGCAAAATAAACAGTTTTCATACTGGCATTTTTTCAGCACTTCTTTCCTTATTTATTATAGTGGATGGAACTGAGATTCAACACTTTGGCAAAGTGCCCACACTGCAAAAAAATGTAAGTTTCAACAAGTGCTTCTACTAATGTTGTTATTTTGGGGGATATATGTATTTGAAATATAATCCGTCAGTCACTGGACAAAACAATTGTAAATGCTGATAATGAATGTCAATGCACCCTTCTCTTGTCATTTCTAATTTTCCTTAGTCAAAAACTATTGAAAATTATTACTGAATTGGAAATGCTTGGATACAGAGAGAAACAGTTGCTGAAAGAAATATTAATTTCCTATTTAGCATGAAATTGTATTTTTAAAACCATAGTTTTGGAGTAAGTATATGAAGAGCAAATAAATTTTTCTTTGTTGATATGAAAAATATGCATGCTACTTTCTTTAGGGCAGCAATTTAATTAAACTAGAAACAATAATAAAAAGCAATTTATTACCTGTTTTGATTATTGTTGTGATGGTCATTTTGATAATGCTTACAGATTAACCTGATAGAAGTTCTTACTGGAACACTTCTTGACGATGAATAATAGGCTTAGAACAAAAAACAAAACGAAACAGTATCAGTAAGAGAACAGCCTTCCTGGAACAGTAGCAATGACATCTAATAGTGCTACTAAAATGAGTGAATAGTTTGCACTGTATCGTTCTTGCAATTGAAAAGCTCTGAAAGAAATTTTGCTTCATTTTCATGATGCTACAGAGACTAAATTGTCGTGTGCACATTTTAAAATGAAGGTATATTACAACTTTCTAACTATAATTCAGAACAGGAATTGCATCCAGATTCCTACGGTACTTTAGTGATGTGGTAGGCTTGTGGTGGTGTGAAACCTTTTGCCATACTGACAGATGAGTGGTGAAACACAGGGTAGGGAAGTAGTGGCCAGACAGCATCTGTGAGCCCAGTCCAGGTTGAAAGGGTACATGGCTGAGCACGAGTGGGTGTGCGCACGAGGGTATGAGAGGGGAGAGGGTGGGGAGCTGATGGTGTTTTGGGAGTGAAGGGTGACATGAAATGATAACATGGGAAGAGGACTAAGCACAGGAAAGACTTGGAAACTCCTTGGTTCAAGTATATCTTGTGCAAGGTGAACACTCTACCTCCTTCCACATTTTGAAGCCATTTAAGTGAGGGAGGAACAAAAAACGAGGGAGGAAAATGAAGAGTATCAAGATAGTTCTTGATAACTGGGCTTGCTGCAGAACTTTCTGTACTTGGTATAGATACGTAATTTTAACCACGCTGGAGGTGCAAAATAGTTCAAACATGACATGTATAAAGTTTTGTACATGACGATAAGCTGTGTGCAGAAAACAAAAGTGAGCTACGAAGCTCATCTAAATAAAACTACAGGATTTTCAAATCACCTTCAAATCACGGTAGCTTTATTCATCTTAGTTAAGTAAGGACTAATGGAAAGCCCCGGGCACCAAGGTACAAGCCACATTAAATAGTATCCAGGGGACTTCATCTTTTAGTTTGAATACTTGGAAATTACTTATTGTAGTAAAGCTGCATAAACCAGGCAATTAAAAAGCATTCCAGGAACATTAAAAAATAATAATAAGTCACACGCTAGGCATATGAGCCTTTCTGAGCTTTTAGTGGAGTGTTTGAGCATTTGAACAATCACATGACAGCTTACAGTTTTTTTGTAAGCAATGTTGCTGCTGCTATGAATTTAATTGGGACATCTGTAGCCTTCCTTGCTCCAGAATGTGGTGTAACTTTGAAATCCAGATTGAGATTAGACTCTAACAAGCTTAAACTCATAACTTCCATCAGGGGAGATGTAGAACATATACCCTTTAATGAATCCTTTATAAAAAGTCAAAACTGTTTTTGGTTTGTTTTTTTTAATTCTCGCTGCGGAATACTGTTTGTTTGCAGTTCTTCTGTTGGATGTGCACTTCCACGAAGACGGTGTTGTGCATATATTACAATTGGAATGATATTTATCTTCATTGGAGTTGGATTAACTGTGAGTAATCTAAATTAAATCAGTAATGGTATCCTGCAGTTGAACAGAGCTAGTAGTATTGTTGTAGTAGTGCAAAAAATTGGGACTCTTTGCTTGTGTGTCCTAAAGGAATTCATAAGCTAGTGTGTATCAAAATGTATTTTATAAGCCTCATTCCTACATTTCATATTATCATGCATGGCATCATAATGCTGCAAAATAATTTCAGAATAAAAATGGAAAACTTTTCTGTGTCATTGGGAAAGGCCCCTAGTGTGGCCCAAACTACACACTGCAACAGCTGACCCATATTTTTCCCCAGTGGTATTCCCCAGTCAAATTTAAATTGGATCCGGTGTTGTGGTTTAAAGCAGGGATGGGTAGCTTTACTGCATGTCAGCTGAGCAGCTCAACAAAGCCCACTGCCCCTCTGTGTCATTTTTGCAGATTGAGGTACTCACCCTGATTTAAAGTGTCAAAGGGTATTGAAGCACAATTGGGGGAAAGATAGCAGGGGCAAGGATTTTGTCTTGTACATTCCACACACAGCTCAAGGAACATGTGGTGATGGTGGATCTATGCTCAAATACCTGGCTTTATCACCATTGTATGTAGTTTGGGGCTATCTCTATCCTCAGTCTGCCCAGATGGGTATCCCTTTCCTTGCCCACATTGCCAGGAGGGAGATACTGAATAGCTTTCAACATATGTAGTCACTGGAGATTAAAATAACCTTTCTTTGGTTTAGATAACTTCTGCTGTGATTTGTACACACAGATGCTCATGCCCTTGGTGATGTCAATCTAAACAAAGAAAGTGCAGCCAGTGTGTTGAATGCAGAAAAAATGTGGTTCCTGGCTTGCTTAAATTCTATTCTGATCACGAAAAGGATCAATAGCTATAGAGTTACAGTTATGTCCATTTTCATCTTATTTGTGCCTTGTTGCATGAATTCTTCCATGATACTTGGAATTGTAGTAGGAACTTGCTGCACTGATGTAGGCTGGAGTTTTATACACACCTAACATAGGAGCATGTCCATCTGAACTTAGAAAACAAGCATATGCAAGATTGGACTGCAGATGTGCATGGAAGTACTTCTTTACACCTGGGAAGCTGTGACCTAACTGTGAAAGGGCAACGTCCCCCGAAAGGTTTTATGGTAACTTTATAGTGCACTGTTCCTAAATGAACAAAGTTACATAAGTAACCATATATTGACCTAATAGGTGATTCCCCACATTGTCTACTATGCATGCAAATATGCTCCCTCGGCCTGAAGTGAGATGAGCACCAAATCCCACAGTTGCCTTTGACTGGACTCAACCATCCAGGGGTCCTTTACCTTTTACCTATATATCTTATGAATGGCATTTAACCCATTGAAGACAGCAGCAGGAGGGGGTAATTGCTATATTGCAAAGCTCTGTGAAAGGCAAGGCTTAGAGGCAAAAACTGTAGCAGGAATAGCAGAGGTCCTCAAAAAAGGGAGCTGGAATATTAGATTCTTACCCCCCCCCCCAAAGTTTTTCCTTTTTAAGAAGAGCAAGTATATTCCAAAACAATAAATGTAAGTTGTAAAATATAGCTTTAAAATGGTAACTTTTAATGTCCAATTTATTATTTTATTTCACAATTAAAATACAAAATTTGTGGTGATCAGGGTTGCATTTATTGTTACACTAAATATGATGGCAAGTATGCCTCCAGCAAACTTGTAGAATTGTTTATGGTGTAATTATTATGGACATATCAGTAAATTTGACTAATCCTATACCCTATACAGTACTTCCATTGTTTAGAATGTAATTGGTGTTCTGTGTCTTTTGGAAAACAGCATGTTCTTTTGGGTAAAAACTAAAAAAAAATCCTGATAACTTAGTGAGTATGAAATGCAAAATAACTTCTCTCTATGGCAATAGATTTCTGATGTGCTAATAGGAAAAGGCTGTGTCCCAAACAAGTTAACTCAGAACAGATTGCAATTGCTTCAGAAACCTATAAGGTTGTGTTATTTTTTCCTTTAAGTATTACTTTTATACCAATTGTTAATGCTTCACCTTAAAGATTTAAATGATACTTATTAATTGGTGTTCTTTTTTATTTTTAACAGGTTGGTACGCAAGATTTTGCCAGAAACTTTCATGCCACTTACGTTTCTTGGGCTATTGCTTACCTCTTAGGCTTGGTCTGCCTAATTCGAGCCTGCTACTGGGGAGCCATAAAAGTCAGTTATCCAGAACACAGTTTTGCATAGACTCCTTATGCTTTCTTATAGAAAATGGAGATTTCTAGAGGGTCTGATAATATGAACTGAGTAACTTAAATATTTTTCCTTTTAATATTTCCATTCTGTTACAGATAGTTATAAGGCTGGGGATCCTTTAAGAACAAATGTTCATTGCACTACATTATATGCAAATAATTTGTTTTGCTGCTAGATTCCCAACCTCTGAATACTAAAGCTTTGTTTACACTATCATACATCTGTCTTAAAAGTACTGTTGAATTCAATTCCAACTACAGTATTCTTTTACTATATTAAACAGTCTGTGCCATTTGAGATGAGTATGTAAAAGCAAGGTGTTTGAGTTTCTACAATTGCTTCACATTTGTATGTACACTTACAAACTGTATCAAAGCAGCCTGCTTTAAAATTTTAAGCAATAAGCATTTTGCTTTAACTGCTTACTGTAACTTCTACTTAAGAACAAAGTGATCTTACTAAGTGTGCATCATTTTGAAGAATGGAGCTTTTGCTAGGGTGTCACCATTTGTAAACACAGTATGCTTTCAAATTTCCAAGTCAAGGTGTAATATTTTGGTAGTCCATCTTAAGAAAAATGTTAATTTAAACACAATTAAAATTCAGCTTGGATAATTTTTTCTTCATTTCTTTCAAGGACCCTGGCACTTAATATTTTTTATCTTTTTACAGGCAAAGCCATGATTGGATTAATGGAACTTAATTGCTAGCAATTTGTATGAGTTCCTTTACAGGGTCTAAGTAAGGGAAGCATTTGATATGACTTGTTTTATAAATTTAGATGACTATAGGGTGATGTTGGGTTACCTCTCAGTTTGCTTGGATTGTGGTTTATTTTCCATAATAGGAAAATAATTTTCCAGTCACTGCAAAGGGAAATATAGCTTTACACTAACTAATAGGAAATGAAATGGAGTAAACAGTTACTCTGATCATTCCATAGATGTATAGCTGGTTAGTATAACACTGAAAACTAGTTGAACAATACAACAACTAAAGATGATTTTCTTGAGGTCACAAATAAATTATGGGGACCAGTTATTGCACTGCCCATCTTTGAAGTTTTACACAAAGTGTTTTTTAAAATTCTGAAGGAATACCTTGAGCCCTTTAGATTACAGTAGTCCTTAGATAATGGGAGTTGAGGTTAGATAAATGTGAATGTTCCAGGGTTGTGCATAATATTTTCAATGATCTATATTCCTGTTTGGGGGCAAAGTGATGCTTGGGTGAGGATTTGGAGCACAATAAATGTATCCTTCAAACTGTAAATGAAAGTCTTTGTATAATGTTAAATGTACAAAAGCAGTAGCTCAGGATTACCATGTACCTTTTAAAATACACTAATAAAGATTATTATTCAAAGCTATTATTTTTGGATTCTCATTGGGGAACCTCTGTGGTGGATTCATTGATCTTGTGAGCCAGTAGCCAGTGACTTGGGATTCATAGGAAAGACATTGTGAAGAACAAGAGGGGGTAATCTTTCTTCCATGGGGTACAGTGACTAATCCCATGAGGCAGGATAGTTTAACCCATTAATCACCAATGCAGGCCCTCAGAAGTAAATCATATTCAATTCAATGGGGCTTACTCCTAGGTTAGTTTTCTTATGATTGCCACTTAACCACAAGCACAAGTCTTTTTCACTGCAACATTTTAGTTCATACATGTGTATTTTATACAGGAAATGGTAATAGGTGTGTCTTGATGAAACAAAGCTCTTATAAGAGCCCACTACTCTAGTGCACTGTATATGCTGCTTTCCGTGAAGGCTGCTCAGAAACTTCAGCTACTACAAAATATGGCTACTATGTGCTGAGGTTTTTTCTGGGAGCAGTTGAAGGTCTTTTTCATTTACCCAGGTCTTTCAGTGACATTTTTTAAAAGTTTTGTTTTATATGTATTATTCCTGGAGAGAGTGCTGTTGCATTTCTATTTTTGATCTTTTAAAAATAATACTACACACTAAGTGGGTCTAGATGTCAAATTTTAAAAATAACAATGCTTTGTTTTGACCAAAGATACAAAGAAATAACATCACCAAAAAATTGTTTATTGTGACCAGAATAACAACTGAAAGGAACTTGAGGATGTTAAGGAAAAGGACATTCTAAAAGTAGGTTTCATCTGGAATACTTCCAAGACCTTCGTAAAATGAAGAAACATTATCAACCTTGAGGATTGAAATGAAAAATCTATAAGGGCAATGGAACAGCCAGTTGTAAAATTGGCACTGTATTATAGTATTTCAACCTTATGATAAAACTATTTTCTCATTGCCAAAGTCATAATGGACTTCAGGTTTTTTTTGTAAAATATTTTAAGTTCTCTAGTGCATGTGTGAAATAAGCAAGGTTACACTATGAAGAAAATGTAGACCACCAGAGTTGCTGTGATATTTTCATCATGAAGGGCCTCTCTCTCATGGCTGGTGGGCACTGAAGGTTAACTGTATATAAGACAGTTTATGATTTAAGAATTATGGACCCTGAAGGGACCATAAAAGCCCTTGAATAATAGCATAGGGTCAGAGTGTAGCTTGCTGCCAATGATATACACTGAGCAGAATGTGAAGGAGTCTACAGGATCGTAGTTAGAAGGTACAGATCATCTAGACCAATCCCCTACAATTCAGGAATCACAGCTAAACAATTCCCAACAAATGGCCACCCAAGCTCTGTTTCTTCCCCTGGACGAAAGCAACAATGCATGAGACCAGGGCCACATAACGGAAGATGTAAAAATTTCTAAAAACAGAAGATGGCAACTCTTTTCATACAAAAGATTCCAGGTTCAATCCCTTTTATTTCCACTTAAATGATTTGTGACAACAGGTGTTGAGAAAGATGCCTGCTGTGGAGCCTGGAGTTACTGTCAGCACACAGTATTGTCCAAAACAGACAATGGACTGATTTTGCTGAAGCACTTAAAAGGAAAAGCATAACCTGGAAAAGTTGGGGTCAAAAACTCCAGTCTAAGTTGTTCCATGTAAGTTTAATCCATATGCAGCTTCATCCTGACCTGAATTTAAATGTCTAATAAAAACGTATCTTCATTTTCATTGCTTTAAGCAGTTTTTTCAACCTTTTCACTCCCCATCCTTTCTGCATTTAGTCTCCAACAGTGCAATCACACTGTGGTCATTAAGGCACAATGTAAGTACGCATAGGCTTGCAGCTCCAAACCAATATGCACTTACCTGAGAGTAAGTACCACAAAACTAAACAAAATTCCATTGTTAGGTTGTAATCCTATGCACGCTTACCCGAACAGAAGATCCGTTGAATGCTGCAGGATTTATGCATACATAAGATCAAGCAGCAAAATGGGAAACATGACTCCACCCACTTTCCATTCTATACAGTAGATGTGTACCATAGTTCTACACATTGGTTAGGAACGTAAGAGCCTGCTCGAGCAGTCCAATGGTCTCTATCTCGTCCAGCACCATTACTTTACTTATTTCATAAAATTTATATACTGCTCGATTCTTACATTGGCCAAGCAGAAACCACAGGCGGGACCTGAGCACAGCACCCAAGTCCTACCCAGTGGGATTGATTCATAAGCAACTTCAGCCCCAGTAGCTCCTGAAATAGATTTCAGGACTGTGCAATCATAATCTGAGGTCCTTCTTCATGTGCCTGGTCCAGTAGAAATCCAGAAGGCGGCAACACCAGAACACGCCTTTTTAGTGGTGGCTACCCATTTGTGGAAAGGGACATGGGTGGCGCTGTGGGTTAAACCACAGGGCCTAGGACTTGCCGATCAGAAGGTCGGCGGTTTGAATCCCCGCAACGGGGTGAGCTCGCGTTGCCCGGTCTGTAGTCCTGCCAATCTAGCAGTTTGAAAGGACATCAAAGTACAAGTAGATAAATAGGTACCGCTCTGGTGGGAAGGTAAACGGTGTTTCCGTGTGCTGCTCTGGTTCGCCAGAAGCGGCTTAGTCATGCTGGCCACATGACCCGGAAGCTGTATGCCAATAAAACGAGATTAGCGCCGCAGCCCCAGAGTCGGTCACGACTGGACCTAATGGTCAGGGGTCCCTTTACCTTTACCCATTTGTGGAATGTTCTCCCCACTATCTTTAGGGGCTCAACGGGACACTGTGACAGAAACCAGAGCGCACGAAGACGCCGTTTACCTTCCTGCCGCAGCGGTACCTCAATAAATAAAGACTGAGGGCACATAACCAAATTAATGACGCTGTTAGGATGTGGGACACAGCAGCGATGCGCTTTGACAAGCGGTATACTCTGCTAAAGCAAAACAACTGAGACGGGACTGCTCAAGTTAGAACTTGGCCCGGACAGACTCTTCCAAGAATCATACAACTGTAGAGCCGGAAGGGACCCCATGGGTCATCTAGTCCTACCCCCGGCAATGCAGGAATCTCAGCTAAAGATGACAGAAGGCCATCGCATCCAACCTCTGCTTCAAAACCTCCAAGGTGTCCACAACCAATGTCGAGCAGCTCCTTACCAGTTCCAACTCCAGGAATTCTCCAAAAAAATAATGGGGGACCCCTCCCCTTTAAAAAACAAAAGCCCACCTAGTTCCAGAGATTGAAGGCGCGCCTTTCCCTTCCAGCCAAGTCTGTCAACCCCGGGTGGCGCGAGCGACCGAGCACGTGACGCCAACGGCCTCCGCCGCCTGCACAGCGCAGGCGCGAGAGCGCGCGCCGGCTTCGGAATGCTTAGCCGCACGCGGGGAGACCGTTAGTTGCTTAGCCAGGGGAGAGTGTTCCGGCCCTGGCTCCACCCACTTTCACAGGCGGCCCCGCCCACTTCGCGCTTCTAAAAGTGTGAAGGCGGCGACGGGTGGGCCTTGTCAGTTGTGGTTGGAGCGGGACGCCGAAAGCTGCCGAGCCTTTAATTCGTCGGAGTTCGCGGTAAACGGTAAGGAGGGGATATTTGGAGAGGGAGGAGGAGTAGTTGTTTGTTCGTCGAGGTGGAAATTGGGAGCTCGTTGTCATGGGAGAGCCAGGCCTGTAAGCCGCCTTGAGTCCCCTGAGGGGAAAAGGCGGGGTATAAATATTTAAAATCAAAACGAAACAAGCACCAACAATCAAGAGCCTCAGAAAGATGGAGAAGTGAAATTTTATGGAGGACTGAAAACGCGACCACCACCACCCTAGGTTCACCATATCGGTTTTCTATTTCAGTATTTGGCCCCCCGTCCCGTCGAGGTTGCCCTTGGACTCTTTGCTTTTAAGCGGTCTCTTGAATCTCAGGGATTTTTTAAATTTAAATTTATTTATTTATTTTGGAGTTCTGGTGTGTGGACCCAACCAAAGCGGGACTCCGCCCCTCGCATTTCTTTGCCAAGTCGCCTTTTAAAAAAAGAATATTTCTTGGTATTGTTTCGAATATAGCAGAAGGTGTTGTTATAGCTAACGGGCAAATAGGTCGCTGAAAATTAAATCTGTCACTTTAAAGTTCAGCAGCATACTGTCCAGGGAGTTTTTACTGGGACCCAAGCCCAGGTCCAAGACCATTTGGTTTCTCTGAACGGTTCAGCAGGAAGTAGGGGCTGTGTATCTAATATATGTGTGTGCTTTCTTTTGATGTGATGGGTTAGGAAGCGGATAAGGTGACCATGTGGTTAAATCATTTGAGTAAATTAATCATATCTGATTTGATTAGGTAAAGCTACATAAGTTTGTATACCAAAACCAATAATCCTGAATTCCTTATTTTCTCATAATGCACACAGGTATTGCAGCTGACACCCTCACTCTTTGTCAGTACTTATATATATATTTTTTAAAACCCCCTGAAAAGAAACATGCTGCCCAGGCACAAGAATGATTCCCATGCCTAGTGATGTGGGTTGTCTGAATTCGAAGGGTTTCCATGAATTTAAGAAATGGAAGCTTCCCCCAGAAAAGCACTGGAAAACCTCACTGCCCATGTTACATTTTAGACACAGAAAGCTGTAAAATGTATTTGTATTAATGTACTTTTAATCTTTGTTGGAAGCCTCCCAGAGTGGCTGGGGAAACCTAGCCAGATGGGCAGGGTACAAATAATAAATTATTATTAAATTATTAAAGTGGAGGAGTTGTCTACCTGGTTCATTATGACAGTGCAATCTGCAGTATCTGGTTGCTATTATTAGAATTTTGCTTTCAAACAGACAAACCCAAAAGTAGCTGAGGTCTATTTAGGTTTGGCGAAAAAGTAATTAACATATTCAGTTATAATAATCATGATTTCATGATAACTCTGACTGCTAAGACATGTTCAGATACATGTAACTAAAGCTTATAGATTCATAAATGTGCAAAGGAAGTAGTTTCTTTTTTTACAACATATTTTAAAAGGCTAAAAACCAAAATGGAAGATAGTGTCCAGCAACAGCTGACTTTGATGATTAGGGTTTATTTAACTTGCACATATCCATTGCCATTCTCAAGGCCAATAAAATCACTACATGCCTACCTAGGATACAACAAAGTAAAAGTTCACAAAGGCATCACAAATCACATCTTCAGAAGCGCATTGTACAAGGTGTGGACAACTTATCAACCCTTATTGGAACTGTATACACCATGGTGGCTATCACCATTAGAAGCCTTCTCAGTCAAAAAAATAAATACTGTATGACAGGGAATTGGGCAACGTACAGCCAATTAGTAAAGGAAGAACAAGGCCAACCAAAACTGAAAACATTCAAAGAAATAAGGCACCATCTCACAGACTGGCTTCAATATCACCAATGTTTTTTCCTCGGATAAAAAATTAGGCTTTGGGAAGGGAGAATCAAAGTTGCAAAAAGTATTATTAGGAAATAATAAAACATTATTATCTAAAGTATACAATCTATTATTAGAGTGGGACTTAAAATATAAACAAATAAAAGAAGCACAGAGCAAATGGGCTCAAGATATTGGACATATAATACAATTAGACCAGTGGGAAAGGTTATTGAAAATTGATAGAAGATTCACTGACTGCTATTCTGTAAAAGAGAATATCATAAAGATGTTCTATAGGTGGCATATGACTCCTAAATATATATAAAATATATAAGACCAAAGCCAATCTTTGTTGGAAATGCATGAAAGTAGAGGGTACTATAATGCACCTTTGGTGGGGCTGCAAAAAAGTCAAAAAAATTCTGGGGCCGCATCCACAATGAACTAAAAAAGATGCTTAGGATATCTTTAGGGCGGGAAACCGAGTCATTCTTACTGAGTAGTAGGATATGCGATACCACAAGAAAGGGGGGAAATCTTTTATGCAACTGCAGCAGCCAGGTTACTCCTTGCAAAGAACTGGAAAGGAAATTATATATCCACAGAAGAGAATTGGCTATCTAAATTAACAGAATTTATAGAACTGGCAAAATTAACTGTGGCAATAAGATATCAAACACATCAGAAATTAAGGTGACAATGGTTATGGTTCGAAGAGTATATGAGTAAACACTGCTCTAAAGATAACGTGCTGATATGTTTAGACTAAGCTTGTAAAGCCATCTTGATAATATAATAGTATACTAAAAGAAATAATGTAGTGATACATGATTTGCAATGTAATAAGAACTTGAATGAAAAAATGACGAGCACTGGTGGAGGGAAGTCACAAAGGTGCATTTTCATCCACCTATTTTATGTACTTATTTCTTACCTTAACTTTTTTCTTTTTCTTCTTTTCCTTTTTTCCTTTTTTGTTGTTATTATGATGATATTATGGTTGTAAATGTATGTGTATTAATATTTGTATGAATGTCTAATCAAATAAAATAAAATAAAACAAAATATTTTTTTAAAAATCACTATAGAAAACAAATACATTAAAACTGCAGTCCTGTACTTGTTTACCTAGGAACAAGTCCCACTGAACTAAATCAGGCATACTTCTGAATAAACATGTTTAGGATTGCACTGTAAATCAATTTACAATGACATGAAAAATATGACTCCTACGATGATGTCCTCTTTAGTGCCTCCCTCAAGAAAATAGCCGTAAACATTCAAAGAGTGCATAACAGTTCATAATATGCTAATAGTAGATTGGGAAATAGTTTACTGATTTAGCCATAGTGAACATTCCCAGTCAAATCAGGATTAATAGGCCACTACTCTTGCTTGACTAAACCATTTCTGGCGAACCAGAGCAGCGCACGGAAACGCTGTTTACCTTCCCGCCGGAGCTTCCCTTTACCTTTTACTCTTGCTTATTAAACAAGAGAGGCTAAACCTGTTATATATTTAGTTGAAAGATACAGCTGCTAAGTTCACGTTTAGGGTGTTACTGAAATATTGCATAACATTAGGAATTATTAGGAATTTAGCTTCTTTTTGTTCTTTTTAAGGATGAGACAAGAAAGTTCAAAGATAGGGAACAGGGTTAAGGGTTTGGTGTGCGATGCTAGAGAGTGTGCTACAGCAGGTGGACAACCTTATGTTGCAAGTTGATAAATGCATGTTAAGCTTCTTAATTTCTGGATGTTCTATAGTTATTTGCATGTACATGTACCTTGTCTTTTATAGTATGGCTCCTCAAAGTGTTTAAAATAATGGAAACAAAAGGAATGATTGGTAAGCCCCTCCAGCCAGCAAGACCTGCACGCCATCTCTCGTCCCATGGTAAGCATCTTGATGATTTTGGAGTGCATACTTGGAAATAGAGTACCAAACTATATGTAATTTGCTGTTGCATGATGTGGTTCTTAGATATTAAATAGCAATTAGAGGAGAGATCAGAATAAAAGGAGCGAATTTTAAGCCTTTCCTTCTGTGCCACAGTCCTAACAGTAGTCTCTCTCTCTGTATGTATGTATGTGTGTGTGTGTGTGTGTGTGAGAGAGAGAGAGAGAGAGGGGGGGGGTGAATTTCTGAAGTTCTTTTAGATGAGGTAAAGAAGTAGAAAGATGGGCATCAAGGTTGAGAACTCAGGGAAGCTGCCATTGTCACCAGTGGCATTTATAATAGTTTAACCCTAAGAGATAGCATTACTAGTTTTTATGTGCCCATATTTATTTATTGCATTTATCTATTATCATTATGCCAAGACACTATTACAAATAGTACAAAATATTCTCTGACTGACACCTAGAGCTGATGGCACTAGCTGTTTTGGCATTTAATTGCAGCCCCCCATTACAAGTCATGCAAAGCAAGGTTCTTCTGAATATTCCCTGAGATAAAGTTCCATTAGATATAAAAAGGTAAAGGTACCCCTGCCCGTACGTGCCAGTCTTGACAGACTCTAGGGTTGTGCGCCCATCTCACTCAAGAGGCCGGGGGCCAGCGCTGTCCAGAGACACTTCCGGGTCACGTGGCCAGCGTGACATCGCTGCTCTGGCGAGCCAGAGCCGCACACGGAAACGCCGTTTACCTTCCCGCTAGTAAGCGGTCCCTATTTATCTACTTGCACCCAAGGGTGCTTTCGAACTGCTAGGTTGGCAGGCGCTGGGACCGAACAGCGGGAGCGCACCCCGCCGCGGGGATTCGAACCGCCGACCTTTCGATCGGCAAGCCCTAGGCACTGAGGCTTTAACCCACAGCGCCACCCGCGTCCCATTAGATATAGTGGGGCTTAATTCTGAGAAGACATCTACAGAACTATGCTGTAAAAATAACCAACCCGCCCCGCTTATATTTTTGCCATATTCATTGACAACATTGCCATCCTCTCTGTTACGCATACATAAAGTTATATTTTAATTGTACTTTACTCTCCACATTTGGTCTGTTGGCAAGTAATGCTGCTTTTCTCTTAATAACAATGCAGAGAAATACAGCCCTTCCTCTCTGTTCCGTTTGTGAAAACTCTGGTTCATTTCCTGGTCACCCCTTGCATTTACTACTGCAACTGTCCATTTCTGGCAAAAAAAAATTCCTAACTTCACCATGGGGTTCTGAACTGGTGGTGACTGACCAGGAAAGAAATCTTGGCTATGGCGGATAGCTCAATGAAAATGTCAAACCAGTGTACAGCAGCTTTGGGGGAAAAAGTGAATGACATGCTGGCGGTTATAAAGGAATTGAAAATATTATGTCTTTATACAAATTGTAGTGCAACCACACTTGGAATATTGTGCACACTTCTGGTGTCCACACTTCAAGGATATTGTAGAGCTGAAAAGGGTTCAGAAATGAGCAACCAAAATTATCAAGGGACTGGAGAAACTCCCCTATGAGGAAAGCAAACAACATTTGAGGCTTTTTAGTTTAGAAAAAAGGAGTAAGTGGAGATGTGGTATAAGATTATGCATGATGTAGAGGATGTAGATGGGGATAATTTTTTTCTCAATTTCTCAATACTAGAACCCAGTCATTCAATAAGCTGAATGGAAGATTCAGAAGAGACAAAAAGTACTTCTTCACATTGTTCATAGTTAAACTAGGGAGTTTGCTCTCATCAGATGTGATACAGACTTGGATAGCTTTTAACAGGAATTGGATAAATTCAAGCAGGACAAGGCTATCAAACATAGTAGTAATGATGGCTATATTGCCTCTAGCATCAGAAACAATATGCCTCTGAATACCAGTTGCTGTGGAACATGACTGGAGAAAATACTGTTTCATTCATGTCGTGCTTCTAAGCTTTCAAAATACAAAAAAACCCCCAAACTTTGCTTGGCTTTTAGTTAAGAATTAAGTTTATCTCCCCTATTTTTATCTTAAATTGTTTTATCCTGTTCTTAGTTGTGTGGTAATAATTTTAGTGATTTGCTTTTATATTTTATGTAAGCCTATATGAATTTTTATTTTAAAAAACTGCTTTGAATTTATTATTTTTAGAAAGCACAATATAATTTTTTTCATAAATAAAAAAGCCAAAGTCCACTATGGCACTGCCATTTTATCTGTCTGTTCATATATATTAATATTTCCCTGTCCTTCACAATTGTCCTTTCTCCCTTGTTGCTCCTTTTGTCTTGATGCACCTTAATTTTGTCACCTTACTTCAGATTTCTCCTCAAAACCCACCTTTTCTGTGAAGCATTTTTCATAACCCTTTAGTCTTCATACTCTTTTAACAAGTAACCAAAATGCATTCAAGTTCTTCCATTGTTTACTCCTGCCTTAATTTCTGTTACCTTACTAGTGGCGAAACATGATCAGCTGTGCTGTATTTTATATTGTAAGCTTGAGATATTTACAAATCATCATGTACATTGATGGTTTCATGTATGTTTCGTATGGACTCAATATTACACTGTTGCTGTGGATTCAGGGTGTTTAATTTTTGAAGTTGGATTAGAGCAAGAAAGTGTAGTTCAGTTTACTAACAAAGAAGTAAACATATTAAATTATTTCTACAACATCCTTTCCCACAGTATCAGCAACCACTTTCACTTTCCAGACAAAGTTTCCATGCAACCCTTCTGTACGTTTGCATAATGAAATTAGTTCGGTAAGTATTCATCCAGTATACAAAATAAATAATATTCACTATATTCTGGGCTACTACAAATGTCCCAACGGAGCTTTGATATAACTAGATAATAACTGTGTCTCAACTTCAGTTTTCAATTTGGGAGACGGGAATAATGATGTGCCTTGAGATTATAAAGCTGAATGAAATAATTATTTTTACAGTAATATGGTGGGGGGATGATGATTTTGGTAGCTGTGCCTACAGAATCAGTAGTAAATAGTTCCATTTACACACTCAGTAGTCTAATCCTTGAATCTCCACCAGCCTTTCCTATCCTGGTACTCTCTAGAGAGGTTTTGGATTCCCATCAGTCGGAGGTAATATTACAAAGGGTCGTGGGTGATGGTAGTTGCAGACCTAAGCATCTAAAATGCACTAGGTTGCAGAAGGTTGTCTACTTTGTATTTCTCTGGAAATTAATTGGATTTGTATAAAGCAGTTTGAGACCTGATATTCAAGCAATTGTGTCAAGGAACCCATTTAGATGAAGCATGACCATTGACACAGTAGTGAAGCATAGAAAGGCTTATGGGTCAATAGATATGACTCCATTACAAGATAATACTAACTTCCTCATTTTCATTTAAGTGGCATGCCTGTTAAAGTATCTGTGCCAATATCATATGTAGTGACTGCATACATACCATTTTTATGTTAGTTTGGGATAGTGAAGCAGTGTAAATCTGAAGTTTGTGGTCTTGGTAGGCAGGCAGATACTGTACATAACAGTTAAGGACACATTTTTTGTGGTAGGGGTATGTTTTGGTTTTGTAATGGCCTTAAATGTTAACAAAATAAATGTGCTATATTTTGTAGCACCTTAAATGCAAGCAATTTTACTGTGGTCTGAATTTTCATGGGCTAGCTTCCACTTTATTGGGTGCATGAAGTTTAATGGCTATGTGTACACAAGGCGCTGTGGGTAAAAGCCTCAGCGCCTAGGACTTGCCGATCGAAAGGTCGGCGGTTCGAATCCCTGCGGCGGGGTGCGCTCCCGTCGCTCGGTCCCAGCGCCTGCCAACCTAGCAGTTTGAAAGCACCCCCGGGTGCAAGTAGATAAATAGGGACCGCTTACTAGCGGGAAGGTAAACGGCGTTCCGTGTGCTGTGCTGGCTCGCCAGATGCAGCTTGTCACGCTGGCCACGTGACCCGGAAGTGTCTGCGGACAGCGCTGGCTCCCGGCCTCTAGAGTGAGATGAGCGCACAACCCTAGAGTCTGTCAAGACTGGCCCGTACGGGCAGGGGTACCTTTACCTTTACCTTTACACAAAGACACACACACTAATTATATTATATAAGCATCAAACAGCGCTTCAGACAAGCTTGCTCTGGTCTCTTTCAGGATTCATTTATACACACCTACACCTATGCAGGTGGCGCCGTGGGTTAAACCACAGAGCCCAGGACTTGCTGATCAGAAGGTCGGCGGTTTGAATCCCCGCAACGGGGTGAGCTCCCGTTGCTCGGTCCCTGCTCCTGCCAACCTAGCAGTTCGAAAGCACGTCAAAGTGCAAGTAGAGAAATAGGTACCGCTCTGGCGGGAAGGTAAACGGCATTTCCGTGCGCTGCTCTTGTTCGCCAGAAGCGGCTTAGTCATGCAGGCCACATGACTCGGAAGCTGTACACCTGCTCCCTCGGCCAATAAAGCAAGATGAGCGCCGCAACCCCAAAGTCGGTCACGGCTGGACCTAATGGTCAGGGGTCTCTTTACAACTTGTTTGCAGTGTGGGTGTAAAACTGAGGTTATAGGACAGGCTTTCCTCAACCTCAGCCCTCCAGATGTTTTTGGCATACAACTCCCATGATCCCTAGCTAGCAGGACCAGTGGTCAGGGATGATGGAAATTGTAGTCTCAAAACATCTGGAGGGCCCGAGGTTGAGGAATCTGTTATAGAGGAATACAGAAAGTACCAACATTGTTATTAACAATGGCTTCTTACAAAATAGCTGCTGATCATTCAAAATACAGCAATATTATTATTAGTATTTATTAGATCTGTTAGTTGCTTGTATGCAAGCAACTTAAATCACATTTAAAACATAAATATCAATACATTATGCAATAAAAACAGAAAAACAACCCCCTCAAACAGCCCCAGGAAGCTTTGGCAGTGCACGAGTAACAAAATGACATCATCTTAGTCTATCAAAAGCTTGGGAAAAAATGATATATCTTAATTGGTGCTGAAAATACTGCTTGGGGGACCCAAGCAGTAAAGAGGTTTATAGGTCAAAACCAGCACTTTGAATTGGGCTTTGGTATCTTTGCTTTGCATGCTAACTGACACATGTAGTTTGATGATGGTACCTTTGTCCCTATTCAAGCCACATGCGATGACAATTAACATCTTGATAAATTGTAATACAGCATTTTCACATTAGTCTCTCTTGAAACTTCTTTTCTTCAAGGTTACAGGGGTCTGGTAGGTCGAGTTTCCGCGAATAGTTTTTGAGTCTTGCCATTTCTGGTGTCAAATTGGCATCAGTTGATTATTCTATTTTAAAATCTGGCCTCTTAGTCCATAATTTGGGAAACAATGACATAGAACTGAGCACAAAATTCACATTGCTGCTGTCCCCACCCTCTGAGCCACTGCTGGCTGTAATAAGCAGTTCAGCCATTTTCAGAGATTAAATAATCAGTAGGAAATGTTAGTAGCTGGCATAATCTATGTCAACTGTCTTTTTCTTTTCTTTTTCTGGCTTTGTCTCTGCACCAGCACTTTGTGACTGGTGGGCATCAGTAAATTTCAGCCCAAGCAGTAGAAGGTTTGAGAACCCCTGTTTTCTGGAGGCTGCAGAAATGCATTGCAGGCAGATTGAACATTGGAAGATGCGAAGGTGAAAGAACCTTTTGATGCTGGCGCTAGTTCCAGTAATAATTTTGCAGGGTGGACAAGTGGACAGACTTTGCATCTCGGTTTGCCACATGGCTTGTTCCTCTGTCCATGTTACATGACATATTGCTGATGAGTAGCTGTTTTAGGTTGGGTGGCTGCCTGTAAACAAGTACAGGTCTACCACCCAAGGCCTGTGAGAAAGTGTGACAGTCTTACTTTCTAAATCTCATTTCCCTTTTGCAACTACTTACACACATATGTGTGACACTTCATGCTTCTGGTGACATGGACTGCAGTACATGAAACTTTATGCCATAATAAACTCGTTAATCTTTAAGTTCTACAAGATTCATTGGTTTTGCAACCACAAATGCTGCTACTGCTACTCTGAATTTCCCCCCAATTAATAGAATTAAGCATTCATCATAATAGAATTACGTATTCATCACTATATTTGCATGAACAGCTAAAATGAATTCTAGACTGCAGTAAAACATCAGTAATTTATTCTTTGTTTTTAGATGTGCAAGTCTAATGGAATGCTGGTTTTAAATGACAGTCTGATTCCTACACTGTCAGAGCAGCATAAACCTGAAGTTACAAAAGGTAAACATTGTGAGTAGAAGTACTGAACAATGCTAATAAACTGGAGGTGTATGGACTATTGAAAAGCCAATTTTTAAATTTGGGACATGTCTTGATGGGCCTTTTTACATTGTCTCAGGATTGAGTAAGAGGCTTCAGGCAGTCATTGAGGAAACATGCATTGATCTTTGCATATTTACACAAAGTTTACCTCAGATTGCAATGTTAGGCTTGTTCTATTATTTAAAGTTTATAAAACTTTGGAATTGATTTGACTGAGTAAAATAGAGATTTACTTGTGTTCAAGAGCTCCTTCAGTACACAAAGCTCAGTGCAAGACAGCTTTTTGTACATCAGAGGTAAATGAGCTAAACTAGGTTTCAACTGGTTGACATTTCTTGTCCCTTCTCAATATTACTAATGCTATAGAACTCTCAGCTTTAAAACTATGTATAAATGGGTATCCCATAGTCTGTAGAAATCCCAATCTATTACAATTCAGCTTTCACAAATACTCACTTGCCAGTGAGGTAAGAATCATAAATACTATAAAAATAGTTTAATTTATAATTTTCACAAGCTGTTTCATGCATGTATGTACTCTTCAGCACAATACTTAACATTTAAAATTTGCATTGACAGAGAGAATAACATATAGTAGAGATTTCCTCTTGAAGCTTTCAAAGGTTTCACTTGCACAAAAGAAACCAGAATTTCTTCCCGATCATCCCATTGTACTTGAAAAACCAGTAAGTGTTTGAAAGTAGTTAAGTAGCTTGTTTTGTGTTAAAAGGAGTACAGATTAATTAATTGGTGGAGCTTGCTGTTGGTATCTAGTGCTGCAGTCATAGAAGGGGAATTATCTTATCCAGTGCTTTTTTTCTAAAAAATGTTTAGGGGTACTCTCATTTTCCTACTCGTATTGAAATACTGCCCCTCAATGAGGCCAAACTTATTTCACAAAATGTTTAGGGGTATGTGTATCCCTGCGTCCCCCCAGAAAAAAAGCACTGATCTTACCCCTCTTCCCACTATATCCCCCAACACTCCTGAATAGCTTCTCAAGTGTCCAGGGACAGCACAAAATGACTGAGATGTGGAGCAAGGGGGTAATTAGATAGGGGCAATATTTGAATAGAGCTCTTCTTATGCAAGCTGCCTTCACTCAGTTACCCCCTCCTAGCCACTATCACCCAGCAGGAGGCTACAGCATGAGAATGGGGGTGGGCTATACCCTTTGTACAAGCGTTCTTGCTTGAGCAACCTAGTATCTTCCATTTATGCAAGCTCCTTCCAAATTACCTACTGCTCAAGGAATAGTTCCTACTAATATGTTGCACACCTGGGAATTCTGAGTTTTTCAGAGCATAAGGTAAATATTGTATAATCTGTTGAGATGTTCTTGTGTTTCAATACTTTCCCAGTAACTCAAGTCATTCCCATAATCTGACATGAATACAAGAACTATAGGTATGACACAGTAAAGTGGGGTGTGGCTGGGAATTTTTCAGAGAGCTGCTATAGGGGAATGCTATAAAAATCTTTAAACATTTCTGGGTTTAAAGAGCAATCTGGAGCGTATGGGAAGGGCCTTACAAGATTACAAGTAGAGAAACTGACTCAAATTAATGGATACACTCCCATTTTTTTTATCGCTATTACTACTCCAAGAGCTTGTGTTCTCTTATTTCCTGGTTCTGTTACCCATTTATTATTTTATGTCAAGGGGCTGGGACTGGACCTGGTTGGTGGGCCAAATCCAGAGTTCTCCCACCTTCTGTGGACCACTTAGACAGGTGAATTGCCCTACCAACTTATACTCTGTTGTCAGCTTTGAACTCAAGGCTTGCAGAGTGCAACAAGTGTGTGCTTGATTCTTTTCCTTTTGGTAATTTGGTACTTTTTGAATTCAGCACTATTATTATAGCATCACATTCTGCACATATGTCACAAGCAATATACAAAATATATTAAAACAGCCAAAGAACAATTAAATAAGAGCACAGAAACTGATAGCAGGTGAATTTAAAAACAAACAGCAATACAAAGTATTGTTGCTGCAGGGAATCAGGAAAAAAAGGCTCCAAAATTGAAAGAAACCGAATTTTACAAGTGTGCTTCTGTTTCTCCCGTTTCAGTTGGCACTGTTGGTTTACCTGTCTCAAGCCTGATGTTACATGGCATTTGGTGATGGGCAGCTGGGGGTGGTTTTGACTAAACCATGTCATGGGCTAAATGGGGAGGCGTGTGAGCTGAAGGTTCCCTTCTGTAGTTTTACGCATATATGTGTGCTCCCAGCTTTTTAAATATTTGCTCAGAGTCTAATCCAGAGCTGTGATTGCCCTTAAGCTTGCTTAAATATCTATTGCGAATATTCTTCATTAACTAAATTTGGTGGTGGGACATTTTGTCTTGTAGAAAAACTATTTACTACCTACTGCAAGCAACAATAGGTCTTTCTGAAGATGAGGAATGTGTCTTTTTCACCACTAAAAATTAAGGGAAATGGGATCTGTAATGCCAATAGACTGTAATCAAAATTTATCTTTTACAGTTGGTGTACCCATCAGTTCATTTCGGAAGTAAAGCTGTTTTCAACAGAAAACTTATGTGAAAACTTCAAGTTTTGTATGACTTAAAGCAATAGTTCATTGAGCTTTTGTAGTTATAAAGGAGAAAACTGCTAAAATGAGGCAGAACCACTGTCACTTTTCAAATTTGGAAATGTTGCCTATGACACCATACTGCCATAGCTGTGATGCCTGAAGGACTGGAGTTCACTTGATCACTTTTGCTGCAACTGATTAGATATGTGCAATGGTGAGGAAGGCTATTCTCATTGGTCGGCTACTATAAACTACTGACTCCTCATGGCTACATACACCTTACAGTAAGCCTTCAAACCACCATCACATAGTAAACATTCCTCTGTATCAACCCTTAGTGAATGTTAAGTACACTGTGTATTATACATGTATATCTAAAATACTGGCTAGTATTTTATAAAAGCACATACTTAAATCTCTTCCATTGAAATCATTGGGACTTGACTTTGGTTGGATTGTGCCATTTTTTCCCCTAGTGTTATAACATTTCTAATGTATTTATAAATAGTAGCGGTATGTTTTAATAATTTTATCGTGACCTGTCCTTTTCCCTCTCTGCCCTTCCCCCATTTTTCACCTTATCTTTTTCTATCAATCACTGTAACTCTTCCTAAATAAACTAGATTGATTCAGGGTGGTGTGGATTTTAAACTGTGTAGAGTTAATTATGTGACTGTAAGCCACTGATCTTATTGTCTTAACTTTAGTCATCAGTATACAAAACAGTCCTACTTGGGAGTAGACCTGTTGAAATGAATCAACTTAAGTCCATTGATTTTAGTGGGTCTGTTGAGTAGGACTGAAGCTTGATACCACTCTCTATAACCAAGTGATATCTTTCTAGGTTAACGGTAGCTGTTGCTAGCAGCTATAACCAGGCAGTGGAATTATATAAAGGCTAAGTCCTATCCTGCTTTTTGTACTAAAAAAATAGTAGTTCTGCTATACATATCTCACTTTATGATTGCCAACTTATCTGCTGCTGACATTGTAGACAGATATACAAATAATGGTTACTTGCAACTTGTGCGGGGTTCTATTCTAACGATTGTGCATAAAGCCAAAATTGTGTATAGAACAACCTCTTGAACTGCCCGCACGTGAGCATCCCTACCACTCCAAAGCCAGTGCAGCAAATGGACTTTGCCTCCAACACAAGGTGAAGAGCTTTTAAGCTCTCTGCTTTCCTTATTGGGCTGTGTTCCTTAAGTGGACATCCTCGTCATAAACATTGTTACAGGTAACTTAAGCGATTTCAACTTTGCAGCCAGTCAGTTGAAATTACACAAATGAAATGCACTGAAGACGGACAGCTAAATTCGTTGTGACTTGACCTATCATTGTGACGTGACCTATGTGACTTGACCTATCATTGTTGGAAGGAAGACTGGTAAATGGCCTGTGTTTCTGATCTTTTCCGAAGGCTGCAAACAGGTTTTAAAACTGAGCTAATCCTTGTGTGTGTGTGTTATGAGTGTAGAGATGGAATAGCACTTTCTTCCATGGACAAAGTTTTTCTTGAAGATCTTTTGGCTGTGCATGGGCTTACAGTGGAGCTTTCCATTTTTCAGTAATAAATTGTAAGCTTGGCTTAACAGAGTAGCAGCAGCAGCTAAATATGAGCTGTTAATATAAATGAAAAACTTGTGTCAATCCAGGAGTCTTGCTTCCCATTTAGTTCATGTATGTTATATAGAATAGCTTAGTATCCATGTTGGGCTGACTTCAGTGCACACCATGTTATTAAGCAAAAGGTATCAATGTCCAATGTAAGCATATATGTTAAATCTACATCCTGCTTTGTGTCCAGAAATGATTTCTCAAATAGTTACAGATAGTTAAAACACACAATAAAAGCACTATGCACAATAACATAAACAGAGAGCCATATGAAACAAATTAAGATCAATAGATACCATTATATAATTCCATAAAGTAGCAACAAATAACTTGTACAATGTGGCCCTTTTTAAAAATGGAAGGAATGTTATCTGCTAATTTTAGAGGCTTTATAATATATATATTTTAATGTAATGCAGAACATATGTCATTAATAGGAATTATAGCGAAGCTTCTAGTTGTTGTTGAGGATCCACCAGGAAGCTGAAAAGGAAGTATTCATACTGATTAGACAATTCTAATATTTCAGCAACTTCTTAAATTGTACTAGCTATTTTGGCTTTTAATGAATGAGTTTATTCTAGCCATTTAACAGTTTGCACAAATGAAAGCACAGCAATATTCAGAGCTTTTCATATGGAATAAGAAGCTGTAACTAAAACAAACTACCAAAATGAAAATAAACCTGGACTGTCACTAAATCAGGTACATGTTAACTAAGCTCTGATTGGCGAAAGGAAAAAAGAATTGGGCAACCTTTCTGTAGCAGCAGAAATTTTATCAGCTAACCAGTGAAACACAGTGATATCTCTACCATGGAACCTGGAGAGAACAGGTGAAATTTTATTATCTCATATGATCACATACACGTACTGTTAAATTGAAACACAGTTTCCAGGTCCCCAGAGCCCTCAGACCAGGAGGGTTCTAATATTGCTTATTATATCACAAAAGGGAACACATGAGGCAGTGTAAAGGGGAATCCAATACGTATTGTTATTTAGAGCACTTAAATAATTACCACCTTTGGTCCCAGTCGGATACCGAATGCCAAAGATGGAATAGAATAGTGCCGTCACATTTTGACTGACATTACATAATCTTTGGAGTATTTATTCTTTTGCATTCATTTCACTTAAAGATAAAAATGCCAATAGTGAACAGCCATTGGCAACTCTATCAGTTTCAAAAGGTCTACTCTGATTAGGACTAACATTGGATACAACCCACTGTCAATGTTGTTCCCCCTCGTAACATCCCATCACTACTAATGTATGCTATTCTCGCTAACCCAAATAAATGCATATAAGAAAAGTAGTATTCCACCTACCACAATGTGTATGTAATGTTGGAATTGATCCTGCTCAACATGGCTAATGCTTTACATTTAATTTTTTTGGGTTAATCTTTTAAGATCGCAGGAGCAGGAAAAATGGCCTATCATTTAAACAGATTTTACTCCAACCAAAATTCCTGGTTGGTACTAATTTCAGAGCTATATCTGGTAGTCTATATATGTTTTCCCATATATATTTCCTCCTGTAGGACTAATACTCAATGGCTCCTAGTAAGGTTTTCTGTGGATTTATTAAAAATGAGAAACCCTAATCACAGGTCTCCCACATTATACTTATGCCTTGAATAGAAGGCATAATTCTACCTTGTATTCAAGTGACAATTTGAATGGTATTCATACATTATGCCATCAAGTCATTTATATTGAAGATAAAATACTGCTTGTCAAATTTGGTCTATGTTTTAATTTGTTGGAAGCTTCCTTGAGTGACTGAGGCAACCCAGTCAGATGGGCAGTATATAAATAATAAATTATAATAATAATAATAATAATAATAACAACAGTCATACATATGACTTCACTGCTTAAAAAGGTAACCTGTTACTCAGAAGCATGTTCCACCCTGATCAATGGGACTGACAGCTGGGAAATTATGCAACCCTACGTACACTTACTTGGGAGCAAATTCCATTGAATGTCCTACTTATGAGTAAACATGCATAGGATGTCATTAGTGGGAAATCCCTATATAGATGCTTCTCTGCTTCTGGAATGGAAAATAGGTGTTGAGGGAAGAAGGGATAGAATGAGGGCGAGAGAACTTTTTCATACAGATAATTATTAACAGGATGATTACCAGGCACTAGCATAGTTGTAATATGTTCTGGAGTTTCCAGGCAATCCACATTACTTCTTTGAAATGTCTTGCTGTAGTTCATCTGCAGGTGGCTATAGAAATAAGAGTGATAACTTCATTTACTCTTTCTCCTTCCTATATCAATTCACAATTTAAAATAAAATTGGATAGGGAGCCCTCTTGGTTTACAAATCTGCAAAGCCTTTATTATATAGTATGAGATTGTTAGATAAAAATGTACTACTGAGCTAACCATAAATAATAGTCCAGTTTACAGCCTACACAATCAAAAACCCAGCACTGATCCGTGTGTTCCTGAGATGTTTATTTGGTGGCCGCTAGAAAGTGGGAATTGAACCAGAATATCTGTTTTTTTATGGAACATTTCTATGTTTTGTTAGAAAACCTCTTCAGGGCTTTAATACATCAGTACGTTTATCTTTTTCAAGTCTATTTCATGTCATCCTAATGTGCTTTTGCTTATTTTATGAATACTTCCATCCAAGTGTTCTGAAGGATCAATGCATTTGGAATGGAGACTTGGTATGCTGCAGAAAAGTATAATAATTGGACTATTCTAACTGATCAGCCAATTAATATACGTAGGAAACGATCGGGCAATATGCTACTTGTATTTAACATGTCCCGCCCCCAGCTAGGTGATGCTGATAAATATTTGTTCTGGAAAATCAGGTTTGTTTCTAGTAACATTAGTTGTAAATAGCTGATATTTTGAACTATTTATAATTTTGTCCATAATAAGATATACACATGGCATTTTGTGTACCTGTTCCAGGCATTGTTCTCCCAGAATTCATAAACGATGAAGCGAGATTCACCAGAAAACCTCTGAATAGAAACACTAATAAAACAACAGAATTAATTTGATAAGTAGATAGCAAAGCCAGTATGAAGAAGTAATAAGTTTGGTTAAGAAGTAATGAGAACCCTGGCTTCTCACTTTGAGAAGAAGCTGCCTCTTGCCTTGGACTTAAAAACTCACAACCTCTTCGGTGGCCACAAGGAGATCGAAAATTGTTTCCTATCTTAAACTGAACCAGAGTTCCCTGTAATGCCCAGACTTGAAAAACTGTGGTTTGTTTTATTTTCAGATCATTTTATTCACCTTCAACTGATATTCTGTTAGTTTTTTTGCAAGAAAAGAGGAGTGGGACACTAAATCCAATCCCTCCCATTCCAAAAAACAGACAAATCCTGATTGGTAGGATTTCAACTTTATAAAGAAGTGATGCCGTTCTTGCACCTAGATCTTGGAGGGGAACCCCACAAGCAGCAGCTGTTTGTACTTGGGGTTTGTTATCCATCTAGAAATATGTACAGGAAAGCCTCCTGTCATGCAGTTTGTCCCACAGCTAGAATGGTATGCAGATCTTCAGTACTGGAATGATATATATTCCTACAACTATACTTGTATATATCCTTCCATCCAAGTTCTCTGCAATGTTTACATAAATGGTAAAATACAATTTGAAATAAAAACACTAAATCAAAAATAAGTCACACAACCAGCTAAAGTCTTTAGGCTTTACTTGTTTTCAGCTGTATAAATTAAGACACAAATTGTGTCAAATCAGAAAGAGACCAGCAGGTGTCACTATGTACATATGGAATACAGTGTGCCAGGAAAAAAGCAACTATCTTTTTGCTATATTCAACAGGTGACTGCAAGTACTGTATGTTAACCTTTTTTCTTTAAAGAGTAATTTGTTGTTGCTCACAAAACTATTTGTTTTGTTGCAAACATCTAGTTTTGCAGTCCATTTTGCTTTATGTTAAGTATGGCTTCTTTTTTGGAGCAGATATTTAAGTTCCATTGAAATTAATGGGAGTTTCGAGCTACTAACTTTGGCTGGTGCCGGGTCATAATGTGAGGGGTGCTTATAGAACCCCTTCGCTAGTTGTCATCCTGATGACTTCTGATGGAATTCTAAGCGGAAACTTACAGCCCTCTAAATTTTCTCATCCTCTGGGGGCAGCAAATGTACTCACTGCAGGCATCCATCCTGAGCAGAGGCAGTGTCCACATACTGCTTCAGAGCAAACCGGAATTGCTCCAGTTCTTCTTCTATTACTGACATCTGACGTTGAACTATCATTATGTGCTGACAAAAATATTAAGACAATATTATTGGTGAATGCATTGCACTCCTGATATCAGAGCATTTTTATCTTGCCATCTGGGTTGATTGCATACAATAATATACGGCATGTAAAAATATTTTTATATATAAAAATAAGCAATATAATGCAAAGGAGTTTTTTTTTAAAAAAGAAGGCTGAATAAAGCAATGATGTAACTGGATCTTCCCTCTAAATGTAATATAAATCGTGTTACTTATGAGGGTCCTATTGGAATGCTCAGTAAGACAATTTTGCATCCTTACTCATAAGTAAGCCAGTGGGACTTACTTCCAAATTAGTATGCATAGGATTGCAAATCCTTGTTAATTAAACCAGAATAGAATATCCAAAACTTGCTTTATGCCTCCATGCAGAGATAACTATTATCCTCATCAATTAATAATCGGGGGGGGGGGGTGATACTTACAGATTTAGTGTTTTCTTCAGATACCTCTTCTTCCAGTGGCTCAAGCTTTAGATCCTTGCCAACAGGAGGGAGGAGAAATGCAAACAAAAGTACCAGATATGAACTATCCACACAGTCTTCCTCTGACTTTGGCTTACAAGCAGCAGAACCGTGGCAATTGGCCAATTTCGTTATAGTTTAACATACCTTAAGCTGTTTTTGGAATATGAGAACAGCAGAAAAGTAACTGTGTGCCTTGGGAAATAGATCTAAGAAACAACTTCTATTTTGTAGCCGCCTGCCTATTGCCATTGGGATGTGCCACTGCTTTTATATACTTAGCATGGATTCAAACTGGCCTTCATATATGTAACAAGTAACACGTTTCAGCAACGAGGAAAGAAATTTTTTGGAGGTAGATAGGAAACTAGTTATGGATACTGCCACTGCTATACCGTGCTGGCTGGGATAGGGAAAGATGCGGTACAAACTGACCAGACATGATTGAGAGCTCCCAACTGTGTCTGCTGCATGGTGGTGAGAGTAGGGAAGAAGGCCCACTTCTCTGCCTCCATCCCATCATCAAGCACCCACCAGCTGAGGGTTTTTTGTGATATGACCTACAACATGCTACTTCAACCCTTGCCCTTCAGTGGCAAAGAGGGCTACCCAGGTAGGTTATTTAGCTCATTTAGTGGATGTTGTACCTGCTCTGCTGCTATCAGCCAGGGAGGGAAGGAGAGTGCGATGCAGTAAGGATACAGGGGTATTCTTTACAGATTAATGAAGGAACTTGCGCTCACCTTCTGCTCTAGCCTGTCAATCAGTTTCTGGAGTCTGTTTATTTGGGTCATCCACTGGTTGTCTTCCTCCAGCCAGCCTTTAGGAGACGTAAATAATTGAGTTTTAAAACACTGTTGAAAACTGGCTTTCTTTATTCACCTCTTTGTTTTGATGTGCATGTTTTCATCCATTCAAAGTACTGTTAATTTTCAACCTGGATGATGTTCTTCCAAACATGGATAATAGATAGCATTTTCCTACAAATAAGTATTCCACATGACTCAACATTTCTTACTAAATGCAGCTAAGAAATTCTTAAGTCTTTCTTGCCCTGCAGTTTACGGTTACTCCAGTTTATAATTAATTCTGAGGACATAACCTACGGGGTCAGAGAAGTGACATCCTTCAGGAGTTATTCAGGACACTGTGTGGAGATGCAAAGCTTCAGAAGGTGTAAAATATACAAGATCGCATGCAGAAATGGGCTGCTTAAAAATGGCTGCCCAAGCTTCTTACAGTACCGATACTTTGGTTTACACAAAATGCCTTTGCTGTCTTTATGTTTAAAGTACAGTAAGACACACAGCAGACGCAGTATTTTCCGATAAGCACGTAGCCAGAAGGGTGGGAAGAGTTCTTAGAAAACGTGGAGGACTGTGATTCATCTTCAAAATGAATGCTCTGCAAATAACTCCAAACTTGGAGCGGCTTTTTCCAGTGGCTTTTTCAATATGCAAAAATGGCCCCCATCCTGATCCTTCTTATGCACACAATTCTGACTGAAATTAGCAGTGTCACCTGTGGCAGCTCCTGGTGACAAAATGTTGCTGGCACTGTGATGTGTAAAATCTCTTTTCCCTTTGTAAGATTGTTGGCTGGTAGATAGAGACCTTAGATTGCTCGTGGTAGATAAAGCCTGGCACAAGGAAATACCTGTCTGGTTTATGGGGTTTATTGGCATTTTGTTTGTTTTTAAATGGCAGCTACAGGAGAATCCAGTCAAAATTGGGACTGTGTTATGTGGGAATGGCTTTAACCCTTTATGCCACAGTCCTAATTAACACCCCCTCCCCTGGTAGCTGCTATTGGCTCTGGAAGGGGAAGCTTTCACACTACAGCAGACTTCTTTTGATTCATGATAAAAACAGTTGCACTAGATGAGTGCAAAGGACAGCTACAGAAATTGCTCTGTCCTGACTGAGCATATATAGGAAGGAACACAGCTTGTTCTATAAACAAAAAGGGGGTAAATCAGTGTCCAAAGGCAGCCTTTTGTCAAGCAGCAACAGGGACCCTTGATCTTGCACACCTGTTTTTGAAATGCCTCAATACCCTACCTTGAGCTAAGAGGAGTTCCCTCGTATCCGAGAGCAGTTTTCTCAAATCCTAGATGTGCCAGGGCAAGACTGAAGTTGGTCATAAAGGAAGGCACTCTGCATGTGTTCAAATATGTTTGCATTTCAAAAGATCCATTGAAAACCAGTTTGGGGGCTCTTACTTTTATCACCTGCGTGATTTCTACAGCCCTTTTAAAACATGGAAGTTTTTCAAGCCCTTTGTCCCTTGCAACAACCCTGTGAGATTAGTTGGTAACACCTCCAGTACAGAAATGGGGAACTGCAGGTCAAGACAGAGATCTAAGTGAGGTGGACAGACTGTTCAATTATGGCTACAAGTTGCTTGTTTTTCTCCACTTGCTTAATTGTATATGCAAAAAGAAGGGCCTGCTTTTGATACTGCTTTGATTTTACCTGTTCCCCATATTCCAATTTAATATTTTCTCTGATGTTGGATAGCTTCTGGCTTTTCTGTTTCCACTGTATTTTTACAGACAGTTTGTTCAACTGGCAAATAAATGTTTAGGGTGGTATATGCAAACTACTGCACGTGTCCGCTATATGACAGGAGTTCACACCCAGACTTGTCAGGGCCAACTGAAGTGACAACTTAGGGCCATTCATACCGGTATATCTCAACATTTTGTAAATGTATCCCTTAAAGCACCCACATCACCCATACATGCATCATCCAAATGTCTTGTATCAGCACTTGGACTTTTTTGCATTATCCCTCCCAACTGTACACTTGGTGGAATATAAGAATTAGCAGAATTACTTTTTACGGGGATTTAATTTTCATATTAATTTAAATGAAACTTGCTATTTTACTTTATATGACTTGTTCTTGGTGGTTACAACTTGTAAAGCACAGGAAAGCAAAAATGTGACACTTCTCTTAAATAACGTTACCTTGGTTAAAAAGAGGGCTGACTGGAGAAAAACTGCTGTTCCTTTGGAGTCTTCGACTTGAACGTCTTCCCAGCTGCTTAACTGCAAGCACCTCTGGCTTTGCTGGCCTTTGTCTTACAAATAAATACATTTATATATGCATAAATCAATTGGATTAATGAAACTGTCTCTCTATTCTGAGCATGTTTCCAGTCCTCTTCACACATACATACAAACACACATACTAGGAGCTGCCGAGTCACAGAATGTAAACATTCTGACTGCAGAGGGTCTGTCACGAATTTGGCATTCACCACAGAGCCTAGAACATAACCTTGAGCGAAATCTAGGGAAAGGAAGATTTGGGGTGGCTGCCAATCCAGGTAACTGGAAAGCAGCACGGCCTTGGGGAGAAAGGGGGAGTCGTTCACCTGTCAGAATGAAATAAACATCCCTACAGTAAAGGTGTGCATCTGGTTCATACCAAAGCTCAAATTCTGAACTGATGCAAGCTGCTTTTTTCCTGAGGTGACATATGGCTTCAGTGGCTGAGGGGCAATATGACTCCATAGAGCTTCCTCTGCCATCAGAGAAGAAGATCCAACTCTAGAGGGTTTGCCACTGTGGCCATGGAAAACTCTCCCACCATTGCTATTCCAACAGCAGTGAAGCCAGGAATGGGGTGTTCCCCATGGGGGCATGTCCTTCACTGTTCAGAGAAGAAGTGGCTGCAGGGAGCTTGTTACCTCCTTCTGTCAGAAAGTATTGTCTGCTCTTGCAGTCATTTGCCTTAGGACTGCAGAAACCACGAGGACTGCAGAAATCCACTGGCCAAAGGAACGAGCCACCAACTCCTCTTCAAGCAAGAACAGCGAGGAAAGCTCAGCCTAACTTTCCATAACTGTTTAGCACTTTGTTCAGGCCCTGAAGGACTCAACTTTCCCAACCCACTCCCTTTATGTATTCTGTCTTTAGTTTGCAAGTCTGACAGCAGGGCCTGTTTTTCTCTCTCTTACTGATGTGAGCTGCTTGGGGAGGCAACAGTTATCTGAAAAGCAGGCTAAAAGTAATGGCAAACAGCTAAGGAAATGTCGAGGGAAGCCATGCTCCCCCCACCCCAAAGATGCTAAAGCAACTCCATCTCCAGAGTTGGAGTAGGTAGTTCTCACCCACTGGCTGCAATGGGAGGAAAAGTTTATAAGAGAGAATAATGTGGCCACTCTCCTTCCCTGGCTGCTGCGAGCTTGCAAGGCTCTGGATGTGGCAGCTGACCCACTGGAAATGCAAACACATACCTTCCCCAGTAGGTAAAATTGCTCTTGAAAAAACATTGCTTGGGTGGAATTCAACTCAGTTTTACTGAGAGTCGACCCAGTGAAATGAGGAAACATGATAGGTCCATCAATGTCAACTGAGTCTACTCTGAGTAAAACCTAGTTTAATACCACCCCATGGGATCACCATTCACTGGAAGGAAATGTAGTGAGACTGACAGTGGCTGGTATTCAAAAACATTACTGCCTCTGACTGTGGAGACAGAGCCATAGCCATCATGGCTCGTAGCATTTGAAAGTCCTTTCCTCCATGAATTTGTCTAAATTTGCCTATTATGTTTTTCCATCCACGAAACATTTCTCTAGTGCTTTGCAGCCTCCCTGGCTGCCTGTACTTCCTGATCTAAAAAAGCCTCATGGAAGAAATTACAGCACATCTTCCCCAGGGTTATGAATGATGTAAGGCAGGCTTCCTCAACTCAGTCCTCCAGATGTTTTGAGACTACAATTCCCATCATCCCTGACCACTGGTCTTGCTAGCTAGGGATCATGGGAGTTGTAGGCCAAAAACATCATGAGGAAGCCTGATGTAAGGGCACCCAGGAAGGCTGCCAGTGCTGACTGCTACTGAGATGATTTGTAAAATAAGGGAGGGGAGGGAAACGTTCATTCACAAACACGCCTTGACCACTTGAAAAGTAAGTTAAGCAAAGCTTTGGTAATTTTGCAACAAAAATTGTTTTCTCATTCCTAGATGGAAACTAGCTGGGGGGAAAACAAGGGATATATTTTCAGCACAGGACTTGTTTCTACAATCGCAAGGTAATAGGAGCACATAGCATTACTCATTTGCAACCTCCGCCTGGAACAATTCCTGATGCATTTCCACAGGGGTGGGGGAGTGGTTGAAATCTTACTTATCTTGACGGGTTTGTTCCTCTGTGGTTTCCATGGCACACTCCAGGGAATTGTGGAGCGACTGTAGCTGATTCACAGTTTCTTTCAGCAAAAAGCGAGTCACAAACTGTTCCAACTTGGAAGCCTCCTGATAATTCTACAGAAGAGAAATAGACACTAGCAGAAAGGGAAAGTGTAATATTTCCCACTTTTGCAGCTTTCCTCCTAAACATCAGCTGCACACAGTCTGTATTCCGTGGTCTCATAAGAAGACAGCATGTGCTCATAATGTGATTCTAAAGCAATTTCTATAGTATTTCCCCCCCCCCAAAAAAAGGGGGGGGGAGCACAGGGCAGTAATTCCTACACTGCTGAGACAGAAGTTCTATTGCGGATCAAGGAATACCTGAGTTAAATTGTTAGCAGGTCTTGTGAGCCCAAACTATCCCCACCTACACAGGAGGCTGCCTTCTGCATCTCTACAGTTCCCTACTCAATCTCTTTCCGGTTGAGCTGGATTATTCTGCCCTGTCTATGCTAGGAGTATTTGGAGCAAAAACGATGCCAACATGCAGGAGAAAGGTCTGCTGTCCTAGGAGGCTGCTGTTGCCTCTCTGCATGATTCATCATGAGAGGTGGTAACTCTAATTACAGATAACTTTTAATCTATGGGCAAAACTAGGTGATGCATTAAATGTGTGATAACATCTAAGCTGTCCAGTTTCTTTTTCTTTCTGGCAACCAGGCAGCTGGCCTTCCAGCCTGCAATATACAGCGAGAGAAGGTTAACCCTCCCCTCCCCTCCCCAAGTAATCCTGACCAAAATTAGCCCCCAAAGTTCCTATTTGCCCTTGGATGGAAACTGCTATTTCTGCCAATTGCTTGGCAGGATTTCCTTCTGGGATGAATAGCCATTTTACAAATGTGTGTGGTTTTCTCAGGACCAAGCATGGTTAAGTCTCACATGATTCTCACTCTCCCCCTTCTCCATCATTTCCCCCTGTTATTTTGGAGGAAATGCTTGAGACATTAAATACACTTCTAACATAATGCATAGTTTGGCACTCAAACACACTCCAGCAATTAATCTACAGGCGTCAGAAATCATAGCTGGGAGTGGTGAGGGAGGCAATATTGTTTACTATAATTATTTTTATAGCAAGAGTAACAAAACAAAACAAAAAAAGAGGAAAGGAAAACAAAAAAGAGGAAATGAAACAAACTCGCATTAATAATACAATGATCGTCAGTGCACCCATTTCATTTTAAACATAAAAGTTGATACATGCCATCCAAATGTCCTGATAATCAAACGAAATTGGTGTTTATGAGAAATATGTTCAAAGTGTAGCAAGGCCAGAAGGGGCCTTGGACCATTGCATAATAGATGTTTATATCCTCTCAGGCTTGAAGTGTAAGCCTCCTGGGGATGCAAAAAATATGAAAGTATAAGCCTCAGGGCATGCAAAATCCACTTTTGTCCTGCCATTAATTCACATACCACAGGTATGAGATAATTTAGAAGTACATGGACAACTGTAAATGCCAAGGATTTCACTAAAGGAAATAGAGTCCCAAGGCATGGTCTGAAGGAACAAGATGCAGCAGCACAGCTGTAGTTGTGGGTTAAAGATTTAAACACAAAGGGAAGCATTTAAACTATAGAATACACTGCCATTAGAATACAGAATTCATCTGTTGTGCAGGAGCTCCCAATGAACTCTAACTGTGCAACCTGAATTGCCCTGCATGTGACTGAATCCTACTTGAAAATAGCATCCTAAGACAGAAACACATGCTGTTCCCGCTAGGACATCAAACGGTTATTGAAATCTCAGCTGTGAAGCCGTCCCATGTACCCCCCCCACCATGCTAATTATGCACCTGAAGACATTAAAGTTGCCAGCAACATTAATCAAGCCGGCGATATCACAATTCATAATAGCTGCTACTTCTAAAGCTAAAGGGTGCGGGGAAGCCTGGCAGGACAGATTGTCTGTGACTCCCTTTGGCGCCGCTCTGAAGCTGGCACCAGCTCCGCGTGAAAAACATTTGCGGTGGCCTCTCAAAAGTGACAGAACGCGTTTGTACCAGCAAGGCGACTTTCCACCTCCCCCTAAATCGTTCGACATGGCTCCTCTAATTGGATTAAAGCTGCTATAGTATCCAGCAGGGCTAATGCCATCGCTGGAAGCTTTGATTCTTTGTGACACCACGCCAGGACCATCCACAGTAATGTTGCCGTAATGGGAATTGAAATTCATATTCTCTGGCAGATACCCAAAATGGCTGCCTTTGAAGAGCAGTATCCTTTGTTGACAAATGGACAAAATATTGGCAAAGGGGTTCTCGGAAGATCTGCCTCGCCTGCGAGCGGTTTGGTGACATAAAAGAGGCTTCAGTGACGCATGATCAAAGGATGTTCAAATCTATAAAACATTACAGGTGTCTAACCTGCAACAAGAATTCAGATGAGTAGTTTGGGGATATGCTAGGTTAGCTTTCACTAGCTTGGGATACCCTCCCGATGTATTACAATAATAATAATAATAATACCTTTATTGTCAATGTACAACCTGTGTACAATGAAATGTATTCCCCCACTACTGGTTGGGAATGATGCGAGTTGTAACCCAAAATATTTGAAGGGCACCAGTTTGGCAAAGGCTGTGCTAACTAACTGCAGGGGGGTGCATTATTTAGGTCTCGGTGCCACCGTACCCCTCGAAGGGCAGGAAAAGAGGCAAAAAGGGTTTGCAGGCACCCCCGACCAGGTGATTGGCAGACCTGCAAATCTATGGGTACAGCACTTCGCAAAAACCGTCAGTCAGTTGATGGTTGGAGTTCTCATAGTGGCACACAAGGAATGCTGAGGCTTCCACTATACTCTGCGTGTATATTTGTAAATAAAGGAAATATTATGAAATCAGCAGAGGGATTGAGAACCGAGGAGCAAATGATTACAGGACTTCTTTTTTCTACGACTGTCTAGTAAAGATGCATATAATTGCATTATTCCTTCAGAGAGGCTCGTTTACCTACTCATAAGCACAAGAGGTGGTAGAAGACATGATCTGATTTTTACTGATGGGGTGCGTAAGAATAATTCTTATATTGAAAGATAGCCTGTGCAATTGCCTATATCGATTCATGTGGGTGAGATCATCATTCTGAGAGTTCTGACTATTCACACAAGCTTTCCTCTTGCTATGTTTTGAGTTGATGGATATTTGTTTTTTTCTTTTTGGTGTTTTAAAGTAAACAATAATAAAAAAGCTTTCCTCTTGCTAGTTGCAAGATTAAAGCACCAACTTCTCTTGGCTTCTCTTATGTCTAGTGTCATAAAATGCAGGCAAGAAATGAAAGCGAACCCCAGGAGTTCTTGTCTCTTGTGTGTGGGGGGGAAATAACATCGCAAGAAGAAATGTTCACAGCTCTAGATTGCATTCCTGACAGCTCCAGTCCTTTGCTCCAGCTGCCCAACTTAGTCTCGTTCCTCTGACCTTAAGGGTCCATCGTGCTTTTAATTAAATAGAAGCACAGTGCAACTCTATAGCCTGCACAGTTTCAAACTGCTGCAATAAAATTACTATATTTTAATTTTCTAAATGTTTTTTGGGAAAGCATACATAATATTCTTCCCTGTCTGTGTGTGCAGCGGGTGGATTCTAATGGGAAACTACCTAATTTGCACATCTCAAACCAATACAGGAACGGAAACACAGCTATCATTTGAAATTCAGAGTTTTCCAAATTTTGTGATGCAGTTGCCCAGCCAATGTGACAAAAACACATATATTAGGGGAATGGTGTACACAAAAATGAAGATATGCATGAAAATGACATACAGAAAAGCATTGAATTAGGAGAGATTGCTTGCAAAAATGTGTATTTCCCCCCCCCCCAAAACTACATACCAAAGTGTGCTTATTAGGGAAAAAATGCACTAAAATGCTGGCAGATTTTAATGTGGATTTAAAAGGGGGGGGGGTTTCCACAAATTGCCATGGAGAAGCAGAGAAATGAATTTTACCACTAGGGGGAAATGACAAAACAAAAAATGTAACAGATTTGTCTGTCCCCAATCGTTCTTGGCATACAGATGCCCAGTGGTTCAACCCTGGCTTCTCCATTTTGTTTTCTTTAAAAATGAATCTCAAGGTTTCGAGAGACTTTCATCTGAGGAGCCATATCAGGTGCAGTAGGCAGTATGGAGACATATAGCCAATGGTCTCATTCAGTTTCCTTTTTGCCATAACAAACAAACAAATAACATTCCATTTTTCAGGTAAGCCACACAAAATAGTTTACAGGAAAACCATTACATCACCAGTAAATAATGAAGTTTTCCCTACTCACTAAAGCCTCCTCCCATCTGATTTCCTTAGTTTACAACCAAATACTGAAAATGGCTGCCAAGAAAAACTTGCTCCCAATTATAGTTATGGGAAAGGGGGGGGTCCTTTTCCACTAAGTCACAGGTGTCAGGTGTGGTTCCTGGTTGCTGCCTGCTCTTTCCAAACTGCAAAAGGGGCCGGAGTGGTGACGAGAGGATGGAAACAGTTCTCAGCCTACCTCAGCTGTTCTGATGCTGTTGCTGGTTCTCAAAACAGTAAAATGTTTGATGTGAATAGCTGCCCGCAAAACAAGGAACAGCACCACATTCCAATAATAGCAAAAGGTTAAGAAACAGGAGTAGCTTCCTTCATTCTGCTTGCTCAGCATTCTGGCATCTCTTTATTTATTTTTTAGGGCTGCTGTATTTCAAAAAGTAAAAAACCAAATTGTTGAGCTTTAATGTAGTTAAATGGTGAATTTTGGACATAATGGAGATGTAAAAGATTTGGATTATCATAAAAGATGCAGGAGGAAATGATTAACAATAGGAGCCACCAAAGGGAGGAGGGAAGTCCAGGAGATTCTTTGGAATCTTGTTTTTATGTTGTATGTTGGATATGTAATTGTGAAACTTTAATCTGAAAACCAAATAAATAAAATAAATAAAGCAAGAAATAATGAAATAATGAAATTGTTAAGCTTGTTTTTCAAAAATGCCAAAAAAAAACCCACAATTTTTTCAGTTGACTTGCCTAAGACAAAGCGCCACATTTCGGAAATTCTCCCCGCACATCAATTCCGCCTTTGAAATCCCAGGAGAATCCGGACGTAGGGCAGCCCTATATTTTTAGGACCCACCTAATTTCTGTGTTTGTGTTTTTAACAGTGTTGAGCATTGTGTTTTAATTGTTGGCACCTGCCCTGGGATCTTACAGCAAAGGAAGGGTAAATAATAATAATGATGATGATGATAATGATAAATATAAATACTTTCAGTTTTGGTAAGTTAGACAGAAAGATAGCTAAAAACAGTTCTTCCGATTTCCACTTTGATCAGGCAAATTGTAACCTGACAGATGCAAGGAAAACCTTCCCCAAACCAATTGTTAATCTGGTCACAGTCCTATTTTGCAGCAGAAGTGACTCATAGCAGCTCATCTCCAGGAGCGAAGTAATGGGATTTATATGCCACATTTCTTCCCATTTCTTCCTCTCCCCAGACACTCCACTATAAATACACAGGGCTTTCACTCCCTGCATTTTGCCTGTTCTGCCTCAGTGACACAACAACAAGGCATCAGCCAAACATGTTTTTGTAAGGGTATCTTTTGTATTTAAGTCCCATCCTTCAAAAATAAAAGGGGGGTGGGGACAAAGGGTAGACTTAAAGGCATTTTTAATCCACGCATTACTATTTCTTGTTCTTTCTCCCGGTGACATAACATGAACAACTAGGATCCCTACTCGATTAAGAAACTGGATCTTCTAAGGTTCTTAATTGCTCAGGGAGCAGATAGCAGGATTTCCTTTGCAGACATTTAAACCCAGGTATGGCTGCAGGTATGGCAACACACTCAGTGATGTTATAACTAATAAAATCAATAAGTGATATAAAAGGATATACATTGTTTTATTACTATGGGGGGGGGGGCAGAGCTCTTTGAACAAGGCAATGGCAGTTTTATTCCCTACGTGACTTCAGGTTTTTGCTGTTTTCAACCAATACTGACCTGGTGTTCACTGACCACAGTTTGTCCATTCATTCTCTCAAACCCCCTCACAACGTACTTGGTTACCCTGGATACCAAAGATGAATGATTTATCCAGGGACCCAGTTCAGAAATTCTCCTCAAGTAAAAAACACCAACTGACCAAGGCCTCTACGGCTTTGGAGAGTCTTGTTTTCCGAAGGAAGAGATCTAAAATTCTTTGTTGATCTGCCTCTAAGTTGCACTGCTGAAGTCTGCTGCTGCACAACAAAATCTACATTTGTTTCCAGGGCACTCTTGGGAAACAGTGAGCCGATCGCCCGGAAAAGTGTGCACCATGTTGGATCTTGCAAGATGCTGGGTGTAGGTGTGTTGCATCGCTAAAGACCTAGGGGCGATTGGGTCCTGCTTCTCAACATTCAAATTGCTTGACCTAGGCAGTCAATAACAGGGACATAGGGAATTGCTTGATACAGAGTCAGACCAGTGGTCTATCTAGTTCCAGAGTGTCTGGTGCACAGACTGGCAGTAGGTCTCAGACAAGGGTCTTTCCCAGCCCCATTCTGGGAATGTCATGGATTGAAGGTAGGAACTTTTGCGGGTGGTGCTGTGGTCTAAACCACTGAGCCTCTTGGGCTTGCCGATCAGAAGGTTCTGAAAACTGTGTTGTTTAGACAGGCCTGGGCAATTTGATTTTGTTCTTTTTAACCAACCAGTAATTACTGATGTTTTAAACTGATATTATAATCTTGCATGTTGTACACAACCTTATTATAATACAGTGGTACCTTGGTTCTCGAACTTAATCTATTCCGGAAGTCTGTTCGACTCCTGAAATGTTCAAAAACCAAGGCACAGCTTCTGATTGGCTGCAGGAGCATCCTGCACTCAAGCAGAAGCCACATCGGATGTTCAGCTTCCGAAAAACATTTGAAAAGCGGAACACTTACTTCCGATTTGTTTGTCAACTAAGCCGTTAGAGAACCAAAGTTCCACTGTAATATGAAAGTGTGGGTGATAGATAGATAGATAGATAGATAGATAGATAGATAGACAGACAGACAGATAGAAAGATAGACAGACAGACAGATCCTAAGTGTTACAGAAGAACAGGAATAAAACTTCCTCCTACTTTCTTTGTGGAGTCCATTGCCTTCAGTATGGATAGATTGAGGTCTTCCAAAGCAGACAGCACATTTTCATACTCTCCCAAGTGTTGGGAAAAATATTCTAAAAGAAACAGAAATTCACAGCTCAAGCAAAGGAGGAAAGATCAAGGAATTATTCATATATATATATATATATATTAGGAATCAAATACATCTATAGAGAGAACAAGAAGCATAAGGATCTAAACTCCGGTAGAAGGCTCCTTCCCATTAGAATGGGGGGTTAGTTTGATAAGAGCCTGATGCTTTATGACACATGGTACAGCTTCTGGCTAAGCTGTGCTGTATTCTAACTTCTATGTACGCAATCAGGAGCTTGCACAAGCAAAGGTACAATAGATTGTTGAAGTAAAGGGGACATGAAAAGGAAAGCAGCACCAAAAATGGGCAAAAATGTAAAGAAAGGACATGAACCTCCTTGAGTAAGAATGTCAGGTGCTAACACCAGCCCTAGCAAGTGGCTCTTGAGATGGTACTATAGAACTCTCTTTGTGTAGATACATTACACACACACGTAATTCAGAAACTGTGACAAAAGGAAATAATCAAGGGGTAAACATCATTCTAGGGCTTCTTGTAAGGCGTCTGAAATACCTCACACAATATCACATGACCCTCGCCTTTTTATCAACTCTCAAAGCAAGATGTAAGGAGACTCACAAAGCATAGGAAATCACAGACAGCTTCCCTAGGGAGTCTCTCCCTCAAAAGATTTGGGGGGGGGGGAATCTACACATTAAACAATCCAGTGTTGGGGGAGTGGGGAGATTGGAGAAAAGGGGCAGGATCACTTAAAAGACAGCATTTGCCTTATTCCCCCCACCCAAAGCAAAAGCGGGATACATTTTAAGTTAATATCCTAGAGAGGGGGAGAAGAAATTTGGAATAAAAGACATACAAGAGGGGCATGTAATTCTGCCCATTTATCTAGTCTCATTAGTGGTAATGGTTTATTGATTACCTTCCCTAGGAGTTCTGCACAGCTGCATTTTACATAATTAGCTGGTGTGATTAAAAAGGAGCCACTTTTGGCTACAGAGCTCTTTTGTTTAGCTCCACCTGTCCATGACACATCCAGAACGGAAGGGTTTGGGAGTAAAAATTAACTTACCAAAAAGTTCTTCTGTGTCAAGGTTGCTGTAAAAAGAACAACATCATAAAATGAGTGCTGTAATTGCTATTGTGTGCGTCCTGTTGCTGTTTAAATGTTAAGCCCAACCACCCTGAAGGCTACATTTATTTATTTATATGAACATTTTATACCATTTCGTAAGTAGTTTACTTGAACAATTAAAAAAAAAAAAACAAAAAACCCAAGCAAAACCTTTCATAAAAATTTGATTGGAAGAAAACAGGATATCACAAACAAAACTGTGCCAATAAAATAAAATAAAAAAATTACAAGTCAATGAGAGCTTGGTCATTATTGTATTCCCTTGAACTACCTACGGGAGGGCATTCCAGAGGGCGAGGTCTCCTTCCATGTTGTCTCCTTGGGATATCTTAAAAATTGGCTTGGTCCGAACAGGGGAAGGTGGCCCCAAGTTCTACAGGCCTTAAACGTTAACCACAAAACCCTGAACTTGGCTTGGTAACTAATAGGCAGCCAACGCAGATCTTTCAACGTTAGCATAATAGGTGTAAAGCTGGGTGTCCCACTTTGCATCCTAAGCAGCTACCACTTCCAGGCACAAGGGTAGCTCCACAAACAGTGCATGACAGTAGTCCAATTGGGAGACTACCACTGTATGGACCACTATGGCAAGGCTAATGGAAAGCTCACCATTTCTGAGATGTTCCATGCAATAGCAAGGTCATCCAGAAGTTATTTAACACTCTGCACTTTGCTGGCACGTGTATCGTATTTCCTAAGCTGTAACCCGCCTTGTTGCCTGGAAAAGTTCAGTGAGCCAGTGCACACATCAGAGCATCAAGTATAAATATCATGAATGGTTTTTAAGTGGAGGATGGGAATTTTTCCTGAGCCAGTACTTAATTCCTGCCATTTGGAGGTGCAAAGATTCCATTCTGCATGGAAGTTGCATTGTCTGACCCGTAAGTTTGTTCTCTCCAATTGGGTGCTTGTATTGAGATGTAGCTCAGTTGTTCTCCGTGCCTTCATAACAAATGCACGAAATGAAATTCACTGCAGAATGGAGCAGTTGTGAATAACAAATCACGATGACAATGATTGTCATCGTTTCCCTCAACAGATCCATCCACAAACCTGGAACACAATTTGCTTCCTTGCGTAGGAGAATTATTCAAGTCAGAGAATGGCTGTGCAGCTGGGAACACAGGCACCAGATCAGTTTATTCAACTCTCTGAATGGTGCTTATAAGAGCCGTCAGCAACTCACAAGATGCTGTCGTGAGGAGCATAAAGGGCAAACTGTTGAACACGGATTATTGAGTTGTGGGGTATTATAAACTTGTAGACTGAGCACCAGATTTTGTTGGGCCCTGTCGGTATAAGACTTGGCAGGCCCTGGAGGAGGAAGAGGAAGAAATGGGGACTAAATGGTGGGAACCTGGGTAGGAGGAAGAGAAGGCATCTCTCCTCTTTCTGTCCCAACTCCAATCACTTCAGAAGGGGGAGCAGGGACGCTGTCTTTCCCTCTGACCTTCCTGCGGAGAAGAGAGTTTCACTGGAAGCAGAGGAAGGCCAAAGAGGAAGCAGCAGTGACTACACATGAGGGCATTGTCACCAAGAAGCAGGGGCCGCCTTCACAGATAAGAGCAGCCCCCCCTGCCCCAACACAGCATGCACTTGCTATCTCAGCCTTCCTGCAAAGTGAGAGAGTGAGCATGCCAAGCCTCATCTTTAGATCTTGGCAGGAGGAGCAGGGAAACTTGTTGGGACATCCTTGTCATTTCCAGCTAGTTCTAAACCTCTTCCCCTGCTCCCAAACTGACTCCTGAGCATCATGTCCGCTGGCGAGCCTATACTGATACTTGCTGAATAAAGATCTCCTTCTTACTTCCAAGTAAGTGTATTTGTTTTGAGTAGGAGTTGGAACGCTATGCAGCTTCAAGGGGCCCTTGCATGGACACATTTTCACCCCCATCTCACCCATCTCACCCCCACCATCTCACCCCCACCCCCTTAGTTTATAAATGTAAAAATAGAGCATGTGATATATGCATACGTATTAATATGGTACCTATGAATCAATAATTCTTCTACTAAGACAAATTCACTTGTCCCCACCCCCAATTATACACCAAATATTAAACACATCAGTGTGCCCTTGCCTGTGTCCTATTTGCATTCAACATACAGCTGTATGTGGAAAGTGTGAGGAGAACCTGAGCTTACAGGGTTAAACAGCTCAAGGTGTGCGTCCTGCCTACTGTGGGGCAGAGAGAGACTGCGTCACATCCAAGAGTCTCAGTCCTTTGTTCTATTCTGCTTTCGTTTTTGTCTGGGACAGACTCGCTTGCACAATCACGGAACATCAGGAGCATAGTACCTCCTGAAGATGCTATGCTTAATGTGAGTATGTCAACACTGCAAGCAGGGTCAGCAACAGCCCTGCTTTCCTCTCCATGCTTTGCTATGTTTGTCCTGATCCCCACCACACAGATATGTGATAGCTCAAGCAAAGGGGAAATCAGTAGTTCCTGGCTTTCCAAGTTGACAGGGAACCTTGGAGATGGACCAATTTATGGGTTTCAGTACCATGGTTAGTGATCCTGCAGCTGAGGCAGATCATACAAGTTGCCTCAGCAGTGACCTGGAGCAACTGCCCTATATTTATGGCTTGAGCTAGGTGTTAATTGATTAGAGGCCTCAGCCCATTCATGCTGTTATCAGGCCAGTTAAAGGTCCAGAACGTTCTTCTGTAGCCATTGGCTTGTTCTAGGCTCCAGGGTTTCAAGCTGTGAGGATATCTCCTGATCCTCAGTCTACCAACAGAAGTGTGGCAGTGAGGAATAGAGGAGTGGAGAAAACCAAGAATGATTGTCAGCTGCCATATTTCAATCAGCTACTGCACAATGATATTCCTGAGACTTCAGGAATGAGAATGCAACATTTTCTTCTTTTTTTACAAGTTTTTGGCATCTCCTCATTTTGTAGCATTGCTGAATGCTCCCGTCTTTTTCCCTGACACCATTTCCCTGAGGATCCCATTATTAAAACAATTCCTAGGCAGGCGCAGGAGCAAGAACATTTGCTTCTGTAATGAGGTTTTTCAAACTGCACTCTCGCTATCTATTAACTGTTAGAAGAACGCTTTCTCAACATAAGTCTAAGTTCAAAACGATTTAAATGACAATTATTCCGGTGTTTTAGAAAATACTGACAGCCTAAAAATGTGCCCACATGAAGCACCCAAATTTATAGTTCAGTCCTTCCTAACAAGCCAATGTGACAGCAGACCACCCCTACAGCAGGACCTCTGAAACAAATGGCAAGTAACTTGGAGAAAGTAGGTGTGGGTGAATATGCTTGACCAAAAGGGGAATAAATTTCCAGAGACCGACAGAAATGATATTCCTGCTTTAGGAAATGTTTGACCTAGGTTACTGAGGAGGCATATGAAATGTCCCTGGGGAGGAGTGAGGTTGCTTCCAGATTGTCAGTATTTTGCAGGGGAAATTCAAGCACAAATTGGAACTCTAGGTTATGCGATTAAAGCACTCTTACAACAAATAGACTTTACTTTTCTTTTTAGTGGTTTTGTTGCTGTTAGGAAAGTGATTGGGAAACATACTGAAAAGTGTGAGATGAACCAATGATTAATGGGAAGCTGTGTAAACACCGCACCAGCAAATCAAGATGAATGATAATTTGTCTTAACGTCTCTTCAAACAAGTCAGAATTGGTGCTCTATAAAGATTGGATATAGTCCAGCGCAATGTGGGGCTGAAACACATGACCCTGAGATTAAGATTCTCATGTTGTACTAACTGAGCTATTCAAGCACTATGCTGGACCTGGAACCTCCCCAAACCCAAACTGATTTGATGCTGGCTTCACTCTTGTCAATCACAACTCTTCCGGAACACATCTTAAAATCTGTCCACTTGAGCACATGCTTTGCCTGGAGGATCTATGCCGCCTCTCCTAAATTATGGACCTCATGAATCCCCCCCCCCCCAGCACGCTGAAGGATGCCTTGCTCTATGGAAGATGCTGGAATTAAGAATTATGCAATTTTATCCACCTGGAAACTAGTCTCAAGACATCTGGATATGCCTTTCGTAATTTGCTCTTTGGGCAGTGACAACACAATGTGAAGACTATGGCTCATGTCACTCCTTTTAAGACATACACATTAAACTTTTTAATGGAGATACTATGAACTGAATGCATTTGCTTGTAACAAATTCCAGGGAGCTGGAGCCAACTATGGATTTACTGCTGCCGTTTATAAGATGATGCTGTTTGCAGCAAAGCAGGAGAAGTAGCAGCCTATCATCAGGCTGACTGGCTGGTTACGGTTTAAAAAAACAACAATGGAAACGTAACATTATAGAACAAGTCCTCCTTTCTTTATCTATCTTTAGAACCCTAGTATTCTCCTGCCTGTTATCCTAATGAGCACTTAAGCCAACACAACAGGAAAATAACAACGATAAGCTTTGGATTTAACATTTCTGGGGATTTAGGCAACAAGCTGTTAACAAATAAATAAAAAATAGGACTCATACAGTTATTATCACATTGCCCTCAGAGTCTGGGGAAAACCCAAGATCCTCAAAGCAGAAGCGCTGCCTTGGGGGAATAAAATTGACCTCACAACTAATGTGCAAACACTGTGCATCTTATGTAGTGTGAACGGTTCATCTGCAAAGATCCTAACATTACCTCTAGAACTAGCTGAAAGGCTATTAAACAGGCCTTGGGGAGCTCTTACAACTTAATGCATGCCTGAGGCCACCTGGCACGTTCTGCCAGAGGCATCCAGCCTCCTCCTCTAACAGTTTACAGGCATGCTAGGTGTGCTAAATGAACACATATTGGGGCATATGGGCAGTGCCGGATTCACATATAAGCTAAAGAAGCTATAGCTTAGGGGCCCAGTCTCTTGGGGGCCCCCAAAAAAATTAAAGGGGAAAAAACTGGATGTACATTTCCAAAATATAAGATAAAAAACAAATAAAATAAAATCTACACACAGCAACAGTGTTTTGTGTTGTGCAGGCTCCTATTTGTTATGTGCAAATGGCTTTCGACACCTATTAGGTCCATAAATTACCATATAGCATATATTCAACACAAAAAACAGCGACAATTTGTTGTTGACAAAGAACAGCTGGACATATAAAGAGCCCCATTACCTTCAGTAGCTTAGGGCCTCATCAAACCTAAATCTGGCCCTGCAAATGGGTATTAAATGGAATATCTGTAGATAGGTCATGTGCAAATCTAAGGTGCCGTCCACATTTACGCTTGCCCAGGGGAAACTGCTGTTTACTGCTAAAATGGAATGAAGTATGTCGGGTTTTCTGCAGTTTGTTCCGATTGAGTGTTAAACAGCGGGTTTTCCTGGGGAATGCGGTGGGGCAAACGGAAAACCACTCGGATCCATGCCTAGAAAGCACGGGACAAGCAGAAGTGTGGACAACCCCCCAAACACAAGAGAATTCGGATTACGTGGAGACTGCTGTCCAGTTATGCAGCTGTATGCACGAGTGTTGCCTGCTGACTTTCTAATCATGAATACATGTCGGTTGGCAGTCGGGTGGCCATTTGCAATTCATCATCAAAAGAAAAAGTGGATACATAAAATTCACATATTCTCTCCAATTTCAGCAGCGCCCTAGGCAACACTAAAATTCGGCACTCCCCCTGCCCCTTGCGCTCTGTTCTACAGCATTGTTTTGGCGCCCCCTGCAGTCGGGCACCCAGTGTGACCACACTGGTCACGTTACCCTAAAACTGACTCTGGTGTAAAGGTGCACATTTTAAAACAATGCCTATAATTTGGACAGAGATACAATACACCTCACCATAGTAGAGCAGCATACCCTCCAACATTTCTCCAACAAAAATAGGGGTATCTTATTCAATAATCATAATTTTACTATTTGTTGGGTTGAAATAAACAACAGATGAGTGACAAGTGTCATATGGGAGGCATCTCTCGAGCATGTCTCGGAGAGTCCCTTTTATTGAATATTGCAGCATTGCCACATATGTGCTTGTTGCTGATTGGTTAACACAAATCATATGCAAGGGTTGCGTATAGGCATTAATCATCAATAGATTAAAGGTTGGGAAAGGGAACACAGAATTGGACAGGTATGAAAACCTCCTTATTAAACTATTACTAATGATTGATATAGCAAAACTTAAAAGGGCATAACAATCGCATTCATAGATGTGGTCAACCATGCATTAAGAACAGGTCAGGGTACGATGTTTCATGAACTCAATGTGAACTGAACATTCTAGGGTGGGTGAGGATGGAATGCTTCAGCTCAGAGCGGTTTGCCAGACTCATGTGCAGAAGCAAAACCTCCCATCATCTCCCCCTTTCTTTTCTTTTTCTTTTTGCGAGATGTTGCTATGTGATTTCAGGGTGAATGAGACAAGAATACTTCGGGATACGTGGTTTGCCAGCACATGCCCGAAGTAAGTCTGCCCACATCTCCCCTATTATTTACTGTTGGTGCTGCCACTTCGCAAAGTAGGCAGCAATGATTTTATTAGGTGACTGAGGAGGAGAAAGGAACGAAGACCAAAGCTGCATGAGATCAGGAATGCATTGGATGAAGCAACATAGCAAAATTAATATACACATTATGACAATAGCATATTGAGAAAGATTATGAAGCCAATTCAGATTTGGCAACCAGCCAGTAAGCCACTGGGCGAACGAATCCCAGAGGCCAGAAAATCCAATGTCCTGTTTAATGTGGTGTGTAAGATTTTGCAAATGAGAGGTTTGCTTTTGAATGGATTTAGAATTATCAGTAATATTGAAACAACACACGTCATTCACTTGTTCACAGCCATAATGATGAACTATTATACCCTATCAACTATTTATACCCTGGGTTGCCCCAGCCACTCCGAGAGGCTTCCATGATATATAAAAACACAATTAAACATTAAAAAACTTCCCTACACAGGGCTGTCTTCAAATGGCTTGGGTTCACATTTTACTATTTATACTCTCCAACATTCCTCTGATGAAAAGAGGGACGCTGGTGGCGCTGTGGGTTAAACCACAGAGCCTTGGGCTTGCCGATCAAAAGGTCAGCAGTTTGAATCCCCGCAAAGGGGTGAGCTCCCATTGCTCAGTCCCAGCTCCTGCCAATCTCGCAGTTTGAAAGCACGTCAAAGTGCAAGTAGATAAATACTGGTAGGTACCGCTCCGGCGGGAAGGTAAACGGCTGTGCACTGCTCTGGTTCGCCAGAAGTGGCTTAGTCATGCTGGCCACATGACAGGAAGCTGTCTGTGGACAAATGCCGGCTCCCTCGGCCAGTAAAGCGAGATGAGTGCCACAACCCCTGAGTCGTCTGCGACTGGACCTAATGGTCAGGGGTCCCTTTACCTTTACCATACCTGCCAATATTTCTCTGCTGAAAATTGGGATGTTCTGGGATCAAGTCAGAAACTGGGATGCCTTCTGTAAATCTGGGACTGTCCCTGGAAAATAGGGACACTTTGAGGGTCTGGGGCAGCCTGTGAGCAGGTGACCTGTGTTCTTGTGTGTGTGCTGGGGCTGCTGTCCACCCACTAATTGCTCCCCTTCTTTATCCTCAAACCAGATTTGGACCAGATAGAGCACTTCTTCAAACAGAGGGCTGTTCCCCTAGAGAAAAACCTGTTGGCATGATGAGACAGTAGTGACACCTCCCTCTCTCCCATTCATTGAATGCACAGGGCTATGGTGTGGTGGCTGAAGTGTCAAAACTCCTCGCCATGTGTAGAGATGACCTGTTCTGTGAGTTTACAAACTAGTCCTTTCCTTTCCTTTTTGTGATAGGGTAAAAACAGTCCCCCACAAAGGAATGATGGGGTGGGGAAGGTTCAAGGCCACAGCTGGTGTTAATCAGAGTAATCAGTAAAGCTTGGTAAAGGTAGCTGCAGATTTGATGCAAGGCCTCCATACACCAGCTGAGCCCAGAGCCTCTAATTGTAATTTTGAATCATCTTAAAGTGGAATTTTGAGCCCTGTTCCAGCAAATGGCAAGGCGGAACTTGAGGGTTGATCTTCCTGATTTGCATATTCTTCGCTTTCACCTTTCACTGGGCTGCAGATAAGATATACCAGCAGAGCAACTCTTTTGCTTCTGACTAAAGCTCAGAATTGACTTCTGCAGCAGCTCTAAATATTAAGTAGGCAATTATTTCTTTTAGCTCATGATTGACCATGTTCTCCTCTGAACTGTAATGCAGATATTCAAGGTGTAATAGTGCAATTGGCATGACCTTCCCAGTAACTGCATCACGACATATTGTGGTATAAATAATGCTGTGTTCTAAACTGCAACCCACTCTGGGACCTTAGAGTGGCGGGTGGATAATAAATCAAAGGAATAATACAAAAATGCAGTTTCTGGGGAAATCATACACCAATGCCAGGCAGAGGAGCCAAGCTAGAAGAAAAGGGAGCAAACCTGGTTGGCTCCAGAAGGAAGAAAGAAAATGATATACAGAAGCAATGTACACAGGTTAATACATTAGCAGGGTTTTAATAATACTTGTAATTTTATTATGAATGGACAATAAGTAATTCAAATGGTTAAAATTTTACAATGGACATGTAGTATCTTGATATACAATGGAACCAAGGAAGGGAATAGGGGAAAGTCAATTTGTTCTGTTTGGATTCTTTTTTATTATTGTTTGTTTTATTTTTGTTACTATTGGAAAATTAATAAAATGTTATTTTAAAAAATGCTTCCTAATATTAATGACATAGCCCAGTTCTAGGCATGTTTACTCAGCAGCAAACCCCACAGAGTTCAAGGGGACTTCCCCCAAGTATGTATACAGGACTGCTGCTCTTTGCAATCACTTGTCCAAGGGATGTATTATCATTTGCATTTAATAAACTGGAAATCAATAATGACCAATAGCAACTTGCCCAAGGCTACTCACTGAAACATAGGCTATGATGGCACCTGAACTCACATCTCCTAAGCTCAGGCTCAACATCCTATCCAGAAACACTGGTCTTTCTAATCAAAGACACCAAGGATCAACCTGGAGATGTGTGACATTCTAAGCACGGAGCTATGATCATGCCTCTTTTCAAGAGTAAGGATGGGCAACCGGTTGCACACCTTCCATGCACCACAGGGGACTCCAAGAGAACAGCCGAATGCCTACTTTATGAAACTGGAACTATCTCTGAGGCCAGCTTACATAGAACAGGCAGAGGGCTGAAACACAAATAACATACAGTCATGGTGCTCTACAATTGACTTATGATGAGCCTTCCTTCTCAAAAGAGGCAAAATAAATAATAATATATTTATACCCTGCCTATCTGGCTGGGTTTTCCCAGCCATTCTGGGCAGTTCCAATAATAATAATAATAATAATAATAATAATAATAATAATAATAATAATGTGATAAAACATCAAACATTAAAAAATTCCCTAATCTGGGCTGCCTTCAGATGTCTTCTAAAAGTCAGATAGTTGTTTATTTCCTTGACATCTGATGGAAGGGTGTTCCACAGGGAGGGCGCCACTACCAAGAAGGCCCTCTGCCTCGTTCCCTGTAACCTCACTTCTCGCAGTGAGGGAACCACCAGAAGGCCCTCGGAGCTGGATCTCAGTGTCTGGGCTGAACATTGGGGGTGGGAAAAAACAGAAACTGGGAGTTACAAGGGAGATGAATTACCCATTTATTGTTATTTTTGTAGCATCTTGTTTAGAAACACAGAATGCAGGCTATGGGCACCAAACAGGGTATATATAGGCTGCTGTTCCATGGCATTTCATATGCTATTCGTAAAGCTGCAGTTTTCCCAGGAAAATTCATATTGCACGACCATACTGCCTTTCTAAAGGCTGCCCATATGACTTTTAAATAACGTTACCCACTCTGTATTGTGCGTGTCGATGGTGTGAAACAACTCATGCAGTTCCTCTCTGCTCAGGATTCCGTCAGCGAAGTAAGCTTTGAATTCATCAAAGGACAATTTGCCGTCATCTGAAATCAAAGATTGCAGAAGGAAAATTGGTTGCACAGATGGCTGGTTTTTCCCTTTAATCAAATTGATTCTAGAAAGGTGTTTCTTTAAACAACAACAAGTTTTCTCATTTTTAATCTCTGCATAGAGCTGAGCTCTAATACTAAGGGGGTGGAGGGAGAGGAAGCAAGAGAGCTAAGAAAACCAGAGATCAATAGATAAGCACAACAGCAGGCTACTTCATGTCTTTCCTTAGGGAAACACTCTGTTTTTTTATATATTTTTTAATGTATTTTTATTAAAGATTTTCTTGATTTACAAAAGTATGTGCAATGTCTCTCTCTCTCGTATTTTTCCCATGTAACATTTTTACAAATCACTTTCATTTGTTGAGACATTAGGAAGAAAAGGGGGAAAGGGGTGGAGGGGGGAAGATGGGTGGGGGTGGGGTCGGGTGGCGATGTTTCTATTTTACTTAATATATGTAGGGTTTAGAATCATAGAATCATAGAATCATAGAGTTGGAAGAGACCACAAGGGCCATCGAGTCCAACCCCCTGCCAAGCAGGAAACACCATCAGAGCACTCCTGACATATGGTTGTCAAGCCTCTGCTTAAAGACCTCCAAAGAAGGAGACTCCACCACACTCCTTGGCAGCAAATTCCACTGTCGAACAGCTCTTACTGTCAGGAAGTTCTTCCTAATGTTTAGGTGGAATCTTCTTTCTTGTAGTTTGGATCCATTGCTCCGTGTCCGCTTCTCTGGAGCAGCAGAAAACAACCTTTCTCCCTCCTCCATGTGACATCCCTTCATATATTTGAACATGGCTATCATATCACCCCTTAACCTCCTCTTCTCCAGGCTAAACATGCCCAGCTCCCTTAGCCGTTCCTCATAAGGCATCGTTTCCAGGCCTTTGACCATTTTGGTTGCCCTCCTCTGGACATGTTCCAGTTTGTCAGTGTCCTTCTTGAACTGTGGTGCCCAGAACTGGACACAGTACTCCAGGTGAGGTCTGACCAGAGCAGAATACAGTGGCACTATTACTTCCCTTGATCTAGATGCTATACTCCTATTGATGCAGCCCAGAATTGCATTGGCTTTTTTAGCTGCCGCGTCACACTGTTGGCTCATGTCAAGTTTGTGGTCAACCAAGACTCCTAGATCCTTTTCAGATGTACTGCTCTCAAGCCAGGTGTCACCCATCTTGTATTTGTGCCTCTCATTTTTTTTGCCCAAGTGCAATACTTTACATTTCTCCCTGTTAAAGTTCATCTTGTTTGTTTTGGCCCAGTTCTCTAATCTGTCAAGGTCGTTTTGAAGTGTGATCCTGTCCTCTGGAGTGTTAGCCACCCCTCCCAGTTTGGTGTCATCTGCAAATTTGATCAGGATGCCCTTGAGTCCATCCTCCAAGTTGTTGATAAAGATGTTGAATAAGACCGGGCCCAAGACAGAACCCTGTGGCACCCCACTAGTCACTCTTCTCCAGGATGAAGAGGAACCATTGATGAGCACCCTTTGGGTCCGGTCAGTCAGCCAGTTACAAATCCACTGAGTGGTAGCATAGTCAAGACCGCATTTTACCAGCTTCTTTACAAGAATATCATGGGGCACCTTGTCAAATGCCTTGCTGAAATCAAGGTAGGCTACATCCACTGCGTTCCCTTCATCTACCAAGCTTGTAATTCTGTCATAAAACAGAATTTTGGTGTCAGCATTGCTTGTGCAGGTTTTCTGCTGTTCACTTGTGTTCCTTTGGTGGTGAGAGAGGTTGGGGTTGGCCTAGGGTGTGGTTGTTCATTTGTGATTGGCTGTGGTGGTCTTTGTTTTCATGTGTGAGTGGGGTGGGTGGGTGTTTTGGTTCAGGTTAACCATATTGATATGTATGCTGTTGGTGGATTTTTGTCATTGTCTTGTTGGGGTGTATGTGATAAAGGGGAGCCATACCGGGGTGAAGGCGTCTACTTCTATTTGCCCCCATGTCAGTTTCAGTTTATTGGTTAATTTTTCTAGTAAGGCTGTTTCCCATACTATCCAAGCATCAGTGTTTGGTATCTCGGTGGCATCAGAAAGAAGGCAGAAATATAAGGAGCCTGAGGCTGGAAGTAAAATGTGGGTGTTTAAAAAGCAATATATCACAGTTAGCCCCAAACTGGAATTTTTGTTTGAGGATACACCCACTTCATGTCAATCCAGCCAAGACTAGTGATGAATCTTGGTGAAATTGTTTTACCCAAAGCTTCAAACTTGTTAACATCTGTCATCACCAAGGGCTGATCTTCTCAAGGCTGGAACCCCCACCACTCCAGTAATATTTGAATGGTGCCTATTCTCATGTACAGCTATTCCCAGTGATGGGAAGTTTTGCTTTTGCCTAGAATGTTCAGTTCATACTGAGTTCATGAAACATCATGAAACATCGTACCTTGACCTGTTCTGGAATGCATGGTTGACCACATCTATGAATGCGATGGTTATGCCCTTTTAAGTTTTGCTATATCAATCATTAGTTTAATAAGGAGTATATCAATCACTAGTTTTCATACCTGTCCAACTCTGTGTTCCTTTCCCAACCTTTAATCTATTGATGATTAATGCCTATATGCAATCCTTGCGTATGATTTGTGTTAACCAATCAGCAACAAGCACATATGTGGCAATGCTGTAATATTCAATAAAAGGGACTCTCTGAGACATGCTCGAGAGATGCCTCCCGTATGACACTTGTCACTCGTCTGTTGTTTATTTCAACCCAACACCCAGGACAATGCAGAGCTGGTGCGTGAACTTCACACCCGACATGCTGCTATTCCCACATGATTTAAATGGGACCTCAGCACAGGAAAGCAGAAACCCCACCTGTAACGGGAGGGGAGGGGATGAACCTGGCCTGGTGCGTGCTGGGCCATCAGTCCTTCCTCACCCCCAGAATCTGGTCAACCAAAACTCCTGGACCTGGCTCGCCAAATTGTTTTAAGAAAAAAACTGCTCCTTTTCCCTTATGGGGTACCCAAGAGCCTGTATAGCAGGGGTTGGCAAGGTTTACCGGCCATGAGACTGATCACTCCTACAGAGATTGTCCATGGGCTGGACTGGTGCAGCGCAACGCCAGAAATCGCATCTGCACATGTCTGTGGCGCCGGAAACTGCATCTGCGCATGCCTAGATGCCAAAAATCGCACCTGCACAGAAGCGATTTTCGGCGTCTGGACATGTGTAGACGCAATTTCCAGTATCTGCATGTGCGCAGACGCCATTTCCGACGCCGCTCAGTGAGTCCCCACGCCGCGCCGCTTTAGCACAGCACGCAGGGGACTCGCCAAGTGGGGGGCTTGGTTCAGGAGTGGCTCGTGGGTTGGTACAACTGTCTTCATGGGCCGCATCCAGCCCATGGGCTACACGTTGCCAACCCCTGCTGTATAGAGTCCTTCTGTAGTTCTTCTCCCTATGGGCAGAAGAAAATAACAGAGGCCAACCAGAGAATACTGAGAAGCAAAGCAGCTAGTAAACCTGATCTTTATTAAACTGTTTCAACAGGGTGCTCACACCCCCATGCAGGAGGGTGGAGGAACCCAGAACATTGGTGTGCAAGCTCTTATATAGACTTTTGAAATTCCCACCCTGTAGCACAAGGCCACCCCCCCCCTTACACATCATATATACATCACTGAAGGGGTGATCTACAGCAGAAATCCTGTTTCATAACAGAACCACACGTAAAAAAGGTTACGTGAGGAAGAAGAAAACCCTTTCCGTCTGTCGCTACAGGAAGTGTGCCGCAAAGCTGCTATTATTTGAAGGAGTGTGGTCATACTGGTTCATACAATGCTGGGAATGTCTAAGCATGCCAGAGTTGCAGAACATGGCTGCCGATTATTCCACATTAGACCCCAGATATCTCCCAATGTGTGCTGCTTCTTCATGCTTTTTAACCCAACAACTTAATTTGCTGCACAATTGTGCAAAACAGTGGACTGATTTTTGGAGGTTATATGCAGGGTTGAGGGTATGCACAGTCCTGTGGTTCCTACACGATTACAAGTTAAAAACCAACCCGAAGGGCTGCTAATTACTGAGTTGGCTTTTTAAACAACAAAGCCCAAACTTGCACACAGTCAAGCACAGTATCTTCCTAAGCTTGTTTGTAGCAATGCAAGATATGAAAAGATATAAAAATTACACGCCAATATTAAGCACAGTAACATAGCTAAGGGATAATAAACACGAGCTGCTAAATATAATGGCACAATACTTTTGCTTTTTCTTCTTTTCTTTTTTCGGCAGAACAGTCTTAAACATCAAATTCAGAATCTAAATGTGCCTGTCATTTGGCATCAAATGTAAAACACTGACTGAATGCCAAGAATAAATTTTCCTTGATAAATATGTGATTTTGTAAGTAGCTTAACTTCTACATCCTCCAGGCAACAAGTTCGCTCAACTCTTAACATACTACAACATGCCACCCCTGTGAGTGATGTGAGATTCCAGGGGTACCAGGCATGCTTTACACAGGATTTGTGGTTCCTTTTGGACAATTAGGCACAGCAGAGACTACAGTGCCTTTCTGATATATGGTTATACACACACACACACACACACACACACACACACAAACACACAACCTGAAGCTTTCAACAGAGAAAGTTCAGCACAACAATATCCCAAAGAGGCTTCTGTCCCTCTCATTTGCACAGCACTGCTTCCAAGAACTGACACTAGCATCTCTCTCCAGCACATTGTTTCTTAATGCCAAACTGCCATTCTAAAACTCCAGTATGGTACTGCCTTTAAAACTACATCCTTCTTTTCAGGGACGAAGGAAACCCATCCATTTGCAAATGAGATTTGCCTTGTTGTCTTTTGACTTGCCAGTGGCTCAATACCCCCAAAGAAAATTAGCTTTCACCCATGTTGATTGCCTAGGATTAAAGGGGGATGGATGGCTGATACTCGATTTAGGAAGATTGCCTAGCTTAATTAACTCTTCATATATGCTTATCCCAGGGGATTAACAGGGGCTAACACACATCTTAAATACACATGAGTCTGGCTATTACTTCCAAGGAAATTAGTTTTGGCATCCCCAAACCTTAATTAAAATCTGTCTCTAAATTTATCGGGAATTTAGGACATCTTGCACCCCCAGATTCATAATAATATTATAATGCTGGATCAAACATTATATGCAAAACCATGAGAAAACCTAGAAAAATGGGCTTCTTAGGAAAACGCAGAAATTAACAGCCATGCTTAATGAAGGAGATAAGTTTAGAGAAGATATTAATGAATGGAAACTGCTAACGCAATGAAGTTAACTCTTTATTCAAGGAAGCTGAAACAGTGCAGGCCTAGTGATCCTAGAATCCTCTTCCCAGTAAGTCTTGCTGCGATGAGGTACAGTATTACCTTGGAAGCCGAATGGAATCGGTTCCGGAAGTCCGTTTGACTTCCAAAACATTCAGAAACCAAAGCACGGCTTCCGACTGGCTGCAGGAAGCCACGTCGGACATTTGGCGTCCAAAAATAGTTCGCAAACCGAAACGGTCACTTCCAGGTTTGCGGCGTTCGGGAGCCAAAACGTTCAAGAACTAAGCTGTTTGAAAACCAAGGAACGACTGTAGTTGCAAGGACGGATGGTCCCCCCCTTCCCACTGCTCTCTAATGCTCCTCTTCTTGAGGGTCTTTCCCAAGCAGTCACAGACTGCATCTGCTCACAACCACTCTCTACTCTGCCCTCTTTGTGTGTTCTAGGAGACCAGGGGAGAGGGGAGCCGGTCGCAGCACCATCTCTGTTTCCTCTGCTTCTGTCTCTGAGTCTGAACCACTCTCTGCCACAGCCTCTTCCTGCTCACTAAACCCCGTTACCTCTTCAGCTTCCAACGCCTCCTCCTCCCAGTCTGCTCCTTCTTCTCCCTCTGACCACTCATCGTCATCCCACCACCAATCCCCTGGGCTCTGAGGCTTCTCCCCATGAGGGTTCCCCAGCTAGTGCCTCCGACCACTCCTCCGCCTCCAGCCAGTCCGTGACAATATTGACAAGAGTTTAATGACAAGAGTTCAGAAATGGCAGGCGGTAAGTGGAGGGTGAACTGCTTGTTTGGGGAGGCACTTGCCCCCCAATCCCTTCTGACACCATCTATGATGGAAGTGGCAGCCCCTATGATGGTAGTCATCTACAGATTTTTGTAACTCCTGGTGGAAGAAGCTGTTCAAGGCTGCCTAGGCAGGCATGTGGAAGTCAGAGGGGCATAATCTCCCTGCCCCAAAATAATAATAATAATAATAATAATAATAATAATAATAATAATAATATAATTTATTATTTATACTCCACCCATCTGGCTGGGCTTCCCCAGCCACTCTGGGCGGCTTCCCAAAAAATATTAAAATACAGTAATGCATCAGACATTAAAAGCTTCCCTAAACAGGGCTGCCTTCAGATGTCTTCTAAAAGTCTGGTAGTTGTTTTTCTCTTTGGCATCTGGTGGGAGGGCGTTCCACAGGGCAGGTGCCACTACCGAGAAGACCCTCTGCCTGGTTCCCTGTAACTTGGCTTCTCGCAGTGAGGGAACCGCCAGAAGGCCCTCGACGCTGGACCTCAATGTCCAGGTAGAACGATGGGGGTGGAGATGCTCCTTCAGATATACTGGACTGAGGCCGCATCATCAAGCACCAAGGCTACAAATGTTATTGTCCAAAGAAGGCTGAAAGCTTCTCCACACCAGATTTCCTGGCTCTCTTGTAGAAACAATGAAGTAAAAAATCAATAACCATCTCTCAACCCTCTTTAGGGCTGTCGCCAGGCTCACAGTGGCCACAAGGGAATAGCCCTCAGTCAACCCAACCTTGAACTAAACAACGCCCAGGTGCCACAAGAAGGGCTTCAGCTAGTTTCTCTCAATGATTTTCAAAGTAGAAGAAAGACGCCAATTTTCTGTCCTCTGATCTTTCCAAAAGTTCACATCTTGAAGACAAGACGAATCATGAAATGAAAGCCTTCGCTGAAATCCCATTTTCTTCAGATGAAAAGTTAACCAAATGCAGTATCATTCCCCCTGGCAACATATCTTTTGAGAAATTATTTCACCCACCTTCCTGATCTCACATACTCTCTTCCTAACGTGTTTCATTAGCATTTTCTCAAGTAGTCATAGAAACCTGTTTAGAGCTCTTTGGAGAATAAACTAAACTCTAAAAGGTAATATATATATATTGTTTTATATGAGAATGGTGTTTATCTCTGGCAGCTTACCCACCAACAATGTGTTCAGTAAAGGAAGATTATATGGAGTTTCCCAGCGGGCTGCAGTCTAACACATAAATCCTAACGACAGGGTGTAAAAGTTTTCCTAGGGAAAATAGGAAACTACCTTACATATTGAAGCAGACCAGTAGCTTGATACCATCTACACTAACTGGCAACAGATCTCTTGGGTTTCAGGAAGGGGACACTCCCAGCCCTAGCTGAAGAGACCGGAGATTGCACCTGGGACGTTTTGCACTATCATTTAGCTGCCCAGCAAGGAGCTTAGGACCCAAGGCCCAAGTAGCTATTCTGGCAATGGTTCCACCTAGACAGATCCGTCATATTAAAACAATTCAACGCTTCAACAGAATTAAAACAAACAAACCCTCTCTTGCACTGTACACAATTTGACAAGGATATTATTAAACCCAATTTATGCATCAAAACTTTAGATACTCTTTGGGGTAAATATAAACAGAAATTAAGTCAGGGACTCTCAATTCTGGCATCATTTTCCTATAACGAAAAATGGAGGAAGAGGTTCCATTGGGGAATATTAATTTATGGAAAATGCATGGGATCATAGAACTTAAGGAAAATCTACCAACTGTGTTGGCTCAGAGGATACATCCACTTCAGAAAGACTTTGGGGGGGGGGGTTGGGGGGAAGGGAGTGTTGAGGGTTGATCACAGGTGGCTTTTTTGCACCATATAAACTCTCTACACATCATGTATTCTCAGTCAAGTATGCTGTGCCTTTCCTCAGTTCTTAATTATTGTCTGCCTTTTAGGAATGCAGTTAGAAGGAAATGTAAACACTGCACAGATGTTTCTATGCAGGACCCAGTTTCTATTTGCAATGCAAGATTTCTGCTTAGATCTTGTATTGTGAAAGGGGGAGTAGCAGATCTGGAAGTCAAAACTGAACTTATTGGGGCTATCATATTAAAGCTCTTGGCCCACCCGTCCCAGGACTTTCAACTATAACTAGCACTTAGCATTAGGTAAATTAAAGCAACTACCTTAGGTGGTGGATGCTAAGGTGAGGAATGTCACTGAGGTGCTAAAAGATGAAGTGTCGTGTGGCCTGCCTGGTTCTCTCAGGTGCAGTGAAAGATGCTGTCCTATTATTGCCATAGTTGAAGTAAGCATCTTTCTAGAGAGCAACTCTGTTCCCTGCATCTCTTTTAGTCCCAGTCTGAACTGCTCGCCTTTCCACAGACACAAAATTAGTACATTAGGACCTCCAACCTTTATCACCTATGGCAACAAATCACTTGTACTTGTCCACCTATTTTACATAACAAAACCAAATCGGTTTTGCACATTTGACCAGTCAAACAGTCCTTCTACTGTCCTGAAAGCAATCTTCCAGTGACGGAAAAAGAAGAACAAATCTGTCTTGCCACTAGCATCCCACAGATAAAACCATCAATGCCACCGTGTGCTACCAATACTACAGAAAGCCCATTTCAGAGCACTCTGTAATCCAATGCAAAGAGTCAAACTAAATATCCCAATGGAATCCCTTAGTGCTTTAACACTACATTTCTCTGAAAATAAAGAAGTAATTGGACTTACCATTTTTATCTGCTCTTCTCAGGACCTGCAAAGAAATAAATTCAGGCTTAGTACATTATACTGATGCCACCTCTCCCCGAAACGCCTAATGACCGCTCCCAACGACTTTGTGTAGATGAAGGCCCAAAGACCCCCTTGGCAAACTGGACGATAGCTGTTCCAAACCAAAGATTATAGTGATTACAGTATCTCAGTACAGGTAATATTTCTGGAGGTAACATTTTCTGTTGGATAAGGGATGGTGAACTTGTTCCAAAGGGCATCCATGCAAAGTGGGGAGTCAGTCATGTGCAAATTAGCAACTGCATGGAATATGGCTACCAACTTATAGTGGTGGCCACCAACCAAAGATGGCTTGGGAATATTTTGCTCAATGTGAGGCTTGAACCCATGACCATGAAAATAGAAGTCTTCTATTCTACTGGCTGAGTTATCCCAATGGTGTTTAGCACATGATATAATCAACATACAATAGTATTTATTATTTAGCAGGACCTGACCATTAACAGTGTATGGGATTCAACATTTGATGCTTGTCAAAACCTTGTAACCTGACAAAAAAACACTATTTTAAAGGCTTGTTTTCCCTCTGCCAGGCTTAGGACAGCAGCTGCTGCAGCTGAATGTACCTGATGTAATCTTATACCGTCTTAATTTACCAGCTTCTTGTGCACAGGATTTCCCCCTAGATGCCTGATAAATACCAGCCATCCTTTCTCTGCTTACAATATTAATTAAGTTGGCACCTCTGATTGATGAGATGGACTGGTTTTGTTGCAGATTTTGGTCTCATTTCTGTGCTTCTCTAGATTCACTTTGTTTCTTACAATGTTTCCTTTTTACATAAATAATTTTTGAGATTTAATTTTAATTAAAATTTAATTTTAATTATATTTTTAAATTTAATCCCCCCCCCAAAATGCATTTATATTCTTTTGTGTGACCTTTGAGGACCTTTTTGGGGTGGAAAATTGATCTATACTATTTAATATCTATTGTATCGCATCATATCACAGCCTATCCAAGTACTAAATGAGATACAGTATAGATGTCCTTCCATTTTCCATGGCAATCAATTAATATTCGAAACCAGTCTGGCTGTCCATAAGAAAGTGACTCAATTAGTAGTTTGAAGTTTTTAATTTCCATTCATATGTCTTTAGCCACTGAAATTAATCAGCACAACTAACTTAGTTTATCCCACATTTATGTTTATTTATTTTTACAAAAGAAAAACGTTAATGCATTAGAGGAAAATAGTATAATTTTGCCTCCTACAAATGATGGTGTGGATTGCATTTTTTAATTTTTATTTGCTCTCCCCATTTGACAGGCTAACTTGCTTCTCTTTCTATGACTGCAATCCTACCCACACTTACCTGGGAGCAAGCCTCACTCAAATGCAAACAGACTTACTTCTGAGTTGATACAAATAAGGTTAGGATTGTGCGATGAGCACAATCCTAACCCCATTCTTATTTTTATTTACAAGTGTATCAGAACGCCACTTTCTAAGCTGCCTTATCACCCTGCATACTAAAAACAGTAATTAAAAAAAACCTCCAAGGAAATTATGCATTGAAGATTCCCGCAATGCCCATCGACGCTATCACAGATCTTTCTTTTTACTACGGGAGTACTATACATATTCGGTAGCAACCTTGAGTAGCAACCGAGCGGCAAAACGTTTTTTTCCACCTCCCCATTTATCCTATTAATTTCGGAGGCGTCAGAACAACACAAGGTGTGGATGTCAATGATCCCATTCTCCAGTGCTTTTGTAAAGTTTTTTTTTTTTTAGTTTTAGTCTGAGGGAGGGGTGTTTAACTGATTCACCTGTGCCATTTCTCAACCCCCCCCCCCCCAGAAACTAGGACCGTAACGAGGAAGAGAATAAAGGACTTTGTGTTGAGACACGGCGCCTGCGATTTGCCTCCTGTATGGCTCAATTTTGGGGATGCTCAGGGCATCTAAAATGTTTAGGATCAATATTTTTTTAAAAAAACCCAAAACCATGTACCAGCATGGTCCCCTGAGAGCTGCCGGACTCTTTTCACCCTGTTGGGTGGCTCATAAATCTAATCATCATCATCATCATCGCTGCATGATAGGCAAACATTCAACAGGTGCAGCTTGCCTCCTCGGTCCGCAGATGAAGCGAGCGGAGGAAGCTTCACCTGTGGATCGTTTGCAGCTCTCGGAGGCGCAGGTAGGAGCCCGGTGGGGAACAGGCGGCCACCCCCCCACCCACCCAAACCCCCCTCCATGATCCCTTCCAGGGAAAACTTTCTGATTTAGATGCATCCATGATCCATCTAAATCCAGAAGATGCTGAAGCTTGGGGGGGGGGGGGTGGAAAGGGGAGATCACCAACCAACCAAGCGCAACAGCTACAACCCAGAGTGACAGGCGCCCTGCTTACGTCGAGAAAGATGGAGAGTCCTTTGGTCATGGTCAAGGCAGCGCGGAATTCTTCGCAGGCGTCCGCGGTGGAGGGAGACGTTTCCGCGCTACCATCCGCCGCGCCGTCCATGTTGCCGGCTGCCGCGCCGAAAGTGCCGGAGGGCTGGGCTGGATGGGAGCGGCAGGCGCTGGCGGCTCCTCCCTCCGGGCCAAAGGTCCCCCCCCTTGGCCTTTGGGGGCGTCCGGGCCGGGTCGCTGTCTCCGCTGCTCCGCCCTCGACGGGCCGAGGAGCGAAACGAAGGCGCGCTCTCTCTCGCAGCCGTCGGCTTCTCCTCCTCCTTTCCTCCCCTCCGCCTTTGGGGGACTCGGCTGCCGGCTGCTGAATCGCCGCCCAGCGCGTTCTGAACCTTATTCGGTGAAGCCGCCGCGAACGCCTGCGTTCCTGAGCATGTGCAGAGTGCCTTTTTCCTAGTGAGTTGTGCAGCAGCGGCGCGCAATACCGCTGCTCGGCGGACGTGGCAAATTTCGGAGGTCTCGCGTTTCCTTAGCAGGATTCGCCCACCCAGGCCAGGATCCTGCTTCCTGAAGCAGCCAATCAGGTGCCTTTGGGAACTCCACAGGTGGGGCTTGAAGACAGAAATTGCTAGTCGGAGATTCACTACCTCCGACCATGGGGGCTCCATAAAGGCCATGTTCACATTAGAAGCTTAGAATGTAGCCATTCCCGCCCCGCCCGACGCAGCAGCATTTCAAGCCAAATTTGCATGGTGTGTTCACATCAGTGTGAGAAGGGGCAAGAATGTCTTCCTTCCCCAACTCATGGGATCTTTTTGGTTCTCTCTCCCCTGCAATCCCTCTACCAAAAAAATACTCATGAAGCTGCCCTCTGCATATGTGAGACAGCTGTTCGGGTGTATTACATTGGTGCTAACTCCACATCCAGTTTTCTGTATTGTTCTTGTGCAAGAGTGTGCAAGCTGCCTTGAAATGCCTTGGTTGGTAGAATGATGAAGTGCAACATCATCAACATCAACATCAAAGTATTGCTTCATACATTTACATTTCAGGGCAGAGTCCCAGAACTGACAACAGATGCTAAGACTTGGGGCATGTACACACTGTGCGATGATGTGTATTCAGTTATGGGTCCAGGTGCCTTTTTGAGGTGCTGTGCACACAACATCATCCCCATGTCATCCCTGTCCAACACTGCTTGCCAATCTGTTATGTACTGAGTTGAATAGGATCCAAAATGCAGCAGTCTGATTGGTCCTAGGACATTCAGAATGCAGTAGTCTGATTGGTCCATAACAATAGGCTCCAGAATGCAGCAGTCTGATTAGTCCACAGGAGCCACCCGATCCAGCTCCAGGTGGAAATGAATCCACAACCTACAGGAGAATCCCGGAATTAGCCAATCACATGGGGCCCATTGTGTAAATAATGTATATAAAGCAGACATTCTGAGGGAACTTCCATTCCTCCTCATCACTATGAGCTGAATAAAGAGCATGAAATCCACTCTCGACTCAGAGTATATGTCACAATCTACAGTGCATTCTGCTGTAACGATTGCAATCCATTTTGTGTATGTTGTTGTTGCACCTGTCTGTCTCAAGAGACAAAGGAGTGTACCACCAGGGGTGAAGTCAAACTGCTGCATTATTACCAAAGTGACCTCCCTGGGGCGCAAGCCTAGGCAGTGTGTATGGAGGTCCTGGGCTGCCCAGTCGACAAGACTCCCTTTTTGGCCTTGCTGGTGTGGTCCAAAGGACAGCAGAGCATTTTGCACAGCTTGGCTGCAGGAGTTGTCAGAAGGAGGCGCACAAGACACCATCCAACTGTCTTAGGGACTCTACTCTGGATTTGTGTAGGGTTTACTCCTTGTCCTGAAATTATATAGTATATGGTACTTGCTATATGCATGTGCACACAGAACGTGCTTTCTCAGGTCAACTCCACGAAATGGACAAAATAGGAAGCAGAGCAGTAACTCTGCATATCATCTGCATATCGGTACAGTATATCAACACACCAGTTTCTGGCCCCTCTCTTTTGAAAGACTGCAGAAAAAAATATTTTTAAAAAAGACGTCTCCAGAAATTCTAATGGAGGAGAATAGAGAACACCATCGCACACTAGTGTGAAAGCATGCCCACCCGTGTTCTCAGACAATATGGAGAGTAACTGCCACTTTGGGTGACATTATCACTGTGATGCAGTGGGTCAGTGCATCTGGCTGTTAACCGGAAGGTTGGTGGTTCAAGCCCACCCAGGGATGGCTGTGAACAGGATCCCTGCATTGCAGGTGGTGGGATCAGATAAACCTCAGGCTCCCTTCCAACTCTACTACCCTTCTATGAGTCTACGGCCATTAGACTCATTGCAAACAAAAGAGACTCTGTGTACAAAGGTGCCCTGTGCAGAAAAGGACCCCTGTGTGTTTCAAAGGCTATATATGTGTATATAGCCTCAGGCTGCAAACCGTACAAACTAGGGAGTAAATGCCATTGAAGTACTCAGCGGGACAAACCTGCTTAGGATTGCTCCATTAACCTTGGCACAGATTGTGCGACACGTCTCTTTATCCGCACAAAATGAATCTGTTGCCTATCATCTACAAAGGCAGAGGGTAGGAGGGATCAAAGAGGGTTTCCTGCCGGAGATTTCTGTTCCGGCCAACTAAAAACATGTGCAGCACAGCAAGGGTTGAAACAAATGCACAAGGAACAAAGGAAAATGAGGGAGGCCTCTCTGTGTCAACAAGATTAAATTTTAAGTGGTAGAAAAACCCATCTTTGACTGGATGTTGAGGACAGTGCCATCAAAGAGGATACCCAGATACAAAGGTGGACTACAGTCCTGAATCATTTACAAGTGACATGGCAAAGAAAATTTTCTCACCCTGCATGACAAGCTGCAAACTGCCCAAATAACTCCTTGTATTAGTATCACTGCTGAAGTCTTTGCCATCAGTGTACCTTGTGCTTTAAAGGGTGACATATGCAGAAGACAGACTCCTTCCACTCAATGTAAAATATAAAGGTCCAGGGGAGGTCCATAGTTCAGTGGCAAAGCATTTGCTCTGCATGCAGAAGTTCCCATGCAGAAGTTCCCTACCTGAAACCCACAGAGAGCCACTGCCAGTCAATGTAGACTGAGATAGAGGGCCTTCTGGCAGTTCCCTCGCTGTGAGAAGCCAGGTTACAGGGAACCAGGCAGAGGGCCTTTTCAGTAGTGGCACCCGCCCTGTGGAATACCCTCCCACCAGATGTCAAAGAGAAAAACAACTACAGTGGTACCTCGGGTTACAGACGCTTCAGGTTACAGACTCCACTAACCCAGATATAGTACCTCAGGTTAAGAACTTTGCTTCAGGATGAGAACAGAAATCGTCTGGTGGTGGCGCAGCAGCAGCGGGAGGCCCTATTAGCTAAAGTGGTACCTCAGGTTAAGAACAGTTTCAAGTTAAGAACGGATCTCCAGAACGAATTAAGTTCTTAACCTGAGGTACCACTGTACCAGATTTTAGAAGACTTCTGAAGGCAGCCCTGTTTAGGGAAGCTTTTAATGTTTAATAGACTGCTGCATTTTAATAATTTGTTGGAAGCTGCCCAGAGTGGCTGGGGAAACCCAGCCAGATTGGCGGGGTACAAATAAATAATAATAATAATAATAATAATAATAATAATAATAATAATAATATTAATAATAATAAAATTTATTATTATTATTATTATTATTATTATTATTGAGTGGACTTAGCACAAGGCAGTTTCCACCATTTCAATATTTTTCATGTTTGACTTGTGTGTGATCTTCATTAGCAAACTTTTTCCCCCTTTGGTCATATAGGGCTTCTATAAAAGAAATCCACAGGCATGTGCACATTTTCAGTCAAAAAATCAGACGGTAAAAGCAACAATGATGCAATTCTCATTTTCTGTAATGGGATGCTTTAAAAGCTCTTGTTGCTCACTTGTTGACAGTCAAAACACGAACGAGTGCTATGGCGCCCTCTCGGGGAATGATGCTGTATGGCAGTTTAAGACAGTAAAAATAGTTGACGCGCGGAATATTTTCCATGGTTATGCAGGATCTCTTTGAGACAGAAAATAATTGTGTTGCATTTTTTTCTTTTGCTAGGAATAAACATGTGTGTAAAAACTTTGTACATCCAAACTAGACAATATTCCTTTGTGGGAATTCAGTACAGGGCAAAAGTAAAAGTAGCCCTGTTAGCCCATAATGGGGTGGGGGAATCAAAATCCGTGTTAGGGCAAAACCTTTATTAGGACCACTAGAGTGTCACAAAACAGCGTGCAAGCTTTTGAGTTCTCAAGAACTCTTCATCAGGGTAGATGGTAAACAAAGCGGGGATTTGGCAGTGAGTGGACTAAAGAAGTTTGGTAGTTGGTGGGGTTCACAAAGACTGCAACTGATTACAAGGTGAAATGTAATAGGAGGTAAAAGGTAAAGGTAAAGGGACTCCTGACCATTAGGTCCAATCGTGACCAACTCTGGGGTTGCGGCACTCATCTCGCTTTATTGGCTGAGGGAGCCGGCATACAGCTTCCGGGTCATGTGGCCAGCATGACTAAGCCGCTTCTGGCGAACCAGAGCAGCACACGGAAACACCATTTACCTTCCCGTCAGAGCGGTACCTATTTATCTACTTGCACTTTGACATGCTTTCAAACTGCTAGGTTGGCAGGAGCAGGGACCAAGCAACGGGAGCTCACCCCGTCATGGGGATTCGAACCGCCGACCTTCTGATCGGCAAGTCCTAGGCTCACCGGTTTAACCCACAGCGCCAAAAAGAAGAAGGTCTGTTTGGTGCTCTGCAGGTTTCAGATTGCACCTTCCACCTGCAAACCACTCATGCCCCCATCTTACACTGTTCAGGAATTAGGAGTGACCCCTCACCCTCCATGGGTGCAGGGGGGCTTCAGGGACAGGGGAGAAGTGAGACAAGCTTCCTTCTGTTTGCACTTCTCAGGGTCCAACTCAGGCTGTTGGATTGGAGGCCAAAATGGGAGACAAAGGAAAGATGTCAGGCCTTGCTGCCTCAGCACATGCGGGTGGTTCTGTGGTCTACACCACTGAGCCTCTTGGAATTGCTGATCAGAAGGTCGGCGGTTTGAATCCCCATGACAGGGTGACCTCCCATTGCTCTGTCCCAGCTCCTGCCAATCTAGCAGTTTGAAAGCATGCCAGTGCAAGTAGATAAATAGGGAGTGGGAATGTGGCGGGAAGGTAAATGTCGTTTCCGTGTGCTCTGGTTTCCGTCATGGTGTTCCATAGCGCCAGAAGTGGTTTAGTCATGCTGGTCACATGACCCGGAAAGCTGTCTGTAGACAAAGGCCAGCTCCCTTGGCCTGCAAGTGAGATGAGCGCCACACCCCATAGTTGCCTTTGACTGGACTTAACCGTCCATGGGTCCTTTTCCTTTACCTTTACCATACAAATCCATACAATGTCAATAGTTTTCATCTGAAATAATCTTTCCGTACTAGGCCTGGCTTTGTAGAATAAAACCATTCGTACTATAGAATTCAGCCATATGAGAGTATGTGGGGAATTTTATTTTATGAGAGAGAGAGAGAGAGAGAGAGAGAGAGAGAGAGAGAGAACGAGAATCTAATTTGCCTCCTCTTTCTTCTACAGCTTGTCAGGTTATTAAGTTTTCATTTAGAAAAAGAAGAATACTGTACCAAGATATTCAGACTGTACAAATTATTTGCAGCAAGAAGTGGGCAGCCAGCATGTAATGATTTTGTGCTTCCAGCTGGAAAAAAAATCACTAACATTGAACTGAACATGAAATTGGCTGTTTCATAACTAAAGTACTATCTAGAGTTAAGTGGCGTTCTTTGAAAGAGTCCCTTTTAGCTGAGCAGATTTAAACAATCTCCATCTCTAATGAGGCAACCACATCATTTTTTAATGGGTAGTGGTTCATGCTCTCCTTAAATGATTGAAAAATGCACTGCATAATGGTCACATCAAAAACATCATTATGGATCAGATCCTTTTTCTAGCCCTGGGCTGGGCGGAAATGTACAGAACTTGCACTGGAAGATGAGACTGAAAGAGCATCCTGTTCATAAAGTAACCGCTTGTTCCGATATTCTTCCCACAGACAAAAACAGAAAGCAGAGGCTTTGCCAAGCTATCAAGGAGCACAGTGGACTTAGGCTGCACTTAATCTTAACTGTGGGGATTGGTTCACATATGCATGAACATCATGTGACCTCTCACAATAACAAAAAACAAAGAGACCGTATAGTCAATATGAATGAGGTAATATGACTGAAGTAGGCTGCTTTATTTTGTTAGAAACCATGCTTGTTCTCTAAGCAGGGAAGAGGGGAACAACAGGCAACAATTGAAAAGTGTTGTATATGAGGGGATGGGGAGAGAGCAGAGGAAGCCCTCTTCCCAAACGGCACCTGCTTGAGTGGCCAGCCCTACCATTAGACAGGGTGAAGCAGCTGCTGTGGACAGGAAATTCTGGGGGTGCTGTGAGTGGTGGTGTGGTGTTGCTGCACACAGCGGCATGTGCTTCCTGCCCTTCACCTCCTAAGAGAGCCTACTGCCCTCAGGGGCTGCCACACATCCAAGATTTCAAAGGAGGCACTTGGTCCTGGATTTTAGGCAAGTCAGTTGAAAAAGCTCAACTTAAAAAAAGGTCCACAATTTTGGGGGTCCCCCCCCAAAAAAGCTCAACAGCTTTTGAGGTGTCCTGGTTTGAAATATGGCAACCCTAGTTTCCAGTCTGGTCTTGTATGTGCTATTAAGTTGTGGGTGGACACAGCAGTCGACACAGAGATTTCTCCAAGTGGTTCTTTATAGTAAGCTGGAACTGAACTGAACTACAAACAGCTCAGCCGGCCTGCTTTTATAGGCAGCCGGCTGTCAACACTGTAACAACAACAACCCAGGGTTTCCCGCCTAAATTAACTTACGTGGACCTGAGTGAAAACTACCATATATACACAATACCCCTGGTGGCCAGGGTGAGAACTTCAATACATAACATGTGCAATGTGGTGTGTGTACGTGTGTGTGTGTGTACATGTGTGTGAACCACCTTGTCCTTTGCCTCGGGCAGCAAAATGGCTTGGGCAAGACCGGAGAAGAGGAAATGGGAGAAGGTGTTCAGCCCCACCATCCAGGGAAGATCACCCTCACACAGGGCACTTCCAAGGAGGCTCTATGGCCACAATGCTTGGGAGTAAACCACAATAAAATCAGTGTGTCTTACTTCTTATTTGCCAGAACTATTGGGTGTTAGGCAGATGCAGATTTGTGTGAAAAGAATAGAATAGAACTAACAGCGCAATCCTATGCATGTCTACTCTAACGTCCTCTTGAGCAGTGTTTTTCAACCACTGTTCCGCGGCACACTAGTGTGCCGCGAGATGTTGCCTGGTGTACCGTGGGAAAAATTGAAAAATTCGAAAGATTTTTTTTAAAAAGTCACATTTTCGCCCACTAGGCGGGCGCCGGACTGTGTCCACCCTATTTTCAAACCGTCCTGGGTGGGGATCAGATCGGATGGGATCGGATGAGAGCGGACAGGCGGTCTGCTCTCATCCGATTCCCCATAGAGAGCAGCGGGGCTCTGACACAGTGCGGAGACGGAGCTGTCATCCGCCGGCTCAGCAGGAATCAGCGGATCGATCCCTGCTGAGCAGAGAACGGTCTGCAACGTTCGATTCCAGCCAGAATATCAGCTTTGTGTTCAGCCAAACAGGCCCAGGTTGCGCACTGAATAAAGTATTTTATAATTTTTCATATTTCTGTTTACTTACTATTTCATAATAAAGTAATTATAAAATATTTTCTTTGTGTTTATTTGATTCCTATTCAAGAGAATTACTTTATATATAGTCAACATAGGCACAGAGTTAATTTTTTTAACATTTTCTAATGGTAGTGTGCCTCGTGATTTTTTTCATGAAACAAGTGTGCCTTTGCCCAAAAAAGGTTGAAAAACACTGCTCTTGAGTTCAGTAGGACTTACTGCCAGGTAAGTATGTATAGGAATACAGTCTAGGTGGTAGTGGCACTTAGTGATTAGTTGAGTGACAGCCAAGCGCCCATTTTGCTACGTTTCAAGGGATTTATAAATTTCCACTCTGCAGAGAGACCCATTATCCTTTATTTTCTATTCTGCTCTGGATGTCTTACAGCAACGTCCTAACCATGCCTACTCAGAAATAAGTCATTTTGAATTCATTAGGGATTACTCTCAGGTAAGTGTGGTTGGTCTCACAGCACTTATGTAGACAATATTTGCTAATTTTCTATTACATGGTCAAAGCTTTTTAATTTAGTCAAATCTACTATCACTTCTTCAGCATGCCCTCTGCTGGTTTGAAGAGAGAAATGTCTGAATTGTATGAAAAGGACAAATTTATCGGTAGTTTGTGAATTTACTCAGTTCACAGTGCTGTAATTTTCATTAGAGAGTCTTCTGGCATCCTAATGACTTACAGATTTATATCACCATAAATATGCTTTTTTTGCAGCAATAATTTAACACGGCTTACCCCCTAGAATTTGTCACTAGTTCCATATAAATGAACAGCCTGCTATTTTCTGAGTTATACCACCGAGAAAATTTTGCATTGGCTTATCTGAAAGTAGCATTATTAAATTGCATTATGTGGCCAATAATTGTTTAATCAAGAAATGCATCATTGTGTTAAGGATCTTACACATTTAAAAAGTGGAATATTTTGTTTCCCAATAAGTTATTTAAAACCTGTGATTGGATCATATATAAACATTTGGTCCATGGGGTCACGAAGAGTCGGACACAACTAAACAACAACAAAACAACACAGCAACTTAAACATTTTACATTTCTGTTCCTTGAGTTATTAGAAAATAGGAAAGTAATCTGAATTAATTTATGTCACTACTTGTTTTTAAGTGAGGAAGCATCAAATGTTCACCTCCCACTCCTGTAATCTAAAACTATAGGGTTCCAAGAGATCTTTAGCATCAAATAAATCAGAACATGTAATACTGTATGTCTTTGGGATGTGGACAGGGCCGGCCCATTCATGAGGCAACTGCATCAGATGGCCAGATTCACCATGGCAGCAGATCCCAATGTCAATCATTCTTCCCCCTTGTTGATGATGTAGCTCTTCTGTCACCTCTTCTTCCCGCGCAGGGAGGAAGCCACCATTTTTGGGTCTGCCTCAGGTGCCAAATTCTCTTGGGCTTGCTTTGGGTGTGGTGTATGGGTCCTTTCCTCATCCAGTCAGACCGAACATCAAAGCAGGCCAAGAGAGGGTAGATACAGGCCACATCACACCATCCTTTCTTTACTCTTATTTGAAAACTAAACCCCATTGTTGGACACTGGATGGTTCAACCAACAGGTAGAATGACATTAATGTAGCTACAGCTAGGGATAGATTTGCGTGTCCATTTCGGTTTGCTCAGTTTCTCATTTTTTTCTAATCTTGAATTCATTTCTCCGCTCTTGTTCAGCAATTTGTGATTTTTAAAAATCCTCATGAAAATTTGCCAATATAGTAGTACCTCCGGTTACGTAACCCTCTGTGTTATGTACTGAAGTTCTCACCCTGGGCCAGCAGGGGGATAGTGTAGATAGTTTTCACTCAGGTCCACATATGCAAATAAGGGATCGAAAGTGGCATTCATTGATTGGACAGTTACAGAAAGTGGTTACTGTTGCGTTGTAGTGGAGCTCTATATAAGCAGGCTGGCTGAACCCTTCAATTCGGTTCTGTTCTGGCCTGTGAATATACAAGAGCTGTTTGAAGAATCGCTGTGTCGTCTGATATGTTCACCCACAACTTAACACTCTGGTTACGTAAACTTCAGGATGCGAAAGCGGCAAACACGGAAGTATTTCTCAGTGGTCCTCAGGTTGCGGAAACCTCGGGATCCAACTGGACCTGCGGAACAGATCCCATCTGCAACCGGAGGTACCACCATAGTGTGAATCTCATGATATTTTTGTTGCCAATTTTGCCTATGCGCATTTTTGCAAAGCCGTTTCCCTTAAGATAATGTATTTTTGTATGTTATTGCCACTTTTATGCACACTTTACCCTAGTATATGCATTTTTGTACGCATTGCAAAATCTGGAGAAGTGTGAGTTTCAAAGGATGGGTGTGTTGTGGTGTGTGTTTGGTTTCAAAGAATGAAAATATGGTAGATTTCTATTTAAATGCAAACTTCATTGACTTTATCCACCATCCCTACTTACAGCAGTATCAGAAAGTTATCTGAATAATATCCTCATAGGAAGCTGCCTTATACTAAGTCAGCCTATTGACCCATCTCATATTTTCTACACTGATTTCATGCTTTCTGGTGGGACTTTTCCCCGGCCTCTTTCTTGAGATTTCAGGGAAGATTTCAGGCTTGCAAAGCAGGTGCCCTAGCACTTGACAGTATGTTTGGTCCTCCTTAAAATCCCTCAAGGTCTTCTGCAAACATTTATTTCACAAGCTTTCTCTCCCCATTCAAAGGTGTGTGATCAGGGTGTCAGTGGTTTGAATCCCTGCGACAGGGTGAGCTCCTATTGCTCTGACCCAGCTTCTGCCCACCAAGCACTTTGAAAGCACATCAAAGTGCAAGTAGATAAATAGGTACCACTCCAGCAGGAAGGTAAATGGCGTTTCCATGCGCTTCTCTGGTTTAGCCAGAAGCGGCTTAGTCATGCTGGCCACATGACTGGAAGCTGTACGCCAGCTCCCTTGGCCAATAAAGCAAGATGAGCGCCACAACCCCAGAGTCAGCCACGACTGGACCTAATGGTCAGGGGTCCCTTTACCTAAATGAGAATCATATTTCTTTCATACTACTTGTAACAGCCTCCTTCAAAACCTGATTCCTATCTGAAGAAATACTGCATCCACCCATTTCATTTGTAGAGCCAAGTATTAATCTGTTGTGTAATTTCACTAATACTTGCTCATCCTCTCCTCTAATTCCACACCACTCTAAAGACAACCAATTAATTTCTTCATTTCCCTGCTTTGTTGATACTTGGAAGAGCTTTTCCTGTTAATTGCAGTGCAATGTGGCATTTGTTTTTTCCAAGCCACAGTTCCTTTCCCCAACCTCCTTGTTATGAGTTAAGCTTCTTTTCCTAATCCACCCATTTCTCAGAGTTAAATGCTTGGAAAATGTGCTTTTTCCACTCCTCACAGGTAATCAAGAGTGTAGAAGAGACTCCGTTCAGCCCTAGCAATTTACAAAGACATGAGACACTGAGCTGCTCAATTAAATAACATTGATGGTAGCTGTTATGTTTGCAGTCTTGTGCACAGTTCAGCTGCTTAAGTTCCACAGAAATCAATGTGGAGTATTGCGTCACTGCAATCCTTTTCTCCTCCAGTTTCACTATTCATTTGGAAAATCTGGTGTTTTTAGATACAATTGCTCTAGCAGATAGAGTTGGTGCTTCTTTTCCATGCCCCTGAACAAATGTTTTTTTTTTTTAAAAAAAAATGCACTAAAATTAAAAGGAGAGATTTTTTTCTTTTAAAAAGATGCAACTGCTACATCAGTTCAGAAAAACACACACAAATGTGCTATGAAGCTAAAAATGTATTTAGCCACTCTTTAAATACATAGCTGTGGTGACTGTGCAGTGGAAGGGCTGTGTCACAGGTTATCAAGCTCTAAGATGGAATTTATTCATGAGTGGAAAGTGACAAGGAGGGGAAGGAGGAATTTATCAAGCTCTAATATTTAATATTGAGCTTTAATTGTTGCAACCCACCTTGGGACCTTGGGGTGAAGGATGGGTATTACTTTGTCATAATGATGATGGCCATAATAATAACCTTCTGAATAAGGTATTGCCCTGTTTCCTCAGGGTGCATTCCAATTGCTGCCCTTGCATTCCCAGAAGGGCTTTTGATCCAGCTAATGAAAAAGGCCAGGAGAGTGTTTTTGCTCATTCCTCCTCCTCCGAAAATCAACTGAAGAGAGTTGGGGGACCCTCCAGAACAGGCAGGCAGGTGACATGGAGAGGGAGGAGGGATCTGCAAACATCGCCTTCCCTCCTTCCATGAGTATGAGCGTCCACTGGATCAAAAGCCCTTCCGCCAACTTAAGATTGCCACCAGGATTCTGCTCCTAGACAGCAACGTGTGCTGACAGTACACAATTGCCCTGAACCCGAGAGGGAGATCTGCATAGTTTCCTACATGTGCAGATGCAATGCTTATATAGATGTTAATGTGCACATTTATATGGCAGAGCTATATAAATTTATCGGCCTAGGTCAGCTTTTCCCAACCTGATGACCTTTAGAAATCATTTAACCTGTTTCTCTGTGAGGACTCCTCAGATTTTATCATTCTTTCCACCTGCCAATTTCCCCACTTCTCATCCTTCCCTATTGAGAATAATGATAATAATAAGGAGGAGGAGGAGGAGGAGGAGGAGGAGAAGAAGAAGTTATTCCCTGCCCAACTGGCTGGTTTTCCCCAGTCACTCTGGGCAGCCCAAAAGAATATAAAAAACACGATAAAACATCAGACATTCAAAACTTCCCTAAACAGGGCTGCTTTCTAATGTCATCTAAAAGTCAGATAGTTGTTTATTTTCTTGACATCTGATGGGAGGGCGTTCCACAGGGCGGGTGCCACTACCAAGAAGGCCCTCTGCCTGGTTCCCTGTAACCTCACTTCTCTCAGTGAGGGAACCGCCAGAAGGCCCTCAGTGCTGGACCTTAGTGTCCGGGTTGAATGATGGGGGTGGAGACGCTCCTTCAGGTAAACTGGACCGAGGTCGTTTAGGGCTTTAAAGGTCAGCACCAACACTTTGAATTGTGCTCGAAAACGTACTGGGAGCCAATGTAGGTCTTTCAGGACCAGTGTGATATGGTCTCGGCGGCCATTCCCAGTCACCAGTCTGGCTGCCACTTTCTGGATTAGTTGTAGTTTCTGGGTCACCTTCAAAGGTAGCCCCACGTAGAGCGCGTTGCAGTAGTCTAAGCGAGAGATAACCAGAGCATGCATCACTCTGGCGAGATCGTTTGCGGGCAGGTAGGCTCTCAGCCTGCATACCAGATGGAGCTGGTAGACAGCCGCCCTGGACACAAAATTAACCTGTGCCTCCATGGACAGCTGTGAGTCCAAAATGACTGCCAGGCTGCACACCTGGTCCTTCAAAAGTCAGCTGCGTTGGTTTGTGATAGGCTATTGTATGAAGAAGGGAATGATCTCTGAAAATAACCCCCATTCCAGAAGGCCAATAGGCACCATAAGCATCTGCTCTGCAGGGTCTGAACATGTTTTATGAACGTACATAGTCGCAGTAACATTGGTAATTCTGCTTGCAGGTTTTCCATAGGCAAGGGGCTGGCCACTGTGAGAACAGGATGTTGGACAAGATGGGCTTTTGCTTTTATGTTCTGCTCATTTCTTAGTATCTATTCTAGTCATTCTAGCTCAGTTCGCTCTCCCACAATCCTCCCCCCAAGGTAACTTGTAACCTTAGATTAGCCATTAATATTTGTCTAGTAAGTCTCCTTCTTCAGGGAACTAGGAGGGAAAATCACTCTAGCAAGAAATGAGTTTCCTCATATGACAGTGCAATGGAGCCTCCGTACCTGGGTACAAACAATGTCAAGAAGGACTTGACATAACAGATTTTTTTTTATTTTAAAAAAAGAGAAAAATGTGAAGCTCAGTCTGGATAAAGTCCAAATGCAATCTAATGTCAGCTGAAAGCAAAAACACTGATTTTCCACGAAGGGATTTAAGGAGCTTCACTGTCTCTAGAATGGAATGGCATCTGTCCTAGTCCTAGAAAAACATTGTTCCTCCCTGTTCCTCAGCTGACAATAAAGTGATAGCAGCAACAGCTGTTAAGGAAAAAGACAGAGAAGTTAATTCAAAGAGATCGGCTTGGCCAAAGCCCAGAATGGGCAGAAGTATGTAATGCATTGACCGCAGAGAGGTGAAGGCTAGGCATCCACTTCTCTGAACATGTACACAATTCCAGGAAGAATGGGGGGAAAGATCCAAGAGGCAAACATACCTTCAGATCAGAAATGAAACTTTTATGTAACTCATTCTAACAGGAATGCAGAATTCGTTAGGGATAAGGAAACTGAAAAATGGGCTTTTAGATCAACTTGTTTTTAACTTCTGCTTTCAATTGACAGTTTTAATGTTCAGTAGTCCCTCGGGTTACAAACGCTTCAGGTTACAGACACCTCAGGTTACAGACTCCGCTAGCCCAGAAATAGTACCTCGGGTTAAGAACTTTGCTTCAGGATGAGAACAGAAATCGTGCTCCGGCGGCACAGCAGCAGTGGAAGGCCCCATTAGCTAAAGTGGTGCTTCAGGTTAAGAACAGTTTCAGGTTAAGAACGGACCTCCGGAACGAATTAAGTACTTAACCCGAGGTACCACTGTATATTTTATGTAAACTGCTTAGACGATTTTTACGATTAAGCAGTATACAAAATCTGTTCAATAAAGATATATTAGGATATCAAAATCAACAATGCTTATTTTAACAGTGAGGTCTTTCAAAGTAATTACTGTATTGTGAAGACTGCATGGGAAAACCTGGAGGGGGTGGGTTGGAATATACAAGTCTTTCTTTTAGTCTGTGTGACTCCCTCAATGCTTTCCTGAGATTCAGCTGAGGATGCTTGCTATAGGATACCTGATTTGCACCACTCAGCTGTCTGGTGAGGTAGGTTATGCTAAGCGTTTGTGACTTGCACAAGGCCACCCAGTGAATTTCACAATGTTGGATGCTGCTGCCAGGCCTGCATCATAGTTTGCCCTTACGTGTGAACCAGTAAACTGTGGTTGCATAATTCCTCCGGATCGCTGAATCAGATGTAATGGCAAACTATGGTTTCCATGAAAGCGGAAGTAAGGGATTCAAAATGTGCATGCAGAGGTAGGTGGAAGAAGCTCATGAGCACAAGGCTCAGAGATGTATCACAAAACTATGAAATTAGATTACATGTTAATGAACCCAGAGCTGCATGTGGGAAGGGAAAAAAGGATAAATCAAATATAAAGCCAAGGGTGAATGATGATGTTAATGTATATTGAAAAGAAAGCTTTTCAGGAAAGCTTTTTTGGACACACTTCGGAATGGCAATCAGACATCCAGCTAGAAATATTTGACAAGCTTTTATGTGCCCTGAGTCTTTGAGAAGAGAAATTCAATTACATAAAATGAATTTATGGCTCCCACCTTTGCTTGTGTGGCCTCAACCTAGTCACTGTTTCTCTTGTCCACACCTATAAAAAGGTGACTTGTACACCTGCCGTTGGTGTATCATGTGAAAACACAGATAATGAAGACAGTCTGGTCTTTCATTACCTGCAATTTCACATATCCTTTGAACCTAACACCCACACAACCTTGTAATTAAGGTGAATATGATTGTAGTTGCCAGATTCTCCTTTATTCCTTTCTCAACTGACTCATCTTTGATTACACCAATACGTTCCATGTTAATAATGTTTGGATATCATAAAACCATGCTGAGGCTCCAGATTTATTACTACTATTTGATTTTTGCAATTTCCTGTGTCTGTTCCATGGGAAGTTTTCACGTGAAGTTATCTATTTCCCCCATTTGAGCCAATATATTGTTACATGCACTGTGTGTGTGTGTGTGTGAAAGTGAGAGAGAGAGAGAGAGAGAGAGAGAGAGAGAGAGAGAGGGAGAGAGGGAGGGAGGGAGGGAGGGTAGGCTGCGTACCTGAGTCCCTTCTAATTCCTGGATCCAACAAGGAATAATTGCTGGAACAGCCAGACAAGTTTCTTGGTAATGGCACCCAAAGTATGAGCTTTTAAGGTAACAAAGGATATGGCACTGTGCCAGAGGCAAATGAGCAGCTGAGAGACACGACCATGCCTGATTTCTGGTGGAATCCAAGGCTGTGGCTATGGGAGAAGCAAGATAAATTATCCATCTATCATAAAGACACCAAAGTCTGCACTGTCTCTCAGTCCAAGGAAACTGAACCCATGGACTCTCACACTGCTTAGCGATCGGGGTGGCATGCAAAAACACACACACTATGCACACAACAATGAACACACACACACACTAGCTGAGCATAAGATGGGAAGCTTGCAACATTAACATTTCAACAGGCTCCTTTCCTCCCCAGGGCTCTACAAGAACCATAGAACACAGGTGAATTTAGGGCAGCATGACAAATTCCACCATATTGGGTGCCAAGCCGCAGGGTATCACAACAATGATTTGAGCAAAATGGAAGGCAAGAGGCAGCGGGGGATGCTGAATTTTGGCCTTGCACAAGGTGCCACTGAAACTTGAAAGACTAAAGCCTGCCCCCGCATAGAATTATTCCAACAAGCAAGTTTCAGACCCAGTTCTAGCACTGGCAGGCTATTCTTCTCCAGGGGTGGGGAACCCTCCAACCTGCCAGGGATCCAGTTTGGCTTTCAAGGCCATTTCCCCCAAATCTGTCAAACAGCTGACATCGCTCCAATGGGAAGGTAATGCCAGCTGATGGGTGAGGTTAAATTCTGAGTAGGCTGTGCCTCCATTTCCCCACAGGGAACCGCTGTCTGCAGCCTAAGCAGCAGCATTTAACCTGGTTAAATTCTGCTCAGATCCCTGCGGAAAAGCAGGACTGATGAGCTGAAAGTTCAATCCTCCTTGGTGCTCTTTTGTCAGTGTGTTCCCTGCAGGGGATTGTACTGGCAAAGCAGACAATAGTAGAAGGCAGACCAAGATATCCCTCCAGCTGAGGGTGAGAAGAAGACACGTCTTCTCTCTTTCACATTCCTGAAGTGTCTTCAGCTATTTAGCTTCTGTAGCAACCCATTGCCCTGACATACATTTCAAAGCGGAAACATAACATGGTCTGGCTTATTTGCTTAACACAAATGAAAGTGTTTCAGTCTTCTTTTTTGTAAACAGACCCCCATTTTATCAACATAGAATTACAGGTCCTGGGTTGTTATTGGTGGTGGTGGGGTGGTCCAGGGGTCCTATGCCCTGGGTCATTTGTTCTGGGCCTTAGATCTCCTGCCCCTGCCCCTTTTAATCATTTGGGGCTGTGCCTTGTGTCCTTTAGGTCTGAGGTTCCCCATCCCTAAGCTAAGAGATGGGTGGCAATTTGTATGAAAGTGTGATACCCATGAATCTATCTATGAGATAGTTTGAGTTTAAACTGAGATTGCAAGCAAGATTAGCACGTACATCGATTGCAGCATAGCTCTTTGAGGAGTCTCGCCTGCATGGTTCTTGCTCCTGATGCTTCCTTCCATTCTGCATAGCTTCTGAAAGAGCTGATATGCATGCAATTGTGAAATATACTCAGAGTCGCAAAGTGATTTCATGCTCTTTATTCAGCTCATAGTGGTGAGGAGGAATGAATGAAAGTCCCCTCAAAGTATCTGCTTTATATACATTATTTACACAATGGGCTGCACATGATTGGCTAATTCCGGAATTCTACTGTAAGCCAATCAGGTTGTGGATTCACTTCTATCTGGAGCATGATTGGGTGGTTCCTGCCAACCAATCAGACTGCTGCATTGTTCTAGGACCAATCAGACTGATGCCTTTTGGATCCTATTGTTCTATGACCAATCAGACTGCTGCAGTTTGGATCCTATTCAACTCAGTATATAACAAATTGTATGTAAAAAGCCTCAGCATGCACAACTAAGGGCCCAGTTTCTGCTAGAAGGGACCCAGAATTTATGCTGACTGTGCACAGGAGGTGAGAGAGCATGACCCAATCCTCTCTCCATGGACTCATCATCTTCCTGCTGCCTCTTGTTATCTTCCTTAATGCAAACAAAAAATATCCCTTAAGCGTTTGACCCTATGGCTACACCATGCTTAGTTTCGTATTTAGTTTCAATTTCTTGTTGTGGTTTTATACAATTTGAATTTAGGCAAATTATATACCTTATATTTATTTGTATTATATAATGTTCCTGATCTAGCATTCTGAAACTTGGTGTCCTCTAGTTGTTTTGGGCTGCAATTTCCATCAATTCCAATGATAGGGCCTGAATGTTCCTTGAAAAACAATCAAACCTGCCCTCATGTTGTTTTTAATAAATGTTCTGCAATGGGGGAGTTGTGAGCTGGGTCCACTAACTATTCTTTTTGTTCACTGATAAGCCTAAAGTTTAGACAGATCACGCCAAAAAAATTGCACGCAGGGTCAAATCTAAACCCCAGCTGTCTGCCTTATGCATCATATATTTATAATCACAATTATACAAAGCTTTACAGCAACTGCTGCAAAAGAGCTAAATGTGTAAGTAATTTGCTTTAACATATGAACAATGAAATAGTTTCTCCACGTGCAAAGAGAAAATTAGAAAATTATTGCTTGTCTTACAAATCTTCTAATCCACCAAGATTCTGGACATACTTCAGAGTTCTTCCTTTGTAAACAGCTTTAGTCCCTAAGCAACAGGGACTAACAGCAGCAAATGGCAGACTTGCAGCTTGAAGGACGTAGCCATTATAAAAAGTGACAGGAGCCCAGAAATACTATTCAACTCCCCAGCAAAAAAGAAAAAAGAAAAAAGATTTCACTTTCCCTCTTCTGTCTCTTCAGTGAGTCCACCCTACTGGGCTAACCCAACTCATTCATGGGTGTTTCACTTTCTTCCATGTAAGTGCTGTTAAAATTGTACCCTTATAAATCAACTTTGGATTTGATTCATTGCTTCTGTGTGCAACATCATGCGGACTGTGCCATGAGCCATTTAGTATTGCTGAGAGACATACTCTCGGCAGGATCTGCTGCATGTACTTTTTCTTAAGTTATCCACTTGAGTGGAAAAATAGAACACCCTGTAGCGTATAGCCCAGACTAAATTCTCCAGTAGTGAAAATACTGTAATAATAATACAGAGGGTGGGGGACGGATTCAAGAGTTCTCTAGTTCAGTTGCTTACTCAAAGACACCCAGATCATTAGTGATTGTCCTCATCAACTTCTCTATAAGCGGCAATTACACGCCATATCCAGACAATTGACCAATACAGTACAGCCTATGCTAATATCCAAATCACAGCATACAGGAGAATCATAGCTTAGTCTGTGGATGGAAGCAGGTTTTTTTTTAATGAACTACCAGCTAGACCTTCCTAATTCCAAGGTCAGCAATAAACTGGACCATGAGCAAATGATGAGGGCAGAGCATTGCCTTATCTCAGGCCCCAAACAGACAACACAGGAGATTTGTCAACAAGAGCTCACATTTTAAAAACAACACAGCAGCTGCCCCATCTGATCGGCAGGACTGTTGGTGATGCAGTAACCGCCTACCCATGTCATTCCCCCAACAGAACTCCCAATGCCCCACCTCACCCAAGCTGCTATTTGCCTTAAATGTGAAACACAAAATCATAGAATCTTAGAGTTGGAAGGGAGCCATAGGTCATCTAGTCTAAATCCCCTGCAATGCAGGAATCTCAGCTAAAGCATCTAGGACATGCAGGTGTGGTAGCTAGCAAGGTGGGTAGCACCTTAAAGATTACGGATATGTTCCTAACCCCTTACATGGGAGCAAGCCAAGCCCCATTGAATTCAATATTTACATCTTAGTAGACATGCTTAGGATTGATCCAGGCCCTCTCAGAGATCCAGAGAGGACCAGGCTACCCCTAGCCATAATAAACCCTGTCCTGGGCCTATTGTTGTTCAACATCTTTATAAATGACTTGGACGAAGGAATTGAGGGGATGCTCATCAAACCTGCAGATGACACCAAACCGGGAGGGGTAGCTAATGCCGCAGAAGAAAGAGTCAGAATTCAAAATGACCTTAACAGGTTGGAGGTATGACTGTACCACTCTATTCTGCCTTAGTTAGGCCACACTTGGAATACTGTGTCCAATTCCGGGCACCACAATTTAAGAAGGATGTTGACAACCTGGAATGTGTTCAGAGGAAGGCAACCAAGATGATCAAGGGTCTGGAAACTAAGCCTTATGAGGACCACTTGAAGGAGCTGGGAAAGAGGAGACTGAGAAGAGATATGATAGCCATCTTCAAATATCTTAAGGGCTGTCACATGGAGGAGGAATCATGCCTGCTTTCTCCTGCGCTAAAGGGTAGGACTCGAACCAATGGCTTCAAGTTGCAAGAAAGGAGATTCCGACTAAATATTTGGATAAACTTTCTGACAGTAAAAACTGTTCAGCAGTGGAACAGACTCCCACAAGAGGTGGTGGACTCTCCTTCCTTGGAGGTTTTTAAGCAGAGGTTGAATGGCCATCTATCATGGATGCTTTAGCTGAGATTCCTGCATTGCAGGGGGTTGGACTAGATGACCCTTGGGGTCCCTTCCAACTAAGATTCTATGATTTTATGAAACATTAAAAAATGCAAAAACAAAATGAGGCACCACAAAAGAGTAAGTGGTTTGTCTATATATATCAGGTGATCCGAGAGGACGTGTTCATCCTGGTATAATATGGTGCCAAGAGAAGAGATGCATATTTATTAATATGAACATTTTAAACTTTAATATGACAACAGCTGTAACAGTTAACAAAGAAATTATCTTCTTTGCTTAAATGGACAGCTCCAAGCTGAGAAACAAGTTGTGAAACTTACCAGACATCAAAACATTAACAAAGGTCTAAATAGGAGGCCACCTTTGAGCTTGAAGCCCTGAGTCAAAAGGCCCGCTGCCCCCCCCCCATTGGTCTAGGATTGTGCTGTTTTTTTTAACTTTTGTGGGCAAAAGTCCACTTCATCAGAGGCAGCATGCACGTGTGTGAAGAGAACAAAAAGAGAAGTAAACAGTGGAAACAAATGTCACAACACGCAAAAAGTACAGTTCAACTGACATTTGAGCAGCTTTCGCAGGAGAGTTAAACTCTCCACGCTTGGCACCAATACCTCCCATGGCTGATTGGGGGGGGGGTGGTGCCCACCATTCAAAACCTGGGGCTCAGTTTCTTCCTTGCAATAGAATCCTCTGAAATCTATGGGCTTCAGCAGGCCTAACCCTGCATGGTATCTCAGTGGGCCACCATGTGACAGGTGCTAGGGGGTCACTAGGTGACAGGGGTGTTATGTACTGATGTTCTCACCCTGGGCCAGCAGGGGGATACTGTAGATACCGGTAGTTTTCACTCAGGTCCACGTCAGTTATTTTAGGCGGGAAACCCTGGGTTGTTGTTGCTACAATGTTGACAGCCGGCTCCTATAAAAGCAGGCCGGCTGAGCTATTTGCTGTTCAGTCTGTCCAGTTTACAATAAAGAGCTGCTCTGGAGAAATCACTGTGTCGTCTGATATGTTCGCCCACAATTTAACAAGGGGGCTGGGATTGATTCTGTGCCACGTGTGCACAGCCCATGTACACAATATGTAAACACCTGCATAAGCAGCCTGCATGCAATAATGTATATATCATCTGTGAAGCAAGTATCCTGGACATTCTGCATGAAATTCCCAGGTATGCAGAGGCTCACGCACAGCTGTGTACATGGGAGAGGGCAGTGCATGTAAAAAAAGCATGATTTGTGTGGGCGCCAACTTGAATAAAATATTGGGAGGGGGAACATGCCTTCATAATCGATCACAAGGCGTGCTGCACGCACACTATTTGAATGACAATGCCTATCAATTTTTCTTTGGTGGGGGGGGGGGTCGGCTCCCTCAAATATTTTATTGCGAGGGGCGGGCACCAAAGGGGCTGTAAGAGTTGGCTCCACTCGTGACGAGGACGCCCTTTCACGCGTTTGCGTGGCAGCACCCGTGTTCTGCGCGTGAAACTCGTTTAGGACCATGAGGGAGGATGAGGTGACGATTCGTGAGGGCAACGCTCTGCGTGGAAAGCGAAGCCTCCGCTCAACGGTTGTTTTTTTGTCGGGGGGGGGGGGCTTGGTTTGTTCTCTCTGAGGGGCACATATTCGTGAGGGGTTTCCTTTAATGTGTGCAGATAACGTATCTGCGTGAGGCGGAGGCGGCGGAGGCCCGCGCACCTCCCCCTCGCCCAGCGCCGCCCACCGGCCTCTTCTCTCCCGCTGCCACATCGTCCGGCGGCGGCGCCGTCTCCTCCTCCCTCACGCGGGCGGCCGCCTCCGCGCGGAGGCTCCCCCACCGCCGCCGCGGCTGGAGTTCAGGTCGGGGCGGTGCTTCCACGAAGAAGGCGACCGGGTGGCGCGGCCTTGAAGAGAGCCGGCGGGAAATGGAGCCCTGCTGCCGCTCCCTGGGACGCCTGCTCCGCCAAGGCCGCAGCTGCCGAGCCCGCCCGTTCCCCGTTTAAAAGCTCTCCCGCCCGCCTCGCAAGCCTCGCTTCTCCTCGGCGGTGGCGGCGCTGGAGATGTGCGAGCGGCCGCCGCCGCCTGCGAAGCCGGGAAGAAGGCGAAGCAGCCGGCCGCTCTGGTCGCCGTAGACGCCGCCGAAGCAGCCGCCGCCGCCGCCCGGGCGATGTGGAGCTTGGGCGCGACGGCGCTGCAGCTGCTCTCGCGGGCGGCCAAGCACGCCTTCGCCCAGGGAGCCCGGCAGGACCTGAACCGCTGGCTGCCCCGACAGGGGGCGGCGACGGCGGCGGAGCCGGGCGAGGCGCCGGGCCGCGGAGGAGCCTCCGAGGGGCTGTTTTGGGGAGAGCAGAACGGGCTGCACCATTACCCGCCGTCGCCGCCTCCGCACCACCACCCTTCCGTGGAGCCGTCGGTGGAGATCCTGCTGTGCCAGCTGCCCGAAGTGGGTCCCGGCTTGTCCGAGGGCAGGACGTGGCGCTGCTCGGGCTGCCTGCTGGGCACCTGCTGGTGCAAGAGCTGCCTGAGCGCGTGCTTCTTGGCGGCGCTGTGCTTCGCCTCGCTCGCCCTGGTGCGCCGGTACCTGCGGGACCTGATGCTGTGGGCCGAGAGCCTGGACAGCCTGGCCGGCGTGCTGCTCTTCACCGTGGGCTTCATCGTGGTATCCTTCCCGTGCGGCTGGGGCTACATCCTGCTCAACGTGGCCGCCGGCTACCTCTACGGCTTCGTGCTGGGCATGGGCCTCATGGTGCTGGGGGTCCTCATCGGCACCTTCATCTCCCATGTGGTCTGCAGGAAGCTGCTGGCGGAATGGGTGCTGGCCAGGATCCAGGGCAGCGAGAAGCTCGCCGCTGTCATCCGCGTGGTGGAGGGAGGAAGTGGCCTCAAGGTGGTGGCTCTGGCCAGGCTCACCCCGATACCCTTCGGGCTCCAAAACGCCCTCTTCTCAGTGAGTAGCTCTTTGCAAGAAGCTCAGGGGTCCCCGAAGGGATGCCATTTGCTCTCAGATGCCTGGCTTGTAAAGGGCATTAATACCCAATAGAAAGCACTAGAGAGCCATTTGGCAATAGAACATATATTCTGCCGAATCTAGGTTTTGCGTTCAAATTGTCAATGGGGAGAATGCAAATGATATTGAAAAGCATTGCTTGTGGAGATAGGCTTGGACATTCAGAACTGTTTGAAAGATTTTTGTTTTTCTCCATGGGAGTGGTTTTGAAAAGTTTGCCATGGAAGCATTTAATATATGGGAACCATAAGTCTGTACTGATTATCCAGGAAAGAGAAGTAAGGGCCAAATATTACTTGAATGCATATGATGGTAATCCAACATTCTCTTATAGATCTGATCCGAAGCAGAGGTGCAGAGGCAAAAGGATTCTTAAATCTTTGCCTGCATGAAATGACATCTTTCCCCCTCTTCTTGCAGGATTATAAAAGCGTAACTTTTAAAACACATAGGGAAAGCTATTATGGTGCAATCCTAAACTCATTGAACACAATGAAACTTGGAAAACATGCATAGGATTGTTCTATTAAGAGTGGGGAAATTAGCAGGAAAAGGTTGAAGCATCCTTACCTGCTGCTGCCTCCATTCTTGATTAGTCCCACAGGCAGCAGTGTTTTATTAGGTCTCTTGGGCTACAATCAACCATTACGCACATTTGAGTGCAACTTGTACTTTGGTCTGAGTAGGATAGTAAATTCCAGCTGCCTCTTTCAGCTTTTCTGAAAAGTCTTCATGGCTTTTAAATTTCCACATAACTTCAAAAATTCCTTACATGGAATTCCAAAATAATTTTTAAGGAGAATACTCCTGCATCAGAAAAAACTCCCATTTCCTTCTAACATCAAAAGAAAACTCCGTTAGAAGGAAATAAAGATTCAATAAAATTATAGGGGCCAATTCTGTTCTTCAAATTTATGTGGTACCAAAGCATTACTGTTTGTCAAACTTGTGTCAACAATCCTTTTGATATTTAAAATAGGGAGGGTTAACTTCACATTTTCCTATAAGGTACTGTTGAGTTGGGACTCTTGGAAAAAGCATGTGTCTAACTTTGTACAATTTTAAAGCTATAGGAGAGAACTTGCAGCTAACCCTTGCTTGAATGTTATAAATATTTTAATCATGTGACTTGATTAAAAACTTACGTGTACCTTACTGTGTGTAAATAGGTGATCATAATAGGGTTTTTTTGGGGCGGGCCTGGGAAATCTTAACCATACCGTAGTTTGCTCTTATTATAATCCCCCCCCCCCCAATAACATGCAGAAAGAACATACAACTGTGTAGATCAGCAGTAGTGCTATGCTGCCCCCAGAGTGTAAACATATCTTTGAAAAAATCCAGCTTACTAGAGTGACTCTTCAGTGATATTATTAGTGATAAAGGGGAAAAGCAAGTGTTTTGAATTAGGGATAGCTCAGTGGGTAGAGCAGGAGAGACAATCTCAGGGTTGTGGGTTCAAACCCCATGTTGGCCAAAATATTCCTTCAAGGCAGGATGTTGGACTAGATGACCCTCGTGGTCCCTTCCAACTCTACAATTCTATGATTCTACATTTATCACATTCAAGTGCCTTACCAATGCAGTCTTATGCATGCCTACTCAGATGTAAGCCCCACTGAGTTCATTGGGGTTTACTTCCAGGTAATACTGTGTAGAGTTGAGGTATGCAAACTTAAAAAAAAAGTTGGAGTTGACAATCTGGTAACTGAGTTTATTTTTTAGTACTTCTTAGAGGTTTAGTAAACCTTGAGAGTTGACTTTTTAGTAAGTATGCTTAGAATTGCATCTTCAGTTACTTGCTTTGGGATTACTGCTATGATGCTGAGCTTATGTGTTCTTCAGTTTGTGTTTATCCTTATTCTGTGATGCCCTCTTAGATAGTCTCCCAGCTCTTTGACAGCTGATTCTGAGTAAACAGCTCTTGTGAAATGACTACAACATTTAAAGGACTGAACCATGTGGGCAGATGCTGATCGTATTGGTGTCTCCAAGGAATCGGTTCACGTCTGTGCAGTTCAGTCACTTAAACACTCTCCCAACCCTGTGGGAGCTGTTTACAGATAAGTGGCTTTCACAGTACCAGAAGATTGCCTAAAGGTGCCTGTGTGTTGCTCCTTAAAGTGTACTGTGCATTAGTGCACCTGCAACATTTTAATTTGAGCCAGCGATCCTTTTTGGAGCAAGCGCCCCAAAGTGTAACTCAATAACAGTAGATCATAAAAGAGTATGAGACTGTGTGCATCCTTTGATAACAATATCACAGTGGTACTCCTAAGAGATCATAATGAAATTCAACGAAGAGTCTTGTGGCACCTTAAAGGCTTTTATTATGGCATGACCTTTGGTGCATCCATCTGGTGACATGGGTTCTGCTCCACAAAAGCTTTTGCCATAATCAGTTTGCTGGGTCTTTAAAGAACCACTCTTTGCTTTTTGCTTCAGCGGACTAACAAGCCCACCCTTTTGAAAATTGCTATAATGAAATCTAGTAATACTACAAATGGATGAACCATGGAAGACATTAAATCACATCTGTAACTCATTTCTGGAAAATAATATTTCAGTATGCTAGATACATAGGGACATCTGGATTCTGTAATTTAGTATGACATCTGGAACTCACTCCTTTCTGTTACTTTTTTCATTGTTTTAGTACCTGTGTGAAATTGATACTCCTTGATATGTGTAATATTTCATATACTTTTGGTATGTGTAATATTTCATTATACCTTCATGGTCTATCTTTTATGATGGTTTTTCAACTTCTTATTGTTTTCGGGATATGCTGTCCTAGTTGTGGCAGCTTTTCACAAAATAAGGATATAACATAAATGGTGCAACATGTTAGGAGTCTGGTCCTAGCACTTACAGTTGCTTTCTTAATGGCATTCTGCATGGGAATTTCAGGGAACCAAGGACCTTTTAAGTAGTCAGAGAAAAAGTAACCTAAAGACTGGTCATTATTAGCACCCGTCTGCCTCGAGAGACAATGGAGTACACCTCTGGGGGTGAAGTCAAATCGCTGGAGAATCACAGCACCTGCTGTGGCTCCAGAGACCAGTAACTTGTAACAGCTGCCTCCCACATTGTTTTTGCTGTAATAACACCTAGGGCTATTAGTGACCTCTCTGGGGCACAAGCTTGAGCAGTGTGTGGAGGTCCTGGTATGGAGGTCCTGGGCTGCCCAGACAACAAGACTTCCCTCTCAGCCTTGCTGATTTGGTACAAAGGAAAACAAAATATGTTTGGCACCAGCTTGGCTGCAGGAGTTGCTGAAAGGAGGCATATGAGGCTTAGGGACTTCACTGTACCTTTCTCACGAATTGCAATGGCAGCAGAGGTTTAGGATCAGAGTTTTCCTTTTCCCTTTTCTTTCCCGGGTTGACAAGCCCAGTTTGCCCCTCATTTCCCTCGACAGCACATGCAGTAACCGGCTTCTTGACCATTGGACCCACTGTTGGTCTCATCCACTCAACCACCGGAGGCTGACTTTGTACATGGGGAGTCCCTAACTCACCAAGAGATTGAGACCCATTGGCTACCCTCACCTGGTTTAGCTGGGGTGTGGCTGCTGTCGCATGCTGATAGCTCTCACCTGTGGCTCCGATAAGCTGAGTGCAGAGTGGCAGAGTGGGAATGAAAGGTGGAAAAGCTATCTCAGAAGGAGCACAGCATTTCCCCCACCAGAGGTACTTGTTGTTGTTGTTGTTTAGTTGTTTAGTCGTGTCCGACTCGTCGTGACCCCGTGGACCAGAGCACGCCAGGCACTTCTGTCTTCCACTGCCTCCCACAGTTTGGTCAAACTCATACTGGTAGCTTCGAGAACACTATCCAACCATCTCGTCCTCTGTCGTCCCCTTCTCCTTGTGCCTTCCATCTTTCCCAACATCAGGGTCTTTTCCAGGGAGTTTTCTCTTCTCATGAGGTGGCCAAATTATTGGAGCCTCAGCTTCAGGATCTGTCCTTCCAGTGAGCACTCAGGGCTGATTTCCTTAAGGATGGATAGGATTGATCTTCTTGCAGTCCATGGGACTCTCAAGAGTCTCCTCCAACACCATAATTCAAAAGCATCCATTCTTCGGCGATCAGCCTTCTTTATGGTCCAGCTCTCACTTCTATACATCACTACTGGGAAAACCATAGGTATTACCAGAGTACTACCAGAGGTACTACCCCTCCCCTAATACCCCATACACTTCAGTTTATAGGCTAGTTTCATAGAATTCTTACATTCTTACATCCAAGTCCTTTATAAGTATAAACTGATATGACATGTGTGAATTTGCCATCATCACCACCATTACCATCATCAGTACAAAGGAATGTAGTAGTCTCTGTGGAAAAAGAAGAGATGAGGAAGGTGTTGAAGGGAATCAACCCAAGGAAGGCCACAGGGCCAGATGGGGTAGCTGGAAGGGTATTGAGAGACTGTGCAGATCAACTGGCAGGAGTTTTCACTAGGATTTTAAATCAATCCCTAGCCCAGGGTATTGTTCCATCCTGCCTAAAGTCCTCTATTATCGTTCCAATAGCAAAAAAACCTAACCCGGAAGATCTGAACGATTTTCGTCCAGTAGCACTCACACCTATAATCATGAAGTGCTTTGAAAAGCTGGTACGAAATTATGTCATTGCCTGCCTACCAGAGGGACTGGACACATTCCAATTTGCTTATAAAACAAAAAGATCGACAGAGGACGCTGTGGCGATTGCCCTCCATGCTGTCCTTGCACATTTGGAGCAGCGGGGGGGTTATGCCAGACTGCTTTTTTTAGATTTTAGCTCGGCATTTAATACCATTCTACCACAACGTCTGATGTCTAAACTGGAAGATCTGGGGCTTCCGTTATCACTTTGTGGGTGGATATTGGACTTTTTGTCAGACCGCCCCCAGAGGGTTCGGTTGGGCCCTTATACCTCTAATATGCTTAAGACTAACATAGGAACACCACAGGGATGCGTACTCAGTCCGCTCCTTTATATTCTTTACACGTACGATTGTGTCGCTACTCACCCTAGTAATAGGGTTGTCAAATTTGCAGATGACACAACCGTGATTGGGCTCATCTCTGAAAGGGAGGGTGAAATGGATTATAGAGATGAGGTGGAGCGGCTGACAGAGTGGTGCAGAGCTAACAACTTGCTCATAAATACAAGGAAGACAAAGGAACTTGTGGTGGACTTTAGGAGACAGAAGAGCAATGTCCAGCCACTTTTGATTGATGGGGTCTGTGTGGAGAGGGTAACAACGTTCAGATTTTTGGGCATTGAGTTACAAGAGGATCTGTCCTGGAGTGTCAACACAAGGGGGCTTGTGAAGAAGGCGCAGCAGAGACTGTATTTTTTGAGAATACTAAGGAAAAACCATCTTCCGCAGAAACTGCTGCTTGCCTTCTATCACTGTGCCATTGAGAGCGTGCTTACTTATGGCTTATGTGTGTGGTACGGAAGCTGTACTACCCAGGACAGGATGGGGTTGCACAGGGTTGTGAAGGCAGCAGAGAGCATTGTTGGCTGCCCACTCTCCACCTTAGAGCGGATTTACGCCACAAGGTGCCATAGGAAGGCACTGGACATAGTAAAAGATCCATCGCATCCTGGTCACTGTCTCTTCGAGCTCTTGCCGTCGGGACGGAGATACAGGACGATGAAGACAAGAACAAGCCGTCTTAAGAACAGCTTCTTCTCCAGAGCGATCTCGGCCCTGAATGGGAAGCCCGGACTTTGAAAGTCATCAAATCTCCTTTGCTGTATTTTACTATATTTTTTTAATTGGTGTTTTATGTATTTTACTATATTTCTTTTAATTAGTGTTTTTATGGAGCAGCCAAGTAATTTCGTTGTCCCCGAAGGGGGCAATGACAATAAAGATATTATTATTATTATTATTATTATTATTATTATTATTATTATTATTAATTTGTTCAGTGGGGTGTATACATCAAGCCCTTGAATAATTCTGGAATATCCTAACTGCAACCATCAGGTCATGCTAAACTGTTACAAGAGAGTAGATTCTGAGATTAATTATAATATCAGATGATTTCATTTAGCTTGAAAACATGGTGGTACTCCCATTACTTCTGTTACTTTTGGAAGCTTGCAGAAATTGCTTGTATGTGATTCTAAGTATTCCTTTTAAGATGGAACTTTACTGTGTGGAAGTACTCCAGTACAGGAAATTAGTAAATAATGATCTATTGGAATAAAGGTAATTGGAGTCTGTTAGGAACACTTAGATATCCATGCTGTCCAGTCCTAAACTTGTGTACAGTACAGTACAGTACAGTAAGTTCCAGTATGTTCATGGTTGTGAAAGGGAAGCATCTTGAGAGAGCAATTCCTTTTTGAATGCCTTTAGTTTATCTGTTCTGCAATGCAGTGTGCAGGACTGTTTATTAATGGATGCTTGATGCATGAAGCTTTTCCTACACATAAAAATCTCAGTGTGATGAAAAATTGTATGCTGTTGCTGGTAAAGGGCAGGACAAGAGATTTTGCTACAAATAGCAGGGTGAATTGATTTAAATCACCACAAACCAGACAATTTGAAATCACTTAAATCAAGAGTATCATATGATTTGTGCTCTTCCTGATCAAACATCCACATTAGTTGATTATATAATTTAAGATACTGGTTTGCAACTAAATAAGAACCTTTATACTAGCTGGGACTAGGAGTATATTCTGAAGCCTTTGATCATGCAGCTAGCATGCCATTAGTGCTACAGAATTATATTTGCTGGAGAGGCAGGAAGGATAGTGCAATTGTGAGATTTGTTGGCATCTCTATGTACAAATATCGGTGACACTAAGCAATATTACTTATTTGAAGGCTAACTACACAGTCCACTGTATGTTTACTTAGATGCAAGTTCTGCTCTGTTCACTAGGACTTACTTTCATGTAAGCCCAAGGTTTCAGTTGTATGAATGTTTATTTGGGACTAAATCCTATTGAAATGATTGGGACTTCCTTCTAAATCCAAGTGCAGAGAATCACACTGCACACATGAAGGTGAATTTCTGCATGTGGTCAATGGCAGTAGCCTCCTTATTTGGTTAGTAGAGTAAAAGGTTTGATGATGATGATGATGATTTTATTGCAAAGCTCAGGTAGTTGTAAAGCAGTAAAAACAACAACACCCAACTCTCTCCCATGTAGGTTGGTCAGTTGATCTGATGCGAGAAAAGATTATGTCTTCTGGACCCAACCCCCTATGATTTGACTATTTTGAATGGTAGGCAGTGCACAATCAGTACAACATGTCACTTATTGTGTCCTATTTATAATGCTTGACATCAAAAGTTGGCCTTTTCTTCCTTTGACATAAAAAGCAAGTGTTAAATCAGTCTGCTTGGTAACAGATCATCAGACAATAAAGCTAAAATCCTGCAACCACTTAACATGGAAGTAAGCCTCATTTAGCTCAGTGGAACGTATTTCTGAGTAGACAAGAATATGCTTGCACTTTAAATGTGGGCATTAACATTTTTCATAAAATTTAAACAATGCTATCTTTACAAAGAAACTATAATTGAAAAATAAAAATGGAAAGGAAAGCAGAAAATGTGATCTAAATTTTCAGCTTTACATGATCAAGTTAATAAACGCTCAGGGCCATGCCAATGCTGTTAAGTTGCTTTCAGGACCATGTGTCATCTTCTGGCCCATGCACTCAACAGCATGGGTAAAGATCAGTGACTTTAAACAAACAAACAAAAGCAAATGGTCCTGAATGTAGGTGCAAGTACAGGCGTATTGGGTGATGTTGCATATTTATTAGCTTGATCATGAGTGGGTGTGTATTTGCATTATATTCTCTTTTCCCCCACAGTTAGAAGCTACTGTGTTTAGTTGCAACCAGGAAAACATTGCACTGATGACTAGGATAACATTTATCCAACGTGTCAGGTCAAAGGTAGTCCTTGACTCTAAGAGTAACAGCATTTCCAGAAAGATAAATAGTATTTGACAGTGAAGTAGTTAGCAGCCCACATGTCTTATCAGATGAACTACTTTTGTAAAAGCATGTCTTATTCCTGAGATGTATATTTTCTCTCTTTCTGAAATATATAAGCAAAAATACAAATATGAGAGGAAAAATTGTACAAAATCTTACATAAGAGTATCCAGAGAAAATACAGTGGTACCTCGGTTTTTGAACGTCTCCGTTGATGAACATTTTGGTTTTCGAATGCCTGGAAGTAAACCTGGAAGTAAATGCTTCGGTTTTCAAACACACCTCAGAAGTCGAACATGCCACGCAGCTTCTGCTGAGTGCAAGCTCCTGAGGCCTAGCTGTTGGTTGTTGAGTCCTTGGTTTTTGAACATTTCAGAAGCTGAACAGTCTTCTGGGATGGATTACATTCGAAAACCGAGGTACCACTGTACTCATTTCTTCAGGAGAATGTTATAGTAGACATTTCAACACTGAGCAAAATGGTTCATTCTATTTTATTAACTTTTTAAGAGTTATATATGTCAGGCTCACCAAATCATTCATTTTGGTTGTATTCAGAGCCTTTCTCATTTTAATCTTGAAGAGTATCCCCTTTTTAATGTCTGTCAATTACAACTTTAGGGCTAATAACAGGTTGTCAATTAATGCATTTTTCAGATGAAAAAGCAAAAAAAACAAAACAAAACCCAAGGTTTTGAATTTATTTATTTGCATTTAAATAACAGTATCACAAATAGATCTAATTTCAGTTTACACCTGGCCATTTGATATATTACATCAATCACTTTCTTTCAAACTTCAACAACTGGAAGGCATTTCCTTCACAACTGCATGAAGCTGACACCTGATGATTGACATCTCCATCACTTATTATAAGTTCCATAAATATTGTTGACTTTATGTGAGGTGAAGAACTATTTGCATAATGATTTATATTGTGTTTCGGATTTAAGCAATATGAGAAGGATCTGATAGACTGAAAAACAGATGGCTGTTACCTTTTTTAAATCATTGGCCCCCTGCCCTTCATCAGTTGAAGTTTAAGGACATTCACACACTTTCACTGGGCACAATAGGCAAATATTTCTGTGTAATTTTGAGCTGATTCAAAAGGTGTTTCATGAATGAGGCTGTTTGCTTGTCTGGTTATAATACTTATATTCTGTTTGATAGATCCAAGAAGTTCTCAAAGCAGCTTACAAAATATTTTTATGATATGATTGCATTCAATGATAGTTTTAGGAAGAGAAATAATATAGCATCCATATGATGCTAGGTTATTTTGGAAGCATTTCCTTTCTTCATCCGTGGTCTTCCCTGCTGTTGCCAGGTAGCAATCCCACTGAGGATCACTGAGGCAAAGGAACTAAGGCTCAGCAGCTGGACCTCACTCAGCCCATGATGGAGGCAAGTCTTGGTCAAATCAAGTAGCTATTGTCTTCCTTCTTCAAAACCTACCTTGAAGAAAGACTACAACTACTTCCTCCTACCTTGAAGAAAGACTTTCTTAATACCAACTGTATGTAACATTTGGTAGTAACATATTTTGGGCTCTATCCTAATCCTTATTCTAAGGAGCTCAGGAAAGATGATAGCATTGTTGAAATGAAGAGAGACAGAATTCCCTATTCCCAGGATGCATGAGCTAGAGAGGAGGGTGGGTGGTGGTGGTGGTGAGGTAAAATCAATTAAAAATTATGGTAATCCTGCCTTTAATTAAAAAATAAATAAATCTGAATTTGAATACAAACATGTTGAAAGGCACAACATTTATTACTATGTGTGTCCCTTGGTCCCAGGTAATTATATTTTCCACCTACGTGTTCACTTCTTATATTATAAATATTTATGATGCTACCAGGCAAAAAGCCTAGGCATTTGTTTTTCATATCATAGAGGAATAAATTTTGTGATGTAGCTACTACAGCCAGCAACCATTTTAGGCACATCCAATTGATATGCAATTGCTGACACGCAGGTCCTTTTGGACCCAGAAGAAGGTGGAACGGAGGTGGCCAATGTGCTGTGCGGCCAGAACGGGACCCCCACGTGAAATGGTTGCCACCTGCATCTGATCTGCAAAATTCTAGGCACTTGCTACCGTCTGATCTTAGTCACAGTTATGTAGAAGTAAGCCTCACTTTGTTCAGTGGGACTTACTTCCTTATAACTGATCAAAGGACTACAACCTTAGCCTTCAAGTAAGTGGTCTTGCATGTCTACAGTAAAAGCCAAAAAGACATAATTATGTTTCATAAATCTGTGGTGCTAAAGGTTTTGAATTATGCTCCTAGATTACATAAAGATAGATAAAAACCATGTTTTAATTGTTAAAGTGGCCCATTAGTACACATATATTTAGGAAGGGTATGAAATTCAAAATGAGGAACTTAATAGAACTAATTTTCTTTTTCTTGGTAACTTAAATCAAAATAGATAACCAGTCTTCTCTACCTGCAAAGCAGTGTGATAAATAAATAAAAAAGAACAAATATCTGATTAGCCCTTTGTCTCTCAACCAAGAAAGTAACTTCCTTCAACTGTGCAGAATTTGTGGTTTGCTTCTTAGTGGATCACTATGGTGTGTGGTCTCCAAACTTAGATGTTCTGCATCCCCCCCCCAAGGTGTTGAGATGAAAATCTTATCTGGATCCCTCTGAGGTCTAAATTGCACATGATGTTAAGGGCATTGCTTGCTGTGTCCTTTGGGGTTCTTTTATTTGCTAGTAAGTGTGTGTACACATGTGTCCAGGACTCAAGGCGGCTTTGCATAGATAAAATAGAAAAAGCTAAAAACAAAAAAGACAATAATTTAAATAATTTAAGATAGATCCATTGAAAACACAGGCAACAATAAAAGCCTGTTGGAATAGAAACATCTTGACCTTCAGGCGGAAGGACAGCAAGGAGAGAGCCTGTCTACTTTGTCTAGGAAGGGAGTTCTGAGATCTTGGAGCAGCCACCAAGAAGGCCCTCTCCCATGTCCAGACCTGAGAGCCTGGGCAGGTTCATATGAGGGAATGGAGGTCTTTCAGATAGCTTGAGATTGGAGTGGCATCTCAGTGACAGACTCTGCTCCCATTGCACACAAGTTTGTTTGAACATCTGCCTTCTATCGCGTCGGACTGTTGCTTCAACACTGACTGGCAGCAGCTTTCCAGGACAGGAGTCTTTCCTAGCCTTACCTGGAGGTGCTGGAGATTGCTGAATATAAAGCATGTGCTCTGCCACTGATCTGTAACCTTTTCCCCAAACTTTCTGTAAGGATTTGGGTGTCTATGTTTTTATGGGCCAGGGTGGAGTCCGCTGACCCATTCCTATCCCTCCTACCATGTGAATCCTGGTTAAAATGCCTATAAAGATTTTAAAAACAATCTTGTAAATTGAGTTCTTCCAGGTTTCTCTCTTTCTCCCTACATTACAGTTTTTAAAAAAGATTCTGACATAAAAATAGATATGCAAATTGTTTTATCAAATATATGTGCCCTAATTTTATTTAAGCATAAAATAGTGTTTATTTTCTATATTTGAAAAAGCTATGGTGACTTTAGATTGGATTTAATTTCATCTTGCTAATGAGTTCACTAGACATGCCTCTTTCCTACTGTATAATACTTAGTCCTGAGCCATTTTAGGATGAAAGAAGAAGCAAAGATCATGATCTGTACAGATAACATCTTACCAGTAGCCTGGGTACATTACAGGCTGAACAAGTTTACTGTCGAGAGGTGTTCATCTAATCCTTGTGATTGTTTCAGAGTACGGTCAAATTTAATGAGTGCCCTACTTATACGTATATCTGGTTTCTAATTTAATATTTAAAAGGCAGAGAAAGTACTAGTTGCATCCTCCTGGCAATAAAGTAGGTCTCCTATGTGTAAGCTTTCGTAATGTCCCAGATTTCAACAGAATTACAAAAGTTATCAGAAAGTGCCTTTTGGATATATAACGCTGGTAAGTTTATTCACATACCTGTCAATAAAATTTGCTGTAAAACTTCTGCCTAAGTTGAATTCATTCTTCTGGTGCAAATACTTTCTTGGATTTAGAAGTACTGTAATAAATTGCCTGAAATTGTGAAGTAATTTGTTCACTACTCAAGTGTTTCAGCTGATCACCTTACTGGAGTGCTAAAATGTATTTGATTACTCATGTCACCGCTTCATTTTGAAGAGATATTGTTAAAATACCAACACTAAAATAGTGGCTACAGGCTATGTTTTTGTTTTTTTTTTAAATCATTGCTCTAATGCTACATAATGTAATGGTACATAATGCTAAAATGAATAGAAGATCATTTTAACGTGTCTTAAAGTGTCTGCTGGGAAGGACTGTTTTCGTTAAAACTTTAGAAGCTTTGGGTCTTTGTATTGCTTGACTTAGGAACATGTTTTAGACCAGCCATGTTGTACTTCAGGCCCCCGTACCTAAATAGGCCTGTGAAGTGGATTTGGAAAAAACCTACCATGTCCAACTGTTCCATCACCTGACATTCATATGACATCAGGTGCTGTAGTGGTGATGTCTCTGTGCCTAATTCCAAAACGAAAATTGGGGGCGCACTATAGGTACACTTCTGATTCTTTCATTCCAGTGACTGCTTCAGTTTGGCACTTTAAAAAATGGTGCCAGATTCAAGTGGAAAAGAAAAATTGGGAGAGTACATTCCTGATTCTTCTTTTGCAGCCAGGGTTTAAAATTTGAATCACCTGATGTCATATGATGACAGAAGATTGACCGGTGGGTGGCCTTGCTCACCTGTCAAAGTCGCCTGTGGGTGGGCCAATTGAGGGTCTGGTTTGTCAGCTGCATCAAGTTTCCTTGAAGCGTCAGCTGTTGGAGAATGCAGCACCCCTGATGTTGACAAGTGATAAACAGGCCAATTCTTCATCAGCTTTACTGGCTACCTATTGGCTTCTAGGAACAATTTAAATTGCTGGTATTGACCTTTTAAAGCAGGCTTCCTCAAACTTGGCCTTCCAGATGTTTTGAAACTACAATTACCATCATCCCTGACCACTGGTCCTGCTAGCTAGGGATCATGGGAGTTGTAGGCCAAAAACATCTGGAGGGTTGAGTTTGAGGAAGCCTGTTTTAAAGCCACCACTGTAGGGGTGAGGAGTTGCATTGGTAGAGATGGATTAGGTAGTTCCGTGTGGCCCTCTTTTTCAGTCCCTGTGTGGAATGATTGGCAGAAATAGAACGGTGTAATTTTTATTGTTTCTACTCTTTGTTGCATTGTTCTACTATTCAAATAACATTTGTATGTTTAAGTGGTTTTATCAGATATTTTATGTTCCCTTGGAAAACACTGTTGTTAGGTGCCTGACAAGTCCATAAAATAAATAGAAAAGGTAAATGTACCCCTGACTGTTAGGTCCAGTCACGGACAAGTCTAGGCTCTATAGGTTGAGAGAGCTGGTCTTTGTCCGCAGACAGCTTCCAGGTAACGTGGCCAGCATGACTAAGCCACTTCTGGCAATCCAGAGCAGCTCACAGAAACACTGTTTACCTTCCTGTCAGAGCGGTACCTATTTATCTACTTGCACTTTGACGTGCTTTTGAACTGCCAGGTAGGCAAGAGCTGGGACTGAACAACGGGAGCTCACCCCATCACAGGGATTCGAACCGCCAACCTTCTGATCAGCGAGCCCTAGGTTCTGTGGTTTAGAGCACAGCGCCACCCGTGTCCCTTAAAACAAATAAAACTAAACTACAAATTAGAAACTGTATTTCTAAATATATGGAAATAGCCTACCAGCAGTTGGGCTATTAAACATGACATACCGTATTTTTTGCCCTATAGGGCGCACTGGCCCAAAGGGCGCACCTAGTTTTCAAGGGGGGGTGGGAATCAAGGAAAAAAAATATTCCCGCTGCCCCCCAATCCTCTGGGACTGGTGATAGGGGGAAGCGCTGCTTTCCCCCACCGCCAGCCTCAAAGAGCAGACTCTCCTGGCTTCAGTGAAAGCAACGCGAAGCCTCCGGAGCGCAGGTCAAAAGCTATACAAAAAAGTTGGAAAAGTGATTTAACTGGAAGAACTAATAGGTCTATTTTCATAAATGTATTCAGTGGAATTTTCCATGTAGCTACTTATTTACTTCCTGATTTGGATCTTTTCCTGAAATAAGTTATGCATCTAGTAATCCAAAATGATTGTAATATTATTTTAACTTTTACTTTTAGCATTCGTAAAGAATTTTTGAAATCCTTAAGCCAATTAAAATATGTAAAAATATTTTCCCAGTAGACATGTAGCTTCATAGATGTTGTCATGGATTTTGTACTTCAAAATAAATTTTAATTACTTGATGTTCAAATATGAACACTATGGTTGTACTCTTAGGTCTATTGCAGTAAGTGGTTCCTATTATCCTTGGGGCTGGTGATGGTGTCTTTGGGAGATTTAGAACATGTAACTAATAAAGAGAATTCCTTTTTTCAGTTTACATTTTATGCCTTCTTTTTTATTTAGATAACGGATCTTTCATTACCAAACTATCTGATGGCTTCTTCCATTGGATTGCTTCCAACTCAACTCTTAAACTCCTATCTGGGCACCACCTTGCGCACTATGGAGGATGTCATTGCAGAACAAAGTGTTAGTGGCTACTTCATTTTTAGTTTACAGGTAAGCTATTTTTTAGCCCTTACTCAATTCATTTTTATAGCCTTTGTCTCATTGCGGTATGTTTTTAATGAAAGTAAGTCCCACTATGTTAAATGGTATTCACTCCCAGGTAATCTGCATAGTTAATATTGGCTTGGATCATAAGGCTCCTTTTATTTATATTATACTGTAGTGCAATTCTCTTTGAAAGCCATCCAAGTTGGTGTCCCATCACACAGTCTTGTGGGGGTGAGTTTTGTAGTTTGAGTAGAATCTCTACTTACAACCACCTCCACTCGCAGACGTTCCAAGTTGCAACCGTGGCAAACCCTGAAGTAACTGGTGGGTTTGCTGCTGTTTGCGCAGGAGCAGGCAATCGCTGTTTGCGCCTGCGCACAACGGCGCCTCTCCCAGCGACCTGTTTTGCCATAAGGACGGGTCTCCAGAACAGATTGTGGTCGTGAGTAGAGGTTCCACTGTATGTTGTGTGAATAAGTTCTTTCTTTTGTCTGTTCTGACTCTCCCCACATTTAGCTTCATTGAATAGCCTCGGGTCATATGATATGAGAGGAGGAGAAAAACTCCTTCCCTCCACTTTCTCTGCACTACACATATGTGAATGTGACATTCTTTTTAACGCAGTCGCTGCTAGCGTGACCTATAAAGCCTATTTAAAAGTTCACCTTTCTCCCACACTTTGAATCTTTTCCTTGTGCTTATTACTGCTGTTGAAAATATTTTTTTAAAGCACTATCACTTCTGTTTCATTCACAGATTGTAATAAGTATAGGCCTCATGTTTTATGTTGTCCACCGGGCTCAAGTGGAATTGAATGCAGCCATAGTTGCATGTGAAATGGAAATGAAGACATCACTTGTTAAAAGCAGTCTACCAAGCAACAGCAACTCATCCTTTTGCAGCAAGAGGACGCTTGCATTTTCTGGAGGAGGAATCAACATTGTATGAGTCCCGCCCCCCTCCTCCTGAAGTATTATATTAAATTTCTTTGTGAATCTGGACAACCTAACATATTGCCTAGACATCTCTAAAAGACTTAAATCCCGAACAGTGGAGGATCTCAAACAACCTTGGTGGTTTTTAGATTGCAAAATGGGCGGCTTTTTGTAAGGTGGCTAAGTGACTGTAAATATAGATGTAAGTCTGGCTGCACCTTTTGTCATTATTATATGTGTCATGGCCTGTAGTCTGCACTTTAGGTTTGTTTTGTGTTTCCTTTTTCAAACGGAGAAAAAATACCCTTGAAGCAAATATTTTTTTTCTTTTCTGCTTAGCGTTATTTATAAGGCTGACTAATAATATACAGTAGATCTTCAATGCTGGCGAATGAGTGTAAAGTATGCAACTCCATGTACAGTACTCTTGAATGTGCTTAGCTTTCAAAGTATTTCCAGAAAGCAGTATGTTCTTCTCTCACGAGCAAGAGGGCAATCCAGCAAAGGGAAGGTTCTGCTTCTTAGGGCTGGGAAGGCAAAACTCTAGTACTTTCTGAAAAGGACAGCTCTCTCCCTCCCAGTATCCAGTCATTTCCTGTCTGCGACAGGTTACAGGGTTTCTCCACAGTTCTTTTGGGGACCTGCTAAAAAAGGAAAGTGCGGGAGCATTTTTGCTATTTGGGGACTATTTGGCTCCCTTACCTTGCTTTTTTTTAATTTCTTGTGGGGCCAGGGGGAGAACACATTATATAAATATTTGGTTGAATGTATTTTTGTAAGCCACTGAAATATTGTGGAGCCATTCATAATTTTTCACGTAAGTTTAAATCCTACATTGTGGGACTGAAGTGCTCTTATATAACGTTTTGAGTTACACTGTGTAATATGCAAAGTAAAAGAGAAACTACAAAGAACTTAATATGATTGTGGCCAATAGCAGTCTGAGGGAGAACTTGTAGGTGAAATACAGGTCTTTGACCTGGTTTTATCATCCTCGTTAGTGACGAAAAGGGCTCTTCCATTACAAACGCATTTCTAGCTAGTTAGAGTTTGGGGTGTGTGTGTGTAAATCAGCTTCGCACCATAAGACTTGCAAAGCAGGAGGAACTAAATCTCTCTGAAAATACTATGGTACTAACAAATAACGTGGCCTTTATTTTATGGGGAAGACCTTTTGGTTTTTCTTTAATAAAAGCTTTAAAAATCAACACAGTTCCTCCCTAATACTTTCCTCCCGTCATCAAATGATGCTCTTCTGGTATGTTTTGTGCAGTACATTGGTACTTGTACCAGTGAAATGCTGTGAAGATTGCATGTGCCCCTTCTTCTTCTTTGCATGTGTGAAACATTTGCAAAAATTAGGAAAAAACAGGTTTTCCATCTTAAAAAAAATAAATGACTAGAAAAGGGCAGAAATGTCTTTCAAGGCTCAGGAATCCGTAAATGTTTTTAAAAGAATATATTTCATATGATATGATGGACTCTCCACAGAAGGATCGCCAAGTCTCTTCTTCGTGGGTTTGAACAGACTGAAATAATCTTGTGTGTGTCAGTTCCATAATTCTTTACAGATACATATTTGTATACTCTCAAAAATGCTTCATAGAAGTTGGAACCAGCACAAAACTACTTTGAACTCAAATAACCTTATTTTTTTTGTCTTAATTAGTTTCTTGTCAACAATAAAGTACAATTTGGGCTGTTACAATTTTGTGTTAACTTATTGCCCCTCCCTTTCTTTTTTGTATGTGTGTCACCTGGATGCAATCAGTTTTGGGTTGTGGTTTTTTTGCCAGTTATGTGTAAACTACCATCTGTAGAAAACAAGGGCCACAGTCTAAAACCATATGTCCATTAGCTTTTGTGTTTGGTGGTGGCAAATTGCTTTCAGGGTTATAGTTAGTCCGGAATAGTTTGCTATTGAGAATATACCATACTTTTTTTGGTACAGTTATTGCACAGTTCCAATATGTCCCCAATCACCTTGAAATGGTGGTCATACATCTTAGCAACATTTCCTTTCTTGAATCCATTGACATTTCTGGAACTACTTGCAAGCAACTGTTTGGGGGGGAATTTAGCGTTATTCTCCTACACCTGCATTAGTTTGTCCCTTTTGAAAACTGACAGTTCGGTTTCTATTTAAGGGCACTGTTTGACAGTGAAAGATTGCTGATCCCTTTGTTACCAAGGATTTTAATTAGAAAAGTAACTCCAGTAAGCAAAGTAACCTGAATGTCATCCCACTTAAGACTTTACCAATACATGTATTTTGTGGACTCCTTTGATGACAACAATAAAGAAGACTTTGCAAAGCTGCATTCTCAAGTGCTTTTAGTTCCATTGTGTTTTGCAACCAAATTAACTTCACTGTGTAAACATTTTAAAACAATAATCTTAAAGTTTCTGCTTTTGGCGTGATAACTTGTGTACAAGTTAATAGAAAATATGCATAATTTTTTTTCCTTTTCTTTTTGTATCTTGCCAATCATTTTATACAATAAATTCACTCTTTATTCTGCTTGTGTAGATGTGAGCTTTAAGTCTTCTACTGTAGCATGTGGCTTGGCTCATTTGATAGAGCCACCTATGTATTACTAAAACTGAACTGTTCCTTTGAAGCAGGCAGCCATCACTGGTAGGAGGCCTCTTGTCTGCTCCTGCTCAATGTGGGTTAAGCTATAGGCATTGGCTCCCTTTGTATGTTAGTACATGGAGGATCTTATATAGACTTAGAACACAGCAAGGTCTTTCTAGTCAAGCAACCTGTTCTTTTGTGGCCAACCATATGCCTATCAGAAGTCCATAAGCAAGACTGCTTAAAATAGAGGCGAAAACTTGGCATGAATACCACTTCTGCTGCATCCTGTTCTGTTTTAATGGCCGCATCGAAATTCTGTGTGTTATCCAAATACTTTCAATGCACGTTAAGAAAAAAATTGTGTGATGTCTGGAATTTCTGGAATGTTATAAATCGTTTTGTATCAAGCCAGTTGCTTTCTTGGAATATTTTAACATCTCTTTCATTCCAAGTCTTATAATCACATCAAGACCTGGCGTGTGTGCTGGGGTTAGGGGCGTCAGTGCAGTTGAGTGAGAGAATGAGTGTGTTCTCAGTACATGTATGTGGCTCCCTCCCCCCCGTCCCATGTGACAGTTAGGGAAATTCCCCAGCCCTGTCCTAGAGCCAAATAAGCCTTGTGGAAAATACCTAGGGGCTTGACAGAAGCACTGGCACTAACCTGTATTGTCATACATAAAGCAGGGGCCTGGTCTGTGTCAGTTCTAAAAATGTGAATGTGTTTTACATATGATGCACCGAACGTGACTTTTGTCGTTGGAGCACAAACTATCTCCTAAGATCAAGCCTTTGCAGATGTTTTCAGTGCAGACATTGCAGGCTAAAAATACCGTCAGATATTTTTTAAACAGTATAGTGTGCAATAGGCAGCTGCTTTGTTTGTAGCATGGATCTTCAGACTGTCCAGTTCTAAAGAGATCAGATCTGATCGATTATGGTAAGTACCTGAAGATTATGAAGTTCATTCTTGCCATTTCCTGTAAAACTGAAATACTTCTGAGGACAGCAGTGTTACTTGTTTCCATATCTCATTTTAAGCAGCTGATTCAGAGTTACTGTACCTCGCAGCATGATGTGCGAAGGCTAGAAAAATTACTGAACACCCCCCTCCCCCGTTTTTTGCTTGAAGCCTTTTTGTTTTTTTCCTGAAAAATGAAAAAAATGGATTATAAAATATTTTCTTTTAGAATGATGAATGAAATATTTAAAGTAGGAAGGCAAGGTGTATGGAAAACATACTTTTCAGTATAAATAATAATTTTACCATAATGTTACTGGTTTCTGTTTTTATTTTTGTCACAAACCAGCAAAACCAAAGAGTTGCTAGGCTCCTTATAGTTCAACAACTTGTAGCTCCATTTGTCACAACAACTTTAAAAATAAAGGCAATTCACAATTACTGTCTGAACTACTTTTAGATATGATAATTCTGTGTTGAACCAAGGTATACATAATGCATTTTCCTGAAGTAACAAAACCACTCTGAGAATTTTCTTTCTTTACAATTGAGTGGCTAATGAAATTTTATGAAATAAATAAATTGATATGTAAAGACTGAAAAAAAGTTTGCACCCCCCATTTTTCTGAAGCTTCTTGTTTCCCCAGAAATTTTACTCCCAGCCCAACATTTTATTTTCCTGTATAAAGGAGATCTGTGGCATGAAGTTTCTGAGCTGTTTGAATTCTGCATTGTTAATATCTAGAGCTATACTGACAGTGGCGGATTTAGAAAATGAGAAGCAGAGGGTGAAAGCCTAGGCTGGGAAAAGTTGCATGGGAGGCTGCTCTTGATCTTTCAGTCTGAAGACAGCCGGCAAGACTCTGAATACCTGATGTGTCTCTGTTCTATTGATCTATTTTGCATAGCTCACCTAAAGGATGGCCACAAAATCTTTCAGGCACAGAGGGAATTGCTGAATTGCTGCCTATAAACCTACCGGAGTTCTTTCCTTTCAAACCACACTCAATTTCGGCTCTCACTACTCTGTAAATTAGGTAGCTATACCGATTTCTCCCCCGTAATCTTCCAATTATAAGTTAATAGCCTGTCCTTGATTTGGGGAATTAACGGGAATACAAAAATTAGCTTTGTGGATAACTCCACAAATGAGTTCCTATCACCACACAGGCGCTAGACAGACATAGAAGAGGAGTTGTACTTCAATGCCTAAAGTAGCTTTCTTGGGGTCAGTAAGAATTAGTTGCTACTGTTGGCTGGGGTGATACCTCCATCACTCCACCCTCCTGCGAGGCTAGCAGCCAACCGATTTGCTTAGCTGGGGGTGCAGAGAGGAGAGAGTTATGAAGTGTTTATATGCAGTTCAAACAACAAGATAGATGGTGTGGTCAGTGGCCCAGTATGGTGTGTCATATGTGGGCACGCTGCATTTGCTCTCATCCTTGGGTTTTATTTTCACTGACTTTTGTCAAATGCCTTGAATGAAAAGGCCCTAATAATCACAGAACTTAAAATTTAGTACCATTTGCCATTGTTGTCCGGGGCAATTACCGTATTTTTTGCTCTATAAGACTTTCTCCCCCCCTAAAAAGTAAGGGGAAATGTGTGTGCCAGTGTGGTGTAGTGGTTAAGAGCGGTAGTCACGTAATCTGGGTAACCGGGTTCGCGTCTCCGCTCCTCCACATGCAGCTGCTGGGTGACCTTGGGCCAGTTACACTTCTCTCAGCCCCACTCACCTCACAGAGTGTTTGTTGTGGGGGAGGAAGGGAAAGGAGAATGTTAGCCGCTTTGAGACTCCTTAAAGGGAGTGAAAGGCGGGATATCAAATCCAAACTCTTCTTCTTCTCTTCTTATGGAGCGAATGCAGGCTGCACAGCTATCCCAGAAGCCGGAACAGCAAGAGGGATTGCTGCTTTCACTGCGCAGCGATCCCTCTTGCTGCTCTGGCTTCTGAGATTCAGAATATTTTTTTCTTGTTTTCCTCCTCCAAAAACTAGGTGCGTCTTGTGGTCTGGTGCGTCTTATAGAGCGAAAAATACGGAATTAACCTCTCGGAAGGGCTTCTGAATGTAGAAAGTTTTAGCGACTGTTTCTCTCTTACACTGTTCTGTGTGATCTCTGTGCAGTTATATGCCGTGGAGAGCAGCATTTCAGAAACTTCAAAAGCTCAGAAGAGCCTGTAGCATCTGCCCCTGAGAAGGGGAACTCTATGAAAACTCTGGGTCTATATGTGGCTCAAGGCTTTCTCTTCATTTTCTTTTCCATCACCGCCTGTATAGCATGATAGGAAACTTCCTTTAGAGCTTCAGAATATTTCTCGTAATCCTTGAAAGACTTTTTCACCTTGGCTTTAATCTGTTTTCATCTCCATTTTTTTAAAAAAACTTCATCTTTAAACCAACCAACCAAAAGGATACAGGCAAAATGAGACACATTTCCTTTCATTATTTTTGGAAAAAAATTCCTTCACTATTATCTTTTTTTAAAAAACGAGAAATTTCTGCAGATGCTATGTTTGATGTGTGGAGAAGGTTTTCTGTGCCTGACAGATATGACTGGTGTTTTCCTGCACCCCACAGGTTCATATCATCAGTTTCCACCCACACTGTTTGAGCTTAGAATCATAGAATCATAGAGTTGGAAGAGACCACAAGGGCCATCGAGTCCAACCCCCTGCCAAGCAGGAAACACCATCAGAGCTTCCTTGAGCAAAAAACGTCAAGACTAGGCCATGTGTGGCTCCCTCTGGGTTTGGGCATGATTTTTTTTTTAGTCGTTACCCCTGCCTCTGTACTGATGCCCCTGTCCAATGGTGATCTTGTAGTAGCCTTCAAGGGCACTGGCACTTTCTGGCCTCATCTGATTTTGACCATGACCACCTGCCACAGGAGATTGGGGAATGCATCAAAATGCCACACTGGCCTTGATGGTGCCTGGAACGCCGCCAGTTCAGATATTTTATGGGTTTATCTTTCTATTCCCACAACATTGCTAGAGGGGATTAAGCCGACATGCAATTCCTTCAGGAAACTGACCTGGACAAGCCCTGAATCTGTCTGAGGCGGCCCCATTTCAGTTCTTGATTCAGGATTCATCTAAATCTTTTGTGCACACTTTGCATATGTGTATGTGCGCACACATTCAATGATTTGTGTAGCAAGTGGTCAAGCAGTTTGCTTTCAGGTGTATATTAGGAATTGCATGTCTGCTATGCGTATCCTGCCACGATATTGGTGTTGGGCAGTCATGCTGGAGGTACTGTCAATGTAATCTCTTCATTGCAATTGTTGACCTTCCTTTGGAACATTTTTTTGTGGGTTGAACCTTGTTCAGATCAGTCCTCCAGGTTCATTTAAGAATTCAAAGGTCTCCTTTGAGCCTTCACATTCTGGGTATCTTGACAACAAAGCCTAATCTCAGTTTCTTTTGGAGAATCATAGAATTGTAGAGCCCTCTGAAGTGCAGGAATCTTGCCCAATGTGGAGCTCAAACCCACAACCCTGAGATTAAGAGTCTCATGCTCTACCGACTGAGCTACCAGTGACTAAAACCAATCTTTGCAAACACTCTTTAAGGGGGTCCCATTGCTTGATTTGCACAATGGCGCTATGGGTTCCTCCTATGTAGCTTGTGCCAAATGAGAGGAAAACTTGCCTGTACCCAAATCCAAATTGGTCATTTTGCTAATCTCCCATATACGTGTCTGAGCAGAGATTACAAAGAAGAAAGGCAGGTTGCTTATCTGTTGGTTTTTGTTGTTCCAAAGGGCCATCTGTGTGTAGTCAACAGGCAACCCATCCTACTTCCTTGTTGCTGGCCTACCTTTCGATATGGTCTTGTGTACCAACAACCAGATAGAGATCCTTGGAGCCAACCTTGAGCCATGCAGTGACTTGGGGTGGGGAGTGCAGGCCCTCCCAGCTCTAGTTTCCAAAAGGCTGTTCTGTGACTGCACAGATGGTCGCTCAGCTCAGAGAACAACAGCTACACCTCAGGAGCATGCCATTCCGTGTAGCTCTCATATTATGGGATGCACTCCCTGCTGAAAGATGAGACTCCTGGTCTGTATTGGCATTCTGCTGGCTTTTGAAGATGCATCTGTTTACACAAGTACTTCCTTGAGCTCTCGAGCTGAGTCTTCTGCTTTAATAGCTGTATTGTTTTAATGGGATTTGTTTTCTTGTGTATTTTTTTTATTATCATTGATGTTTAGATTTTAATGTTTGCATAGCTGGTTAGAAGTTTATTTTGGCACTAAGTGGCATATAAATAAATGATTGGATGCGAGAGTCCTCCTTTGAAAGTTTACTTTGTAAACTATGCCAATTGCTGAAAGTAATCAGGGCCTCTTAGGCTAAAAAGCCTCCACCTTTGGGACTCATTAGGAAGCTCTTGTTAATGAACACATATACACAATCAAGTTTTCACTTTGACCCAGCAGAAATTTTTCTGTAGTGAATCTCTATAACCTGCTTAAGCATCCCTGTATTTAAGACTGGACTGGGGAGCCAGTGGCCCTCCAGATGTTATTGAACTCAAACTCCCATCAGCCCCAGGCAGCATGGCTGAATGGCCAGGGGTGATGGGATTTGTAGTCTGGCAACATTTAGAGAGCCGCAGTTTCTCCATATCCTGGATCCTAAGAGATGAGTAACAGATGCATCTGTGTCATTCAGCTTCAGATCAAAACGTTTTTCTGTTTTTTGAGGTGATGCCAGTGATACATAGCAACCTGTTTTGTTGGGTCTCTGGACCGTAATAAAGATTGATGATGACATAACAACCTGCGTCTAAAATGCTTGATCTATAATGATTCTTTGACACGTGAAAGTCATCGCTGGATAATCAAGGGATGCAATGAAATTGCCTTCAAGTTCTTCGTTATGTTTAAAGTTTTTAAAGATTAAAAGCGTTTGATATCCTCTCCTGACATCAGAGAGGGGAAGCACCGCTTGTGATCACAGAACTTTATTCACACTTCCTTTGTACACAAATTAGTTGCTTTCACAGGAATTAAGAATTGGTTCTGCTGTATCAGAACTGGAGTTCATCTACTCCAGTTCTCTGCTTCCAACAGTGGACGGCCATGCTTTACTATTCATTCCATGATAGGGTACATGCCCTGTCAGTATTGGGATTCTGTTAGACTTGTCATTGGCTCATGTGCATTAAAAGCTCCACATTCCCTGCCTTCAAAAATGCCTTCTGAACTAGCATCTATCACCACATATTTGATCATAAGCTGCCACTTCCTTTTGACTCTTTGCATCTACCCTCGTTCAGCTGTACTGGAATATGTCTGAGTTCTAGCATGTGTGTTTATGCGGGGAGTGTTCCTTATTTGCTCTCCCAACATCACTCACAATGTACAACATCGATCATGCCCGCCTCAATTGTGCTGTTACAAATCTGAAGCATATTTTCTCTGAAGTATCCTACTGAATTCAGTGGGTCTTACTCCCACAACAGTATATACAGGCGTGCAACCCTACAGTGCAGTCTTTTACTTCTTTTCAAAAGAGAATTTCTATAGCACAGGGTGAGCACACATGTGGAAATCAAAGAGACTGCCATGGGCATTTCACAGAAGAAAAACTGGTAGTGCCATACCCTCCCACTTTTCTCTGGTGAAAATCGGGACGTCCCATTCCATAATGATAATTTTACTGTTTATAACCTTCATATCTTACTGGGTTGCCCCAGCCACTCTGGGTGGCTTCCAACATATAGTAAAGGTAAAGGTACCCCTGCCCGTACGGGCCAGTCTTGACAGACTCTAGGGGTGTGCGCTCATCTCACTCAAGAGGCTGGGGGCCAGCGCTGTCCGGAGACACTTCCGGGTCACGTGGCCAGCGTGACAAAGCTGCATCTGGCGAGCCAGCGCAGCACATGGAACGGTGTTTACCTTCCCGCTGGTAAGCGGTCCCTATTTATCTACTTGCACTTAGGGGTGCTTTCAAACTGCTAGGTAGGCAGGAGCTGGGACCGAATGACGGGAGCTCACCCCGCCGCGGGGATTCGAACCGCCAACCTTTCGATCTGCAAGCCCTAGGCGCTGAGGCTTTTACCCACAGCGCCACCCGCGTCCAACATATACAGAGACATAATAAAACATTTAAAAACTTCCCTATGCAGGATTGCCTTCAGATGGTTCGGGGATCGGATAACTCTATACCCTCCAACATTTCTCCAATGAAAATAGGGTCATACTAAGGAAAGGTGGGACAGTCTAAGATCAAATCAGAAACCGGGACAGCTCTAAGTCAGGGATGTTCCTGGAAAAAGGGACACTTGGAGGGTCTGTAATGCTTAAAGCACCCCCTTCCAACAACAGACAAAACACACTGCAAAACAAATAGACAAAAAGAGAGGCAACATCATCCCCCAAACAGGCAATTCTCCCCAAAGCAAAAACAAAAAAGTCATTTTTTTAAAAATTAGGAGGGGCAGGAGATCTCAAGGAAGGCATGTCTAAAAGGGGTGGACTTTGCCCTTTCGAATTTCAGCAGTACCCTGTGTGATGCCAAAATTCGGAGTTCTCCCGCCTCCCAGCTTCCACTCGGCTCAATTTGTTATATCATAGTTGTGGCACTCCCTAGGATCAGTTCCCAGTATGGCAGAACCGGTCACGTTGCCCTAAATCTAGTTTAGCCTTTCAGAGCAACCCTAAATATATGTCTGCTCAGAAGTAAGGCCTATTGAATTCAGTGGGGCTTACTCCCAGGCAAGTGGGGTTAGGTTTGCAGCCCTAAATTTTATTTTATCTAAGCTGAGAAAGCCCTGCCCTATTTAGCTTTCTAACATAATTTTTGAAACGCAAACGAAACAGCACTTGTCACAGGCTGCCATAAACAGCCTTCAAACAGAGGGAATGTGCGCAAAACAATATACTCTTGTATCCAAAAGTTAGCCATGGGTTCTGTGTCACGTGTCTCTTCCAAAAGAGCTGTGCTATTTTGATAGCATGTTAAGCTGGCAAAACTGTGGCTCCCTATTTAGCTGGCTGTACGTAGCTTTTTTTAAAAAAAAAAACAACAACAACAACACAGATGCTCTGAAGATGTAAGCGGCAGCTTAAGCTGCAAACTATTTAAATGACGTGCTAAATATAACCACCCTAGTGAGCGTAATTTAATTTTGCTCAACCAAATCTTAAAGCGCTCAGCTTTTAGAAATCAGGAAGTGGAATAAGGTCAGTGGCTTGATTTCTTCCTATGTCTCACATGAGCTCCAGTGCAGACTTATTTAGTGGGGTTATTCAAAACAATGTTTTTAGAAGCCTATCACCCCAGTGTAGTAATTTCTATGTGTACAGGCAGATAGGGAGCGAGTCTTATACAAAACTCTTGCTAATTTTAACGGAAAAACAGACCTATGTTCATATTCCCTTACGTATATGTTTGAATTCCAGTTTTGGAGTATAATTTTTAGCCATTTTACCCAGTCTGATCTACTCTCTTATAGGGTAAACAAATTTCTGAAATTAGCTTCTGTTGTCCCGTGGGAAATGAATTCAACTGATGGGTTCAGAAGGACTGCGGTCCGTGAGTTTGGGACAGCAGCTGCCGATTCCAGTATCAGGGGTAGGTCACACACCCCAGCTCAGATATGTAGTTGATAGCAACAGCTCCCTTGTTGCAGCTGAAATGTTTGCTTGAGGCAAAGACCAAGATCTACTCCTCATTCCACACGCAGGCAAAAGGGCATAAACGTGGCAGATTGTGTCCTTCCTAAAAGAGGGCACGTGTTGCGGTGAGTCCTGGAGACTGACCTCCTGTGTTGTGGGTGGGTTCGATTGGTTAGCCACAACACCTGATTGGTAGGTCCCTCGATGCTGGGTTCAATCTGGCCAATGGGGCTCAGTCTAAATGGATCGAGGGACCGATATATACCCATGCACATAGAATCATAGAATCATAGAATCATAGAGTTGGAAGAGACCACAAGGGCCATCGAGTCCAACCCCCTGCCAAGCAGGAAACACCATCAGAGCACTCCTGACATATGGTTGTCAAGCCTCTGCTTAAAGACCTCCAAAGAAGAAGACTCCACCACACTCCTTGGCAGCAAATTCCATTGTCGAACAGCTCTTACTGTCAGGAAGTTCTTCCTAATGTTTAGGTGGAATCTTCTTTCTTGTAGTTTGGATCCATTGCTCCGTGTCCGCTTCTCTGGAGCAGCAGAAAACAACCTTTCTCCCTCCTCTATGTGACATCCTTTTATATATTTGAACATGGCTATCATATCACCCCTTAACCTCCTCTTCTCCAGGCTAAACATGCCCAGCTCCCTTAGCCGTTCCTCATAAGGCATCATTTCCAGGCCTTTGACCATTTTGGTTGCCCTCCTCTGGACACGTTCCAGTTTGTCAGTGTCCTTCTTGAACTGTGGTGCCCAGAACTGGACACAGTACTCCAGGTGAGGTCTGACCAGAACAGAATACAGTGGCACTATTACTTCCCTTGATCTAGATGCTATACTCCTATTGATGCAGCCCATGACCCTCTTTTGGGGACACGGCAGCACATGACCCTCTTTTGGCTCGTACATTCAGAACACCCGTCTACCTCTCCCTATTTTTAGGGCATTGTGTGATTGACCTTGCTATGCTGTCATGTGTCGTCTGTTGTTGGGACAGGGACACGGCAGGAATTTCCTCACTTGGCTGATTGGCTGTTGCCATTTGGGTTTTGCCTGCCCCGCAGCAAATCGTCACAACTTGTAAGGTTGTGGATAGGCACTGGTTCAGGTTATAGGGATGAGAGAGCGGTCTCACCATCCCTATGTGAAGGGTATTCCGTTAAAGGAATCCAGGGACTCAACTGGTTTGATCAACCCCTGAGAGGGGGTTGTGCCCGTGCCTGAGTCCAGGGGGGCATCTGGGTGGTGAACATAGTCTGTTCCCAGCTTTTTGCCTACCCAGGTGTTTACCCTTGGCTGACCTATGCTGGTGCCCTGGGTCAGCGCTGCCTGCGAGGGTGCAGGGAGCTAGTCGAACCAGAGCCTATGCAACCACTCACATTCTGTAATCAATAAAGTTGTGGCCTAAATTCTGCCAAAAAAACCAAAACTAAAATTTGTGTCAAGTGTGAATTTATTTAGGTGGGAGGTCTCTGGGTCTGAACACGCAACTAAGGCATGGCAGGAGGTGGGATCCATTCATGTACGGTGGTATATGGCATGATACAGCAAACTAAATATGACATAATAGGCATCACTGAAACCTGGTGGGATAAGTCCCACGATTGGAATGTAATAATGGAGGGATACAATCTATTTCAGAGAAACAGACCAGACAAGAAAGGAGGAGGAGTGGCGTTATATGTCAGGGATGTGTATACCTGTGAAGAGATCCAAGATTTAGAACCTCAAAGCCAAAGTGAGAGCATTTGGGTCAAAATTAAGGGAGAGAAGAATAACAGAGACCTCATTGTGGGAGTTTACTATAGATCCCCAAGCCAAACGGAGGACATAGATGATGCCTTCCTGGAACAGATGGCCAAGCATGCAAAAGGAAGGGAGATAGTAGTAATGGGGGACTTCAATTCCCCGGATATTTGTTGGATGTCAAACTCAGCCAAGAGCATAAGGTCAAACAGATTCCTCACTGGCCTTGCAGACAACTTCATTGTCCAGAAAGTGGGAGAAGCAACAAGAGGAACAGCCATTTTAGATCTGGTCCTAACCAATGTTGATGACCTGGTTAGTGGGGTAGAAGTGGAAGGATCATTAGGCGCGAGTGATCATGCTCTTCTGAAGTTTACTATACAACAGAAAGGAGCAGCCAAGCATACTAGGACTCAATTTCTTGACTTTAAGAAAGCCGACTTCATAAAACTTAGGGAAGTGCTGGGTGAGATCCCATGGACAGTAATACTAAAAGGAAAGGGAGTTCATGATGGCTGTGAGTTTGTTAAGAGGGAGATAGTAAAAGCACAACTTCAGGCAATACCAATGAGACGGAAACATGGAAGGTGCCTAAAGAAGCCAGGGTGGCTATCTAAAGAACTTTTAACTGAGTTAAGATTAAAAAAGGATGTGTACAAAAAATGGAAAAGGGGGGAAACCACCAAAGAGGAATTCAAACAAATAGCCAGAAAAGCTAAAGCACAGAATGAACTCAGGCTTGCTAGAGAGGTTAAAAGCAACAAAAAAGACTTTTATGGGTATGTTCGTAGCAAAAGGAAGAACCAAGAAACAGTGGGGTCACTCAGAGGAGAAGATGGTGAAATGCAAACAGGGGACACAGAAAGGGCTGAACTCCTCAATGCCTTCTTTGCCTCAGTCTTCTCCGATAAAGAACACAATGCCCGACCTGAAGAATTTGGAGCAAATGATTCAGCAGAGGAAACAAGCCCAGAATAACTAAGGAGATAGTACAAGAATACTTGGCTAGTTTAGATGTATTCAAGTCTCCAGGGCCAGATGAACTGCATCCAAGAGTATTAAAAGACTGGCAGATGTGGTCTCAGAACCATTGGCAGTCATCTTTGAGAATTCCTGGAGAACAGGCGAAGTCCCGGCAGACTGGAGGAGGGCAAATGTTGTCCCTATTTTCAAAAAGGGGAAAAGAGAGGACCCAAATAATTACCGCCCAGTCAGTCTGACATCAATACCAGGGAAGATTCTGGAGCAGATCATTAAGCAAACAGTCTGTGAGCACCTAGAAAGGAATGCTGTGATCACCAATAGTCAGCATGGATTTCTGAAAAACAAGTCATGTCGGACTAACCTGATCTCGTTTTTTGACAGAATTACAAGCCTGGTAGATGAAGGGAATGCAGTGGATGTAGCCTACCTTGATTTCAGCAAGGCATTTAACAAGGTGCCCATGATATTCTTGTAAAGAAGCTGGTAAAATGCGGTCTTGACTATGCTACCACTCAGTGGATTTGTAACTGGCTGACTGACCGGACCCAAAGGGTGCTCATCAATGGTTCCTCTTCATCCTGGAGAAGAGTGACTAGTGGGGTGCCACAGGGTTCTGTCTTGGGCCCGGTCTTATTCAACATCTTTATCAACGACTTGGATGATGGACTCAAGGGCATCCTGATCAAATTTGCAGATGACACCAAACTGGGAGGGGTGGCTAACACCCCAGAGGACAGGATCACACTTCAAAACGACCTTGACAGATTAGAGAACTGGGCCAAAACAAACAAGATGAACTTCAACAGGGAGAAATGTAAAGTTTTGCACTTAGGCAAAAAAAATGAGAGGCACAAATACAAGATGGGTGACACCTGGCTTGAGAGCAGTACATGTGAAAAGGATCTAGGAGTCTTGGTTGACCACAAACTTGACATGAGCCAACAGTGTGACGCGGCAGCTAAAAAAGCCAATGCAATGCTGGGCTGCATCAATAGGAGTATAGCATCTAGATCAAGGGAAGTAATAGTGCCACTGTATTCTGCTCTGGTCAGACCTCACCTGGAGTACTGTGTCCAGTTCTGGGCACCACAGTTCAAGAAGGACACTGACAAACTGGAACGTGTCCAGAGGAGGGCAACCAAAATGGTCAAAGGCCTGGAAATGATGCCTTATGAGGAACGGCTAAGGGAGCTGGGCATGTTTAGCCTGGAGAAGAGGAGGTTAAGGGGTGATATGATAGCCATGTTCAAATATATTAAAGGATGTCACATAGAGGAGGGAGAAAGGTTGTTTTCTGCTGCTCCAGAGAAGCGGACACGGAGCAATGGATCCAAACTACAAGAAAGAAGATTCCACCTAAACATTAGGAAGAACTTCCTGACAGTAAGAGCTGTTCGACAGTGGAATTTGCTGCCAAGGAGTGTGGTGGAGTCTCCTTCTTTGGAGGTCTTTAAGCAGAGGCTTGACAACCATATGTCAGGAGTGCTCTGATGGTGTTTCCTGCTTGGCAGGGGGTTGGACTCGATGGCCTTGTGGTCTCTTCCAACTCTATGATTCCATGAAATGGTTTGTCTTACATTATGCATCCTCCTTCCTGCAACAGTTTTCTCTACAGTGGGCCTGGCACCACTGTAACCCTTATTTTCAAAATAACATAAAGAGGGAAAACCCTTGGCCACCTCACATACGAAAGAAAGAAAGAAAGAAAAAAAGAAAGAAAGAAAGAAAGAAAGAAAGAAAGAAAGAAAGAAAGAAAGAAAGAAAGAAGTTGCACCCTCCCTTCGCTGAATAGTTTGGAGACAATTTCCCCACAGGAAAACCTGATAATATTGTACCGTTTTTGTGTGTGGTTGTTACATTTTTTGCAAAAATTAAGACAGCATTTGCTTCAGCACATCCTAGAATATGAAAAGGGCTTCGCTCGGTGTTGGTACCCTGGTTGTGGAATCTACCAAGAGCTTAGCTGGCACAATCTTTACTGTCATTGAAGCACCAGGGGAAGGCTTTTTTATTCTCCCAGGCCTTTTAAAAAACTCCATTTTTTTATATAAAAAAAGTATTATGAACTGCTTATTATCTGCTTTTATTCTTCTTAATCCTGCAAGTTTTTTCCCCCAGCTGGAAAGTGGTTCCCAAATCTGCATCTGCACTGGGATTGTTTTTAAATATGTTCTTATTGTTTTATCACTTGCTGTTTGCTGCCTGGGACTCCTTTGGGAGGAAGCAGGGATGTAAATGTGATGGTGATGATGTGTTATTTGATGATATTATGTTTTTAATTGCATTTCATCGTTTTCTGCTGTGAGAAGCACAGGGAACAATGTTCTCAGGCAGTTTTGTAAGCAAACCAATGAGATGGAAGACACGAGGCATGTCGAGAAGAAAGAACTAGGGCAGAGGAAACAGGCAATAAATTCCTGTGGCACTTTGTACCGATAAACATTCAGCTTTTCAAATGGTAGCAGACCAAGCTTCATATCTGCTCACATTAATGATGCAACAGTGTCTTATTTGTCTCCTGGCCCGGTGATTTGATCTGAGAAGGGATGCTTCTGAGATACCAGGTGTTTGCTAATAGCTGACTCCTGCACAAAGACTAAGAAGGGAGAACTACAAAAGGAAGCCGGCCAATTAATACTTGTATCTTTCTGTGCTAGTTTTAAATATATAACATTGCTAAATAATGTTGGGATTCCAGACACAAGACTCACAATCAGCCTGGGAATTATGGTTAACAGCTGCAGACAATCTGCAACCAAAGTATTCAGTTATTTGGCTGCTGCTCAGGAATCACATAATGAGGAATTCTAACAAGGTGTAAAACAGTGCCGCAAGTTTCAGTAAGGCAGTCTGGTCAATGAAAACATCTTTCACAAACGTATAAAAAGATAAAGGTAAAGGACCCCTGGATGGTTAAGTCCATTCAAAGGTGACTATGGGGTTGTGGCGCTCATCTCACTTTCAAGCCGAGGGAGCCGGCGTTCGTCCACAGACAGCTTTCTGGGTCTTGTGGCCAACATGACTAAACCGCTTCTGGTGCAACAGAACACCGTGATGGAAACCAGAGCGTACGGAAATGCCGTTTACCTTCCCACCGCAGTGGTACCTATTTATCTACTTGCACTGGTGTGCTTTTGAACTGCTAGGTTGGTAGCAGCTGGGACAGAAGCAACAGGAGCTCACCCCATCACAGAGATTCGAACCACCGACCTTCTGATCGGGAAGCCCAAGAGGCTCACTGGTTTAGATTACAGCACCACAATGCGTGCGGTGAAATTTTTCATAAGAGAACCGTTATGGTCAGAGGCGTCAGCTTGTGAGGACAATTGGGTGTGTTTGTGATGTCGCATGCATGAGCATTGCACCACCCTCCCTAAGCTGGGCAGAAGCTTCCTGGGTTTGGGACAGAGGCACCAGGCTTTAATACTCTAATTGACCAGGAACATTTAGGGGACTAGCCTAGTCCCCTTAGTCCACTGACCATGGATACATACATAACCTATTGGAAATGGTGTTTTCACCATAGTTAGTTGTTGTAAATAAATAGATCCTGCCTTTCTGACTCCTACCCTTTTAGGGCTTGGGGGAAAGGGGACTGCTCACCTGACTATCGGGGTTCCACAAGTCTGGAAGCAGAGTTGCTATTCCGCAGGCATCTTACAACAGAACAGCAATGACTAGGTGCCAGAAATTCACCCAGAGAATAATATATCCGTATTCATTTTCTTCATCATGTTAACCTCCCCCCCCCACCTTCTGATTTCATCTGTGCTTGTCTATGACATATTCCCTGCCTATTCCACATGGGACTAGCCCCCAGGTCTGTTTTTGAAAGGCTGACTTCAGTGGGGTAGGAGAGAGGCCTTTAAAATTAAGCAGTGAATTGGGAGCGAAGGAAGGCTGTCTAGAAAAATTACTCTGGCATTTTGTTATCCTTTGCAACTGACTTCGCCGCTTGATTTGAAAGCTCAGTTGCCATTTCGGGGGGTGGGTGGGGGGCCGGGGAAGCAGTCAATTAGATTTTTCAGCATCTCAGGATTTGAAGCGGGTGTAAACATGATTTCAAGGCTTGCTTTTTAGATCTGTTTCATACTCTGGGGACGAAAGAACAGAACTCATGGCAGGGGTGGGGAAATGTGTAGAGACAACACTCAGCATGGCATTGTCAGTGACAGCTAATTGACTTCTCTAAGAATAGCACTCTTGTTTGTTACAGTGAGTAATGCTCAGGAGGAAAATGAGGCGTAGAAAACCCACTATACCCTTGTCCTCTCTTCTGCCCACCCACACTCAGCCTTGGGGAGTGGGGCAGATTTAGGCTGCCCACATACACCATACATTTAAAGCACATTTCCCTCCCACCCCCACCCAGGGATTCTGGGAACTGGAGTCTTCCCCTCACACAGCTATAATTCTCAGGGGGAAAGAAACATTTCTCATGATTCTTCGAGGGAAAAGGAAATGCTTTAAATGCATGGTGCATATGGATATCTGTTTGCTGTGACAGCACAAACTGAGATCTTGAAACGGGTGGGTCCAGGGGTGCCAACTTGAATAAAATATTGGGGAGGGGGCAGGTAAGCCCCACCCCCCATAATTGATCACAAGATGCAGCACATACCCACACCATTTGAATAGTGATGTCCAAGGGGGGGGGGAGCGGCCCTCTCAAATATTTTATTGGGGGGGGGGGATGAAGTGACCTTGGCCCCTAGGAGTTGGTTCCTATGAGTGGGTCACCCTGGGAGCTGCATTTGCCCTTGAAAAACCTTCGGGTGGTATGTGTATGTTTGTTTGTGTGTGTGTGTGTGTGCGTGTCTGTGGTAGGTTTAAGTACCCCATACTACTGCACATGCACACACAGAGGCCGGCGGCCTCCCTCTTTTCAGTTGATCCAAGCAGTTCAGCTGGTGGGGGGAGTCTGTCACCCCTTCTCTGACCATCAGGTGATCAGTCTGATGTTTTGCATCCCATCAGGGCGCTGGGTTCTGTCCATTTCAGCACCACCATGGTGGTTTCGTTCCCCCTCTGACTTTTTTGCTGCCATTGCTAAAACCAGCAGGGACTTCAGGGGCCACAAACATTTACTTTCGCAGCCAGATCAGGCACCTGAATTGGAATTTGCTAGTGGTATGGCTTGGCTATGCCAAGCCTAACAGAAGAGAATGATACCTCCCCCTCCATTACATCACTCTGAGCTAACTACAAACAAATGGCGCAGTCTGCATTACATCCCAGGTGTCTTTCTGTCAGGATGTTGTCAGCGGCTCCCGGCTGGTTGCCCAGGAAAGTATAAAGACAAGGAAAAGTTTCTTACAGTCCTTTTTTTATTTCAAACTTTACAGAGAGAGGCTATGGAACCCAGCCTCTTGGATAATGGTGTTGTCCTGAGTGAATCTTCAACCCCCTTCTTTCCCACTTCCTCATTTGCCATCATCATCAGCTCCTCTATGGGTTACTCTAAGTTCCCTCTGTCTTTGAGCTCTTTGCTCTCCTACTTTTAAGGCTTGCCGGGTTCTGGGAGGTGGTGGGTCTGGAATGCTTTCTAGTGATAACATGTCAGCCAGCTGCTGCTCCTGCTCTGCCTGCTCCTCCTCTCCTATTATTTCCGGACTTTCCCCCTCATCTGCCTCTGAGCTGTGACCTCCTGCAAACCCCTGCTGCAAATCTATAGTGTCTTCCTCTTCCTCCTCCCTGGAAGGGTCAGGATGGGGAGGCGGCTTCCAACACTCCTCCTCTGCCTAGCCCCTGACACTTTTGTCAGAATCTTTATCCAAGATATATTTTCCTTAGATATATCTTGAAGACAGATCTCATAAAGGATGGCATTCCACACAACTTAACATCATTCCCAGGGGGTAGCCATTCCCCCCCCTCCCAGGAATGTCCCTATGAATAATGCATGTCACAACACAGCGTGCGATCCACTGATCTAGGTGATCTACCAGATCTGTATTGGGGCTTGTGAACTTTCAGGTGAACTTTCCGTCTTACGATCATAAGAATGTAGCCTGCAAAACTTGCTGGTATGGGAGGAAGATGGGAAATGTTAGGGCCAGGGCATGCATCCCAAAAAGGAGAGACTGAGTCCACGAATCAATATAAATTGGTACACATGACAACCTCCAACGACTCTCACCATCTAGATATAAGGAGAAGAAAACAGAAAGCAAAGAACCAGAAGAACTGGCAGTTCCTCCCTCTTTTTTCAATATACCACCAGCCTTTTTGCCAAGGCATGGCTCAGCTTGGCTGCTGCGGTTTCCACTTTGGAACACAATGGAGAGGATTTATGCTGATGTACAACTCTGCTGAGTTCTAAGTGCTTCGGAAAGAGCTCCCTGCCAGAATCTGATGAATTCATTGCATTACTGGGAGTCATGAGATCACTTTGAGGAGCCATGTGGCAGGGCAGAGTCTTAAAGCAGTGGTGCAAGTTTTTTTGCTTTTTTATTTAAGCTTTTATCACTGACCCCAGAACGCACAAAATAGAAGCATAGGAAAAAACAACAACCTGGTGGCTTTCATAGGAAACACTAAACAAGTTTTCGTGGGGTCCCCCCCCTACAACCAAGTGGCCTATAAGTTTCACAAAATAAACAAATAAAATAAATAATGAATCCTCACCGCGTAGAGCCCATGTGCACATCTACACTGCCTCTGCAATCTATTCATTTATTTTAGGTGGCAGACATTGCGTTTGTTCAGGGAATCCCTCCACCGCAAGCAACTTTCTACCTGTGATGGCCTGAGATTCGGACTCGGAGGCTGAACCTGAGGAATCCCAGCCTGCACAGGATTCCCGGCCTCCAGAACCAGCTGGGCCGGGGCTGGGGCTGGGGCCTGAGCCTGAAGGGTCCTCACCTGTGCTGGATCCTCAGGTGCAGGCACCAGATGAGTCTGCTATGGCCCCTGAGGTGATGGAGGACCCATTGCCTGCAGGTGCTCCACTCTCAGCTCTGTCAGGGGAAGCTGACGTTGCCTCTGGGTCCGGTAACCCTCCAGCTTCTCCTGGGCTGCAGAGGCTCAGGGCAGAGAGGCGGAGGGAACTAAGTTCCCACAGGAGGAGTGCTCGCCTCTAGGCCAGGAGAGGCGAGGCACCTGTGGACTGGGGCCGCCCTATGCCTCGGGGCAGATAAAAGCCAGCCAGCCACAGGCCCAAGTTGCGGGAGCAACATTGTTGGTAGCCAGTTCCTGCCTGCACCCTGACCTGCCGGAGCTCCTGACCTCACCCGACTCCCTGCCTTGGACCCAGCTTCAGCTTTGATGGACTGCCTCCGTACTGCACCCTCGACCTTGGACTGGACTCGGACCTCGCTTCACGGTTAACCCACGGGACCAGCACACTATCTGTGTTAGCATGAGACAAGGGAATGCACCTCCGGGGATGAAGTCAAACCACTGTGCCAGCAGCACCTCCCAGGGGACAAGCTTGGGCAATGTGTATGGAGGTCCTGGGCTGCCCATATGACAATATCCTCTTCTCGGCCTCACTAATGTGGTCCATAGGAAAGCAGAGCAATGTGTTTGGCACCAGCTTGGCTGCAGAAGTTGCCGGAAGGAGGTGTACAAGGCACCCACCAGCCATTTTAAGGACTCCAGATCAGCGTAGGGTTTATGCCTTAGCCTTTCCTTCTCCTGAAGATATACCCCCATGGAGTGACATATATAAGCCAACATCACATTTGTGTGTCACCATAGTCTACAGCAGGGGTGGTGAACCTCAGGAGTCAGGCACAGATTAAAATGAAACCCTCCAGGCTTCTCTTGCTTGCCTGGAAGGAGGACAGAGAGGGACACATGACTGTGTCTATAACTAGCCTACTGTGTGAAGGAAAAATTCAGTTCCACGCTCTGCTCACTTACACCTCTGGCCCTGCCTGCAACTGGTATCGCTTGGGATAAAAATGGTTGCCTGCAGTGTAGTGTGTGAAGCCTACACAGTATGAAGGGAGAATGTTGAGAACTGGCCCTAATATATAACAGAATTTATTAATTTCTAAGCACATACTGCCCTTAACCTCCTGCTAACTATCAAAAGCCCTAATATCTTCTTTTGAACTGAAGTCTGGAGTCTTGCTGTCAGAGACTGGCCAGGTCTGGCAGTATGCATCTCAAGATCCAGTCTCGGAGTTGTTAAGAAACCTTTTAAAGTGAGTGACAGCACGGCGCTGTCATGCCTGAGCTAACACTTCACTCTGTTACCAAGCAGCAGCAGTTTAACTACGGTATCTTGGGATTCTATTAATGCTACAGAAAAACCTTTACTCTCGGAATATGTTCCCATTTAGGGCTAAGGCTGCTAAGGTTACCCCAGTTTATTGTTTTTAGCTTGTGAAAGAATGGAAGAACAAAAGACAAGAGGGCAGTGGTTAGTCGTTTTTTACCTAATTTCCCTAACAAATCAGTTCTCTTTGAATTTCCCTCACTTAACCAAATCAGGGAATATTCCTCCCCTACTTAGTGATTCCATTCCTGTTGTGATCATTGACCATCGGGTGCCCATGACAGCTTTGCTTCTACATTGGTACCTCGGGTTAAGTACTTAATTGGTTCCGGATGTCCGTTCTTAACCTGAAATTGTTTTTAACCTGAAGCACCACTTTAGCTAATGGGGCTGCCGCGCCGCCGGAGCAGGATTTCTGTTCTCATCCTGAAGCAAAGTTCTTAACCTGAGGTACTATTTCTGGGTTAGCGGAGTCTGTAACCTGAAGCATACGTAACCTGAAGTGTATGTACCACTTAGGTACCACTGTATTCCATAACGCCCACGAAATCATTACTGTTTATTTTAAGAACTCTTTCCAGTTGTGTCTACACCATTAAGTATGTTTTCTTTCTTTCTGTGGTCTTGAGTTGCTAAGCCTGCCACTCTATGCACATGTACTGGGGATTCCACTCTGTTGGTCTCAGTGGGATTTATTTTCAAGTCGAAGTGCATAGGATGGGTGTTAGGGGATCTCAACCTTCAAAGCATAGTCCAGTAGGGCGAAGGGGACTCTGTCCCATCAGCTTCGGTCTGACCTCAGCTAGCTTCCCTATCACCAGCAATCCAGGGCATGACATTGCCTGTCTGCTTCCTCTTCCCTGCTTTCCGCCCTACAATTCCCGATGAGGACCATCCACTACTGCCTGTAGCACTTAAGTCTGAAAATATACTCACTCCCTTTAAATAAGTAATGCCATAAATTCTGCTCCCAGTTCTTTCACCTTGATGTGGTAAATGCTAGCTGTCATCACATAGGGTCATATCCACAAGAAATATTCACCATGAACTTAATGAGATAGAAACCATCTTTATGATTATTGTTAGGGCAGTGCAAGGTGCTCCCCTGCCAAAGTGTTCCCTCTGCATATTTTGAATTGGACCTCAATTCAGTTTGATCTGACCCAAGTCATATCCCAAATCCAAATTCAGAAATCCTCCCATTGACTTGCAATGGGAAACTAAATCAGACGTAACTTTTTTTTTGTTTTTCTACATAGGTGCATGAAATTTGCAGACATGGTAGCTAGTCACCTTGGAGACATTGTTTTTTCGATAGTCACTTTTAAAGCTTGCTTTAAATTTTTTTAGAGGACTATACAGTCAATTGAATGCTTAATTCTGGCAATTCTAGATGCCTCATTGTAATGCTAAGTTCTCTCCCTCTACCTCCCACGGCATTTTCCTATTTGGTATTTACTTGTTTTGCAACACTTTGGAGACAGGCTGTCTGGCTTTCTTAGACAGCCCCAGATCAGTCTGAGTCCATTTGCTTTGGAATGATACAGAGGTCCCTTGACCTGCTTCGAACCAGGTCCAAATCTGTCTGAAGCGGCCTGATTTATTTTGGAATATGGGATTAGTCCAAGTGGTTGTGCAGCCCTAATTATTATCATGTTAGAAAGTGAAGTGTGAACCAACCTTCAAGCAAGCATGGAACTCAGTGTAAGTCAAAACGCTGATTAAAATTGGGGAGTAATAGATAAGTCCAAAACTCAGAATCATTTTATGATGGAGCATTGACCAGGAAACAGAGCAGAAGTCTCTGTGAAGTATACTGTTGTTAGTTTATTTTACCTGAGGTGCTTTTTCTCAAACTTACCGTCATGCTCTGCAAGTATTAAATGTAATTATCCTTTCAAACTGTAATTTCAATTCCTGCCAACAGCACCTTTTATAAAGTTGGCTACCACCTCTGCACATAACTTGCACTATCACTGGGTACCAGAGGATGGCAGGCTTGTGACATTTTTAATAAAAACATTTCGTCTTCGGTTTCAGTATTTATAGCGCCTGCAAAGTTATAAGCTATTACTGAAAAGTATTTGCTGCAGAATATCCCTCTCTCTTTGTCAATCACATCAATGTTCAGAACAATGTGCTCAAGAACAATAATTTACTTACTGCCTTAAAAACGTCTATCTATATCTCCTGCATTGACCTTCAGCGAAGGTTTCAAAGCTCAGCTGAATGCAGAAAACACATTAGTAGAAGTTACATTTTCTTTTATTCAGATCAGTTACCGTAGGCCAATGGAAAGGAATAATAGTAAAAATAAAACAACAGAATTGTAGAGTTGGGAGGGACCACAAGGATCATTTAGTCCAACCCCCTGCAATGCAGGAGCAGGGACAATATATCTTGGTGCAATGGAGAAATGATTCAAAGAAAGACAACTGGAAAAATTACGTTGTGAGATGGATCAGGAAGGAAAAGAGGCACTTGCATGGTTAGAATAGCCATACTTACTCCTGGCACTGTGAATATTATGGGGTATAGGAATCATTTATTTTATTACAGTGGTACCTCGGATTAAGAACTTAATTTGTCTGGAGGTCCGTTCTTAACCTGAAACTGTTCTTAACCTGAGACACCGCTTTAGCTAATGGGGCCTCCTGCTGCCACCGGAGCACGATTTCTGTTCTCATCCCGAAGCAAAGTTCTTAACCAAGGTATTATTTATGGGTAAGAGAGTCTGTAACCTGAAGCATCTGTAACCTGAAGCGTCTGTAACCCGAGGTACCACTGTACTACTTTTTAAAATATTGCCTTTCTTGCAAGGAGCTCACATCAATGTAAACAATACTCTCCCCAATTTGATCTTCATAACAGTTTACATCGTTGGAAGCTGGTAGAGTGGCTGGGGCAACCCAGTCAGATGGGCAGGGTATTATTATTATTATTAAGGCTGAGAGATGTTGATTGGCCCAAGGTAACCTAATGAGCTTCTTAAGGAAATCAGCCCTGAGTGCTCACTGGAAGGACAGATCGTGAAGCTGAGGCTCCAATACTTTGGCCACCTCATGAGAAGAGAAGACTCACTGGAAAAGACCCTGATGTTGGGAAAGATGGAGGGCACAAGGAGAAGGGGACGACAGAGGACGAGATGGTTGGACAGTGTTCTCGAAGCTACAAACACGAGTCTGACCAAACTGCGGGAGGCAGTGGAAGACAGGAGTGCCTGGCATGCTCTGGTCCATGGGGTCACGAAGAGTCGGATACGACTAAACGACTAAACAACAACAATAATGAGCTTCATGGCTGAGGAGGAGGTATTTGAACCTGGTCCCTGAAGTCCTCCTCTGCCACTTTAACCCCTACAGCTTGCAGGCACAATGCCTTCTTGCTGTAGGAACTGAGAGCACTGAAATGCAATATCCTTATAATCTTTATTACTAATAATTGTATGTTTAATGCCAAACTAGGCTTCTTAGTATTTGCATCTGTGACAGAGCTCTTCATATCCACTGAGAGCATCCAGGCTATCCCCTGCACGACTTGTGGCATGAAGTGAGAGATGCTCACCCCAAAACCATTGTAGCAGGAAAACCAGGGTGTGGGTGTGGCTCAGACAGAAACAGGTGAAGGGGCAATCTCTCATTTTGCACTTAATGCCTGGCAACTGTCCAAGTTCTCTGCATACCATAGAGCACTGGGGGGGTCGGGGTCAGGGGTCATTCATTCAGTGTCAGTTGTCTGGTGTGGATTAAGTGGACGACCATTTCCTTCACCCATGTCCTCGGAGTCCTGTAGTGATTTCATGCCAGTGGCGTAGCGTGGGTTGTCAGCACCCGGGGCAAGGCAAGTAATCTGCGCCCCCTAACCCGGGGCAAGGCAAGTAATTTGCGCCCCCCCCACTGCACTGTCCCTCCCCCAGATAGTCCCTCGCTCTCTCTCCGCACCGCACGCCTGGCACCCTCCCCTCCACAGTAAGCAGCGACCCCGCGGCTCGGATTGGATTCGCACAGCTAGCACTGCAGTGAGAGAGAGTGAGCCAGGTAGGGGCAGAGAGCTGCGAGTGCGAGCACGCCCCCCCCAGATGTTGCGCCCGGTGCGGCCGGCCCCCCCTGCACCCCCCACGCCACGCCACTGTTTCATGCTCTTTATTGCAGCTTGTAAAACAGTGATTGAATTGCCTCCACCCCAACCTCAGGCTTTTATATACATTATTCACACGAGTCCCGTCTGATTGGCTGATCCTGATCGGTCTTTTCCTGCAAGCCAATCAGTTGTTGAATTCTAGGATCCCACTTGCCTATTGTTCTAGAATCCAAGCCTAGTACATAACATGAAGGCACAAAGAACTGTGTGTGTTGTGGGGTGTGTGTGTCCCTTACTTCCTGCCAGAGTTCAGAAAAGCTTTGGCACTCAGCTACAATATTACAACTAAAATGTTATAAATCTGTTATAACACCATGACACCAGACGGCACTATAGAGCTGAAATCGGAACTCTATGAAATTTTCCATTGTGAGCTTCAGAATGTTTTTTTCCCCAGAGCTTTTTTTTTTTTAATAGCCCAGGTCTGTCCCTCCTTTCTCTGTCTAGTCAAAAGAATGTGGTTTCTACCACCATACAGCAGAGCCTTGCTAGCTGGGAAGTACCAGACTGAGGTATGCTTACTTGAAAGTAAAGTCTGCTGTGTTGCTTGCTCAAAAAGGAACTGTAGATGAAACTGCAGCTTAAGGTAATGATCCTGCACACCAGAGATAGTCAACATGGTGCCCTCCACATGTTGCTGGACTGCAACTATTGGGCATGCTGGCTGAGAATGATGAACCCAATAACACGGCTCCTATCATCCCAGATCACTGGGCTCACTGTTGGGGCTGATGGGAGTTGGAGTCCTACAGCCCCATTAGAAATCCCTGCTATTACCTGGGAGCAAGTTTCCCTTTATTCCACTGGGCCTCCTTTTGAGTAGGCCATGCATAGGATTGTGCCACCAGCGAAGGAAAGAACCCTACACCCAATGTGACTTCGTCACTCCCTCCTTTATTCAGTCATACATATGCATAACTCGTTGTCATGTATTCTGATAAGTTGCTGGAATACCAGGTCTTTATCTCAAACAGGCACGAATAAGTTTTTTCTCTGCGGTGGGTATACCAGAAGATGCCCTTCCTTTGTAAATAGTGCCTTCTGCTAATTGAATGCAAGCCATCTATTCACATTCTTAATGTCTGTTGCTCCCTAGATAAGACAGCATAATAAAGCGTTCCCTTCACATTTCAAATATTAAGCGATGAGGGTGTCTGTGGGGAACCAGAGGCCCAATGGAACAGAGAAAGACAGGAAAAAGGTGCTGCTCTAAAGTTGTGTCAGGGTCACCCATCATCACAAGGGGAACTCATCTGCAATGAGCTGTGAAGCCGATAAGCACGACAACATACTGATGGTCTCATTGTTAGCAGCAGTGCTAGATTTTTTAGCCTTCTCAGCACTCGATGACTGCAGCCTCATATAATGGCTATGTTGTGATCCGTATGTTAAGTCTGCAAGGTGTGGATCAGGTAGGTCTACTTCAGAATCTGGGCGTCCTGATAAGATGCTATCTGCAGCATGCCCTCTCTTGCAGAGTGCAATGGCTGACTGGGTATATAAAGGAGGAGACCTTTTAGGCATCCTGGTCCCAAGCTATGTAGTACCCCTTGAATGAAAATAAGATAGCTCAGTTGGTTAGAGTTTGGTGCTGATAACACCAAGGTTGCAAGTTCAATCCCCAGGTGGGACAGCTGCATATACAGGTTGGACTAGAGTTCCAACCTTCCAACTCTATGATTCTATGAAACTGGAAGTTAGTGCAAGCCTTTCCATAGCAATAGGGGAAGAGGCATAGTTCAATGGTAAAGCATGCATGCAGAAGGTTCCATTCCCTCACATCTCCACAAGAGTCTGGAAATGTCCCCTGCATGAAACCCTGGAGAGCTGCTGCCAGTCAGTGTAGGCAATACTGAGCTAGATGAACCAATGGTCTCTCAGTAGAAGGCAGCCTCCCATCTTCCATAATGTAATATAATCAGTGCTTTTTCCAGCAGGAACTCACAGGAACTCAGTTCTGGTACGTCCCAGGTGGGTGCCATTTAAAAGAATGAGGGAGGTGTTTGTGGTGAGTTCCACACCTCTAATAATAATAATAATAATAATAATAATAATTGTACCCAGTCATCTGGCTGGGTTTCCCCAGCCACTCTGGGCGACTCACAACATATACTGAAACCTAGTAAAACATCAAACATTAAAAACTTCCCGATTCAGGGCTGCCTTCTTCTAAAAATACAGTTCTTTATCTCCTTGACATCTGATGGGAGAGCATTCCACAGGTAGGGCACCACTACCAAGAAGACCCTCTGTCTGGTTCCCTATAACTTTGCTTCTCGTAGTGAGGGAACCAGCAGAAGACCCTCAGAGGAGGACCGCAGTGTCCAGTCTGAACTATGGGAGTGGAGATGTTCCTTCAGGTATACAGGGCCGAGGCCATTTAGGGCTTTAAAGGTCAGCACCAACACTTTGAATTGTGCTTGGAAATGTACTGGGAGCCAGTGAAGACCTAGAAAATAGGACTGAATGTAAGGTAAGGTAAGGTAAGAATATGAGATATTCTGCCCCAGAGAGCAGTTGTGCTGCCACATTCTGGGTCAGTCTGAAGAGCAGCTCCTCATAGAGCACATTGCAGTAATCCAGTCTGGAGGTTCTGAGTGCATGGACAACAGTGGCCAGGCTTCATTGTCATTTGAACAGTGAATTCAAATTAGAGGAGGGGAAATGTAGCCGCGCAGTAGCTAAAAAAGCACAGAAGGAGACTGAAGCTTTAAGTTCCTGAGCAGCAGCAGAGTAGCCATCAGCAAAACACTGCTGGCAAATTGGGCCTCCTGGATGACAAGAGTACCAAGGGGCTGAGGATGCTCTTTGACAACTGTCTGGAAGGATGGAATGTGTGTGAAAGGGAGGCGTCAATGGCTGCCGAAACCTGGCTGTGTGATTTATACGTAATAGCTTTAGCAATCTATGGTGACTCTGATTGTGAATATTTGTCTCCAGTGTGCATGTGAGAGGTGGCTCCTACTCATAGATGGGCTTCTCATGAAACCTTTAGAGGATGTACCCCATGTAAGGGCTCTGCTCACACCTGACCAATAAGCACAACATACCTAAACAGTAACTCTGCTCCTTTCTGTTGACCCCCTTCTTCCTAAGGGTTTCCAGTCATATTTGCCTATTGGTTTTCCATTGGGACGTAGGAAGCCATCTTATATTGAGTCAGACCATTGTTCCAATTAGCTTAGTGTTGTCAACACTGACTGGCATTGATTCTCTAGGACTTCAGACTGGGGTCTCCTCCAGCCTTTCCTGGAGATGCCCTGCAGGGATCATCATGCGAAAGGCTGGGCTGGATGAATCCCAAGCAGGAATTAAGATCGCCGGAAGAAATATCAACAACCTCAGATATGCAGATGACACAACCTTGATGGCAGAAAGTGAGGAGGAATTAAATAACCTTTTAATGAGGGTGAAAGAGGAGAGTGCAAAATATGATCTGAAACTCAACATCAAAAAAACGAAGCCATTGGGCCCATCACCTCCTGGCAAATAGAAGGGGAAGAAATGGAGGCAGTGAGAGATTTTACTTTTTTGGGTTCCATGATCACTGCAGATGGTGACAGCAGTCACGAAATTAAAAGACGCCTGCTCCTTGGGAGAAAGGTGATGGCAAACCTAGACAGCATCTTAAAAAGCAGAGACATCACCTTGCCAACAAAGCTCCGTATAGTTAAAGCCATGGTTTTCCCAGTAGTGATGTATGGAAGTGAGAGCTGGACCATAAAGAAGGCTGATCACCGAAGAATTGATGCTTTTGAATTATGGTGCTGGAGGAGACTCTTGAGAGTCCCATGGACTGCAAGAAGATCAAACGTATCCATTCTTAAGGAAATCAGCCCTGAGTGCTCACTGGAAGGACAGATCGTGAAGCTGAGGCTCCAATACTTTGGCCACCTCATGAGAAGAGAAGACTCCCTGGAAAAGACCCTGATGTTGGGAAAGATGGAAGGCACAAGGAGAAGGGGACGACAGAGGACTAGATGGTTGGACAGTGTTCTCGAAGCTACCAGCATGAGTTTGACCAAACTGCGGGAGGCAGTGGAAGACAGGAGTGTCTGGCGTGCTCTGGTCCATGGGGTCATGAAGAGTCGGACATGACTAAACGACTAAACAACAACAAACTAAAACTATTAACAGAACTGTACGGAGCAACCTCACATTTACAGAGCAAAATATCCTCTTGGATTATATACCCAGCACATGGAATCTTACAAAAGGACAATATGAGTGGACTCTCCGTGCCCTTACCACAGCAAAAAGACTGATACTGATGAATTGGAAAAATAGAAATGTGGCTCCCTTCTATGATTTGAATGAAGACTTATGTAAACTCGCAACTTACGAACAACTTGCATCTAAACACAGACTTGCCATGGACAAATTTAATGATATTTGGAATCCATTCTTACAAATACTGTAATCGCTTAAGATCTGGTGAAGTACAATAACAACTTTGTAAAATATAGTTTTGAGTCCCTCCGCCTTCTACATGGGTTCTGTTTCTCTTCTTTTTCTCTCTTTTATTTACGTCTCACCATGTTTAGTGCACATATAATTATGTACTTTTTGAATTTCCAATAAAGATGTTAAAAAAAGAATTCCTGTGTGTGTGTGTGTGTGAATGAAAGTAATCTAGGTTATCAAAGGCTGTTGTAGGCTGTTTCCTTTTGGCTTCTTACAGCACCAGAGTAACTGCCAGGGAAGGGGATTCTTGACAAGAAAATGCTAATTCCTCCAGGAAAGGGCTGATCTGTTTTTAGGGACCGGGAGAATGCACATGCCTCACAAACAACATTCTCCTTGACTACCTCAACCCCTGACTAGGTTTATGTGAAAGAGAATCTTTAGCTACAGTGAAACGCCAGCTTTGCAGAATCTCCAAGGAAGAGAGGAATATGTAAGAATAAGGGAGGGGTAAAGAATGAAGTTCGGCTCCATTATTTTAGGAACAAAATAATCCAGCGTGTCATTGACAATAACCGTGTAATCCCCGCCAAAACACTGGGCCTTTCGTGAGAGTGATAGGAGCTAACAACTATAAATACGTCAGGAATGTCACATTAATTCAAAGTTTTGATACATTGCCTAGAAATGCGCTTCTTGGTAGGCAGCAGATCAGAAGCATTTCCCTTCATATGGGATAAACGGAAGCATTCGTCATTTTGGCACTGCTGCAAATCCTCCTTGGATTTTCTAGCATTCCAGGCAAAATGAATATTATTTAATTGTCTTCCTGCCGGCAAATCCTTAATCTCCGACCTTCGCTGTGGCTAATCCTTCACCTTCTGTCTAAATGCACACAAGCTGTTCCTCGCAGATGTGGCATTTCCTTGTGGACGTCCTCTTTATCCTGTCGTTGTTACAGGCAAAGTAGGTGATAAAGAAAGGTGACAACTCTATCCTGCCATGGAAAGGGAACAAAGCAGCTTTTGCTCTGGGGAGTATGAAAGAGGCAGTCACTAAAGAGAAAAGGGTGGCTAAGCATTTACCTTCTACTTGGACAAAGAAGAAGAAGGTATGGTTAGGCTGCTGAACACCTGAACAGTGGAGAGTTTCTTCTCAGCCTGAGAGCCACATTACCTTCTGAGTCAACTTCCAAAGGTCACCTGCCAGGGTGGGGCAAAAGTGGCCAGAGTGGCCAGATGGCTGGTTTCTACATGAATACACACAAACCCCTCTGTATCTTCCATTTAGACATTATCAGAAGCATTATCAGAGTTCCAGGACACATTTCAACCAGACCTAAGGTTTTCCATCCCTGGTCTAAGATCTTTCCTGGACGTTTGTCTGCATGGCACTCCACCTTCCCTGGTAAGTGTCAGACTTCAGGGAATCCTTGGTGGGGTGCCAAGAAGCAGATAAACAAGAAGAGTTCTTACCAAGTCGTTTATTCAATATTCACAGAGAGAGACGAAGGAATGCAGAGTCTCTTAGATAATGGCGTTGCTCCGAGCAAAGTTCCACTCCCTCCATCTCTCCTATTCTACGTCATCCCTGCGCTGGTTTGATCTGTGCTTTCTGCCTCTGAGCTTTCTGTTCTACTACTCTCAAGGTATGCTTGGTCTGGGGCGGCAGCGGTCAGGAATACTTTCTAGAGACACTGTTAGCTGTCTTTCCCCTGGTGCTTCTTCTTCCTGCTGCACTCCCAATATTTCCCAGCTTCTCCCCTCTGCAGCCTCTGAACTATGACCTTCTGCAAACCACTGTTTTAAATTTATACTGTCTTCCTCTTCTCAGGAAGGTGCAGGAAGAGGTGGGGGACGGTCCCCACCATTCCTCCTCAGTCCAGCCCCTGATGGTAAGGCAGAGAATGAGGGGTGCCAGGCCCTTTTTAGTGGACACACACCCTGGCGGTGGGACTCTAAGAATGTAAGAAGAGCTTCCTGGATCAGGCCAATGGCCCATCTAGTCCAGCACCTTGTTTTCACAATGGCCAAGCAGGCACCTGTGGGAAGCCCATAAGGAGGACCCGAGTACAACAGGACTCTTCTCACTTATAATTCTCTGCAACTGGCATTCATTGGTGGAGGTAGAGCATAGACATTGTGACTCTAAGCCACAAATAGCCTCATTCTGTACATAACTGTCAACTTTTCCCTTTTCTTGCGAGGAATCCTATTCAGAATAAGGGAATTTCCCTTAAAAAAAGGGAAACGTTGACAGCTATGATTCTGTATGAATTGCAAAGTTTAACGATGTGCTGTGAGAACACTCTTGTGAAGGTGTCCTCAATTACAGTTCTTGCCTAGATTTTTAAAACTCTGTTGGTCATGGCTTAAACAGAAGGCTAAAGGATCCTCAACAACAGATCCTGCTATACAGATCCTGATCCTGAAAAGATCCTGAAGCGGGCTACAAACGCTTCAGGTTATAGACGTGTAGCTTAGGAAATTGTTACAGGTTTCATATCAGAGTTCTATGAACGGGACCATCACTGTGGGTTTGTGTAGTCTTGGGCTTGACAAAGGAGTTCTAATAGCTTGAGATATTCAAGTGATGTATCTCCAGGGTAGCTAATTGTGAGATGATTGCTTATTGATGTAGAACTAGGCTGAAATGTTCTGAATAGGAAAAAATGAACAGGGAAGGGGTTAGGGAGTATCCCCTTCTCGCCACCCCTCAATCCTCCACAAACTATGCTTGATATAATCTAGATCTCTGGTACTGGATGATAAAGGCTTAAACAGCCTGGGACCCAATTATCTGAAGAAGAGCTGTCCTGTCCTGCTTTGCCGATTCCCTGAGATCCACCAGGGAGAGACCCTTTTAGCCATATCATTGCTCATTGAAGCCAGATGTCTGGGATTTGAAGTAGGGCCTTCTCAGTGGTAGCCTCTGATTGTGGAACACTGTGGGCCATGTTCACTGTGGCTGATGGCTGATAGGAGTTGGCACTGTGGGTTAAACCACAGAGCCCAGGACTTGCTGATCAGAAGATCGACAGTTCGAATCCCTGCGATGGGGTGAGCTCCCGTTGCTCGGTCCCTGCTGCTGCCAACCTAGCAGTTTGAAAGCACGTCAAAGTGCAAGTAAATAGGTACTGCTTTGGCGGGAAAGTAAACTGTGTTTCCGTGCACTGCTCTGGTTCACCAGAAGTGGCTTAGTCATGTTGGCCACATGACCCGGAAGCTGTACGCCAGCTCTCTCGGCTAATGAATTGAGATAAGCGCTGCAACCCCAGAGTTGGCCACGACTGGACCTAATGGTCAGGGGTCCATTTACCTTTACCTTTAACATCTAGAAGGCTTCCTATACAAAACCTCCCTGATCAATGGGTCAAGGCAAAGTATGTCAGCTTATTTCATGGAAATATCCACCAGGACCCCTCTGTAGTTGCCATTTTGTATGGATCACCCCATATACTTCAGGAAAAACAGAAGCCTCCTCAGTTCAGAGTAAACACAGTGCTGAGGGTGATAAACCCGAAAATTATTATTTTTACCTCATCTTGTTAGCTGTCTTTCTTTCAAGTAGATAGAATTAATGAACCTTGTTTCCTAGGAATGGACGTTAGTAATTAAAAAGTAATGGAGAAAAATGTTGAGTTGAAGCACTGAAACGGGAAAAGGGTGTTGAGCAATGAAAGAGCTACAAGTAGGTCATGGTTTCTTAGATCTATATAAAATGGCTTCCGGGTTTTTGTACAACTGAAGCGAAGCTATGTGATTCTTAATGCACAATGAGAAAAGAAAGAAGGTCTCCCTCTAAAGAGCTCACAAAGCTTTCGATGTGTTCAGCAGTGACACTTCAGGCACCCTCGCGGCAATTTCAGATAGGAAATGGTTGTACGAAAGGAAAAAGCAAGCACACTTAGAAGATTTAAAATACATATCATTTACTTCGGTTGTTATTATATTATTCTAAATGACTTGGAGGTTAGAGGAAGCACAAAAGAGATATTATTTAATTGATGTTAATTTGGGAGGATATGACAATTTCTCTGGGGCATGAATAAAAAAAAAGCACCTCTTATTTTTTTATTTTCTTTAAAGAAGTGGCAACGTGTTTCTGAAAAGAGGACAGCAAAATGTTGGTTTTGTATAAAGGATGATCACCCCAAGTTCAGGATTCACAGCAGCCTATTGTGTCATCAGAACAAGCTGTGGAGATTACTTTTTCTCAAGGAAGGGTAGAAAAGCATATCATGACACAAGCAAAAGAACAACCCCAAAGGATTCATATTCTCCCTTTACTACAAGGAGTTCAAGTTCACATGCATGGTTCCCCATCCAATTTTATCCTCACAACAACCCTGTGAGGTAGGTTAGGCTGAGAAACTATGACGGGCTGTATTTTCACTAATCACAATGCCTTTTGATTGAAAAGAGACAGGACCAGAGCAGGGAACCATAAGACGATTCAACTGGGACTGGTTCCAGATTTGAGAAGGTCCTGGACACAGTGCCTGCTGGTGGGACTCCTCTTCTGTTGACCCCTCTGGTGGGCATCTCAAGGTTGCCCAGTGCTGACGCTGACTATTGTATCTGCTATAATGTCAGTCCCTCTGTCTGCCTCAGACAGCTTCCTGTTTTGTCTCAGGTGGCAAAATGAGAAGGGCCACCTCTGTATGAAGTTACTAGATTTGGAATGTGCTGAGCTCACCAACATTCCCCACCCCCTTGGACCCACATCTGTTGGTCACCTTTGCTTTTTTTTGAAGATGTATTCAGGGCTTTTGTGGAGGGCCTAGCCTGGAGCAAGAGCTTCATGCAGACATTCGTCAGCTCCTTGTCCACCTGCCCCTCACTGTTGTGTTTTTCTGTTTGAAGTGGCTGAATGCTACCATGATGCACCATGCTGATAAACACTCAGCAGAAGATCTTTGGAAGGAGACATTGAAAGAGCAGCAAATTACAGGAAGACTTCTTTGTGGTCGCTATCAGTAATGTGTGAGGAACCCTGAGGTGTGCTCCGTAGAAGTTGGAGGGAGCGATGAGGAGTGGTTTACTCCAGGGTGGTTTCTGTGGTGTAACTGTCTTGAGGGAGTCACCTGCCCACTGCTAAGTGGCTAAGACCTTTTCCTTGACCTGGCACTATAGCAAAGCTTCTGCGGATTTAATGGGAGAGGAAGGGACAATCCATTCAAGGAAAGTGGGAGAAAAACTGAAGAAGTAAAGAGGATGTCAACAAAATGGGGGAAGAGACTGAATCCTAGCCATTACGAGTGTCTTCTGCAGCGATAGCTTGCTTCAATGTCTCCATGTGGCACATCCAATTTATCCAGGCAGGATAAGTTCCAGGGCACAGTTTTTACCTAGATTAGGTTTCTTCTGAAACTAAGGGATGCCACTAAAGATTTATGGCATTTTGTAACATGTGAGCTTAACTTATGGTTACCAGATATTTTTCAATGAATTTGGGGACACAATTTTTTTTTTTTTTTGGAAGCTGAGTAGCAACAGGGACTCAGTAGTTGGGATGGTGAGGCAAAAGACCCTGGGCCCAAGCACACATGCATATTGTATAAAGGTGCAAAGCCCTTCTTTCGCACCCTGTGAAGCTCTGAGTTTTTAAAAAACTGGGCAAAAACGTGCTGGCCACCCTTGATTCCTGAGCGTCCCCCAATCTCCTGCCCCCTTCCCCCTTTGTTTTGACTGATCAGGGGAGGCTTGGGAGTCGTGGGTGGCTGGCCGTTGCCCAGTTTTTTAAAAACTCTGTGCATTTATGTTTCACAGGGTGCGAAAGAAGGGCTTTGCACCTTGCCTGGCAGAGAAACTGCATGCCTTGTGCCCCTCCTGGACAACGGCCCCCTGCCCACGACTCCCGAGCCTCCCCCGATCTGTCAAAACAAAGGGAGAAGGGGGCAGGGGATCTGTACCGCTGGACATCCCTTGTTCCCCCTTGGCAGTGGTGGCGGCAGCTAGCAGCAAGCAGCTCCTGAAGCCAGCCAAAGCCAACTGTGCTACCAGGCTGGCTCCGGGCTGCTGTTGCCACGTTTCCCGGGGACAGATTTGCAAATCTGGGGACATTCCATGGACGGATGTTGTCCGGGGACAGATTTGCAAATCCGGGGACAGATTTGCAAATCCGGGGTCATCTGGTAACCCTAGCTTAACTAATATAGAAGTTGCACATAAGTGGAGGCACGATGTAGCACACAGCCATTGCTGACATAAGATTTTCCAATAGAAGCCAACATCCCCAAACTACTGTTACTTTCCAAAGCCCCAAAATTCAGTGCTCTCTGAATTTTTCATGGTCTGTCTCCATCCTACTTGAAAACTGCAGATTTTATTGTCTCTTTCGACACAGGCACCTAGATTATATCATTTTTAACTTGGGGTGAGGTGGAGGGAAGGTCTGTTGCTGCCCATTCAGAAGACTCAAGGAAGATTGTGTACCAATTAGCTCCCATGGAAACAGATCACCTGTCGTTTTCCAAACAAAAGATGTACCTCACAATTTTGTCAGGGCTATTGAGCGGCACTTCTGGCTCCATTAATCCTCTTCTCTTCAAGCTCTCAATCATTCAGCAATATATTTGGATGCCAGCCTTAATTTCTGGTGAGAGCTGAGTCAAAATGCCCCTCTCTTGTTGTACCATTCACTAGCTAGGAAGGAGGGCTGGCACTTTAGCAAATTCTGGGAAGGTGGGGGTGAATATGGGGGTGGGGGAGACCCACCAGTATTTCTCTCCGCACTCATATCCAGCTTGTAGGCTTCCCATATACATCTGGTTAGCCATGATTTGAAAAGGATGCTAGACTAGATAGATGGGCCTTTGGCTCATGTGTTCTTATAGATCTGCTATACAAGCATCATTATCTGAGATGCGTAGAAAAGTGTCTACTGAATGTTTTTGTATGATAGAAAAGGGAACATCTCCCGAGGCCTGACATGGTCATATACAAGTTCAAAGAGATGGGCCGCAGTTAGCCTGATGGTGGCAACCAATTAGGAATCAGCTGAGCTGCCCTACGAAGACATGAAAGGAAGCAGCTTACACAAAGGTCTCTAATCTTAACAAGTCTCCAGCTGAGAAAGGGCTGAGGAAATAACCCCTGTCATTTGCTCCTCTAGTAGGAATTGTCATTTGAAAATGTAAAAAGAAACCAAAGGACAACTGTAGGAAGCTTAAGAAGGAAGCCAGAAACTTTGCAAACTTCCGAGTTCTGAGATACCCAAGAATAGATTCCTTCTCACAACAATGACCAGAACAATAGATAGGGCTGTGGTTTGATGGACATGGTGACTCAAATCATGGAAGCCACACCCTGACAGTGAAGTCCCTTGCTCTTGAGGTTTGTGCAGGGGAAGCTTAGAATCATAGAACCATCGAGTTGGAAGGGACCAAGGGCATCATCTAGTCCAACCTACTGCAATGCAGGGATCTTTTGCCCATTGTGGGTCTCAGACCCACGGCTCTGAGATTAAGAGTCTCATACTCTACTGAGCTATCCCAGCTATCCCAGCTATCCCAGTTAGGTGTTCAACTGTTATTATATCATTTGTTCCACAGCTGAACCTTGACATCCAAGATAGTTTCCAGAAATAAGCTTTAGCTAAAAGTAAGCCCCATTGTGTGATAGCTAAAGCAGGAGCAGCTGCGTAGTGCCTTGTTTCCCAACACAGAGGTCACTGCTGGTAACTGAGAGGGAGAGGGGTGATGCAGCAGGGCTGGCATTGCGGTGTGGGTGCTGTAGTGATCACATAGGGTCCCTGGATGTTTCACCGTCTATTGATCCCTGTGCCACCACTTTATTTCTCACTGCCACCACCCAGGCCCTACCTGGTACAGTCCAGTCAGGTTTAAATTGGAACATAAACTGTTCATTTATTGCAGTTTAACAAGCGTGTAGTTTCATAAATGGTTTCGGTCCATTACAATCATGGGGTGCCTATCCAGACCTATAACTTCCGCTACCTGCTCTCACTCACTAAACCTCCTCTCAGATATTTACTCGTCTTCCTAGCTCCTAACTGTTCCTGACTCAACTTATTTCGCTACACTAATTCAACCTACCCACAGACTCTATCCCAATTCACTCTCACTCCAACCAACCACCCAACTCCCAACAAACTCTCCTTTTGCCCCTCCCAGAGCTGGTTTTATAGTCCCTCTGACTCCACCCCCTGGATTCTGATTGGGTAACTTGTTTAACTCTTTCACCTCCTGCACTCTCATATGTTAACGTCACAGGTGCTTCTGGTGCTCACTGCACCAGCCTCTCCGTCCCTCTGCTACTCAGTTAGTAGTGCCATCCTGTGTTCTGGGAAACCAAGTAAGCAACGCCCCCCTGTGCCTCACCAGCCATTACTGATTTAAAGTAGGGTCCAAGCATAGAGTCCCCTTTCATGCTCATGCTATGATTTCAGCCTATACCTACAGTATGTGCCCCATTACCATCAGAGCCCACAAATGGAACCTCAGTTTCCTCCCTCATGGTAATGGAGATGCAACCTGGGTAAAGGGAGAATCAGGGTCAACACTAAGCATAAATTTTGGCTGGCTACCTTGACGTGTTGTTGTCTGTTGGTGACCAGCAAATTGCCAGGTGAAAGAAATATCACCAATACCAAAAGGTCAACTTTTGTTCCAGAAGCGAGTTATTTATAATAATAATTTATTATTTATACCCTCCCCATCTGGCTGGGTTTCCCCAACCACTCTGGGCAGCTCCCAACAAAATATTAAAAACACAATAAAATATCAAACATTAAAAACTTCCCTAAACAAGGCTGTCTTCAGATGTCTTCTGAAAGTCAGATAGTTGTTTATTTCCTTGACGTCTGACGGGAGGGCATTCCACAGGGTAGGCGCCACTACCGAGAAGGCCCTCTGCCTGGTTCCCTGTAACCTCACTTCTCTTAGTCAGGGAATCGCCAGAAGGCCTATGGTGCTGGACCTCAGTTGAACGATGGGGGTGGAGATGCTCCTTCAGGTATACTGGGCCGAGGCCATTTAGGGCTTTAAAAGTCAGCACCAACACTTTGAATTGTGCTCGGAAACATACTGGGAGCCAGTGTAGATATTTCAGGACCAGTGTGATATGGTCTCGGCGGTCACTCCCAGTCATCAGTCTAGCTGCCACATTCTGGATTAATTGTAGTTTCTGGGTCACCTTCAAAGGTAGCCCCACGTAGAGCGCGTTGCAGTAGTCCAAGCGGAAGATAACCAGAGCGTGCACCACTCTGGCGAGACAGTCTGCGGGCAGGTAGGCTCTCAGCCTGCATACCAGCTGGAGCTGGTAGATGGCTGCCCTGGACACAGAATTGACCTGTGACTCCATGGACAGCTGTGAGTCCAAAATGACACCCAGGCTGTGCACCTGGTCCTTCAGGGGCACAGTTACCCCAATCAGGAGCAGCGAGTCCTCCACACCCGCCTGTCCCCCCAAAACAGTTCTTCTGTCTTGTCAGGATTCAACTTTGATCTGTTATCCACCATCCATCCTCCAACCGCCTCCAGGCACTAAGTTAAGCAAGTACCTCAGACCTCCTGTAAATAACAGCAAAGGATGCACTTTCTCTCCTGTCTTGGCATGACCATCACTTAATTGTGCTTTATTTCTTGGCATTGCCATGGTTACTGACCAGGAACTGAAATGACTGCATGATATGCTTTCTACCCAGCCATAATTACCCTGAACCTAACAGCCAGTCTCTAGTAATTAAAGGAGGCAGGCTTGAAGGTGTGTCTGACAGAAATCGTTACAGCCAAAGGAGGGAAAAGCAACAACAAAAACGTTGCTGTGTTTTGGGGGTCACCCTTTCCTGACACGGAAGCTGCTTCAGCATCAGCAGAGTAATTGCAGATGTAGCCGAAAGTGGAGTACATCACTTTAGCTACAAATGGTATCCTTTCACAAGATAAATGCTACGGTAAAGTCTAGGCAGATCCACAAAAACAAATCTATCTTAGTTTAAGTAGAAAGGAAACAATTGATTTGCTTTGGCAGGCGCATGGAAATGGTTTTCCTTGTACTTTCTCAAACATCGATTCTTGACCTTCAGACAAATCAATTCCTCACGGGCCACAAAGGGACCTCTAGGACAGGATGAAGCCCAAATGCAGGTGTCCTGAACTCATTGGCAAAAGACAGTTTGTTGATTTCAAAGAGAAAGAAGGTTGGATTATATACAATCAATCCAAATTCATTAGGGTGATGCTAGACACTTGCCGTATTTTTCACTCCATAAGACACCTTTTTCCTCCTAAAAAGTAAGGGGGAAAGTCTGTGTATCTTATGGAGTGAATGCGTGGTCCCTGGAGCCAAATTGCCCAGGGGCAAAAAGCAGATCGTGATTTTTTTTTTTTTTTTTAGAAAGAGTGAAGGGGGTGTTGAAACAAAGCTGCTGAGCAGCTGATCAGCAAGCGATCGGGAGGGGAGATAAGGGACTCTAGCGATAAAGGAGGCTGCCTGGGAGGGGGGAGTTAAAAGCACATGGATCCTCAGGACTTTTGCACTGGGTCACCCCAAATTCTCCATCAGATCACATAGCATGCCCATGGCTACAGCCTGCACCCAAAAAACCACGCATCCACTGTTTCGTTCAGAATATTTTTTTCTTGTTTTTCTTGTTTTTCTCTCACACATCAGAGGGAATGCATTTTCTGAGATGGCCTTTGCCAGCAGTATCCAGTGCAGTGGTCTCCAAGTGTTGTGGACTTCAACTCCCATCAACCTCAGCCAGAATAATTAATACTTATTCAGGGATGATGGGAGTTGTAGTCCTCAACATCTGGAGAGCATGACGCTGCCCACCCCTGGCATTTGCTACCTGCAGGTGGTTTTTTTATTATAAAGACTTGTACTAATATTAATATATTTTAAATTGGCTGCCCTTAAATTAGGAACCCTTTTCATTTGATGGAAATATTTTAATTGCTAAACCTCCTACCTGATGAATTGACCATGCCTACAGTACAATATGCACTTGCTTAAGTGTAGGTGCCATTGAAGTTTGGCCTACAGCTCTGATCAGCCCCAACCGGCATGGGCAATGGGGCAATGATGAGGGTTAGAATTACAGAATCGTGGAGTTGGAAGGGACCTTGAGGGTCATCTAGTCCAACCCCCTGAAATGCAGGAATCTTTTGCCCAATATGGGGCTCGAACCCATAACCCTGAGATTAAGAGCTATATCTAATACCAACTGGAGGGCACCATCCTGGTAACCACTGCTTCACTGGGTAACCTTGGGGGAGGGAAATAATGCCTTTTTGCCTAACCTACTCCGGACTGGTGTGAGGATAAAATGTGACTGTTCCCTGTCTGTGCCTGCCTCTGTAGCAGGCACTGTAGCAGAAGGGTAGGGGAAAGAGATGAAAAGCTAAATAAACAGCAGTAGGGCAATGTGATGTTAGCAGGGGCAGGATGTTCTCATTCTGTTAACCATTAAACCAACTCTCTCCAGGTGGTTCAAAGTTCAGATCTGTACCTCTTCATCGCTGCTAAATAAAGACTTAAAGCACAGAACAGACAAAGAGGTTACCATGGCCATCTGTACCAGCAGAGATAAGGCAACTACCTTTAAAAAGCACCTTTATTGTTTAAATAGGACACTGCAAGCTTGCAGCTCCTGTGTAGGCTGTGATTCAGAATCAAATTGTGTGGGTTCTCTCTCTCTCTTTTTTCCTTGTTCTGAAAAGTGAGATAAACGTTCCATATTCCAGGCATGAGCAAACCCCACGCTCTTATTTTCATTCATTCTGATATAGCAGCACCATCAACGCATATAGCACTTTGCTAAGTAACAAAGAGATAGGCCCATGCCCCACGGAGGTTACAATCTGCTATTGAAGACAGGGGAGGGTGTGTGTGTGAAAAGGGCAGAGGAGGAAGTTGGCAGGGAGGATAATAGGGGAAGATTATGCATTCAGTTCAGTTACATGTGCATTTCCGGAGGTCTGGCTGGTCTTTCCAATTGGGATTCATTTAATGCATATTTTATGCCATTGGTTTTTATCACTGGATGGGTATTTTAAATGCATTGCTTTCCATCCGAAATCTCAGCATGGGGTGGATAAGAATGAAGTAACATTTTAAAAGAGTAGACAACAGCCTGGGGCAGCACTTTGCAGAAAAAAATTCCTTTTTCTTCCCAATGCCCCCTGCCCATCAATTCATCCCACATCACAAATATGCATTCTACAGATATGTCTCACTTAGCAAATTCCTCAAGATAACAGTCAGAAACAAAGCCATAGTGGGATATGGTGCCTGTGGGGCAGTGCCCTCCCAGCCTCCCACCCTACTTGCCTGTGTACGGATTTTTCCTTATTTTCTTCCATCATCCCTGCACAAATATTATTTATTCTATCGCCTTGCCAACAAAGGCCTGTATAGTTAACGCTATGGTTTTCGCTGAAGAATTGGTGCTTTTCAATTATGGTGCTGGAGGAGACTCTTGAGAGTCCCATGGACTGCAAGAAGATCAAACCTATCCATTCTTAAGGAAATCAGCCCTGAGTGCTCACTGGAAGGACAGATCGTGAAGCTGAGGCTCCAATACTTTGGCCACCTCATGAGAAGAGAAGACTCCCTGGAAAACACCCTGATGTTGGGAAAGATGGAGGGCACAAGGAGAAGGGGACGACAGAGGACGAGATGGTTTGATAGTGTTCTTGAAGCTACCAGCATGAGTTTGACCAAACTGTGGGAGGCAGTGGAAGACAGGAGTGCCTGGCGTGCTCTGGTCCATGGAGTCATGAAGAGTCGGACACGACTGAATGACTAAACAACAACAACAACAATTATTTATCCTTTTTATTTTATTTATTTGTTAAATTTGTATACTGCCCTTCATCTGAGGATCTCAGGATGGTTTACAGTGTAAAAACAGAAAAAAATAATAATATTATAACAAACAAAGCAATACCCCACCACCCCTCACCGGTTTTCCATTCAACTGATGGGTTCCTTAGTTTTACATTGGCTGTCAGCACTGGGTACAACAGCATATTACATATTACCTGTTACCTCTTCCATGTCCAACACTTCCTCCTCCCAGTCTCCTCCCTCTGACCAGTCATCTTCATCCCATCACCAACCCCCAGGCTCTGAGCCTTCATCCCTTGGGGGTTCCCCAACTGGTTCCTCCCACCATTCCTTTTCGTCCAGTCCCCCAAACTCTCCTTATCTGATCCATGCAGATTAGATGATAATCCCCCCCTCATGAAATGACTGATGTGATGACTGGGAAGGGATGATCTGAATTTTTTCCAGGGTGCTTAAGGTTCAGGCACCCCAGTGCTACGCACACTTTATTTTGCTCCTCTTTACTGTAGTTGAAAAATTGATGGGGTTTGGGAGGCCTAGAGAAATTTGATTGGGGGATAGGTATCTCTGCCTGATCAAACCTATCCATTCTTAAGGAAATCGGCCCTGAGTGCTCACTGGAAGGATAGATCCTGAAGCTGAGGCTCCAGTACTTTGGCCACCTCATGAGAAGAGAAGACTCCCTGGAAAAGACCCTGATGTTGGGAAAGATGGAGGGCACAAGGAGAAGGGGGCGACAGAGGACGAGATGGTTGGATAGTGTTCTCGAAGCTACCAGCATGAGTCTGACCAAATTGCGGGAGGCAGTGGAAGACAGGAGTGCCTGGCGTGCTCTGGTCCATGGGGTCACAAAGAGTCGGACACGACTAAATGACTAAACAACAAATCTCTGCCTTATCAGGATATTATGATGTCATTTCAAGGATGTTTCAAGTTTTTGGCAGGAAAGTATTGCAGACAATATACAATGGCTCCACTTACCTTCCTTCCCTGAAATACTAGTTTCAGATAAACCATATTGCACTCATACCATAAGGCATATAGGGAGGGGTGTCATTATAAAGTAAACAATAATCATCAATTGGCATTTCAGACTCCTGTTAGAAATATGCATGCATTACTTGACACAGATAAAAATGCTGGTGTTTGAATATTTATCCCACAAGCTGTCCATTAAAAGAGATGAAGGTGTTTCAGAATTGTTAAGACACCTGTTTATGAAAATATAATGCAATCATAGGAATTCATTTCAGCCGCATCCATGGCTCTAAATAGCTTCCAAGGTTCATTGCTGCTTTTCACCATAATTTCATGTTTGCTACAGGTTTGTGTGATGCCATTCAATGGAAATTTTTAGAATTTGACAAAAGAAATAGGGAATTGTTGCTTTGGTTAAAAAGGAGAAGAAGAGTAATCCTTTCACTGTGGGTATGTCAATCAGATTATAGAACAATGAAAGAGCGATCTATTTTTTTATGCCCTGGGAGAATAGCATCGTAAGTCTCTGGGATTTCAGCAGGCATTTGGCATGAAAGCTTTGGGATTTTCTGCTTACACAGAGAACAAGAAACCAAGTGATAATGTCAATCACAAAAAAACAGCGAGTCCCGTGGGATTTCTCAAATGTCATTAGCATTCCAATGAAAATGGGTTTTAAAATTAATTGAAGAGATCTCTGGAATCTTAGCTGCTATTAAGAAGAGAAAGTTGGGGAGGGGGAATAGAATGGCCAGCAATAATCTCATTCCATTGTTTCCTTCGCTTATTGTCCTGGATCTCGCTGCTGAGTGAAGAACTCAAACTCTGGGCTTGGCTTCTGATGAAGGGTTTAATGCATAAATCAGATCAGTACTCAGGCAAGGCACAGGTGACAAGGTGACAAAGCACGCCAGGTACATAAGAGGTTAAGCAGAAGCTAAGCCGTTGATCCAACAAGTGATGTGTCTCCTGCATCTTCCTTTTGAAGAGCAAGGTGGGCCTAGCTCATGCATAGGAAGCAACAGAGACACAGGAGTAGGGAAGCAAACAGGCACTCCTTTGGAACTGCAAGGTTTGTTTGTACTGGCACTGGAGTCTCTATCTCCTTGGAGATTTGCTCTCAGTTGCTTCTCCAGAGGCTCTTCAATGATAGGGGGATGGGGAAGGACACTGGGAAATCTTAGATATGCAGCACAACAGGTGGGGTTGGAGGAGATGACTGGAGAGTGAAAGACCATTGGGTTGGATTAGGAAGTAACGGTGAGTTACCTGGTTAACAGAAGTGGATGTCTCAGCCCACCCATTCAATGACATATCCCAAGGCCCCCAGAACGCTCTGTCGAGTGTTGGGGGACCCTGAATGGGATGAGCTGTGGCACGGGGATGCTAATGGAGAAGGGAGAGATCTTTGCAACACCTGCAGAGGCATGTTTGATCACTGGAACTCCTACTTGTGGAAAGTTCTCCCACCTAATTTTGGGGATCCCTTTAGCCCCCAGTGCCTATCCCACTAAGAGGATTCTATGATGCTTGGTGAAGCGTTTTGGGAGGGCGGTGCCATGGGGAGGAAGGGGTGGACAAGCAAGTTTCTTTCAGTCTCATTACACATGCATAACTCTGGATCCAATCCAATGTCCAGTGTTGGGTAAGAGATGGCCCATAGGAAGCTACTTTATACCAAGTAGAACAGCTTCCTCATTTGTCCCAGTAGTGTCCCTGTTGTCTAGTAACAACTCTCCCGACGTCTTTCCCATCACCTGCTCCCGGATTCTTTCAACAAGAGATGTTATGATTTCAACCTGGTGCCTTCTGCTTGCACATCATGTGTGCTCCATCATAGACTACAGTGCCTTCCTGGAGAGCAACACTAGCCAGTGAGTCTGATGATGATGATAACAACAATAACTTCTGTGCTCTGCCTACCTGGCTGGGTTGCCCCAGGTACTCTGGGTGGCTTCTAACATAATATACAGAAACACGTTAACAGCAGCAACACAACAGAACATCATATAGTCTTTGTTTGCTGTTCCTCTGTGTCTCCTTTATTCATCTCCCAATTTTTAGGGGAGAAACATAGCGCTTATATAGATAATTAATGTCCTCTCCATATTTCTGTTGATGGGATGAATACATCCCTGGAACATCAATGCTTCCATGATAGCATCTAGAATTAAGTAAATTCTGTTTAGCGACCTCTCTAACCCGGAAAATGGCTCTGGGAGCTGGTCTTGAACTGCGCAGAGTTACAACATGTTTCTTTTTTAATGGTTGTGTGAAGCCTTCCATATTTTAACAAGCTAGCATCAAAGAAAACTTCCTTGAAAGGGAAGAGGGGCTTTATGAATGCATTTCAAAGCTGTAATGGGGTTTTTAACGGCTTGTTTTCACAAAAATGTGGCCTTTGATACAAAGATTTCTCAAGAGGTTGGCATTTGTATAAGAATGAGGTCTAACATTAAAATGTCGAAAGTGTCCACAAATTAGTATTTGGGGGAACAGGTTTCACCTTAACGGCATTAATGAATGCAGAGTTATGCAAAAGTATTAAGAGAGTGAATCCAGATGAGACAAATTAGAATGCATTAAAATATTGCTCAACAATGCAATTAACCTTTCCAAATTGCGGAAGAAAATGAGCATTAGCTTGATTTTAGAAAAAAAGACTGTAAACAAAAAATGTTAAACACTGAAAAGCTACCAAATATCCCTTTTATTCTCCTGTTAATTACAGCATTTTCTAAACTTCTGAAAACTGATGGATCAATGGTCTGATTGAGTAGTCACTCTTAAATCCCAGAAAACACCTTCTGGACTTTAAGGTGCTATGAATTATGAGATTTATTACTTCACTTTCTTAGAAATGAGTGGTAAACCTGATGTATTGGTAAGCTTTCTTGGTCACTCTGTTGAGTGGGGCCCTGGACGTCTGCCCCTAAGTCTTCCCTTGACAGCACCACTGCCTCAAAGTACTTCCTGCATTCTGCATAGCCACTGGAGAATCAAGGATGCATGCAGAGACACTATGAGCAGACTCCTCTGAAGGCAAATGTAATCAGCTGTAATACAACGGAGGAGGGGAATGTGTGGCCCTCCAGATGTTATACTCCCACCACCCCTGGCCTCTAGCCATGCTTACTGGGGCTGATGGAAGTCCCACAACATCTGGAAGGATAAAAGAGGCTCACCATAACTGTAACACAGAGACTACGGTCCCATCTGCACTAAACATTTACATCAGCATTATGCCACTTTTAACAATCATGGCTTCCATCAAAGAATCCTGTGACCCGTAGTTTGTTAAGGAGTGCTGAAAGTTGTTAGGGGACCACTATTCCTCTCGCAGAGCTACAATTCCCAGAGTTCCTTAGAAAGACAGATTGATTGTTGAACCACTTTGAGAACTGAGGGAAACAAACAACTCTCAGCACTCTTAAGAAACCACATTTCCCAGGCTTCATTGGTGGAAGCCATGACCAGAGGCGCCATCTTGTGCCTAAGACTGGGGGGGGGGGAAGAGGCCTGGTGCACGTGACATCACACACGTCACAATTGTGTGATGACTCGCACTCAACACATGTGTGGCGGAGGAGGCCGAGCGTGCTGCAGAAGCTGGCCGCTGGACCTTCGTTGTGTGACACTCATTGTGCATGTGATGTCATGTGCACAATGCACACAGGGCCGCCACAACATTGAGGGGGCCTGGTCCCCTTAAAACAAATATTGAGGTGGCTGAGGTGCATTCAGCCCCGTAGAGTTGATGTGCCTGGCCATGACTATTTGAACTGGGAAATGATATATAATGAATTGAAAAGGATGTTTAAAACAACGTTTGTAAAAAAAACCCAGAAGCTTTTCTTTTGGGAATTATAGGGACAGAACTACCAAAACTGTATATAAACTTATTCATGCACGCGACTACAGCGGCAAGAATGTTACTCGCCCAAAAATGGAAAGAAGCAAAGGAAGAATGGATACAAAAACTTATGGAATATGCAGAAATGGCAAAATTTACCGGGAGATTAAGAAATTAAGATAACAAACTTTTTATAAAAGAATGGAAATGGTTTAATGAATATTTACAGATAAACTGTAAATAGATAATAACATTGGCAGGATTATTGTAATAACCTGCAGTTTTTTAAGAGTATATGTTTAAAGTATATGAATAAATGAGCAAATTAAAATAATTTGGATATGCAGAAGCTATGAAAAATAAATTTAAGGAACCACAGAAAGAGGGGGAAGGAAGTCAAGTTTTGAAATGTTAAAATGATTGTAAAATTAATGAAATGTATAAAACTGAAAAGCATATTCTTTTTAAAAGGACTATTTAAAGTGGTATGATCCTGTTTTAATTCTATAGTGCAGATGCAGCCCAAGTCTCTCTCTCTCTCTCTCTCTCTCTCTCTCTCTCTCTCTCTCTCTGCCTCCTTTTTCAAGAGAAATGGCAAATAACCAAAGTTTTCAAGGTGAAGATGCTGTAATTTAAAGGTGCCATAGTAACAGGTTTGAAAACAAAGGTCATAAGAAGAATCTGCATTCTACCACAATGACTGATAAGATTTGTTGCTATAGAGACTGAGGGCAAAATGACCCACCGAGGGGGAGGATGATGGATGCTTAAAAGAATAAGTGTTAGAGCCTGCTTCCCTATCTACCGTGATGAACTGCTCAATCTTTCCTGGACTCTGACTCTGAATTTTTATTTTTTTCTTACTTTTGTACACTGCTCAGTTTTGTTTGTGATAAATCATATGTTGCGGTTATGTAGTTTTAAGGAAATTTTATTAAATGTCATTGCATGTTTATTGCATTAAGCAGTCAACAAATGTGGGAATAGGAACTTTTTAAACGAGAGAAATAGTTTAAATGAGAGATACGAATCCTTGATTCATTTGCTTTCATCCAATTTTAATAATCACATTAGCTTGTACAGTGGTACCTCTGGTTGCAAACAGGATCCATTCTGGAGGCCCATTCGCAACATGAAAAGAGTGCAACCCGCAGCAGCGCATCTGCGCACGCGTGGGTTGCGATTCGCCACTTCTGCGCATGCGCGTGGTGTCATTTTGTGCTTCTGTGCATGTGTGAGCGGCAAAACCCGGAAGTAACCCTTTCCGGTACTTCCGGGTCGCTGCAGGATGTAACCTGAAAGAACGAAAGAAGCAAACGTAACATGAGGTATGACTGTATTAATATATTTTTGTATAGGCAAAGTTGAAGGACCCCTGGACAGTATGGTGTAGTGGTTAAGAGCGGTAGACTCGTAATCTGGTGAACCGGGTTCGCGTCTCCACTCCTCCACATCCAGGGTGACCTTGGGCTAGACACACTTTTTGAAGTCTCTCAGCCCCTCACCTCACAGAGTGTTTGTTGTGGGGGAGGAAGGGAAAGGAGATTGTTAGCCGCTTTGAGACTCCTTCAGGTAGTGATAAAGCGGGATATCAAATCCAAACTCTTTACTTCTTCTTCTTCTTCTTCTTCTTCTTCTTCTTCTTCTTCTTCTTCTTCTTCTTCTTCTTCTTCTTCCAGTCAAAGGGGACTATGGGGTGCAGTGCTCATCTCACTTCAGGCTGAAGGAGTCTCCCGGCATTTGACTAAATCGCTTCTGGCACAACAGGACAAGTGCCAGAGCGCATGGAATCACCTTTTATCTTTATATTTTTGTATAAAACAAAGGGCTTATGTGAATGGGAAACGCAGCAGTTCATTTTGACAAGAGATCCATCACTCAGATTGCTTTGGGTTTACTGTTTTGTGGTAAACTTCTAAGTTTAGGGAGTTAGGTCAATATTCCTGTTCAAAAGCAGGTTAATACCTGAGATGCTTCTGTGCAACTACACCTGGAGGGCACCATGTTTCAATCCAGCCAATTCAATCCATAGAATTGCAGTGTTGGAAGGGACCCCAAAGGTCATCTAGTTCAACCCTCTGCAACGCAGGAATCTCAGTGATCACAAATGTGCAATACTGGTTTCCCCTAGCTTCAGACTTTAAGGATTCATCCCAGCCAAATTGCTGGACGTAAGTGGAAGGTAGCTTTTAAACTAATCAATTAGGTCAGGGCAGTATCCTCTTAATTTAGAATGGGAATAAAAAGTTTATTCATTTTTTTTCATTAAAAAAATCCTTATCCCCTTCAGGGCAAGAGATCTTTTGCAAGTGTAAATTACATAAGCTCCACAAAAAAGGGTGGTTAATGATGGAGATCAAGCAGCAACAATCAAAGCCAAGTATAAATAGATTAATAGAGTGTTAAAGGAAAAAATAAGGTTAGAATGTCTTAAGATAACTATAGGATAGATAGAAAACAGAGGAAGATGGAAAGGAATTGCTGAAATAATTAATAGAAGTGGAATACAAAAAGGGAGGTGTGAGGAGGTGTGGAAGATAAGATATTGAAATTGTTTGATGTGTTTTAAATTGTTTTTGTTTTGTTTTGTTAGTTTAATGTGTTAGTGTTAGGTGTTAGTGTTAGTGTTATGTAGTGTTTTTGTATTGTATTCTACATTTTTATTTCTTTTATGTAGTGTTTAAATTGTTGGAAAAGTAATAAATATTAATTTTTTTTAAAAAAAATCAAAGCCAGAGAGCTACTGGGAGCAGACCGACATTTCAGCAATGCAGCCCATTTACTGGAGGAAGCCTCCTGCCCTGGGACAGGACTGCAAGTTAAGTAGTGCTGCCTATACTGGGAAATGCTTTCCACACTCCTATTTATATTTTAGAATAATATGAATGCAGCTATTACGCTGTGCTTACTATCTTCGCCTCTTTTCGTTGCCTTCGAAAAGCACAATAAACAGATACAGAAATAGCTCCCCCCGCCCACTTTGGCAAGCCAAAGCCTGAACCATGTTTGAAAGTGGTTTGCTGGGAAGTTCTCCCCATCCCCCTTTGCCTCCCTGTAGCTGGGCTATATTTAAACTTATGGCCTTGCACTTTACATATTTAGAAAACAAGTGGAACTTGCATGAAATATACTCAGAGTCGAGTGTGGATTTCATGCTCTTTATTCAGCTCATAGTAGTGAGGAATGGAAGTTCCCCCGAAATGTCTGCTTTATATACATTATTTACACAATGGGCCCCACGTGATTGGGTAGTTCCGGGATTCTCCTGTAGGCCAATCAGGTTGCAGATTCACTTCCACCTGGAGTTGGATTGGGTGGCTCCTGCGGACCAATCAGACTGCTGCATTCTGGATCCTATTGTTCTAGGACCAACCAGACTGCTGCAATTTAGATCCTATTTAACTCAGTACATAACACTGCAACAAAAGGCTGCGCTATGAATTGCTCCTGTTCAGGATTCCAGCCAGCCATGTCCTCCCCTGGGGACTTTGTTCCATTACGTTCTGCTTCTCAATGGTTTTTTAATAAGTGATTTTATTAGTTTTCACAAATATTTGGACCTGCATGGTACAAGCCCTAGGACAGGGGTCAGCAACCTTTTTCAGCCATGGGCCAGTCCACCATCTCTCAGACCATGTAGTGGGCCGGACTATATTTTGGGGGAAAAAATGAACAAATTCCTATGCCCACAAATAACCCAGAGATGCCTTTAAAATAAAATCACACATTCTACTCATGTAAAAACACCAGGCAGGCCCCACAAATAACCCAGAGATGCATTTTAAATAAAAGGACACATTCTACTCATGTAAAAGCATGCTGATTCCCGGACCATCCACGGGCCGGATTGAGAAGGCGATTGGGCTGCATCTGGCCCATGGGCCTTAGGTTGCCTACCCCTGCCTTAGGAGAAACCAGAAGCAAAGTCTTTGGTGATCACTTGTAGCTGAGTAAGATTGTCTTCCATAAACACGATTTCAACTGGGTCCGTAAGTGACTGTGGAGGCCAATTCTGGATCCACATGTCCTTCCACAGTGGGGACATAGGTTTCCAAGTGGGAGTTGATCATGGTGAAGATTTGCCAAGCGTGCCTTCCTCTTAGCATGTTTCTCCCTTTCATCCTGAGTTTGAGCGTCTTCAAAGCCCATGACACCTTTGGTAAAGGCTGTTCTTCAATTGGAGCGCTTGCAAGCCAGTGTTTCCCAGTTGTTGGTGTTTATACTACATTTTGAAAAATTTGCCTTGAACCTTGCCTTTAAACCTCTTTTGTTGACCATTGGAATTACACTTTCCATTTTTAAGTTCAGAACAGTTGCTTTGGAAGACGATAATCAGGCATCCAAACAACATGACCAGTCCAATGAAGTTGATGTTGAAGAATCATGGCTTCATCATTAGTGATCTTTGCTTCTTCCAGTACAGTGGCATTAGTTCACCTGTCTTTCCAAGTGATGTGTAAAATTTTCCGGAGACACTGTTGATGGAATCTTTCAAGGAGCTGGAGATGGTGTTTATAAGTGGTCCATGTTTCACAAGCATACAGTAAGGTTGGTAGTACAATAGCTTTGTAAACAAGCATTTTGGTTTTCCTGCGAATGTCCTGGTCCTCAAACACTCTGCACTTCAATCGGGAGAAAGCTGCACTTGCAGAGCTCAGGGGATGTGGATTTCAGCATCAATGTGGAAAGATAACTGTCCAGGTAGGAGAAGTGATCAACATCTTCCAGTGTTACACCATTGAGTTGGATTTGTGGTGCTGCAGAGGGATTGTTTTGTGCTTGTTGGTGCAGCACTTTGGTTTACAGTGTATGTTTACAATAAGAAGTATTCTCTGTCTCTTGGATTTGGACCTGGTGTGTGTCTTTTGAAGACCCTCCATCCTAGGAAGTTTTTAAGCAGTAGGATGGCCATCTGTCTTGGATGATCTAGTTGAGATTCCTGCGTTGCAGGGGATTGGACTTAGATGGCCCTTGGGATCCCTTCCAACTTTACAATTCTTTGAATCTATGAAGATATAACTAGAAAAACTGAACATGAACATAAAAAATAAGATAAACCAAGAACCCCCACCGCAATCTCACCTGTGACCAGGTAAGCATTCATGTATTTAAAATATTTGTTCCTTTCTTTAATTTTTCTATGATTCCCACAGTGTATTTCACCCTAGCAGACAGTGGTCTCTGGCCTCTAAGCATGCTTACTCCTTACTGGGCTGCTTTTAGGGTCACCTAAAGTTTTTTCGTGAAGTGTTTCTGTACTTCTGCAGAAACACTTCCTGAAAAGTTCAGCCAGTTCCTGATATCTCTCTCTTGTGTGTGGAATGTGCTGATATAAGATATGGTATGGGAAGGCTGTTTTTTATGATGTATGACTATGTTAATGTGTCATATGATATTTTATTTTCTCTCCGGTATAATGTATTTCTATCAGTTGCCTGGAAATCTTTTAGGTAACAAGACAACAACAACAGCAATAACTACAACAGATATAAGTCTTGATAAGCCCTGGTACAAACTAAACAATGACGTCTTGTTATGTACTGAAGTTCTCACCCTGGGCCAGCACTCAGTTTTCACTCAGGTCCACATATGCAAATAAGGGATTGAAAGTGACGTTCAGTGATTGGGTAGTTACAGAAAGTGTTACAGTTGCGTTGTAGTGGAGCTCTATATAAGCAAGCTGGCTGAACCCTTCAGTTCAGTTCTGTTCTGGCCTGTGAATAAACAAGAGCTGTTTGAAGAATCACTGTGTCATCTGATATGTTCACCCACAACTTAACAGTCTTACTTGTCTTCTCTTTCTAGTGCTGTGCCAATTTCCCCCCAGTGGTTTTTGTTTTTAGCCATTCTCCATCAATTAATAAGATAAGAAAGTGCACTTGAAAATTATTAAAGGAGAGAAAATGCCAGTGGAATTCTTATTAGTGCAGACTTTTCATTGTGCTTACCCCACTTTGGAGGTGGCTGAGGGGGTGTTCGCCTGTAGCATCCTTCCATTGGTTCCACATCTCATCTCATCTCATCTCATCTCATCTCATCTCATCTCATCTCATCTCATCGGTGGCCTGCACTCTATAAGCCTTCCCAGGTGCTCTTGCTTTTATTAATATCATAGGGTTACATATCGTGAGGTAATGCTGCCCATGGGACTTTTTCAGATCAGGAAGTGCAAGCAGCTAGGGAGGCTGCAGAGTAATATTTACTGGTAAAAAAGAACAACCACACACAGCTTCCTCAACCAGTAATGTAGCGGAAAATTCAGAAGTCCAGGGTCGCTTCATGACAGTCCTAGCCACCCCCCCCCCAGCCATGCCCCTTCTAAAATTATACAACCTTCTAAGATTGCATAACCATAATAATTACAGATACACTGCCACCGTCAATGCAGATACCCATGTGTTGCCTTTCAGCTAGATTTACTGTTTTCTGTGCACATACTTGGGAAATCATTTGGAGTGCTCAATATATTCTTCCGGAGTGACTTAAGTTGCCTTTTCTGTGTAATTCCATTGTACATAACAGAACTTGCACACCATTCTCTTGAAACTGAAGCACCTTTGTGTTTTCAGTGTTCCTAATGGAACATACAGGGGTTAAAAAGCTCTCCTTTTATGCTGACTGTGCTGCTCTAGGATGCTGGAGAAAGAGACCCTGCTGCAGAAATACGTAGTAACTGGTCTTCAACCTCCCCTCAATCCCGGACCGTGACACTTCTGTCCTCAGCCACCTCATAATGGTAAGGTAAACTCAGAACCACACACCCACTGAAATTCAAAAGAAATTCTGAAGTGCTCTGAGGCTGAGGCAGAAAAAGTAAAGACTTTCTTTTGAGCAAATGGATGGCAGATTTTGGCACAGCGCTTGGTTCTTTCATTGTGCACTTTTAGTAAGGTCCCTGAAAGGCATCTCACCATTACTGTATATACCCTGTTCAGTATGCCCAGCAGCTATCAGTAAAGCAGTGGGAGCCGGGGTGGGGAGACAGTGGGGGTGGGGAGTCACAGAAAGAATATGCCATCCTGTCTTCTTTAAATACAAAAACCAACAACTTGGAAAAACAGCATCAAGTACCATTGTCATTGAAGGAAGGATCTAGAATGACTGTGGACTGACAGAAATCAACCTAGGGGGCCTGGAATTGTACGATTTGGGAGAAGAAGAAACTATTTCCATGGCAACACAGAATAAATTATTCAAGGAAAGAAGGAAAGTGAGTTTCTTAAGGAGGAGGATTCAAATATGGGTTGCTGATTTCTTTCTCCAAAACAAGAATGCAGGCTTGGCGCAGCAACCTAGAAAAAACACACAAACACATAATCTCTCTCTCTCTCTCTCTCTCCCTCCCTCCCTTTCTGTATCTGTAAGGGTATGAGAAAGTGAGAGCATGAAAAAAGGCAGGTTGAATTGCTACCTTTAAATCATTTTCTGATGCTGTCCTTTTCTCAGACCATGACTGCAAAATCCCAATCTCAGCCACCTTTCCCCAGCAAACCCCTCAGTACAGTACTCTGCACCTACTTAGGTTTCCAGGCCAACCTCACCCTTTCGCAGTGGCTGAACCAGCAAGGCTTTCCCCTCCTTGTGTTTGCACAGAAATGCGCAACAGAATTATGAGCGGTGGAGGCTGCTCCATTAGGACAAATGAGTAATAGTAATAGTAATTTATTATTTGTACCCTGCCTATCTGGCTGGGTATTCCCAGCCACCCTGAGCGGCTTCCAACAAAGTTTAAAAATACATTAAAATGTCACACATTAAAAACTTCCCTGAACAGGGATGCCTTCAGGTGTCTTCTAAATGTCAGTAGTTGTTTATCTCTTTGACATCTGGTGGGAGGGCATTCCACAGGGTGGGCGCCACTACCAAGAAGGCCCTCTGCCTGGTTCCCTGTAGCTTAGCTTCTTGCAGTGAGGGAACCACCAGAAGGCCCTCAGCGTTGGACCTTAGTGTCCGGGCAGAACGATGGGGGTGGAGACGCTCCTTCAGGTATACTGGGCCGAGGCCCTACTCCACCAGCCTCAGCCTGCCCTCAGCCACTCTGCACCTCCCAGCCGTCTTGCTTATAAGCGGTCCAAGGTGTGACAGCAGCGCTTGCCAGTTTCTGCCTCCTCCTTAGTCTCAGGTGTAGAACTCTGCAAGGGCAGTGGATGGGGGCAAAACTAGAATGAGTTGGCTCTGCTTGTCATTGGTTCAGGGTCCCCTTACAGTTGGGGTCCTAGCTCTCCACTCTACCACTCCCAGTTGGTATGTGGCACTGCTGAGCCTGCCTCTCAGATAGGGCTATGTTACAATCTTTAGTTGTATCACTTTTCCCTATTAGTTAAATATTTTCAATGGCCACTGATTTCAAAACAGCCCTCTGCGCAAAAGGACATCCAGTCTAGGTCTAGGTTTAAAGATAAAGGTCACACCCACATCACATTTAATGCACAAGTCACCTGGTCAAGTCCTTCCTCATGGCAGTGAGATATATTTCTATTTAAATAACAGTGGCTATTTCTATGCATGTGAACCATATGGAAATAGGTACCCTCCGCTGTCCTCTTTTTGGTGATGCACGTATAGCAGCTGCCCTGTTTTCAAAATCCCATTTCATGTTTGCAAAGCTGTCAACTTTCATTCCCGCATAACATATGCCATCCTGTGTGGTGCCCAAATGGAGCTGAGCTTCAGCAGCTTGGTGCAAAGTTATTTTACGTCAGCGACAGCACACCCCGCAACTTCAGCACCAATAACAGGGGCTTATGCGTACCTATCGTTCATCATGGCCCTAGTTCAAGTCATCATAATGGAAATGAAGAGCAAATTAAGGTCCATCACTCGTCCTTCTGATGATCTCTGCTCATCTGAGAAGGGTCACACACTTCTGTTACCAGGAGCCTGACAAGCTCTGGGCTTCACAACTGGCCTGGCTGAGTCTGTGTTCCAAAGTCTATTGGATTTTATTTTTGTCTAAATGAAAGATCATCCGAGTGTATATGAGTCAAGGGTTTTCATTCAAAATGGCACTAGCCAAATGCTTTCCAACAATGCCTTGCTGGTACAGATTGGCTGAGCAGCCTCAGAACCTTTTGCTGGAAAGGGACAGAGAGGTACCTTGATACCTCCGCGCTATATTTGGCACATAAAACTGGGCTACAATGCAGGGGAACACCTGAGCACTGGGGAGTTGTGATGCTTACAGTGAAATTACGAAGTAAGAAAAATGAACACTATTTATTAATTAATTGAGCCAGAAACCTGTGCGTGAATCGAGCAACCTACATTTTCCACGATAATTTTAGAGCTGGTTGTCCCTTGAGTTGACAAACCCTATTTTTGCAGGAAGCAATGACTTTACTATCAGATTAATCCTTTTATACTACTTAGCAGGAGATGGGCTAAGCGCTACCAAAGAAAAGAAAAGAAAAGAAAAGAAAAGAAAAGAAAAAAGAAAAGAAAAGAAAAGAAAAGAAAAGAAAAGAAAAGAGATTCACCCCTGGGCAAGCCTTTGAAATTATCATGATAATCAGATAATACAAACCTGTAATATAGGCCATTTCATCACCTGTGGCTCTCCAGATATCTTTGGACTCCTTGTTTGCATCAGCTGTAGCCAGCATGATCAGTGGTCAGGGGTAAATGGTTCACTGGTTCTAGGTAAAGGTAAAGGGACCCCTGACCATTAGGTTCAGTTGTGACCGACTCTGGGGTTGCGGCGCTCATCTTGCTTTAATGGCCAAGAGAGCCGGCATACAGCTTCCGGGTCATGTGGCCAGCATGACTAAGCTGCCTCTGGCGAACCAGAGCAGCACACGGAAATGCCATGTACCTTCCCACCGGAGCGGTAACTATTTATCTACTTGAACTTTGACGTGCTTTCGAACTGCTAGGTTGTCAGGAGCAGGGACCGAGCAACGGGAGCTCACCCCGTCACAGGGATTCGAACAGCCGACCTTCTGATTGGCAAGCCCTAGGCTCTGTGGTTTAGACCACAGCACCACTATTAAACTACATTGTTGAGTGGTCTTGAGTCCAATTAAATCTGTTTACACTGTAAGCCAATCCAATACAAGCCTACTCAGAAGTAAGTCTTTTTGAATTCAATGAAGGTTTGTTTTAGTTTTTTTTTTTTAAAAAAAAAAGCTTTGATTTTCCTGTGCTTTCCCTTTGTGGCACTTGAATTTATTAGAAGTCCAACAACACATTTGTTTATTTGAATGTTTTTTTATCCCCTCTCCCCAAAGGTTCTCAGAATGGCTGACAGTTTACAAACAACCCAGCCACTTGCCAGCAGGATTATAATATAAAAAGACATAACACAAAAGGAAAAATGGATTGGGAGGGAGGAGGAAAGCAAACCCAGACATGTTGTTAGTTCATCTAAAAACTAACTGGGTGGAAAAGCTGAAGCAGAAAAATCCACTGGTTGTCCGCTGCATGAATGGAGAGACCCCAATCTCTTTTCTTCCCTTTTCTGTTGCAGACTGATGGAATGGCTGTTGCTAGGTGACGGTTGGTAGGGAGGAGGCCTCCTTTGACTCAGTTGGAGTTGGTACATATCTTCTTTTCTGTCCTCTGTTACAGCCTGATACAATGATGGCTGTCAAACAGCAGCATACACAGGCACTGCCTTTCCAATAAAATTAGCATACTGCAGTTCCAGTTTAGTTAACAATTTAGCATCTGAGGTGGCCACTGTGGGAACAGGACGCTGGACAGGATGGACCTTTGGCCTGATTCAGCAGGCCTCTTCTCACGTTCTGAGACCTTCCATCTGTTCCTATTTTCCAGGGACAGTCCCAGATTTACAGAAGCCATCATGGTTTCTGATTTGATTCCAGAATGTCGCTTTCCCTTAGGACGTTCCTATTTTCAGCAAAGAAAGTTGGAGGGTATGGAGTTATGCAACTCTCAAGCCAGGGGTCTGCATAGAAAAGTTTTTTTAATATTTAATGTTTAATGATGTTTTTATATATGTTGGAAGGTGCTGGGCAATCTAGTGAGATGGGTGGGATAATAATAATAATAATTAATAATAATAATTTATTTATACCCTGCCCATCTGGCTGGGTTTCCCCAACCACTCTGGGTGGCTTCCAACAAAGATTAAAAATACATTAAAACATCAGCCACTAAAAACCTCCCTAAAGAGGGCTGCCTTCAGATGTCTTCTAACCGTCAGATAGTTGTTTATCTCTTTGACATCTGATGGGAGGGTGTTTCACAGGGTGGGTGCCACTACCGAGAAGGCCCTCTGCCTGGTTCCCTGTAACTTGGCTTTTCGCAGTGAGGGAACCACCAGAAGGCCCTTGGTGCTGGAAATAATAATAATAATAATAATAATAATAATAATAATAATAATGGAATAGGACGTCCCTACTTTCATCAGAGAAATGTTGGAGGGTATGTGTTCTCAACAGTGTTAAAATGCGACAGAGGTATTTTATTTATTGCTATTCACGACTTTAGACTTATTTGGCTTCTATGATGTTATCTAAAACCTTCCGATCCTGTAAGTAATACAATTCTAAGGAACAATGGATTGCCTTCCCCCGGAAGTTTGTCCTGAAGTCTAAGGACGAAAATAGCTTTCTTGTTTATTTTCCAACAGCAAGCCTTTTGCCCTCGTGTGGCTAATCCTCGTAACTGCCAGGGACTATTCCTGCAAGTTTAAAACAATACAACATTGTATTACAACACGTTAAACCGTCCTCATGTCCACGTGCTGACTGCCCCAACAGATTCGCCTACTGAGTCATATAGGTCAGTGGGCTTGCTTTGCTCTATGCTGGACTGTGGCTAAAGAGATCTACGTGAAGTGGATTACAGTGCATTCAGCTGAATGCAACGTGCAGGGTTTGAAGACAGCGAGCTTTTTGTGAATTTAGGTTGAGCTGTCAGATAATCTTTGATGCACAATGTTGATCACTCTGTAGTTTAAAGCACACTTTCATATTTTCCTGCCCCTTTACATGCAAGAAGACAAATATGTATATTTACTTCAAGAGAAAGCATGGTGTCCTAACTGTTCAGAGGACCGTCAATGAGAGCTTGCCTTATTGTAGGCTCCTGCATGTCCTCAGAATCTTGAAGGTCTGTACACCAGGGGTGGTTAACTTGTGGTACTCCATATGCTGTTGAGTCCAAACTCCCACCAGCCATAGGCAGCACAACCAATGGTTAGGGACTCATTCATTCTTTGTTTTATTTTCCCACAAAAAGAATCATGCTCAAAGTGGCTTAGAACACAGAGAACAGGAATACATCTCAGGATCAACCATGGCAAGAACTTGTTGGCATCCATCTGGCTTAGGAGACAATAGAGGGGTGTACCTTTGGGGATGAAGTCAAACCATTGTTGAGTTACAGTGTCTGCTGTGGCTGTAGAAACCGATATGGGAGAGACATGTTTTGTTGCATCTGGGGCAGATGAAGACATCCGGTTGTGCTGCTACAGATGCGCCATGGTGTCAATGGCGTGCAGTGAATTTTTTCGTAGGGGAACAGCAAAAAGAACCAGGGAGCTTGGCAGTTTCAGCTTGGTCCTAGACATACTTCTTGCATGGTGTGGCTCACACTACTGCTCCTGCAGCATCGTCTTATAAGGCTTCCAAAGGCAGTGGTGGGTTAGCTGGAAACCCCCCTTCCATGATGTTGCTAACAGTCCCTCTCACCATCCTAGGGAAGATGAGAATTGTAAGCCAACATTTAGAGGTCCGAAGGTCCAAATCTTCCCTTCTGTACATATTCCTGGGACTTCAGTGAGCCAAGAGACTACTGCTATAGAAACTAAGAAACTAACAGTTTTGCGTCCAGACCTCCACCTTTTTGTGCCAATAATAAAATCCATGACATTCTCACTGAACAATTTGTGGTTACATCTGCAAATGTAACTTTTGAATGTGATGTGCAGTATGATGAACACTTTTATCATACTTTTGCAGCTGGGGTTCAGCTCCTTGTTCAGTATACAAATTCAGTAACAACTCCACGTTTCTTGGTGGTGTAATGTGTGAAATCAACAGGAGGCATATAGGACACGCTGGAAAGGCAAGTAATTTATTCCATTATGCACAGATAGGGTGCAGACATTTTTGGCTGTTGGTAGCTCCTCAGACTTTCAGTAGGTATAATGAAGGATGATTTGCAACAGCTGCTTCAATTCTAATTAAGAAGCGCCAGAGAGTTCTTCAGTTTTTGAGTGCTAGAACCTACACAGAGGTTTGTGTGTGTGTGTTTTTCCTGCTCCACTGTTAATATTTCCTAGAAATTAGGATGGCACTTCCATCTCCTGTTAAAATGATGCATCATCTGGATTCATTACCTAACCCAATATGTGGAACATCTTGAGCAGATCCAATTTTGCAGTCGTGCTGGAGACAGCTCAATAAACCTCGGCAGGGCAGAAGAGCCTCTTTGGAGTAATTTAATGCCTATTCTGCAAGTTCTGCAAGAAGTCACGCAATGTGGCTAATAAATATGGATCATCTTTTGACCCATATGAGGAAAGGCTATAATATTTGGAGCTTTTTAGTTCAGAGAAAAGGTGTGTGAGAGGAGACATAATAAAGGCATATAAAATTATACAAGCTGAGGAGAACACCACTAGTGAAAACTCCTTCTCCGCTTCCTCATTATACAAGAACTTGTGGACATCTAGTGAAGCTGAATGATGGAAAACTCAAAACCAACAAAATACAAAACTTCTTTATCATGCAGTGCATACCTAACTGGAGGACCACAAGTTCCCCATTCATGGTTGGAGTAGAATTCTGATTCTTAGCCTTTATTTCCACCAAAGGGACCCAACAAAAGGAAAAGATGCTTTGGCTCTTGCCCTGAGACTTTTTCATCAACTCAGCCCATGGCAGAACCAGGCCAAGGTCCAAAACTGGACCCAGAGGAAGAGTTCTCCAACTCAGGGTCTTCTGAGGTCAAAGGCTTGAGTTCTGAGCAGGAGGTCAGAATGTAGCAAGTAAAAGGTGCGGCATAGACACTCTGGTTGGGTCTGCCCTCCTCTGCTCCCCTCTCTTAATTAACCTCCATCTCCAGGGCCTGTCCTGGGGCATCACTGGGGAACCACCCCATGACATCATCATGGGCCGCCCCTAGGTTTCAGGTTTGGACTCTGAAATTTCAGGGTCTGGGGTGCTCCTGACCTGGCAACCCAACTTGTATCCTTAAGCTAGCTTGAGACCCTCAGGTTGGATGGAGTACACTATCTTGTCACCAGGCCTAAAGTAATATTTAACAGCCAGTCTGGTCAGCTTCTGCAAATGGAAGAAAGAGGGGAAAGCATTTTGTTCTTTGAGCTACGCAGTAAAATGTCCTGGGCTGTTCCCAAATGGCTCTTGCTCATTGCAGTTGGCTTGCACTGTGATACAGAACATGCTTTTTGTGGATTGTGCCCAGTAAGTTTTTGTGCTCATGCAATCAAACTAGAAAAATAGTCTAATATAGCTCAGTGCTAGTTACAACAATTGTTCCTTTTATAATTTCAGTAGATGGTGCGAATTGCCTATTTAATTTCATAGGAGTGTTATTAACACATTTTCTAGTGCAATCCCTTCTGTTTTTTTTTTCATTCAATATGTTTTTTTCATACCCGAATGGAGATCCTCATTGTGGGTGGCTGCGGCAATATTTGTAGTAATTATCCTTCTCGGAAGGAAGCCTAGGAAAATAGTCTGGGCCATTACTGTTCTCTTGATAGCTGCCCAAACAGCGTTAAGAAATCAAAACACTTTGCACTGCATTTCGAGCACCTAGTCTACCTAAATAAATTGTGCCTTCCTACACTATCAAAATATGATAGGGTGTCTTACAAGTGTTCTATGTTTCTTACAAATAAGAATTTGAAATGGGTTAAAATTGTGCGGTTTTGAGATTAGACAAAATGCTCTGCATCCTTACTCAAGAAAATGGCTCTAAAGAAGGTTTGGGGAGCTGGATTTAGTACTCCAACTCCCATGAGCTCTGGCTTAGCATGGTATATGGTCAGAGATGATGAGAGCTGTAGTTCAACAGCACCTGGATCCAATCTGATCTAAAAAATATGCATTCTTTCTTAAATCCTGTGGGTTGAAAAGTTTATGTAGGATCATAGAGTTGGCAGGGACTTCAGAGGAGTCTGATCTCTTATCAATGACACAAATCCCACTATTACAGCACCCCTAATAGGTGGCCACCAACCTTCTTTTTAAAAACTTTTAATGAAGGAGAGTCTGCTGTCTCCTGAGAAAGGGCCTTTCTACTATCAAACTGTGGGAGAAACAAACCTGTGGACAAACAAAGCTAACAAATGTGTATTCTTGCTGGTTAGTGTTAAGTTGTGGGTGAACATATCAGACGACACAGCGATTCTTCAGACAGCTCTTGTTTATTCACAGAACAGAACAGAACAGAACAGAACAGAAGGGTTCGGCCAACCTGCTTATATAGAGCTCAACTACAAAGCAACAGTAACAACTTTCTGTAACTATCCAATCACTGAACGTCCCTTTCAATTCCTTATTTGCATATGCGGACTATCTACAGTATCCCCCTGCTGGCCCAGGGTGAGAACTTCAGCACATAACAGTTAGCATGAAAAGGGACCAAGTCCACAGAGCTGGATTGCTGATAGACCACAGAAATACAATGGGAAGAGAGGTCTCTATGTGATATATAGTACTTCCTGTTTCTCTCTTTCTGTGATGGCCTGGGAATCTGATTCAGAAGCTGGATCTGAGGAGTCCCAGCCTGCACAGGAGTCCCTGCCTCCAGGGCCGGCTGAGCTGGGGCAGGGGCTTGAATCTGAAGGGCCTGCACCTGTGCCGGATCCTCAGGAGCAGACACCAGATGCATCCACTCTGGCTCCGGAGGTGATTGAGGATCCATTGCCTGCAGGTGTGCCTCTCCCAGCCCTGTCAGGGGAAGGTGAAGCTGCCCCTGGGTCCAGTAACCCTCCAGCCTCTCCTGAGCTGCAGAAGCTCAGGGTAGAGAGGCGGAGGGAACTGGGTTCTCCCAGGAGGAGTGCTCGCCTCCAGGCCAGGAGAGGCAGGTCTCCTGGGGGCCGGGACCGCTCCTGGCCTCAGAGAACATAAAGGCCAGTCAGCCCAGTCACAGGTTGTGGGAGCAACGACGTTGGAAACCTGTTTCTGACAGCACCCAGACCTGTTTCTCCGGAGTTCCCGACCACGCCTGGCTTCTTGCTTTGGACCCCGCTTCCCCCTTGGTGGACAGTCTCCAGATCCTCGGCCCAGGACCGGACTTTGACCATGCCTCATGGTACCCCCCCCCCCCCCGGGACCAGCACACTTTCTTTGGCCAGCCATGAGAGCAGGTGTGCACAGTGCTTGCTTCAGTTCAGGCAAATGGCTGAAGCTGGTTATACTATAAATTGAAGTATCTTACCTTCATAGATTTGCTGCTGCCTTTGCTGTGAACCAATGCACGATTATAAAGTAAGTAAATCTTATTGTTAAACTTGCTTTACAAGTTGCCTGATTCTTTGTTAAGTGGTGTAAGAAGGGGAAAGGCAGCTTACTTCATAGCTGGGCTTGCTGAAAACAAGGTTTTACAGCCTAATTCCTATGCTTTTAATTTGGCAGCCAAGGATGAGATTTTGAAACTCACACACCTGGGCACCTGGAGGGATAAATTGCAATTATTGTATCCCCCTCCTACCAATTAAAACCTATCCCACATGAACAGTTCATAACACCAGGAGCTCTTCCTAATGTTTCTTCTATCTAGACTTATTCATAAGACAAAATAGACTTATCCTCCATGATTTTGCAACATTCAGCTTTGTTGGATGGCCCTGGGTTAAAGTATTATGTGAAAGGGGCAAAAGCTTCTCTCTGTGCTCCTTTCTCCACTGATCCTCAACAGAGAGGCACAGCCAGGGGCTCCAGAGTGCAGCTCGCCATTCCCAGTATCTGCCACCTAAGGCAGTTGACTCACTCTGGCAAAGGGTAGGACTGTCCTTGCATGCGTTCTCTCTCTCTCTCTCTCTCTCTCTCTCTCTCTCTCTGTGTGTGTGTGTGTGTGTGTGTGTGAGGTACACTTGAGAGAGCAAGAGAAGGGATTGTAATTGGCTTTTGTGCTGAAGTAGAATAATTGATGTTCTTTGGATTCATAGTAGATGAGCTGAAAAGTGAAGCAACTCAAATGAATAACATTAATGAGAAAATACTGTATTAGTAGCCTGCCTACGTAAGATAATTAATATAATTTTCAGCAAAAGACTTTTCCTAAGAAAGGATTCTAATTAAATTAAATGTCACTCAGCCTAGCTTTCCATCTTGCCAGTTTACCAACTAATAGCTAACTTATTATGGAAAGGTTTTGACAATTCCTTGCATAGCGATTAGTGAACAGCTCTTTTTTTCTTTCACACTTTAAAAGTATTATCCAGTTTCTTCTTACTTCAGCTATTTTCCTATCTTATATCACAGCATTTTGTGTTTTCCCCTTCTTTTTAATCACTTTGGCGCTCTTTTTAATTCTGTGAAGTTATAAAATCAATAAACTAACTCACTATAGCTCAGTTGATGGGGCACGATACTCTTAATCTTAGAGCTGTGAGTTTGAGCCCCACACTGTGCAAAAGATTCCTAGATTACATTATTTTAGACTGCTCTTTAATTGTGTATTTAAAATGTTTAAAATTTGTTTTAAACTTTTTTAATGTGTTTTTTTTTGGGGTGGGGGCATTATTCAGCTGTTTCTGCTTATATTTTGATTATGTATTTTTTTGTTTTTATGTTTTAATTTTATCTTGTGAACTGTCCTGGGACCTGCAGGTGTTGTTGTTGTTTAGTCGTTTAGTCATGTCTGACTCTTTATGACCCCATGGACCAGAGCACACCAAGCACCCCTGTCTTCCACTGCCTCCTGCAGTTTGGTCAAACTCATGCTGGTAGCTTCAAGAACACTGTCCAACCATCTCGTCCTATGTTGTCCCCTTCTCCTTGTGCCTTCCATCTTTCCCAACATCAGGGTCTTTTCCAGAGAGTCTTCTCTTCTCATGAGGTGGCCAAAGTATTGGAGCCTCAGCTTCACGATCTGTCCTTCCAGGGAGCACTCAGGGCTGATTTCCTTAAGAATGGATACGTTTGGTCTTCTTGCAGTCCATGGGACTCTCAAGAGTCTCCTCCAGCACCATAATTCAAAAGCATCAATTCTTCGCTGATCAGCCTTCTTTATGGTCTAGCTCTCACTTCCATACATCCATACATCACTACTGGGAAAATACATCACTACTGGGACCTGCAGGTATAGGGCAGTACATAAAATTACTAATAATAATAGGTGGCCCTTGGGGTCCTTTCCAACTCTACAGTTCTATGATTCTAAATGATAACTGATAACTAAATGATAGACCAACTATCTGCCGTTTGTAATATCTGGGTACCTGTGATTGTGAAGCACAGCACATTTTGAATTATGTGGGTTAATCTGTAAAGTCTGTAGGCATGAGGATTAGATTAAATCACCCCAATCTGGAGATCTGTCTGGACACAGGAGCTTCAACCAACCAAATAGATTCCAGAAGCACTTTAAGAGTGACAACAGTCGACTTGTGCTAACTTGTGTGTACGTGCGTTTGTTGCTAAAATGAAAGGGACACTACAGCATCTTGTCTCAGGGGATTTGTGGATCCTGTCCTATGGTTCCATGCCGATAGTCTGCACTACTGTATTAAAAGCATGAATCATGATATGTGTGCCTTTCAACCCATTCTGCCAGGAAGCTTTATTTTACAACAGTGCTTAGGATTCCTCCATCTCTCCCCTCTCCTCTCCTCTCCTCTCCCTCCACCCCATCCCACCCCCCACCTTCCAAAACATCGATGCAGGAGATAAAAGGCGGACAAAAAGGTCATCCAGTTCTCCAAATTAGCAGGATGAGAGATGAAATCCTGCAAAATGTAATTAATGGTCTGGTTGCCAAATGAGAGCTGAACACAAGTAATTGAGAAAAGCACATCACCAACACTTATCTGGAATCAGCCAGACACCATTTAAACAAGCACTCTGAGCTTTTCAGCAGGCTTCCAAGTACAAGAGCCACAAAGGATTTGGAACGCCTTTCCAAAACCGAACCTCACAAAATTATCTGCAGATAACATGTGCAGCACTTAAAACTTATTCACACTGAAGTGGGGGATCTGCGTTTGGGTTCTACCACTCAGATTGCAGGTGGGGAGCGACATCAACAAATGCTTCTCTACAGAAAAATAATGAGGTCTGATATAGTCTCTATTTTGACAGTCTACTTTACTATGCATAGAGATTTGGTATTTTGTTGTTGAAGGATCATTCATTCATATGAATACTAGAACCCTGGGCTATCCAATGAAGACGAAACTTTAATAATTCGGGACAGATGAAATAAAGTGCTTCTTTTTGTAGGTAAAAGGTAAGGTAAAGGACACCTGGATGGTTAAGTCCAGTCAAAGGCAACTATGAGGTTGCGGCGCTCATCTTGCTTTCAGGCTGAGGGAGCTGGCATTTGTCCACAGACAGCTTTCTGGGTCGTGTGGCCAGCATGACTAAACTTCTTCTGGTGCATGGAGGACCGTGACAAGTGCCAGAGCACACGGAAACGCTGTTTACCCTCCCACTGCAGTGGTACCTATTTATCTACTTGCATTGGCATGCTTTCAAACTGCTAAGAAAAGTCATCCAAAATGGCGGCCCTAAGAGCATCATATTATTTCCCTGAGCTGATTTATATTTCCTTCTCAGTGTACCCTTTCATATGCAGTGGAACAACTCAGATCCAGTAACCAGTGCAGGATCCTGTCCACTGAGTGTGCCAACAGGTGCTGGGATGGCCATTTAGTTGGCTCTGATGCTCACCAAAGTCAGCACACCAAGTCTCCCTGAACCCCCGGAACCTGAGCCCACCTATTATGCAGGTGGGAGGAAGTAAGTACCTGGAACCAAACTTCTAATGTTCCAAACAGGTGATCAGGAATATCAAATAGCAGATTAACAAAAGCTTATTTCTGCACATTGTATTTCAGCAATCCCACTGCACATTTATTAGTGTAGACATGCCTCACTGAATGTGAATGTTTAATTCCCATTTGCCAGTTTCTTCCAGATCTTTATTATAGTAACCACCAAAATATATTTCAAAGCTATCTGGGGATTTTTAATTATTGTTTTAAACTTGTAATAATAAATGCTTGCTGCTATTTTCCCTCCCTTTCTTTCAAAGCAATGACACACAACTAATTGAATTCACCATTTGAGTTTGGGATAGTCACCTTCTGGCACACGGCTTTCAAGAGGTTACTCTTGTTTAAATGAAAATTATTACCGAGCATAAAACCCAGACACAAATGACACACCACCTTTTCACCGTTCCAGGATGATATGTGGGCAGATTTTCTGACATGCAACCCTCCAACAGCTGTCTGATCGTTTAATCTGATGCATATGCTCCATCTAATCTCTCACCATGGCTAGAGAATATGGAACTGCAAACACTTTTTTGCCATGCACATTCTGCAGACTGGAATGTCCTCCTCTGAGTCAACAAAATATTTTTATATACATTTTGATGCATCTGTTTATGAAATCTAATGCAATTGATTGATGATTTTTTGTATATATAAAAAAATGCTACGTAGTGTACTGTGTAGGTGTATACTGTAATCTGATCACAAGGCATCCAAATGTTAGGTAAATGTGAGGCACCCCTTATTTCTATTCATTTAATCAATTAAGTGTCTGTTCCTTTGATACAAATCTCCTTTTAAACTCTCACAAGACCAAAATTCTCCAGTCTAGGATTATTTAAATTGATTAGGAGATCAGTGGGCAAATGTTAATTTGCGTGTTAAAAGATCAGCTCTGCCAACTCACTTGGAAGCAGAAGTCAAATGCAACGGCTGATATTATATAAGTATTGGAACATTTAGAATTGAAGGCTCTAGATATGGTGAAGCTCTAGAAGAGTACAGGCAAGATGTTTTTCACTTCTAGCTAGGCTTTTGAACTCAGAAGAAGTGACTTAGATTGTCTAGTTCACACTAACCATACATTTGGCTTATTTTATGTATTTTATTAATTGTATTTAAGCTATCTATATACTAATCTATAATCAAAGTTTCTAAGCGGTGTACGTAAAAATGGAAAAGCATACTGTCTGAAGCATTCTGGTGTGCAGGTTCCTGATTTCAGGTGGTGGCTTTTCAATTTGCCATCTTGAACCTTTTAGCCATATATCTAGGTCAGAACAGTTGGGACCAATCAGTAATATGTCCGGAATGATACCACCAGCTGCTGCCATTTCACTCTGTGCTACCAATTGCCGCCTGTGGCACCAACAGCTGCAGGACATTAATTTTAAAAAAGCCAATTGCACAGTGACACCCACTTAGGGTGGCCAGAAGCAAGTGAGGACAGGGCTCTTGGACCATTCCAAGGGAAAATGGGGTTCAATAGAGGAGTGCACTTTTGTTGTGCCCAGATTTCACTTCCCCAAGAATCCTGGGACCCAGAGAGGCTGAATATGACTATCACAAAGAGGAGGACAAATTTTCTTGGATCATGAAGGTATGCCCAACTATTTCAGCTTACAAAGACAATCCCATTTATGCACACATACAAATAGAAATCGAATGGGCAGAGAACATTTAGAACAAGGCAGATAATCTGATAATTAATAGTGATTGCCTCTTTCCCATCTTAAGTCACATCAGGGGGAAAGGCGGGGCATAAATAAATTAATAACAACAATAACAATTTCTAAAAGGATTCCACGAAGTCACCACTAGGAAACAAATGAAGAAGTAGAGTTGTACATTGTTATATGAATGGAATGCGTTCCAGGAGTTCTTTTGATTCCTGGAACCATTTGAAAACCAAGGCACGGCTTCCAATTGGCTGCAGGAGCTTCCTACAGCCAATCGGAAGCCACGCCGGACGTTTGGCTTCCAAAAATCATTCGAGAACTGGAACACTAACTTCCGGTTTTCAGTTGTTTGGGAGCCAAAACGTTTGGCAACTAGGCCGCTTGTCAACCAAGGTACGACTGTATTCTGTGAGCTTGTTGTAAACCATAATCTTCAAAGATTACAGTATACAACAAAATAACCAGTAGGGGAAACACTCATGAAAATTGCCAACATGAGCATTAAAAAAAAAAAAGTACAGGAAAGAATCATGGAGAGGAGACTGGATTGATTCTATGATTACTCCCTGTAGCTGTATGGAAAAGGAACAGAGCAGAGTGCAAGTAGAACATACCAGGTTCAGCCCCTGGAACCTCCACTTCAAAAAGGATTAGTAGCAGGTGATGAAGAACTTTGCTTGGAATATTGGAGAGCTGCAGCCAAGCAAGAGTAGATTAGGCTGGGATAGGTGGACAAATAACCTGGCCTGGACTACATGCACACCACCCATTTAAGAGTCATAGGTTCCCCCCCAAAGAATTCTGGGAACTGAACCCTTAACAGCACCCAGGATCCTCCATGACAGTTAAAGTGGTGTAATAGTTCTTTGTCTTTGCCCATGGAGTTTTCTTGGCAGGGATACTGGAGTGGCTTGCCGGTTCCTGCTCCAGGTGGATCACGTTTGGTCAAAACTCTCTACTATGACCTGTCCATCTTGGGTGGCCCTGCATGGCATAGCTCATAGCTTCTCTGAGTTATTCAAGCCCCTTCGCAAGCCCCTTCGCCATGGCAAGGCAGTGATCCAAGACTCCCTGGAAAAGACCCTGATGTTGGGAAAACTTGAGGGCACAAGGAGAAGGGGACGACAGAGGATGAGATGGTTGGACAGTGTTCTCGAAGCTACCAGCATGAGTTGACCAAGCTGCGGGAGGCAGTGGAAGACAGGAGTGCCTGGCGTGCTCTGGTCCACGGGGTCACGAAGAGTTGGACACGACTAAACGACTAAACAACAACAATAGTTCTTTAACTGCATGGTGTGGATGTGACTTGTGGCTCTGCCCCTCCCCCCAAACCAGGATTTTAGCTTTTGCAAGTCTAGCTCTCTGGAATCATTTACCAGTTGATATCACACCGACACCTAATAAGGATAGTGAAGAAACAGTTCCCAGCATTCTTTGGGAGGCGAGGAACATGCTTTGAATTTGCTCTGGGGGTATGGTGTGTACATGGCCAAAATATCTTGCCTCTAGAGGGCAGTGCTTGTCAAGCTGGAGAATGGGCTTTCCCCACCTCTTAGACCTTCATCTTTTCTCCATCAGATTTCAAGTCTCTAGCACATAGCAAAGAAGGTGAGTCCTGCAACTGCTTCCATTAGGAAGGATAAATTGTCCCCATTGCAAATCGATCATTTGCCCTTTTTTCTATACATGTGAATTATGCACCACCTTCTCTTTTGGCAATGTGTGTCCCGTAAGTGGCTTCTAGCCCTGTTCAGAAAGCCTCATCTTTTCCCAGGCATATAAATTTCAAAAACATGTTTGAGTTCTTAATTTTTTCAAGAAAAATCCCCCCCCCCATAGTTCACAAACAAATAACAGTAACAACCTCGACAAGCTGCAGTGTGTACATTGGGTGCATTTACATTGTGTTTGAGGCCTTTTTGTCCATGGACACTTCTGGTTTCAAATTCAGTCTGACGTTGGGTTTAACTGGTGTTTGATTTTATACACATGCTGCCATTTAACTTTTTGGTTTACCTGCTTTTAAGTCTTCTTAGATTGTTGATGCTTTGTTTTATTTTTGATAATATGTTTTTATCACTAACATGGGCTGCTTTAGGGGGAAGTATGGGATATAAATATTAATAGCAATGGTATTGTTATTAATGATCTAAAAAGGAACTTTTATTATCAGGCCTCTGTACAGAGAGCCAGTGTGGTGCAGTGGTTAAGAGCGGTGGACTCGTAATCTGGGGAACCGGGTTCGCGTCTCTGCTCCTCCACATGCAGCTGCTGGGTGACCTTGGGCCAGTCACACTTCTCTGAAGTCTCTCAGCCCCACTCACCTCACAGAGTGTTTGTTGTGGGGGAGGAAGGGAAAGGAGAATGTTAGCCGCTTTGAGACTCCTTAAAGGGAGTGAAAGGCGGGATATCAAATCCAAACTCTTCTTCTTCTTCTTCTTCAAACTCTCTTAAATAAATATGTTAGGAGGAAACCAGGAGATCTGGCATTATGCATACCACACCTTTCCGTGTATAAGACTAGGGTTTTTTTTTACTAACAAATAATGTTAAAAGGGGGGTGGGTAGTCTTATACATGGGAGCAATCTACCCACATTTTCTTAATTTTGAGTCGCCAAAAATAGGGGTCACCTTATACATGGGGGCGTGTTATACATGGAAAAATACGGTATATTGTTTTTAGAAAAATAGAAATGGCAGGTGGGTGAGGGGGAGAAGAGAGGCAGAATCAGAGTCCATGGTATCTTCCTGTCCAGAGCTAAAAGCAGGGGGAGGATTTTAATCAGGGCTGTGATACTGCAGTGGGGGCTAACCATTACCCCTTGCCATTTGTCAGAGTTCAGATTTATTTTTCTTTTAAAGAAAGAAATCACACACCCCACCCTGCCCCAGATATGCTCTGCCTTTGCACCTTTCATTCCGACGAGATGGTTGGACAGTGTTCTCGGAGCTACCAGCATGAGTTTGACCAAACTGCGGGAGGCAGTGGAAGACAGGAGTGCCTGGCGTGCTCTGGTCCACAGGGTCACGAAAAGTCGGACACGACTAAACGACTAAACAACAACAATGTGGAGCCTGAATCTGGTTTACAGGCTCAACAGACCACAGGTGCCTAGACTTCCTTACGTACTTTCCAAAATACGGGACTGACTATCAACCACAGTACTTAGAAAATGTATTTGGCTGAGGGATGCAGGTGTTCAATGGGTTTGGCATCCCCTCACCAGGGTATCTTGTATGCTGGGAAAAGTTTGACCTGCTAAACTACCACCCCACAGCTGTTAAAGGCACAGGGCCTCTGCTAGGAACAACCAGCAGCAGCAAAAAAAAAAAAAAAAGGGGGGGGGGGAGGCAGCAGCCGTACCTGTTGCTTTTAATTAGAGACCAACAGCTCAAGGCTCTTACGTGTGCTTTAGAAAGTGAATGGAGAGCAGCCATTCTGGAATTGTCATGCTGAGACCCATCCCATTAAAATGGTGCAGCTCTTTCCTTTCACTGTTAGCAAATCTACAGTGGACCTCATGTATTTGGTCATTCCAATAAACCTCCGTTTTTGAGGGGGCCGCCGCCGCACAGTTGGTTACCAAATATAGATGTGTAACACTTGGATACTGCTTGTAGTTCTTAGGTAATCTTCTTCAGTCAAAGGATTATGAGGGCTTAGGAAATAAAGCAGCAGCCTTTCACCTGCCCAGTGGCTCGCTGCGGTCTCTTGCTATGGCGCTGCTTTCATTTGTTTCAAACAGGAAATGTCTCTGCCACAAGATGCCTCGCATGACACGCAGTGAGCTTTGAGGAGAGAGGCCTGGCTAATCAAGAGATTAGGTACCTTTTAAACACAGGTGCTGTAAAACGAGCCTTCCATAGGAAACCCACACTTTGCAAACAGGGTGGGTACCAGTTTTTTTGGAGAAACTCATAGATTTTTGCACGTCAGACTGTCAGAGACAGAACAAATTATTTTGGGGGTTTCTGGCCTTGCAATATTGTTTAACGGGCCCCTTGTGCATTTACCCACACAACTGCATACCTCACTGCCTGTAAATCATCAGTGGTAGCCAGGGCTGGCCTGTCCATCAGGCAAGGGGAGGCAACTGCCTCAGGCAGCAGGATCCACAGAGGTGGCACAGCCAGCCTCCAAGGTACACATTGCTTGCTGTCAGTGCCACTGCTGTGCCCAGGGCACTCATTGGAGCCTGCAGAGCACTCCTTGGAGACTGGATCTAACTCCTCCTTGGGAGCCCCCCTCCAATGCTGCCTCCACAGCGGCCTCTTGGTGAAAAGAAGGTACAGTCATACCTCACGTTACGTCCGCTTCATGTTACGTTCTTTCAGGTTACGTCCTGTGGCAACCCGGAAGTACCAGAAAGGGTTACTTCTGGGTTTCGCCGCTCGCGTATGCGCAGACGCGCAAAATGACATCACGCGCATGCGCAGAAGTGGCGAATCGTGACCTCACACGCGCAGATGCGCCGCTGTGGGTTGCGCTCTTTTCATGTTGCTAATGGGCCTCTGGAACGGATCTCATTCGCAACCAGAGGTACCACTGTCTCTACCCATGGTGAGGCTTGCCCTCAGGGGTCCCTCAGGCTCTGTACCTGCCCAGTGTAATTCAGATTAGAATCATAGAATCATAGAGTTGGAAGAGACCACAAGGGCCATCGAGTCCAACCCCCTGCCAAGCAGAAACCACCATCAGACCACTCCTGACATATGGTTGTCAGGAGTGCCCAGAACTGGACACAGTACTCCAGGTGAGGTCTGACCAGAGCAGAATACAGTGGCACTATTACTTCCCTTGATCTAGATGCTATACTCCTATTGATGCAGCCCAGAATTGCATTGGCTTTTTTAGCTGCCGCGTCACACTGTTGGCTCATGTCAAGTTTGTGGTCAACCAAGACTCCTAGATCCTTTTCACATGTACTGCTCTCAAGCCAGGTGTCACCCATCTTGTATTTGTGCCTCTCATTTTTTTTGCCCAAGTGCAATACTTTACATTTAGGCCCGTTCCACCCCACAACGGCCTTTGATTCCCAGTTGAACTGCCAGCTAAGGTTGATTTGATTCCCTTCTTGTTCTTCTCTCAGCCCTGTTCTGGTGTTGATCTTTATTCTCCCCCACTTGTTCCTGATGTGGTAAGAATAGAGGTGAATTCTTACCATACTGATGTAGATCTTCACTCACCCCTTCTTCCCTGGTGGGAGGGAGGTGCCATTTTGTGGTTTGCCTCAGGTGCCAAAATGTCTTTAGCCCTGGTGGCCGCACCCTGGGGGAAGAAATGGTGAGGGGCAGAGAATAGGCAAATGGTTGTGAGAGAAAGAAAAAATAACAGCATATACTAACCATGGTATAGTATATGTGGGGGCGGGGGAGCTCTTTGTTACTTATTGCTCCTGCTTGGAATACGTTACATTCTGTTTATAATTATATATAAACTGTTTTACTTCTTTTTAATTGTATTATTACATTGTTGTAACCCACTCTGAGAATTTACAGCAGAGGGCAGGGAAGAAATCTGAAAGTTCGATAAAATAAATATGCTCGCTTACTTGCAACACACTCTGTGGGCAGGGCTGGCCCTCCATTTAGGCTGATTTTGGGAATAGCAAATGGTTAGTTATTTAATGTATTATTGTTGTGCTGCCAGAGCGAGGCATACACGGGGACTTTTATTTTTATTTTGCTTTGAATGCCAAAATAATGTGACCATCCTTGAGAACTAAGCACTTTGACATTAATGTGCATATTAATGCCATTAATGTGCATATTAAAATAAATATGGGGGGCAGTATACCTAGGAAGGAGCTTAGCCCTCCCCTCCGCGGATGTGGCTCTGAAATCCGCGGATGTGGCAGGTGCTGAAATCCTATTTTATCTGAGCTTCTTGCAAGTAACCTGCTCTCTTGTCAGAAACTTTAAATAATACTGCCAAGGACTCAAGGAAATATGTAGTTCAGTTTAATAAGGAAATAGTAGAGGCCAACAGGAACGAGCTTCAAATAGGCTGTGGGTAGGGAGCTATTGTGAGGACATCCACCAGCTTGGCGGAGACACTGCCAAGCTAAAGCTTTAGTTTTTCTTTTTTTAAAACCATAACTATGATAATATATGGTGACCAGATGCAAAATTAATAGTTGTGCATTAATAGTTGTGTAGAAGAGGACACTTCAGTAGGTTCAGCACAGTGCTGGCAAACTAAAGTGGTATCATCCAGATAATCGCTGACCACTGCCCATGGCTGGGGCTGATGGGAGTTGTAGTCCAACAGGATCTGGGGGTCAGCCTTGTTCTCGATGTTGTTGGACTTGAGATCCTATCAACCCCAGCCAGCACAGCCAGTGGTCAGGATAATGGGAACTTTAGTAGCAGAAGCCACATCTGGAGGGTCCCAGGTTCCCCACCCCTAGCATAGTGTGACAAACCACACCTGCTGAAATTCTGCCTTCCACACAACTATTAGGGGTGCAGGAGTCCTGTCCTATTTTGCCTCTGGACACCCCTAGCTTCTTCATTATTGCACCCCCAGTGAGCTTCGTGGCTGAGTGGGAAATTGAACTCTGGGCTCCCTGATCCCAGTCGGACCCTTTAGCTACTGCGTCACATGGGTTGCCAGTGTAGAAAATGGAATATACGATAGCTTGCCACTCAAGGTTGGGTAAAGCTTCATCTGAAAATTCCTCTTCTACAAATGGCACAGGAACTTTCAGTCTTTCTCCCTAGCGCCAATGCTAGCTAGGGTTTCGGCAAATGAGCACTGACTGCCACCTCAGTTTGCTCAGTTCGACGGCGTCAAAGGATTAAGGTGCTAACGGATGGCACGTGTATTAGATCATCTCGCCTTCTAATCAGCATTACTGTGCACTCTGATTCCATCTCCCACATGCAATCGCTCAGTGAAGGGGGCTGGACTAGCTGGCTGGCAGGCAGGCAGATACCCATAGGAGAGTTTCTTCTTTCTGAACATTGTTGAAGCTTCAGAATTTTAAGGGTGTTAGGTGGACTTGACTTCACTTGGATTCTTTCCATTTCCCCCATTTTTATTATATGGATTTAGCATCTAAAAAATGTATACTTATTTATTTGGAGTATTTATACTCCACCTTTTAATCGCATGATCCTCAAGGCAGCTTGCCGCAAGTTCAATAATACAAAACAAAAGGTGGGGAAAGCCCCCTTTTTGATTGCTCGTTTTTATTTGGGTCAATTGCGAAGCCTCTTTCTGAGCCCTGCTCTTTGGTTGCATCTAAGCATCTCAGCCAATTGATTGATATCAATCAGAGCAGTTCAGCCAGTTGAAAGCTAGGGGGGCCTCTGTTTTCCTGACACCTCTGTGACATTGTGGCATTTCAGCCAACCATAGTTTCACCACCACAGCCTTCCCATGTGCTGTGACAAAGAAATTTTCAAGCTGGGCAGACTCCACCCCCCCCCAACATGATTCCATACCTTTGCTTGGTACAGTGGTACCTCGGGTTACATACGTTTCAGGTTACAGACTCCGCTAACCCAGAAATATTACGTCGGGTTCAGAAGTTTGCTTCAGGATGAGAACAGAAATTGTGCTCCGGTGGCACGGCAGCAGCGGGAGGCCCCATTAGCTTAAGTAGTGCTTCAGGTTAAGAACAGTTTCAGGTTAAGAACGGACCTCTGGAACGAATTAAGTACATAACCTGAGGTACCACTGTACTTTTGTCTACTTTGTCCGTGTAGCCTTAAGAGTCAACAAGAGGATTGCTTTATGTTAGTAAATCTAACATTCAATTTCAATGTTGCGGCTGTGAGTCTCTGTAGTTTAGATCCACTACAGACATTTATAAATATGCATGCATTTATTAACTACACTTGTAAATGTTTCTTCTCCTAGAGAGGAGGAAGTAACATATTACAAACACAAATATTTGTTCGATATCGTTCCTTTCCATGTTTAGAATGTAAACTGCAGTAGCCACTTGCAACTCGAAAAGTGTTTGCTATCTGTGATAACTTCTTGAGCTTGCAACATGCAAATGCCAACTTCTTTAGACAAGTCAGTAGAGCATGAGACTCTTAATCTCAGGGTCATGGGTTCAATCAAGCACCAAGTTTGGCAAAAGATCCCTGCATTGCTGGGGGTTGGACTAGATGACCAACTCTACCATGCTATGCTTCCATGAATTCCTGCTGCAAATCTTAGCTTCAGTGCTAATGCTTTTATGAAAAGGCACCTGGTTTAGCTGCATAAAATGGGAGCCTGGAGAGAAATATAATTAGGGAGAGTAACAGTACTGTGATTTCTCCCCTATATATTAGGAAATAGTCTTACAAAGAGCAGAATTCTATTTATGTACTTTGTGGGGTTGTTGCCAACCAGGGGTTGCTTTAGCAAATTGTGTAATTCTATAATCTACAGCTGAAATACCAGCTGGCTTCTAGCTTTCCTACGGTGGAGCTTTGCCTATTTCAGCTGGTAATCCGGAAGCAAACTGCAGACTGGATTTACAGTGCCAGGTCACACAGGGATCTCTTGCTTTTCCCTTCTCTTAGAGGTCATTTCCCTTGGCAAGCAACCCTTGTCGCTTGCCCTGTCCATGTCTAAAAAAAGCAGCTGTGATTTGGGACTCCTTCTTCAGATGCATTTCTCCACTGCTGGTAGGAAGGACCAGGAGTCCACCTGTCTTTCTGGAGCTCAAGGAATAAGCCTTTAAAGTGTAAATACTCCTAGCCTGAAACCAGATCAGGAGCATTTACATCTTAAAGACTTATGAAGGACCTTGGGACATTCATGGACACTTTGTGCCTCAGCATGGGGAGATGTGGGTTGGTTTCGGTGTTCTTAAGCCTTGGGTCTGCAGATGTTACTGGACTGCAACTCCATCATCCTCTACTAGCCTAGCCAAATGGTCAGGAAAGATGGGAGTTGTAATTCCACATCTAAGGTTGAAGAACATTGGGTTAGTTCAAGTTGTTTTGAATTCTTTTCAGCAGTCATGGAATTCTTTTATGCCTGGTTTAGAGGTTACCATAGCCCTATGGAGAGCTGCTTTCCTACAGCTTGATCCCACAATGCTCATCTAATATTTCAAGACCATAATCATTTTGAAACCTTCCCAGCTACTGGCAGAAGGAGCTCTGGGTTCACTTTTTTAAAAAGGCACTCTCCACTTCTTTTATCCACCAGTTGAGTTCCTGTGGCATCATGGGCTTGGGAGCATTCCACCTGTTCAGAGGTTTCAGCTGTCAGCACACAGGTCTTGAGCACAGATTGGGTTGTGACAAGATACAGAGAAAATGAGAGTCATTGCTATTGCAGTCATCAGCTGTTTGGTTTCTGTCTCTAGTGAATGAAGTGAATGGGGAGGTGGCGATGGCCACCAACGTGGATACTAGCCATGATTGCTATGCTCTACCTTCAATGTTGGAGGCAATATTAGGGTTGCCATATTTCAAAAATGAGAACACCCCAAAAGTCCAGGATAAACTGCTGCCTTTTGGAAACTCCCCCCAGACATCAGTTCCGCCTTTGAATTCCTGGTAATGTATGGCAGCCCTAGGCAATTTTGGTGCTATTGGCCCTTTAAGATTCGTTTATGGAAATGGATTCCAGTGTTTCTCAACCTGTGGGTCCCCAGATGTTGTTGGACTACAACTCCCATCATCCCTGAGCTCTGGCCTTGCTAGCTAGAGGTGATGGGAGTTGTAGTTCAACAACATCTGGAGACCCACAGGTTGAGAAAGGCTGGGTTAGACCCTCGGAAATAATGAGCTTCCATACAGCTGTCTCCCGTTAAGGCTTCAAGGCCGGTGTCACAAGGTAATTGCTAAGTTCCCATAAAACCTGGATTGGTGGGAGCTCTCAGCAGCCAGCCAAGCCGAAGTCAGTGTCCATTTGGGCTTTTGACAGTATCTTGTTCTGTTGCTCAGCCTACTGAGATTTAAGTGTAAGCGTTTATGTTAATTAGCTGGGTAAGTTAGTGTTTGTTGTTTTCTTGCCTGTTTTAATCTGGGTAATTGTTTGGAGCTTTTCTCTCTTGTAGAGTTTTGCTTTAGTAAAGTCTGTGCATGGTTTTATGGAATTTGGTCTGGTTTGAGTTCCTGAACCCTTTAATTTTGACCACGCTTTTTGGAGCAAAGGTCATCCACCACAGCAAGATGCCTCTAAATATCAGCTCCCGTGAATCACAGGTAGGGAGAGTGCGGTTGCACTCAGGTTCTGCTTGCGGGCTTTCCACAAGCATCTGGGTGGCCACTGTGAGAACAGGATGCTGGACTAGATGAGCCTTTGGGTTCTTCATATGTTCAACTCCAGGCCCACTAGATGGTATTGACCACTTGATCATTGGATTGTTAGTCCTGATAATGTACCATTTCTCCACACCCACTCCAGAAGGTAGAGGAAAGTGCGAGCTAACAGGTTTTTCAAGAACAAAGTGTGCTATGCTATACTTTGGGAGCTAAGTGGCCTCAAGGGAAGGAACTCATTCTCCAAGGGCCATGAACTTGTTGCACCCATGACCTCTGTCAACAGCCAGATAGTCATACATATGGCATTTTGTGCAATGCACTGAATGGCTCCTACAACCCTGATGGCTTTCTGCTTGCATACCTATTATTGTTTAGCGTTAGTTTACCTGGGAGCATGGAATTTGTTACATCACTAATAGGGGAGGCAAGGTAGTTTGCCCTGGGCTCCTTGCCCCATTGCTGAACTTTCTTCACCACTTAAGTCACTTGTTCTCTTGCTGACACTACCTTCTTCTTATGTAAAAGATTCCAAATCACTACCATCATCTTTATTGCTAAACCCTTAAGCTACAAACATCTATTTTAAATAGCAGTATTGCACCCAGTTTTGACCAAACTGCGGGAGGCAGTGGAAGACAGAAGTGCCTGGTGGGCTCTGGTCCATGGGGTCATGAAGAGTCGGACACGACTAAACGACTAAACAACAACAACATTGCACCCAGTAATTGAATGGGATGCGGGTGGTGCTGTGGGTTAAAACTAAGCCTAGGACTTGCCGATCAGAAGGTCGGCGGTTTGAATCCCCGTGACGGGGTGAGCTCCTATTGCTTGGTCCCTGCTCCTGCCAACCTAGCAGTTCAAAAGCACGTCAAGGTGCAAGTAGATAAATAGGTACCGCGGGAAGGTAAACGGCGTTTCCATGCGCTGCTCTGGTTCGCCAGAAGCGGCTTAGTCATGCTGGCCACATGACCCGGAAGCTGTATGCCGGCTCCCTCGGCCAATAAAGCAAGATGAGCACCGCAACCCCAGAGTCGGTCATGACTGGACCTAATGGTCAGGGGTCCCTTTACCTTTACCTTTACCCAGTAATTGCAGTTGGCCATATCCTAGCCAAAAGGAAGCAGTCATCTTTTTGATCAGGTGACATCTGTTTTTATGGAAAGAATGCAGTTGCTACTTTGCTCCATCATGGTTTCACCTAGCTAACTTACATGCTTCTATAATGGGTGGAGAGGAAAAGGGGGTCAACAGGAGAGGTGGAGAGAAATGAGAGAGAAGACACAGTTGTGAAATGGACAATACCAGTAAGGTGGAGAAGAGAGAAACGTGAACCTGATAATGGAAGGCAAGATGATATGACAGGGCAGGTGTTGGGGGAAAGTAATATGGTCAGAGCAGAGACAGGAAGATGATCCTGGCTTCACTTTGGTAGACTGGAGTGAAGTTACATTCGGACCCCAGACAGATGGAAAGTAGGTAGCTCATTAGTAACACCCGCACTTCTTCTGGCTCAGCTGGCATGAAGGACACTTTAAGGGCTTAAAGGTCCAGGCAGGCATTTAGTGGAATGCATTTGTGGTAGAATGGCTACCTTAATTATTTCAGCGACTTTATTGCCTGGGGTGCCCTAATTCACTACAGAGCAAAATGTAACATTCAATGCCAACATGCATCGTATTTTTGCCTCCCCTGGAAGCACCACTTCCTAGATTTTTGTTATTCCCAAAGTTATGAATCGCACCTAAAATTAATTTGATCTTGTTTTTATAACCCTTGTCTGCTTTGACCAGCTTCAGCCCTTTCTCACGTACCTCCTGTTGGTTAAAATGTACACAAACAAGTCAACCAGAGGGTGAAGCTGATGAGTGGAGCTTATTCGAAAAGGCGAATGGCTTGTTTCCTTGCTCCAAAGGTCCCATCCACTTAGGGCCCCCTGTGCTGCAAGAGCTATCCTCATGCAAAAACTACACCAGCATGCCAAACCATTTTTAAAGGCACAGCTACAGGGACTAGCTGAAAAACTAACAACCTTGCTTCTCTTCTCTATGAAGCAGGGAAATGGCATTGTCTTGGCTTTAAGGTTGCTTCAGTTGACCAGTTTATTAGGCATTCATGCTGGTTTGCTTGTGGGGAGGTTATCTGGCATTGCATCAAACAATTGTTATCTCAGACTTTTAAATGCCTATTCCTTTCGCTTTCCTTCATTGCGTTGTATTTTAAAACAATTAATGAGCACTGAACCATTCTACCTTCCTCCACAGTATATTTTTTTTTAAAAAAAGCTTAAGAAGTAGGTTTTTAAACATAAATAGGCCTAGGTCTGTCTACATCTCCAGCTGTGTGAGAAAAATGAAAACCTCAAATTTCTTAATGAAATTACATGCCTTCTCCCATATACTCTGCATAGGGATTCCACCATCTTGGATCACTGACCAAGTTGGTTGGACCTGATGAGAATTAGGGACCAACAGTCTCTAGGTGGCCACAGATTCTCCACCCCTGCTCTAAGCTCTATCTCTCTTTTAAATCAGAACCAGTGAAGGCGGTGAAGGTCCTGTGTGAGTGCCTGGAGGTGGTTGGAGGATGGATGGCGGCTAACAGATTAAGGTTGAATCCTGATAATACAGGAGTACTGTTTTTGGGAGACAGGGGGCGGGCAGGTGTGGAGGACTCCCTAGTCCTGAATGGGACAACTGTGCCCCTGAAGGACCAGGTGCGCAGCCTGGGAGTCATTTTGGACTCACAGCTGTCCATGGAGGAACAGGTTAATTCTATGTCCAGGGCAGCTGTCTACCAGCTCCAACTGTTACGCAGGCTGAGACCCTACCTGCCCGCAGACTGTCTCACCAGAGTGGTGCACGCTCTAGTTATCTCCCACTTGGACTACTGCAAATGCGCTCTACGTGGGGCTACCTTTGAAGGTGACCTGGAAACTGCAATTAATCCAGAATCCTGCAGCTAGACTGGTGACTAGGAGTGGCCGCTGGGACCACATAACACCGGTTCTGAGAGATCTGCATTGGCTCCCAGTACGTTTCCGAGCACAATTCAAAGTGTTGGTGCTGACCTTTAAAGCCCTGAACGGCCTTGGTCCTGTATACCTGAAGGAACGTCTCCACCCCCATCGTTCAGCCCGGACACTGAGATCCAGCGCTGAGGGCCTTCTGGCGATTCCCTCATTGTGAGAAGTGAGGTTACAGGGAACCAGACAGAGGGCCTTCTGGGTAGTGGTGCCCACCCTGTGGAATGCCCTCCCTTCAGATGTGAAGGAAATAAGCAGCTATCTTATCTTTAAAAGACATCTGACGCCCTGTTTAGGGAAGTTTTTAATATTTAATGCTGTATTGTTTTTAACACTCGGTTGTGAGCCGCCCAGAATGGCTGGGGAAACTCAGCCAGATGGGCGGGGTATAAATAATAAATTATTATTATTATAAGTGTAGTCTCTGTCCTGTGTATTGAGGCAGAACTACAGGGCAGGTGCTACAAGGGAAAAGATTAAAATGAAGTTACTTTGCAATAGAGTCTTGGTGCACAACCAGGAAGCATTTTCAAAAGAGGAAAAAACAGCTGATGTTCTGAATTGGACCCTGTCAGGAACCTGGTCTCTTGGGTCTTAATCCCCATCAAAGCTCTCTTTTGTCCACAGGTACAATTACTGTGTTCTAGTCTGCCATTCTGCTTTGATCTCTTTATGACTAGGTCTCTGCTGGAAAAAAATTAAATGCCAAGCCCGGGGTGTGCAATTGAGTCACTCACTGAAAATAGGCAGGTAGGGATCTTGTCTGTTGTTGGCTGATACCTCATCTCCTGTGAAGTTCAATGAAGGGAAACTAGCTATATATATAAAGCACACCTTAGAAATAATGTCTATTTAAACAAATTGTAAATGAATGTTTACAACTGCCAAAGTAGACTCCAGTGTAGATGTTGCATTCATGATCACTCCATGATCACTAACTGTTGCATATAACGAAAGTGAATCCGAAAGGAAACTTTCTCAAAGAGAAGCACCTGATTCTACAGGTGAGAGAGTTGATGAGGATGCTTCACTATTCTGTAGAAGAGGGAAACTTCTGGTGTTGCAGGAATGTTGGGGGCTGGTGGGCAGGAATAGACACTGCATGTTCTGAAATATTCCTCCTCTTCAGTGCTGTCATTAAGTAATTTTAGACTCTGAATTTAATGATCTCCTGGGGGAAGGGCTCTTTAGATAGTAATGCATATTAAATTCACTTACTGCAAAATGTTGTAAGCTGGCCCTGCAGTGGTTGGGGTCCCTGGGCCTCTGCCACGAAGTCCTACCCTGATGGTACCACTGCTCCTTCTGCATAGAAACTGAAGAGTACACCTTGTGTGTGTGTTTATCTGAAGGAATGTCTGGCTGTGAGTGGAGATGGCAAGGCAAGGAATATTGTAGAGCTGGGAAAGGTACAGAAAACTGGGAATAAAATGATCAAGCGGCTAGAGCAAACCCCCGCCTATGAGAAAACGTCACCACATTTGGGGCTCTCTATTTATATTTTTAAAAGTTAGTATGGGGGTGCAAGATAGAGGTGCACAGTTGACTTGCATATTGTGTGTGGGTTATGTTCGAGGGATGACTCATATATGGAAAAAACACATCTATGCAGTCCAAACGACTTGTAACTTCCCAATGCAAGCATCCTTCCTTTCTGGAGCCAGCTTTTATTTTAAGTTCTCCACCTTGCTTATCAGGATCTGGAAGGCTCCTGCGAGATCTCACGAGGCTGTCTGAGATCTCATGAGAACCTCTCAGAGCCCAGTAAGCAAATCTGAGATAAATCAAAGGCCCTCTTTAGCTAGTGGACTGAAGATATGACAACATTCACAACTCATTGCTTGCAGACATATACTTTATATGGACAAATATAATAATATATTGGAATGTGTTTATAAGATAAACAACAGGTTAAGCCTCTTGGGCTTGCCGATCAGAAGGTTGGCGGTTCAAATCCGCACAATGGGGTGAGCACCTGTTGCTCTGTCCCAGCTCCTGCCTACCTAGCAGTTCGAAAGCACGCCAGTGCAAGTAGATAAATAGGTACTGCTGTGGCAGGAAAGTAAACGGTGTCTCCGTGTGCTCTGGTTTCCATTGCAGCAGAAGTGGTTTTGTCATGCTGGCCACATGACCTGGAAAGCTTTCTGTGGACAAATGCCGCCTCCCTTGGCCTGAAAAGTGAGATGAGCTCCGCAACCCCATAGTTGCCTTTGACTGGACTTAACTGTCCAGGGGCCCTTTACCTTTCTCTTTATATTTGGAATGTGTTTATAAGATAAACTATAGGTTAATAAATAACCATATCTGTTTTTGGAAAATATAAACACTTTATAGGGTTGCCATGTGTCCTCTTTTTCCTGGATGCATCCTATTTTTCAGGGGTAAAATTTCTGTCCAGGTGGATTTTTTTAATTTGCCAAAATCTTGCTGGCTATACTTTCTGGATGGGACATAGACATAACTGATGGCTGAAGACTTGCTTTCCTCATCTCTTTTCCTAACCCCCTCAGCAGTATATCACAGCTTCCATAGCCTACATACAGTAATAATAATAATAATAATAATAATAATAATAATAATAATAATAATAATAATAATAAATTATTTGTACCCCGCCCATCTGGCTGGGTTTCCCCAGCCACTCTGGGCAGCTTCCAACAAAGATGAAAAATACACTAAAATGTCACATATTAAAAACTTCCCTGAACAGGGCTGCCTTCAGATGTCTTCTGAATGTCAGGTAGTTGTTTATCGCTTTGACATCTGATGGGAGGGTGTTCCACAGGGCAGGCGCCACTACCGAGAAGGCCCTCTGCCTGGTTCCCTGTAACTTGGCCTCTTGCAGTGAGGGAACCGCCAGAAGGCCCTCGGAGCTGGACCTCAGTGTCCGGGCAGAACGATGGAGGTGGAGACGCTCCTTCAGATATACTGAGGTATTTAAATGAGAGTTGTCATAGCATCCTCTTTTTTGCTCTTCAAAATATGGCAGCCCTAATTACCTATATCCTAGGCAAGCATATATGAAATTCTAGTTTTTGCCCATATAGTGATATATCTTTTTCTTTTATTTAATTCAATACTTTGAATCAACAATTAAAATTTTAAAAATGCCGGAGCATTTAAAAGCTCTTTCCACACTGGAAAACCCAGTGCAGGAAGAGCTTTTCAGTTCGCCACACTGTATGCATTTAATTTGTGCAATTTCAACTGGCCAGCTGTCAACCATGTAAAACTGAAACTGAGCAAATTCAAGTTTAAAATGTTCAAGTTGTGAGTTGACTGAATTAGGTGTGGAGAATGTGAATAGAAAAGTTTTTTCTCTCCCTTCCTCGTACTGTTAGAATTCACGGCTGAACATTGGAAGATTCAGGACAGACAAGAGAAAGTGGCTGCTAGCGCGAGGGATATGTTCTGCCAGTAGTGTCTGAGGAGGCATGTTTCATTTGTTTATTTATTAAATGCAGTGCTTTTTTCGGGGGGGGGGAGGATGCAGGGGTACGCATACCCCTAAACATTTTGTGAATCTAACAGGAGAAGATTCTCTAGCAAGGTGAATCATCAGTTCCGTTGCTACCCCCAATGGTGGCCTCATTTCCTGTCATGGTGTTTCCTGAGTCTCAGACGGAAGCGGGCGTTTAATGTGTGAAGTAGGAGTTGGAATCTAGCACAGTGATTGGTCAGTTTCATTGTTATCGCCTCTGATGGTGGCTTCCTTTCCTTTCTCTGTGTTTCCTGAGTCTCAGACGGAAGCTTGTTAGTGCACACAACCTCATGCCAATGTGGAAATTACTGTGAGCTGTCAGCTGTATGATATGAGGTAATGCATGTTCTTTGTACCTTTGTCCATTTACTGTATTTATTTTCCCCCGATCTGAACTATAAAACGGTCATTTTCTTGAGTCAAAATGAGAGTACCCCTAAACATTTTTTAAACTGATTAAATGTATAACTTTCCCCTAAGGGAGGCCGGTATGCCTCTGAATGCCAGTTCCTCGGAATCACAGGTGGGGAAAGTGTGGGGGCACTTGGGTCCTGCTTGCAGACTTCCCGTGGGCATCTGGTTGGCCACAGTGAGGACAGGATGCCTGCCTAGATGGGCCTTTTGCAGGGCTCTTCTTAGGTTCTCAGGAATGCTTAATCCTTCTCCTGCCGGTTGCTTCCCCAAGCCACTCCCCAATATGCTTTCCCCTATCGCATTCCTCCCAGCACACATTGGCAACTGGTGTAAAGGTGTCCCGTCCCCCCCAGGGAAATCAACAGGGGAGGGGGTAGTTAGATATTCCAGCTACCTCCGGTCATCCCATTCCAAAGCTGTGTTTGTATTGAAGCAGCAGCCGCTGAGGCTTCAATACATGTATTTGCGTGTAATGCGTCATTTGGTTCTGAAAGCAGCCCAATGCACACAAAAAAAGACCACAAGTCAATTAAATTTTTAAAAAGGTAATGGTTAAAAATAGACATTCCCTTGGTGGTTCTTTTAGGACACGTTGTTACACTCCCTGACAATGCTATGAGATAAACTGTCCTGGTTTACTTATGAGTGACAGCTGGGCAAGCGGTGGTATAGGTGCTGTGGAAATAATAATAATGTGCTCCCGCCAATTTATTTAATTATTATATTTGTATCTCAACCATCTTCCAGGTTGTTTAAGGCAGTGGGCTCAAGGGTTCTCCCATTTAGTTCATTAAAAGCATTTTTATATCACTCTTTAGCCCCCATAAGGCTCCTGGAGCAGTCAGACTTGCTGTGACATGACACAAAAGGAAAAGTGGATTGGGAGGGAAGAGGGCAAAATAAACCCCACTTGTTGTTTTATCCTCACAGCAGCTTTGTGAGGTGGGTTAGGCTGAAAGAGGGAGTGGCTGACACCGCTCCCTGAATGTTGTTGAGTATTGTTGTCCCCAAGAACATCAAGATGCATTTCCATGCCAATCATAAATGAATAATAATTTAATTTAGAGTTTAGGCTACCAGATGGAGTCAGGCTATGGATGGATAATAATGTAAGGAGGAATCTAATTGCCACAAATTTGAACAAACTCTACATCAGTTGCATTTGCCTCTGCATTTAAACTGAAATTGATTTATAATCTTTCTTAAAATTACCGTCAATGCCATGGAGATTTGCATGCTGATTATTTGCATATTTTTTGATATGTAAAAAGATCAACCCTTTTTGGTGATTGGTGAGGAGAAATACAGAACAGAAAGGATATAAGTTCCCTTCAGTTCTCTGTTTCTTGAGATTTTAAATTATCTTAAGGGATATATTAATACTGAAGATGTAGAAGTAGTTATTAATTTGTTAACAAAAGCTTCAATAACAGTAGTTACTTACTACAGGATAAGGAAATATATGCCTCCATTTTCTGATTGGTTTTATTAGCAGTGGGCTGTAATGATTACACAAAGGTTGCAATCCTAACCCTCTTGCCTGGGAATAAGCCCCACTGAACTGATTAGATCATATTTCTGAATAGACATGGTTAGGAATACCTAGAATGGTATATGCCTATCATGGATGACTTATTGGCCACCATAAACAACACAGGCAATTTCCCTCTGGATGGAAAATGAGTCTCATTTTCCTGATTTATAAGGAAGGAGGTAGGAATGATCCACAAAACTATCAACCAATTACCGGTAGCTTGTTGGACATTTTCTCAAAGCTATATGTGTGGGATCTCTTTCAAAAATTATCAGACTGTTTGAAAAGTAACAGCATTATTCATGAAGATCAAGTGGGTTTCAGAGGGCAACACAGTGCCATTGATCAATGCTTTGCACTGAACCATATTATAAGAAAATATAGTAAAAACATTAAGAATATTCTATATGTAGCCTTTATTGATATTTCTGCTACATTTGACAATTAATCAAAATAGACTATGGAAGAAATTTCAGATTGTCAAGATCAACTGCAGAGGTCTGCTATTGAGCCAAGAACTATACAGAAACACAGAAATGAGGGCCAAAGTAGATTTAAATGGTGGTACGGCTGATGCTTTTAAAATGTCGTGAGGAGTGAAGCAAGGTTGCATTCTGGCTCCCACTCTTTTTAGCTTTTATATTAATGATTTGGTGCCATATTTAGCCAACGCAAACTCCTTCTCCCCAGCAATTAGGAACAGAAAGATCTCAATCTTGATGTATGCAGATGATTTAGTGCTCCTCTCTCTTTCTCGGTTGAGCCTCAAAAATATATTGGAGGTGTTCGGCACATACTGTAAACAGGAAAGCCTAACTATAAATTACTCCAAGATCAAGATTGTGATTTTTGGCAGACACAGTCCTAGGTATAGATGGTGCTGGGATCAGCAAGCTATGGAACAAACTTGCTCATTTAGATACCTGGGTGTACTCTGAAATGAAATCCTCTGTTGGTAGTGTCATATGGAGACAGTGGATGTAAAGGCTCAGAAAACCACAGGGGCACTGATGAAGTTCTAAAGGGGGGGGGCAGCTGATAGAACCTGCCCTAAAGATATTTGATAGCTTACCTAAATGCTCTATGGCAGGGGTCAGCAAACTTTTTCAGCAGGGGGCCGGTCCACTGTCCCTCAGACCATGGTGGGGGGGGCGGACTATATTTTTTGGGGGGGGGGTAATGAATGAATTCCTATGCCCCACAAATAACCTAGAGATGCATTTTAAATAAAAACACATACTCTACTCATGTAAAAACACGCTGATTCCCGGACCATCCGTGGGCCAGATTTAGAAGGCGATTGGGCCGGATCCAGCCCCAGGGCCTTAGTTTGCTTACCCCTGCTCTATGGTGTTGCAATTTGGGGCTCTGATTCAAAAATTTTGGAAACTGCAGATCCCCCCCCCCCAAAAAAATAAGCTGTACTTTCTACCACCAGGAATATCAGCAGCTCCTCTTTGTACAGAATCCAGGGGGCCAACAATTAAGGCAAGAGTGGACTGCATTCAATTAAAGTATATATTTTTTAAAATTGCTGCTGTGCCTATTGAGCAGTTTCCTGCTCTGGGCTATCTGGAATTGGATGGTACCCAACTCTGGAAAGCAGCTTGTCAAGATATTTTAGACTATGATTACATTCCAGAACGGAGCTCTGCTTTGACCTTGAATAAGTGTCAACTAAGGGATTGACTCTCCTGGGCAAAATCCAGAAGGGATCTGCAACTAATTAGAAACACCAACTTTCCCCCTTGGTATCCAATCTTGAGAAAAAGAGCATTTTAGAGCTAGTTATCTGACCAAACTCTCACCAGCTTCCTTAAGAAATACCTTTATTGCCCACTGCAGTCTTGGACAGTCACTACAACTAGGTTCCATATGCAGACAAACCTTGTATTTGTGGTCAGCCTCAGGTGGAATACATCACTCATTATCTGTTAGCCTGCCTCTTATATAGAGATTGCTTTCTGAAACCTTTGTTCACACAAGCAATCAAGTACACCCTAGCAGAAATGGTACAGTTTCACTTGAGCGACAATAATAGCTTTGTAACACAGAGAGTTGCCCTCTATGCACTGGCTGCAAAAAAATTTTAATATGAAATTATTGTGGTGATTTGGATGTTTAATTCTAAATCAAGCTGGATTTGAGTTTGCTGGTGTCTCTGGAAACCTCTCACATCATGGATGTTGACTCCTATTTGGGTGTACAATCTGTATTGCTTTATTGGTATTGCTGCTGTGGGTTTGTTATGGCCTTTGGCTGGAACATCAAACTTATATTGAAAAAGAAATAGACATGCTTAAGATTGCATTGGAAATTGTATTCCGATAAGAGCCGTGAAGTCCATAAACCTATGTTCCAGTTGAGTCTAACTGAAGTCTGTTTATATCAGTGAGTCTACTCAAAGTATGACTTGGTCAGATACCATGCATAGTGTATTCTGTTTCTGGAAATGTGGGTAATTTTTGAAAGATTTTGGGAAGATGTAAGGGACGCGGGTGGCGGTGTGGGTTAAACCACAGAGCCTAGGACTTGCTGATCAGAAGGTCAGTGGTTCGAATCCCTGCAACGGGCTGAGCTCCTGTTGCTCAGTCCCTGCTCCTGCCCACCTAGCAGTTCGAAATCACATCAAAGTGCAAGTAGATAAATAGGTACCGCTCCAGCGGGAAGGTAAACGGCATTTCCGTGCGCTGCTCTGGTTCGCCAGAAGCGGCTTAGTCATGCTGGCCACATGACCCAGAAGCTGTATGCTGGCTCCCTTGGCCAATAAAGCGAGATGAGCGCCGCAACCCCAGAGTCAGTCAGTCAACTGGACCTAATCGTCAGGGGTCCCTTTACCTTTAAGATCCTTTTTATTATGTTATTTAATCTGAGGAGCACTTGCACTATTTTACGATTATATCAGATGTGTGTTGTCTCTTTTTCTTTCACTGTATTTCAGTACTGCTTCATTCATGTGTAACTGTTTATTTACTATGCGTTTTGCATGTCTTTTGTTCTTTTTATCTGTGTGTATGATTATATGAAATAAACATGAAAGTAAATTTGAAAGGCAAATGTAGCCATGTTAGTTCATAGGAAAAATTGCAAAAACCATAGTTGGGAAATAATATCTGTATTAGAACCAACCAGAATGTCACAAAATAGTAAGAAAGCTGTCAGGTTTTGTAGAACTCTCATGAGGCTGGAGATTAAGCAAAATAGGGAGAGTGGTGGATCTGGTTTGGTACTGAAGCCATGAAGCCTTAAGACAGAGTGTAGGGAGAGTTGGCTTGATGCCTCAAGTGAGTGGTAGAATGCCTGAAAAGGTCATACTATTTGGATTGAAAACACTGAAGTTACAGGCATCAGAATATCGGCAAGTTCCATACCAGTTATGGAAATGAATGAAAAGCAAATGGATGAATAACGAAACAAAAATGTTAATAATTAAAGTGGATGCAGTAACTCTTATTTGTAAGTCCCAGCTCTAATTATGGGAATTGGAATCTGGGATCGCTACCTGTGAACCTGAAGGTGCTTCCAAGGTGAGTGTATGGGGGCTGCTTCCAAATCTGTGTTTATTTCTTGTTTGCATGGAGATAATAACAGGAAGGCCCTCAAAAAAGTTTTTAAAAATGTTTATTCAGTTTTTGAAAACAAATGCATTAAACAAACAAATTGTGTTATAACCTTGAACTAAATTACATAATCAAGCCATTACTGTCAATATAAGGAAACACACTTAATTTTGCCTTTTCTGGGCAGGGACTGTATATTCATTTCAACATTTATTTTCTATTTCTTCCAAAATTCCGCATCTGTGGAAGCAGTCTGAAAACTGCAGGTAGCTTTGAGAGTAGTTTGGGATCCCTCCAACTTTATTCCGGCAAATATTTATTGTTGTAGGATTTGGTACCATTCCTTTCTGTATGACACAGGTGTCAGTTATTGCAGGCATGGTACAGATGAAAAAGCCTAGGCAACTATTTGCTGTGCTAACCAATTAATGCATTAAAGGCTGCTAACACTGTCTGACACTTTAAGGATTACAGACACCCTCAAGTGAAGTGAAACCATCTGCTGTATTGTTCCACAAGATGGTGTTTTCCAACCTCGGTGGGAGCAAAGTTTGCACAAGCAAATAAAGTTTAATAAACTAAAAACATGCTTCCCTTTCCTGAGCTTAATTTCGCATCTTTCAAAGCTGTCCCTGTTCTGGTATTCAGGCAGCACAAATGTGCTTTCAGCATGAAAGAAAGGTTGGGGTTTTTAAGGGGGTTGTTCCTCAATTTTTCAGCAGTGCCGGGGATGGAAAAATCCGCCTGTGCCCACTCTCTTGAAGTGCGTTGCTGCAATCTAGAGTGCAAATGGATTCTGTCACCTACTTGAGGTCCATGCGTCCTCTTTTTGAGGGCTGTGAGCCCAAGTCTGGTTTGAAGAACCATAAAGAGGAGAGCCATGAAGTTGCCCATCGACAGTTGCACCTGTTCAGCAGAGTGAGCAGGCACACAGATCACTTGCTGCCTTCCCTACTCTGGTGAGATGCATTTCTACTTAAAATCATGATCTCTGAATATGCAGCTATGCATATGAATTACCATTGGCAGATTGAGATTTTCCTTTGTCTTTTTTAATGTGATGCAAATCCACTCTTTTAACGATGCATAGCTGGCCACCCTTCAGAGAAGTGCTAAGCGGTAAAACAGCCCCCTCTCCCTTCCAACCTAATAGCATGGGAAATGCCTGCTGGATCAGGCCAATGGCCCATCTAGTCCAACATCCTGTTCTCACAGAGGCCAACACGATGCCTATGAGAAACCCTCAAGCACGATGTGAGCACAAGAACACACGCCCCTCTGGTGGTTTCTGGTAACTGGTATTCAGAAGTATTCTGACCATAGCCTTATCCTCCATTAACTTGTCTGGTCCTCTTCGAAAGCCATCCAAGTTGACGGCCATCACTGTCTCCTGGGGGAGTGAGAGCCATAGTTTAACTATGTACTGTGTGAATAAGTGTGTTCGATCTGTCCTGAATCTTTCAACTTCTCTTCTCGAAGCTGCTTTCTCAAATACAAACAGCCACCAGGGTTTGTTTCGCTTGCATTTACCTGCAACATGTATTTAGTCTCTAAATAATGACTGTATGAGATTAGATCTTAAATTACAAGAAGATGGAGTCCGAGTAGAGCTCTTTATTTACCCAGCAATACCATATGTTTGTGTATAATTCATACCTACTTATTATTCCATGTCACTCAAGATGTTTATAAGTGCCTTGCTTCAGTTTTTAAACATTGTTTATCACAGAGTTAATGACCATCTTTCCGTATCATAATAGTGTCTTATGACTGCAATTCATTCAGCTGACATTAATTAGTAAAATGCTGGATTGACTTTTTGGATTTATTTATTTATTTCAGGCAGTTCGGATTCTTCCTGCTCTCATGTTGGCGGCAAGTGGTATTTCAGCAGCACTGAACTTTGCAGACGGAGATCCCCTCTGCTAGGGATGGCTGGATCTGTTGACTTCAGTTCCCTGGGTTTCTCACTTTTCTAGGCTTAAATTCAACTCTCCACTTTTCTACAGCAATTTGCTTTTAAAAGAAGAAAAAAAGAATCCTCATGAAAATTCATCAGGCATTTTTGTGCTGATTTTTCCTAACAAACTCATTTATTGTATGGAACTTTGCCTAATGTACACATCTTTACAAGCAATTTGCTCTAATTTTGATGCACACTTCACCTTACTTTATACATTTTTGTACACATTACTTGGTTGGAGAACGACATTGCAAAATTCGGAGAGGTGCAAATTTCAAACGATGGCTGTGTTTCAGTTTGTGTATTATTTCAGAAAGTGCAGATTTGGTAAAGTTCACCTTTAAATGTGAACTTAATTGAACCCCCCCCTTTACAAGTACCTTTCACAGCAGGTGTACTGTTGCCTCCATAATTGTTCTCGTGCTGGCCTTAGCATATGTAACATGCAAGAGATTGTTGAACAGACTCTTGGGGTGGGGTATTGTTACGGGGTGGTTGTTGTTGTTGTCATTTTGTATCTTCTTGTATCTTGTTTGATCTGTGTGGAAATGGTTGAATTTGGTTGTGTACTGTAAGCCACCTTGAACATGGTTTTGGCCATGGAAAGCATACAAATATAAGTATGTACAGTATATATGTATGTATGTACCACGTAGCTCTCCCTTCATTTACATGCCACAGAAGCCAAAGACAGTTCAAGAAGCTAGATGGACAGTTGCATGATATGCAAACACTGTGGACACTGGCCTTTACACATACAGAACTTGAACTCACATGGAGCAACTGTATAAGCAGAAGCAGCCATGTTTGTAAAGGAAGTTTATTTTGTGGAAGTGTCGATGTTAGCATGCACTGGAAGTGCAATGCTTTTGTGAAGGTTGCAACTTTGCAATCTGTAGTTTCTAATTCTGGAGGACTGAAAACAAGCGGTCTGGTCCACACTTTTGCACTGCCGACAAATTCTAGATGAATATTAACATTTACACAGTAGTTTGACATTCCATGCCAAATAGTGGCACCTGGATTTTGTTTGTGATTTGTCCTTTTCCCATTTAGTTGGGAGCATCGTTGCTTATCTGCTCCCATCATAGTTCCATTTTGACGCAAAGGAGGATTGCAGAGAAATGGAGAATTGCACTGAATTTCCAGACAACTGCACAACTGCCACAGACTTTGGGCTCTCAAATTTTAGTGGCTCCCTGTGTGACACTAAAATGTGATGCCCCTGTCTTGCGTGTTCCATTCTAGGATTGTTGTGGCACCCCCTGCAGTGTGGCACCCAGTGCTGTCAAACCAGTCGCACTACCCTAAAACTGCCTATGTGTGTTGGAATAGATTAAAAAATGGCAGGACAGGAAAACGAGAGAGTTCAGAAGATTGTGGCAGATGTGCTAGGGCAGAGCCATGGAGACACCCCCCCTCCTGTCTCTGGTAGGGCAAGGTGGAGGTATTGTTTGGACTGGGAAGATGCAGAGGTGCAGCTAATCTGGCATCCCAGCCAATGAGTCCACAGTGCCTTGATCTCACCATCAACTTGAGCTGCCCAGCCCCCTCCAGGAAACCTGCAGTGACAATGATGTCGAGAGTGTGCTAGTATGCAGGAGCAGTAACAATTGGGCAGTCCATTTCCATCTACTGTATGTGTGCATCTTAGAGGTTTTGTAGAAGGTGAGCTCAGTGAAAGTGTGCGTGCTCTGCATGCAAAGGCTCCCAGGTTTAGGACCCAGTATCTCCAGGGAGGGCTGAGATAAACTTTTGTTTGAAACCCTGGAGAGCCATTGGCAGTCAGTGTAGAACAAGGTTATGTTCATGATACTTGCCAGTTTTCCAATCAGCAGCACCAAAACATGGGCACGTTTTTCCCCCTTGAGGCTGAACTGCACATTCAGCAAAATCATGAATTGTTTTGGAGAAGCGCACTGTGAATCAAGAAATAACGCCTTCAGTTCCTAATTTGGCTCATCAAATCACAGTAGCATTTGTTATCATTTAGATTACTTGTTTAAATAAGTCTAACCTTGAGGAGCTACGTTGCTGCCCATAGTGTTGTTTAAGGCAAGAACAGCTAAACAGTCTATGCAAAGTTATGTGCTTAATAATTCAAGCGCTGCTTCATCCACAGATCGCTTGCATGTGCTTCTGTGACCTCCCAATTTAGGACATATTCCAGAGCCCCTCCGGAATAGATTCTTTTGAGCTCCCCCAGTGTCAGCAAGTATTGTAATAGAAAGGCTGCTTTCTTCAGGTTTGCAGAGCAGAGGGGTATATCAAATGCACAATGGGTGAAGTCATTTTACTAAAGTGTTCTTGGGAAATGCTTTGCATGAACCCAATTATGTCACGGTGGGCACCCTTGTTCTCCTGAGACATGCATTTCAGCATGCTGACCTACTAGTACAGGAATGTGGCTCTCCCTTCAGCATTTCCGTAGCCTGACTTGACATTTCGTATGCCACAAATCAGGCACTCCAGCCGATTCCACCAAAGAAAATATTGTCCGCAGTCTGGGAGAGCTTTAGGTAATTAGCAACTGTGGCAGAAGAACAAGGTCACTGCTTGTCACGTGATCTTTCTGCGTTTAGCTGTTAAGAACAGTAGATGCTGCAGTTCGTGATGTATCAGGTTCTTAAGTAGATAAGAACTGAGGCAGGAATGAAAACTGAGGAGAAACGAGAGGTCTAAACTCAGCTATTTCTTTTGTCAGGCTAGCCCACACCAATGTGCTCTTTCCTATCTTGAGATCCATTTCACAACTTTGAGGGAGGGGGTGGAAAATATGTCAATGTTAAAAACAAAACAAAAAAAACATGTTACGTCTGTAAAAATAGGGCAATAGCGTAACAATACAGCATGCATGTTCCTTCTTCTATTCGCCTTTTTGTCTGATAGCTATAAAATTCTGAGCTTGTTGGGATGTAGTCAGTGTAGCAAAATGTTCCATCAATGCAAGGAATTCCCCTTGCTCAGCATAATGTTCTTCCCCTCCCCTTCCCCAGCATGCACCCAAAATCTATTCAGATTTGGGGTGGGGCAAATGTGGGGTAGAAGAGGGGGTAGAAGAGTGTGTTAGCACTAGTGTAAATGTTTAGTTGAATGCTGCCCACTGGTTCCTGCCAAGTCATCTGAAGACTTTTAAGAAAAACAGAGCCCTCACCCTGCCCCCAGGAGCTATTTTCAGAAATAAGTTGGTGGCCTTTGGAAGGAATCTAAGAGTTAGGAAGATCTTTTGTTCCCTGACAGGACCAGGGAACGAGTGTTACCTTTCAAATTCCAGTACAGTCAAGCATGCAGCGGAATGAAATCGTTATGAGTGAAAAGGAAACAGTTTGAATACTTCTAAACTTGAAAGCAAACAAGTTAGCCCTGCAATCCTAAACACACTTACTAGGGAGCAGGTATGTTAGAGAATCCTGTCAGAAATGGAAATATGTCTGAGAACAGGAGTAGAAATCATGAAAGTGAATATGAGCAGCTTTCACTAACTTCTTATGTTCTTAGGTGTCTTCCAGTGATTCTACAGAAAATTGCTCTTTAATACTTCAGGACAACAACTTTTTTTAAGAAATAGATATTTGCTACTAAGCATTAATTTCACACTGGTGTTTTTGATATACTTTCTGACCTTTACTCCTAGCCCTCCAATAGATGACATAATGATCAGCTATCTGAGACATTGCCATTAACAGGGTATTCAAACTTGTTCGATGCTGCTATAAGATTAGAAGTAAAAGCAAACGAAATGAATTAGGGCTAACATTTGTTTAAAGAACTTTAATCGTCCCCAATGACTACATATTAGTGTTTGCCTGTGCTCTCCTTTCTAGCCTGAGATCACACCTAGAATCATAGAATCATAGAGTTGGAAGAGACCACAGGGGCCATCGAGTCCAACCCCCTGCCAAGCAGGAAACACCATCAGAGCACTCCTGACATATGGTTGTCAAGCCTCTGCTTAAAGACCTCCAAAGAAGGAGACTCCACCACACTCCTTGGCAGCAAATTCCACTGTCAAACAGCTCTTACTGTCAGGAAGCTCTTCCTAATGTTTAGGTGGAATCTTCTTTCTTGTAGTTTGGATCCATTGCTCCGTGTCCGCTTCTCTGGAGCAGCAGAAAACAACCTTTCTCCCTCCTCTATGTGACATCCTTTTATATATTTGAACATGGCTATCATATCACCCCTTAACCTCCTCTTCTCCAGGCTAAACATGCCCAGCTCCCTTAGCCGTTCCTCATAAGGCATCGTTTCCAGGCCTTTGACCATTATGGTTGCCCTCCTCTGGACACGTTCCAGTTTGTCAGTGTCCTCCTTGAACTGTGGTGCCCAGAACTGGACACAGTACTCCAGGTGAGGTCTGACCAGAGCAGAATACAGTGCTGCCGCTGATGCTAGTTTATTTTCTTCTAATGGGCAAAGGTTCAAATAAAGCCCTTCAGAAGGAAAAGATGTGCTTGCTGTATCGTTGAAGTAGAGAAAAGGTGAAAAGTGGCTCGTAATCCCATTCCTTCAGTCAGCATGTGGCAGACCTTCCTGAAACCACCTCTGCTCCTTCTCCAATTTCTGTAGACAACAAGATTAGTTCAAGAGCTAAGCTCTTGAACTTTATAAGCTCTTTCATGCAGCCCGGACCCAACAGCTCAGTACAGCTATAGCTCAATTGTGAGTTCTTCGGCTATTCTACATATTGGCTCTTGTTACTATGTTGTATTGGTCCCATTCCTTGCATGAGGACCAGTGTCAAGGGAAGGAATTGTCTGGCAGTTGCTGAGGCCCACACCTCACCAGGGCCCAATGTTCACCCCCGGAACCCCTTGGCCCTGCTCTCCCTTCCTTACTCTACAGGAAGGACCATAGCTTAGTGCTAGAGCATAAGAATATGAGAAGAACCTTCTCTATCAGTACAATGGCCCATCTAGTCCAGCAGCCTGTCCTCACAGTGGCCGCCCAGATGCCTTTGAGAAACCCTCAAGCAGAACCCATACATAAGAGCACTCTTCCTGTCTTGTGGTTCCCAGCAATTGGTATTCAAAAGCAACGCAGCCTCCAGCCATGGAAGCAGAGCCGAGCCATTGTGGCTAGCAGCCTTCTCCATGAATTCATCCAGTCCTCTTTTATAGCTGCACAAGTTGATGGTCATCCCTGCCTCCTGTAAGAGCAAGTTCCACAATTTAGCAGTGTACTATGTGAAAGAGTCATTTCATTTATCTGTCCTGCATGCAAGCATCTGCCATCCTTGCATGCAGTTTCCAGTCAGAATACACAACACTGAGTCAGAGGGACCAATGGCCTCACTCAGTAAAAGGCAGCTTCTTAAGTCCTCATGTTTACATGCACTCTGAGTGCACAAGCAATGTCAAGAGCAAGATGAAGGAGAACAGCAGCCTCTGTTTTTCTTGATTTCTCCCTCTAGATTAGTTTGGCCACCATTCTGCCTTCAGGTGTCATTGGACTGCAGCTCTGATTATCTCTGCTCACCTGGAGAAAACCAGGTTGGCTACATCTGCTTGGCCAATGAATGCACAGTTGTGACAATGGCAAGCAGGTGGCTCCATTGAGGCCACCTTGTCCAAAGTCTTCCCCCTCCAAAAGAAATATGGTAGCCAACGGCTCTGCACTAGCAGTGAGAAATGAGTGTGGGTGGAAGAGTTATACCAGAGAGATTCTCATTTCTGTGATGTAGGTTGAGGGTCCAAGGTTACAATGTCTCCAGACTTCAGAGCCTACTCACAGGACCCACAAAGTACTTGGCTCCATTGCGGCCCCAGAGACACTTGGGGTGGGATTAAAATGGCAGGTGCCAGCAGCAGCGCTTCACAGCTAGGCTCACATTTTTTCTCATGCTTCATGGAGTACTGTGTCCAGTTCTGGGCACCACAGTTCAAGAAGGACACTGACAAACTGGAACGTGTCCAGAGGAGGGCAACCAAAATGGTCAAAGGCCTGGAAACAATGCCTTATGAGGAACGGCTAAGGGAGCTGGGCATGTTTAGCCTGGAGAAGAGGAGGTTAAGGGGGGATATGATAGCCATGTTCAAATATATAAAAGGATGTCACATAGAGGAGGGAGAAAGGTTGTTTTCTGCTGCTCCAGAGAAGCGGACACGGAGCAATGGATCCAAACTACAAGAAAGAAGATTCCACCTAAACATTAGGAAGAACTTCCTGACAGTAAGAGCTGTTCGACAGTGGAATTTGCTGCCAAGGAGTGTGGTGGAGTCTCCTTCTTTGGAGGTCTTTAAGCAGAGGCTTGACAACCATATGTCAGGAGTGCTCTGATGGTGTTTCCTGCTTGGCAGGGGGTTGGACTCGATGGCCCTTGTGGTCTCTTCCAACTCTATGATTCTATGATTCTATGGAAAGGGGAGGGGAGATGGGGTGAGCCGCTGCCTCTCCCAGCTTCCCCTTTGCCTTTTTTTTTTTCCTGGGAAGGGGGCTTCTGGTTCTGACTTCACCACATAGAAAAGGGGCTTCACTGCCATGCATGGTGCTGTTGCTGACCCTGCCTGACTGGGATGCTGTGGTTGTATTTTATGTTGCTGATCCTGCATTGATCAGTGGGTCAGGTTAGATCACTCTGTCTCCCTTCCAACTCTACAATACTAGAACTCTATTGCGATATGATAGTCTTGCTGTTAAAGGAGCTTATGTGCATCCTCAATGCAGAACATCCTTCTAGCAACAACACTGAAGCGTCACTAGAAAACCTACGAATCTCCTTACACTCTGTGTTTTTCAAGTGATGGCCTTTTCCCATAAGCAAGGGGTGAGACATAGGTGCTCTAAGCAGAGCCTACTTGGAAATGTTCGGTTTCCTTCCAAGGGGTGGGGGCATTATGAATTTAACTCTTAAGATACTATTGCGTTGTTAAAGACCCACTTCTCAAGAGGAAACCCAAAGCCTTCCTTTTTCATGACCCAGTTGAATTTTACGGATATGACTCTGTCTTGTGGTTTAAGAGCCATCTTTATTTACACTTTGTTGCATTTATAGTAGTTAACAACCATTCTGGGTTTCCCTTTGGGAGGGAAAAACATGATGGGAAATTGTCTAAATAAATAAGTTGTCAAGGCTACAGACGGTCCTTGATTTGACCTCACTCGACTCACACATTGCAAAGAATTTCCAGTCTTATGGTGGCCTGCATAGTGAATTTAATTATGGGAGAGAAAGATTGACTTAGGGCAGGTGAAATTAAATACAGGCGACTCAGCAGCATTAAAGCTCGTCTTTGTTCTGTCCTCATTGAAGTTACCAGTTGTGCCTGCAAGACGTTTTGTTGCCGAAGGGATCCAGTTCTGCACGATTCACAGTTTGCAGTCATAAAGACTGCAGAGTATTATTATTTGTAGAACAATTGCACTATAGGTGTCTTTGAAGAAGGGGAGACTCAAAGTTGCCATTAAAGCTCTTGGATTTCAAACTGGTGGAGGGCGAGCAAATCTCACTCATGTCTGCACGGTTACCCAAAAGTGACTAAGAGTGGCTGAAGATAAATGCATCCTCAAATGCCACCCACACTTTAATCAGACAAAAATATTTATGCCAGTTAATATGAACTGCACATTCAACCGATAAAAAGATGAATTGATATTTCTTGCCCTAAAAGCCAACCCAGTAAGAACATAGGAAGAGCCTGCAAGATTAGGCCTGTGATTCATCTAAACAAAGATGATCAAGGGTCTGGAAACCAAGACTTGAAGGAGCTGGGTATATTTAGCCTGGAAATGAGGAGACTGAGAGGAGATATGATCAGCATCTAGGTTGTCCTCCTCACACAAAGCTGCATTTCCCAGCACTTTTAGCAAACTAAACTTCCCAGGATTCTTTGCAGGGAAAATGTGCTTTAAATGTATGGTGTGTACTTAGCCTAAATGTATTGCTTTGTGCTTTCTGTTTGTGGAAGGATCAAATGTCAGAGACTTCAGCATAAAGCAGATAAAGGCACAAGTGACTGAAATTAAGAATGTGGAAAATGTAAACGTCATTAAATCATATTCCGAGTGAGGACTAAAAAAAACGATCACATCCCTCACTTAGGGGACCTCCCAGTAACTTCACTCGGCCAATTTTTTAAGGTAGGAAGAATATTCATCCAAAGTGATACTGTGAAAGGGTCTTAATATAGTAGCATTGTACAGATTGCAGGGTCATCTCAGGACATTTTGCTGCCTGAGGTGAAGAAGCAAATGGTACCCCTCGCCATTAGGCTACACACTAGTACCCAAGACCAGCTACATTATTTTGATACCTGAGGCAGAGTATTCCCCAAGCACTACTCCCTCTTTCTGGCAATAACAAACACACACACACAACAATAAATTTAATAGCTAACATTTTGCTGCCCTTTCACGACACTCAAACTGAGCTGCCTGAGGTGGCCGCCTCACTCTGCCTAATGACAGAGTTCTATCACAGTCTCACAGTAGATTTGCTGTTTTCAAGATCTGGAGAGCTAATATCTTACCACACAGGTCACTTTTACAAGGCCAATTTAACCTGGTAAACATTGTGGGGGACAAGTCTTGCAAAAATATGTTTTATGTTTTTGCAATACTGAAACGAAGGTGCATGTCAAGAAAAATGCAGTTTGCAGATTTGAAAAGCAACACTTGTGATCATGTTTGTGTTTATGTAATATCTTTGGATGGAATTTAATGACATGACCTCTCTCCCCATCCCCTCTTTTCATATTGATGACTCACTTTTTGGGGAGTAACAAGAATTTATGCGGAGCTGGTCGTGTCAGCTTTTATCTCTGTCAGGAAGGACAAGGAAAGGAATTCAGGAATGCATGACACGACTCCCCCACATTATTATCTGTAATGCAAAGCTTTAACATTTTCCATTGGGATCTAATGGGGTCCAAAGGTTTTGACTGTGAAACTGAGCTACAGCTAAAACAGGAGGTCGGCCTTTTCTTTGTGACATTTAACTAGAAAGCTGATTAATCACATTGTAGAATTGTTCATGAATGATTCTGGGTAATCGATTGATAGTAGTAGTAGTAGTAGTAGTAGTAATAATAATAATAATAATAATAATAATTAATAATAATAATTTATTATTTGTACCCCGCCCATCTGGCTGGGTTTCCCCAGCCACTCTGGGCGGCTTTCATAGAAACCAAAAATACACTAAAATATCACACATTAAAAAATTCCCTGAACAGGGCTGCCTTAAGATGTCTTCTGAATGTCAGGTAGTTGTCGATCGCTTTGACATCTGATGGGAGGGCGTTCCACAGGGCGGGCGCCACTACCGAGAAGGCCCTCTGCCTGGTTCCCTGTAGCTTTGCTTCTCGCAATGAGGGAACCGCCAGGAGGCCCTCGGCGCTGGACCTCAGCGTCCGGGCAGAACGATGGGGGTGGAGACGTTTGTTCAGGTATACTGGGCCGAGGCCATTTAGGGCTTTAAAGGTCAACACCAGCACTTTGAATTGTGCTTGGAAACGTACTGGGAGCCAATGTAGGTCTTTCAAGACCGGTGTTATATAGTCTCGGCGGCCGCCCCCAGTCACCAGTCTAGCTGCCACATTCTGGATTAGTTGTAGTTGTAGTTAGTTGTAGTTTCCAGGTCACCTTCAAAGGTAGCCCCACATAGAGTGCATTGCAGTAGTCCAAGCGGGAGATAACTAGAGCATGCACCACTCTGGCGAGACAGGTTGAGTTGTTGTAAACTTATTGTAAAATTGATTTGTTGTTTTATGGAACATGTGAAATGTACATTGCATATAAGCTGTTTTGGTGAATGAAAAAATTATTTGGGTTCTAAATGAATTACTTTGGCAATACTTTTCCTACCTCCGTTTTATTTGACTCAAATTCACTGATGTCTGTGGGGCTGTTCTAGAGCAGCTAGCTTGTGGTTCTTCAGGGGGTTTTTGTTTTTGTCTTTATCCCTTTATTGGATCACACATAATTTATTTTATTTTTTTGAGGATTTTTGGTTAGAATTGTCACCACAAGATATGGGTTGGCAAATCCATCATCTTTGGTTTCTCTCAATTTCTCATTTTTCCCATCAAAAATTCAGTTCTCCACATCAGTTCGTAAATTTTAGAAAATGTCCTCATGAAAATTCACCAGCATTTCCCCATGCCAATTTCTCCAAATATACATTTTTTTTGTATAATATACAAAATATATACATCTTTGCAAAATAAATTTCTGTGATATTTTGCACTGCTTTGATGGTTTTTAAAAATGTTCTTATATTGCTATCCATTGTTCTGTTATTTTATAAGAGGGTGGTTTATAAATACTTTTATTAAAAAATAAATAATATAATTAATTTTTACGTGCTATTTATACTTATATATGCATTCTTATGCAGACTTTCTCATAACATATGAATTTTAGAATACATTACCTGACTGGAAAATTGCATGACAAAAAATTGCTTTTTGTTTCTAAGTAATACTTCCCTTCTTCCAAAAATGAACTAATTTCAAAGACAAAAGTGAATGGAAATTCAAATATTTCTGTAGAATATTCATAGATATAAATTCTCTGTGTGTTTTAGTCAACATTTGTTTTGCACAAAATCAATTAACTTGTCAAAATTTACATATTGCTGTTGCAGAAGGTTCAATTGCTAAAACTGCTGAACTATTTAAATGCCTTTGAGAAACAGTACAACATAATTAATTTTTGAGTCTTTTAAGGGTGTTGAACTATCACTGACTGCATTTAGTATGGGTTTCTTTAAAAAATTGTCTCTACATTTGGAAATATAGCACTCGGAGCCTCAGTAATGAGCTTGTAAAGTTCAGTGGGAGACTTTCATAATATATCTGTAGGTGTGTTTCAAAGGTGTGCTTTCAGTTAATGATGTGTACTGTACGAATAATTCAGGGGCCCTACTTCTGCGCATCCATTGCTGTATAGGTAATGTATTTGCCGGGTGGGAGGCACTTCACAGGCTGTGAATTCCACATGGAAGGAGATTAATCTTGTCAGGTACTACTTAAGCCTTGTTCTCCTGCACACCATCCCACTCCTGGTACTTAAATAAGTTGTTGGTATATTTGGTGCAATTGTTCTCAAATTTGTATCGTATCACCTTTCTAGCTCCTTTTCTCTGTGGCAAAATAATATGAGACTCAGCCCACTGCTTTCTCTCTAGTTCTTGGGAGTTCTTCCAACCAAAAACTTTAAAAAGATCTTCCAAGGATCAGGGGGCTTTAATGAATAATCCTCTTTTGGAGCTAATTTCATTATGTATGGGCTTTGGGGACAGCTTATGTGATACACACAAACACAAATCAATAAATGCATGATAAAAATGAGACTATCTAATTCTGTATAAATCAACTTTAATTGCCACAGTGTAAACAGAAATTGGCATCACAGGCACCTACCCACCCTAAGTATGCATGCTACACTTGAGAAGAAGGGCAGAGGGATGACACTGTTGTTCTTGGTGCTTAGATGATGAAAAGACCAGTTGGTTGCAATACTAATGATTAGGCCAGGTTTGGGGAAACTGAACCTCCGGATGCTGCCAAACTAACTCCCACCAGCCCCAACAAACATGGTCAATAGCCAGGGATGACAGGAGTTGTAGTTCAGAAAAATCTGGAGGGCCAGTGGTTCCCCACTCATGGATATGGTCATTTGTTCTTCTGGAAAGATCAGGAGCAAATTGCATGACTGAATTGGATAAGTTCATGGAAAACAGGTCTATCTGCTGCTGTTAACCACAATTTGTTGTTGTTTAGTCTTTTAATCGTGTCCGACTCTTCGTCACCCCATGGACCAGAGCACGCCAGGCACTCCTGTCTTCCACTGCCTCCCGCAGTTTGGTCAAACTCATGCTGGTAGCTTCGAGAACACTGTCCAACCATCTCGTCCTCTGTCATCCCCTTCCTTTGTGTCCTCAATCTTTCCCAACATCAGGGTCTTTTCCAGGGAGTCTTCTCTTCTCATGAGGTGGCCAAAGTATTGGTGCCTCAGCTTCACGATCTGTCATTCCAGTGAGCACTCAGGGCTGATTTCCTTAACAATGGATAGGTTTGATCTTCTTGCAGTCCATTAGACTCTCAAGAGTCTCCTCCAGCACCATAATTCAAAAGCATCAATTCTTTGGTGATTGGCCTTCTTTATGGTCCAGCTCTCACTTCCATACATCACTACTGGGAAAACCATAGCTTTAACTATACGGACCTTGTTAACCACAATAGGTAAATGAAATGTAACAAAGCAATCTATTTCATGCCCCATTTGTGAAATTCTAGGCCAGGGGAAGCTAACATGGTGTCCTACAGGTGTTATTGGACTGCAACTCCTATCATCTCTGACCACTGGCCATGCTTGCAGGGGCTGATGGGAGTTGCAGTCCAGCAGTCTCTGAAGGGCACTACATTGGCTATTCCTGTTCTAGTCTCTAGTAGAGTTGCCCAGTGTGATGCCCTCTAGATGTGGTTGAAATTGCAAATCCCATAATCCCTGCTCATTGGTCATGGATGCCAAGGGTGATGGAAGCTGGCATCCAACAACAGCTGGAGGGCACCACATTGGCTTGACTCCATTTGGAGCACTCTTCGCCAAACTTGTGCCCTCAAAATGGTGAGAGTTGTGATCCAACAACATTTGAAGGGTCCTAGATTGCAGGAGACTGATCCAAAGGCACTTGGCTGGCAACTCTTGGAAGACTGGTCCAATTGTGATTTGGGCCTGCTTCAACAAGGACACACTTAGGTTGTCCAACTTGGCATCTACTGCCAACACAGTGCCTTCCAAATGTTGTTGGACTACTTTAATCCCATGTTAGTTGGGGATGATGGGAGCTGTAATCCAACAACACCTAGGGGGCACCTTGCAGGTGATCATCCTGACTTGGGAGCTGAGGCTGGAGAGCCAGATGATATTGGGGGCAGGCCCAGTGGCACAGCCCTACTTTGCTTTTGGTACATGGAGCATGTGAGCATCATGGAAAGGTGATATTGACTCTGTTGTGATGGCCTGGGATTCGGACTTGGATGCTGAACCTGAGGGATCCCAGCCTGCACAGGATTCCCCACCTCCAGAGCTGGGGCCTGAGCGTGAAGGGTCCTCACCTGTGCTGGATCCTCAGGTGCAGGCACCAGCTGAGTCTGCTCTGGCCCCTGAGGTGATGGAGGACCCACTGCCTGCAGGTGCTCCACTCTCAGCCCCATCAGGGGAAGCTGAGGTTACCTCTGGGTCCGGTAACCCTCCAGCTTCTCCTGAGCTGCAGAGGCTCAGGGCAGAGATGCGAGGAAACTAAGTTCCCGCAGGAGGAGTGCTCGCCTCCAGGCCAGGAGAGGTGAGTCACCTGTGGGCCGGGACTGCCCTATGCCTCGGGGCAGATAAAAGCCAGTCAGCCCCAGTCCCAGATTGCGGGAGCAATGTTGTTGCTAGCCTGTTTCTGCCTGCACCCTGTCCTGCTCTTCTGCCAGAGTTCCTGACCCCACCCGGCTCCCTGCCTTGGACCCAGCTACAGCTTTGACAGACAGCCTCCATACCGCACCATCGACCTCGGACTGGACTCGGACCTCACCTCTTGGTTAGCCCCCGGGACCAGCACATCTGTATTCGGCAATCAAATGGGTGAATTGGGCAGTGGCCTTCATGCCACAATGTGGATCAAGTGTCACAACCCAGTCTTTGGCTTGCTGCATGTTTGGTGAATAGATGGAACATGAAGCCTGCTCCAGGGCTTGGCCACAATGGGCTGATCCAGAGCCAGTTTGGGGTCCGTGTGAAAGTACACGAAGAGGCTCACCTTACATTTATATGAAGAGCAGGCCTGTGTTCTTTTCTTTTCTTTTCCCCCTATCGGAGTAAAAAAGCTGGGTGATAAAGGGGAAAGGAATCTATAATTTACTTTTAAAGGAAACTAGATAGCAGTGGACACTGGCCAGCACAGCTACAGTATTACACTGCACTCCAAATGTAATGCCTTTCGCCCCTGGTCCGGCATTACCTTATACCTGAGATCTCTTTTAACGTCCCCTTTGAGCGTTACCCTATCCATGCAATACCTTTCGCTTAACTGTAAATACTGCATCTGGTGGCGTTACTGGAAAGGGGGAGAAGAGTGGGAAATAAAATGCAACCACATCAGTTTCCTGAACATGAAACCTTGAAAACTTTCTCAGCAGTGCGAATGGGCAAGTTTCCGAGTAGAAGGTGAGATGGAAGTCAGCCTCAGATGGTAAGACACAAAGGAACCGGGGGCTTATCTTTCATTAAGAGATGCCCAGCTTTCCAAAAATCATACGGCTATAAATAACTCTGAATAACAAAGCACCCTCTTCTTTTGCAGTTTGGAGACTGATTTATGTCAGGAAGGCAGCTACTTTAACCCAAGACGAAATGGACAGCTGTGGCAAAGGCTGCGATATTTCACAGACAAATTCCAAACAGACTGTGGGGCTTTCAGAATCTCATTCTGTATCAGCACGCACTTCACTATGGACCCTATCCTTACAAGCCAGTGACAGAAATCATGCACATATTTCTCCCAGATATCTATCTCTAGATAACTAGAAAAAGTAATTCTGTTGCTGGGCACAATTCTGCTCTCTCCAGCACACTGAAAGCAGTGTGTATTTATCCCAAAGCCAGCTTATGCATATAATCCCCAAACTGGCCCTTGGCTGAGTGTGTGTTATTAATAGAAGTAATATAATTATTTATTAAATTTGTATACTGCCCTTCATCTGAAGTTCTCAGGGCGGTTCACAACACAAAAATACAAAATGAGAACATGAAATACACGATAAAACTACAACAAAACAAACCCAATAACCTCTCCTCCCACAAGGTCATAGAATGTTCCATAAGCCAAAGGCCTGGTTATAAAAAAGATTTTCATCTGACACCTAAAGATATGTAATGAAGGCACCAGGTGAGCCTCCCTGGGGAGAACATTCCATAAGTGGGGAGCCACTGCAGAAAAGACCCCGTTTACATGTTGCTGTCCTCCGGGCTTCAGAGTGTCTCAGAGGATGATTGCAGAGTTCGGGTTGGTTCATATGGAGGGAGGCAGTCCTTGAGGTATTGTGGTCCCGAGCCATTTAAGGCTTTACAGGTAAAATGTCAGTACTTTGAATTGGACCTGGCAACTAATTAGCAGCCAGTGTAGTTAGGCCAGCATCAGTATGTAATATGCTCAAACCGCCTTACTCCAGTGAGCAACCTGGCCTCTGAATTCTGCACCAGCTGAAGTTTCCGAACCATCTTCAGAGGCAGCCCCATGTATAACGTGTTGCAGTAATCTAACCTAATCAACTGGTGGGTATGGCCTGGGGAGGGGTCTGGCCTGAGGACCAGCCTTGGAGGCTGCATTCTCTCCCCAGGACTGAGTTCCCTCACCCCTGATGTAGACAGTCCTGAGGTGGCTAGGCCAATGGTCTGATTGGCTTTCTAGATTCTTAAACTGCACTTGCTGTTGCTCACTGTAATCTCCACTCACCTAGCAGCTAATGGTCACATAACACACCCAGCGCTGAAGCCTGGGGTGGTGTTTATGGCTGCTCAAGCTCATAAACAGCAAACTGCAAAAACAATCCTGCTGACTTTGCAGTAGGGACTCTAGAAAATAATTAGCTCTAATAGCCCTGTCCAGACGGACACTTTATACTGACATGTTAAAGAGCAAACTACCTACCAACAAAAGCACACATTATACCTAAGAGAGGGGGGTTGTATTCTGTACTCCCGCACACACATACTGTGCATTGTACTCAGTGGGAAGCTATTATCATTCTTTAGTTGCATTATTTAATTTTGTTTTTTCCTTTGGAAAAAAAACAACACAAAATCTCTCACACGGTGCTTAAAGGTAAAGGTACCCCTGCCCGTACGGGCCAGTCTTGACAGACTCTAGGGTTGTGCGCCCATCTCACTTAAGAGGCCGGGGGCCAGTGCTGTCCGAAGACACTTCCGGGTCACGTGGCCAGCGTGACATCGCTGCTCTGGCGAGACAGAGCCGCACACGGAAACGCCGTTTACCTTCCCGCTAGTAAGCGGTCCCTATTTATCTACTTGCACCCGAGAGTGCTTTCGAACTGCTAGGTTGGCAGACGCTGGGACCGAACAGCGGGAGCGCACCCCGCCACGGGGATTCGAACCACCGACCTTTCGATCGGCAAGCCCTAGGCGCTGAGGCTTTAACCCACAGCGCCACCCGCGTCCCTTTCACACGGTGCTTAGAAGAGCTCTATTTCTAGAATTTAATTACAAAAGGAAGCCAGTGCACAAAATGTCGGATTTGGTCCAGGAAGATATTGTTGCAGGTATGGTCTCACTGGGTGACCATGGGCCAATCGCTGTTGACCTGAGTTCTCCATTCATAAAAAGGAGATGAAAATGACCATACTGGTACCATGTTCTAAGGAGATATTAAAGATATGGGGGGGGGGCTTGCCAGGGTTCAGTCTGATTCTTTTCTTTCTGTATAAGAACAGGCATTAAAGAGGCCTCCTAGCCCTCTCATAGGTCTTTTATAAAACCAGTGGTAACAGTTGGCCCTGGAAAATATTAACCACTCTCAATTTTACCCATGGACTGCCATGTGTCCAGATTTTAATTTGCTCTGAACTAATTTTAAGATGTATTTAAGATAACAGATTAAGATGTAACAGATTGAGGTTGAATCCTGACAAGACAGAAGTACTGTTCTTGGGGGACAGGAGGCGGGCAGGTGTGGAGGATTCCCTGGTCCTGAATGGGGTAACTGTGCCCCTGAAGGACCAGGTGTGCAGCCTGGGAGTCATTTTTGACTCGCAGCTGTCCATGGAGGCACAGGTCAAATCTGTGTCCAGGGCAGCTGTTTACCAGCTCCATCTGGTACGCAGGCTGAGACCCTATCTGCCTGCGGACTGCCTCGCCAGAGTGGTGCATGCTCTGGTTATCTCCCGCTTGGACTACTGCAATGCGCTCTACGTGGGGCTACCTTTGAAGGTGACCTGGAAACTACAACTAATCCAGAACGCGGCAGCTAGACTAGTGACTGGGAGTGGCTGCCGAGACCACATAACACCGGTCTTAAAAGACATACATTGGCTCCCAGTACGTTTCCGAGCACAATTCAAAGTATTGGTGCTGACCTTTAAAGCCCTAAACGGCCTCGGCCCAGTATACCTGGAGCGTCTCCACCCCCATCGTTCTGCCCGTACACTGAGGTCCAGCGCCGAGGGCCTTCTGGCGGTTCCCTCAATGCGAGAAACAAAGCTACAGGGAACCAAGCAGAGGGCCTTCTCAGTAGTGGCGCCCGCCCTGTGGAACGCCCTCCCATCAGATGTCAAAGTGATCAACAACTACCTGACATTCAGAAGACATCTTAAGGCAGCCCTGTTCAGGGAAGTTTTTAATGTGTGATTTTAGTGTATTTTTGGTTTCTATGGAAGCCGCCCAGAGTAGCTAGGGAAACCCAGCCAGATGGGCGGGGTACAAATAATAAATTATTATTATTATTATTATTATTATTATTATTATTATTATTATTATGTATTTTAATTAATTGATTGCCTGTTTTTTATGTTCTTATGTTCTTTGTATACTGTGTTAGTTTTATGATGTTAGCTGCTCTGAGCCCAGCTCCGGTCGGGGAGGGCGGGTTACAAATTATCATCATCATCATCATCATCATCTAAGCAGCCCAGGACCTCCATACACACTGCCCAGGCTTGTGCCCAGGGGAGATCACTTCAGTGCTGTTAATGCAATGGTTTGGCTTGACTCCCGAGGCACACTCCATTGTCTCTCGAAACAGACGGATGCCAACAGTGGGCCACAGAGTTCAATCAACCATCCTGGGGGTTCAGAATTCATGGGGGCACTCAAGATTTTAATAGCCCTCTCTCCCTTCTTGCAATGGCTGCTGAGAGCCAGCAGAGGAGACTCCTCAAGCTGCCTTGAGGATAAAGACCCAGCAATGAACTTGCTGAAAATTATCACAAAGCAACGGCTCATGTATGGAGCCTGCTTTGGGCATTCCCAATGTTGTACTTTGTCTAGTATACCTTCAGTACTGTGGCTGATCTGCTTGGCAAGAAATGAAGTCACCTGACTTCAAAGAGGCTTGAGGCTCAAGCCATGCCAACGTATTAATATCAAATGTAGCACCAAAGAGTTGGTTTGTGGCTGAATATATGCCTGATAACTGTGTTTCATATTGATGAAGATTAAGCATTCCCCCCACTTTGAGGTGAACTCAAAGCAACTTACAAAAACATATATCAATAGCAAGTATAAAAACAGGAGTAAAAACAACCTAAAATGTAGTATCATAAACCGACCTATATATCAGACTAAATTTGCCTTGCCTGAAGTGCTGTTTTTATGTCCTAATGTTTTACCCAGGGTTTGGGGAACATTCAGTGATAATGTTTATGGTGGGCAGTAATGGATTAATGGTTAAGAGCCAGGGGAATAGGTGATCTTTAAGTCTCTCCTAGCCTTGTGAATTACAGAACTCCTCTGGCTTCATGGAAACAAAAATGTATATGTGCCCTTATATAAAAATAAGAGTAAATGTTAAGCCAAATATAAAATAGCTTTCTGTGGGAGTTATAAACAGCTATAAGTAGGACACAGCTTGTCTGTCACAATGCTGCCTTGACTAGGAAAAAAAAGGTGTGGGGTGTTTTTTTGTTTTTGCTTTTGGATTTCGCTGGTTAGATCATTAACTTCAACTTGAAATTCAGTTGCTGCCTGAGAAATCTGGTGTGTTTTCACACCTTCACCAGTAACAGAAGCCTAAAGTGACTTAGGGGTATCATTTCAATAGCCCTTTCAGAGCTCATTTAATGACTGTGGCTAAGCTAGATCTAACCACCTGGAGGCTAAGCATGCAGCCTCTGCTTTCCTCTCCCTAACCAGAATGCTAACCCCTGTGTTTGGGGGTTGGGGAAGAAGCACAACCAAGTTACGATGTGTGTGAATGCCAGAGGCTTGCTCTATAAATGCAGCAGCGAGGGGGGAAGAATTCTGAGGGGGCGATACCATTCCAAACTACAGAAAGAGAATGGAGCACAAGACTTCAAATTCTCCCTCATGGGGGGGGGGGACAAAAACTTCTTGCAAGTAAAAAATGAATACTTGGTAGCAGCGGCGGAGCAAGCCTATCGGGCCCCTGGGGCGGCGCGTGTGCCCTGCACCCAGGGGTGGGGCCAGCTGCCCGCAGGGCAGGGCGAGCCAGAACAGGACACTCTGTGGGGCCCCCAAGGAGTCTGCCTGCCTGCTCCCACTCAGCCACCCTACAAATGGCGGAGGGCCAGTGGGCAGACTGTTTGGGGCAGTGCAGAGCATGCAGGCATCCAAGCCACTGTGTCACTCCCAGGAGAGATGCGTGGCTCGGGTGTGCTACAGGCCCCACAGTGAGTGCCACATGGCATTTTGTCACCCCCCTCAGTGGTAAAACCCGGGGCACCCCACCCCCACCGCACCCCCTTTCCTCCACCCCTGCCCGGTAGAGAGGTTCTACTCCATCTCATTGCCTATTGTTCTTGTTCCCTATGCGAAATATTCCCTATGCGAAATATTCCCTACATTCAGAGGAGCACTGTTTGTATTACAAAGGCCTGACTGGCCTCAGTGAAAAGTTGCATGCCACCTATGGATCTCGCACATTATAGATGTGTGGGCCATTTGTGTGTCCTATTTAATTCATTTTTTCCCTTCCTGACAGTCAAGCAGCCATTTCTCTTGTTCGTAAATCCAGCAGCTTCCTTACAGAAAATATGAAGCCCCCGCCTTTATTGCATCCAGTACCTGACGCAATATGTAGACATTTGATACCACTTTAAGGCCGTGGTCTAGTGAGTGCAATCCTAACCCCCAAATCTGCACGTCCAAAGGGGTTAGAATGGGCAGCGAGGAGTCTCACTCTCAGGGGAGTTACCCACCCCAACCCCCAGTAGATCTTCTACTGCTGCATTTTTTACTCACAGTTGCCATGGCCGGGGCCTCAAAGAGGGTGTTCTGAGGGCAGGGCAGGTCTGGCCTTCGATCTGCTGATGTAGTTAACGTGTTTCAATAAGGGGTGGCTTTTGACAGGCAGAGATCCACTGTACAGTCAAACTCGGCTCCTGAATGGCTTCATTTTTGAACAATTCGGCTCCTGAACACTGAAAACCTGGAAGTAAATGCTCTGGTTTTCGAATGTTTTTCGGAAGCCAAACGTCCGACACGGCTTCTGCTGAGTGCAGGAAGCTTTTACAACCAATCGGAAGCCATGATTCGGTTGTCAAATGTTTTGTAAGCCGAGTGGGCTTCTGGAACACATTACGTTCGGCAACCAAGGTTTGACTGTACAATAAAAAGGGGAAACGATGTTGTAGTCCTCACATCTCCTGCCATGGCAAGCCAGCAGGGCTTTGGAGGGAACAAGGGCTTTGGAAATAGCCACTTCAACCCCTTTTGGGATTGGTCTGCACACCAAGGAATAAAGTGCACTAAAGTTCCTCCCAGAGTAAATATGCAAATGTGAAACTATTAAGGTGCGAACTTGCCCTTAAATGTACCGTTTGGTTCTGGGAGGTGCCATATTACCAAAACGCAAGTCACAGTTGATCTCTAAAATAACATGTTAAGAGATCCAATTGCAATTAGTTTTCCGAGACCTCCTGATGAGCTGCTTCTCATAAGTGAACATTCAGAAATGATCAAAGCTGCTAATTGATTGCATTTCGCTCCAGAGGTGTCCTGCCCTCCTTTTCCTTCCCACACCCTAGCAGGGCAGCTACTGTAAAACTCAGGCGTATGACACAGATAACAAGAACTGAAGAACTTGCAATCTTATTAAGTCTTTCGAGGAGAGATAGGAGTGCCTTGGATTCATGCCAAGATGACCCAATTAACCTCACCCTGAAGCGGCTGTGCTGATAACCTGAACGTTAAATGCAAACATCGAACATCCCCCGAAAGTGGAGCTCAGTCCATCATGCTTCCCCCAATGCCCACATTTTAGGGCTTGCAAAACTGGCGGTGCATACACTGATTTTTAATGCCAGCTCTGCTGTTTCAACCTTATTATAAATGACCACGTCTCAACAATCTTTCCAAGCAGTCAGCAAGGCATAGGTCAAGATCGCTCTTAATCAGAATTAGAGTTGACTGCTGAATATAAATGGCAATGGCATCTACCTAACCTAAATAAATAATTTTTTTTCAATTAAAAGAGTGACCGTTGTTATCTCTTAATGAGCAGCAGCTGTGCATCAAAAGCTTAGAAGGCATACACGTACTGTAGTGTTTGAATGATTAGATGGAAGGATTTCAGTTGTTTCCAATCCACACTTTACTTGCTGACATTACCCAGTCAATATTCCATAATACAGGAGTGGCCAAAATGGTATCCTCTGGATGGACTAGAACTTCCATCGTCCTCAAGCCAACATGGCCAGGAATTATGGGAGTTGGAGTCTGTAATGTCTTGCGGGCACCATGTTGGCTACTGCTGCCATAAGATCACCTTAGATCCGTTTCTTAACATATCATTAATAGAACGAAAAGTTATTGAAGCCAAATTGGCTCCAGTTGTAAAACTGCTACGAAGTCTAATGCCTGTCTACACTGCACTTCCATATATATTGTTGTGAGGGTTTTCAAAAAAAAATTATGGGGGGTATACTGTATGCCCGAGCCCCTTCTAATTCCTTAATCCAGAAAAGATTCAGTTGTTGGAATAGCCAGACCAGCTTCTTGGTAAGTTAATGGCCCCTATGTATGAGATGTCATGGTAGCAAAGGCTTTGCGCCAGGGGGCAAAGGGCACATTTCCCTCAACTGGCTGGTATTGAGAAAGACAGAAGCCAGAATTGATTGTGTTTGAAGGAGACTAGAAGCAGGCAGAAGCCAGAGAGTGAGGGACACACTGTGAGAAAGGGAGAAGCAAGAGCTTATGGGGTTTTAATGCCGCGAATCCCTCCATCCTAGGCTCAGATTGCATATATGTGTAAATAAACCATATATCATAAAGACACCCGAGTCCCTCATTCCGAGGAAACCACACTATGGTATCTCATACTGCTTAGAGGTTAGGATGGTGTGCAACAATATTACTTATTGTGAGGAAGTGTTAAAGTTTAGTAGTCCAACAATCCTGTTGATAATTAAAAAAAATAAACAAATCAGCATTGGAAATCAGCCCGTTCCTCTTCTGGTGGCTCAGCACTGCAGAGCTGAGGGAATAATGAAAAATCCAAAGGCAATGGGTGCGACTGACACTGTCTTCCGCATGGCAGGTACCTCTTATTCTTGCACAAGAAAAATCATACTGCATATAAATAATCTTTTCCACACATGCAAGCTTGTTCCAGATAGTTAATAGTGCACACTGCTTGTGCAAGGCTTGAACATCTGCACACAGACCTGGGTGAGTAATATTTTACTTCTTCCATTTCTGCTTGTGTTTATAGCCCAAAGATAAGAAGCTTTTTTGTAGTTTTAAGTAGTCGCCCAGCTAGCCATTCAGCCTGGTAAACCAATCCATCTGTAACATTGATGTGTTTTTAAAAAATGGCAGATTGACACTCGTAGCTCTTTGGCACAGAAATACATTTAGAACTCTAATAAATTGCAAGCAGCACATTCAAGTGCAAGGAGGTTTTTATTTTGCTTTATATTTATCTTAGCATCTCTGTCTTATTAAGCTCTCTCAGGCAAGTTTCCACTCATTAGCAAAACTCATTTCTGTGAGGAACGCTTATATAACTTTAAAATAAATACACTAACACAAGAGTGTTTGATTAATCTGCTCTTCATTAATTTGTATGGAAATGAGCAGTGTCAAACCCAGCTGCATTTTCTAGAATTGAGAGTTCTGACAACATTTAATTATCCACTGACAAATGCTCCTTATTTGTTTACATTGAGTCTACTCCTGGCTAAACATGATAATTGCTGTAGATATACACAGTCCTCTGGAAATGGGCAATTTGAATAAAAGAACATGTCAGGCTAAGGCCAAGAGAAATATTCATTGGGTGGTTATTAAAAGTTTGAACAACTTCACAGTGGATAAGGACGGAAACCATTTTTGGATGACTACTTCTCACAGTGGAGATTTGAAATGTCAGGAACAGATCTTCCAGAACCAATGGAGAACTTTCATAGTGAAACTGAAGATGGTAAAGCTCTCCTGGTTTCTAACATCATTAAAAAACCTGAGACTGGCAATACATACTGAATAATTCACACTCGCTGTTGAACATGCACTGAGTATTTAAAACAACAAACAAACAAGTGTCTGTTTTTAATGCTAAATTGTCCCTTTGATTTCTTTTTGAAAGAGAGGGAAAAAAACTTTTGAGTTACAACTATGAATGGTCAGAGATGAGGTTTTTTTATTACGAACCAATGTGTTTAAAATTATCTCTGAGGCTGGAATTTATGTGAATCTTTTGAAATGCTCTCTAACTAAAAGGTTGCTCCACTGCCATGTATGCAGGGAGCAAATTTGCCCCATTCTCCTACTTGCCCACCCTTACCAGAAAGGAATTAAAATGGAAAGAGTATTAATGATATAGCACATGTACTCAATGCTTAAAAGATCTATAATGACAGCTGGGGTAGCAAAGAAAACCACAAATGTGGAGGTTTAGGAGTGCTTAAGCTGGTTCACCTGCTTCTTGGGAGAAAAACGATAACAAACCTAGACAGCATCTTAAAAAGCAGAGACATCACCTTGCCAACAAAGGTCCGTATAGTTAAAGCTATGGTTTTCCATAGTGATGTATGGAAGTGAAAGCTGGACTATAAAAGAAGGCTGATTGCCCAAGAATTGATGCTTTTGAATTATGGTGCTGGAGGAGACTCTTGAGAGTCCCATGGACTGCAAGAATCAAACGTATCCATTCTTAAGGAAATCAGCCCTGAGTGCTCACTGGAAGGACAGATCCTGAAGCTGAGGCTCCAATACTTTGGCCACCTCATGAGAAGAGAAGACTCCCTGGAAAAGCCCCTGATGTTGGGAAAGATTGAGGGCACAAGGAGAAGGGGACGACAGAGGACGAGATGGTTGGACAGTGTTCTCAAAGCTACTAAAATGTGTTTAACCAAACTATGGGAGGCAGTGGATTCAAGCACTCTCCTCTCCTGTGGTTTCCAGCAAGCAGTATTCACAATTATTTCTGCCTCAAACTGTGAAGGCAGAGCATAGCCGTCATGACTAGTAGTCATTGATAAAGGTAAAGGTACCCCTGCCCGTACGGGCCAGTCTTGCCAGACTCTAGGGTTGTGCGCTCATCTCACTCTAGAGGCCGGGAGCCAGCGCTGTCCGCAGACACTTCCGGGTCACGTGGCCAGCGTGACAAGGCTGCATCTGGCAAGCCAGAGCCACACACGGAAACGCCGTTTACCTTCCCACCAGTATGTGGTCCCTATTTATCTACTTGCACCCGGAGGTGCTTTCGAACTGCTAGGTTGGCAGGCGCTGGGGCAAAGCAACGGGAGCGCACCCTGCCGCGGGGATTCGAACCGCCGACCTTTCGATCGGCAAGCCCTAGGCGCTGAGGCTTTTACCCACAGCACCACCTGCATCCCAGTAGTCATTGATAGCATGTGCTTCATTTTCCCCAATGCAATCAATGGGATTTAACAGGGCTCAACTATGGGCTTAAGCGTGTTCCTATTTTTTCATCTGTGAGTTCTCATGAGCTGAATGTTGAAGTGGGTGTGTATGTGTGTGTGCACTCACATTCACATGCTGTTCCTTTTTTCTGCTCTTTTAGTTGCTATGAGACCAGACTCTGCTGGTAGCTCCTCAAGACAGCATGACATTGCCTTTATGTGACGGTGACAATTTAAGGGAATGGCAGAAGCATTTGATCAAATTTACATACTTCTTTACACAAAGTACGATTCCAGCAGGCCGGCATGCAAACAGGTCGTCTTGTGTATCCCCCCACCACTCGATTTACCTCAGAAGCATTGCACAGAGGAAGTGTTTCCATAGCAATGTCCTGTGGATGTTTGCACTTAGCTCCATTTGCTCCCCATTTTTCAATGCTAGCAAGCATAATGCGGCAAAATCAGGACTTGAAAATGGCAGAGATCAAGTCTTGACACGTGATGCTATTAAGGTCATGTAATAAATTGCAGGAAAACTCAAATGAAATCACCTTAAGCTCTTGGGAGCATAGAAATACAATGCCATAAAAATGAATGGATTTTACTTAGCCAGCCATCTTTTGCATAGACGAGTGATTGGTTAATCCCAGATATATGAAGAGTAATTAACAGCCCAGTCTGTTAACAGCCATAAATAAGTGACTCACCAATGCCACCAGCATAGCTGTCAACGTTTTCCCTTTTTGAAGGGAAATTTCCTTATTCAGAATAGGATTCCTCACAAGAAAAGGGAAAAGTTGACAGCTATGGCCAACAGTAACCCAACAGTAAAACTGCTTTCGGTATTACTGATTCAGGGGTGTCCTACTGACTGTAGCAGAAATGGTGTAAGGAAATACAGAAGTGCTGTATCTCCAACCTTGTTAAAGGTTGCCAAGAATGATACACCTGTGAGGGGTAAACTACAATTCCCAGGATTCTTGGGGAGGGGGAAGCCATGTGCTTTAAATGCTTGATGTGAATGCAGCCTGTGTGTTTCTTTTCTGTTTGTTATGCAGATATTCAAGGCCTCAGCACATCTGTCAAGGAAATCTAGCAACCCTAGATTATTCAGGCTATGCTATCTGGCTCAGAATTCTCAATGATATACAGCAGTTTATCTACTTAATATAGAGCGGGGCATGTCCTATGTTTATTTGATGAATAGAAATCAATAGATGTGTGTTAAGAAGAAGGTCCATAGTTCTCTCCTGCATCTCTTTAGTAGAGTAATGAGGGAGGCTGGCTGTTTGAAGATCCATCCTAAAGGGAAAATTATACCCAAGGTGAATTCTGAAACAACTGTGTCAAACAGAAACTGATCCTTCAATGATCCTTATCTGCAAACTATGGGATATTTGTTCCATTGAACGTCACAAGGATAAAATCAGTCTAAAGTCTCAAGTTAGCTATCGGCAATGGCGTAAAGCCAATAAACCTGGGAAAAAGCTTTATTGCTCCTAAAAAGTCAACAGAACTTTTGCGGCTACATATGCAGCAAAATCCTTTTACGTGAATGTTGTTAGAGGTTTTAAAGTCTACCTAATGTACAGTTTAGCTGTTTTCAGTATGGGCACCACTACTTACTCTCAGGCCCCTCCTTGTAAATTTTATACCAGCAACGTATCAAGGAAATTCAAATTCTACTATAGACGTGTGACAGCTGATTCATATATTTGAAAAGGGCAAACGGTACATACTTCATGGAATTCAGAATCTTTATGGGGCATCAGCTTAAGTTCATTAAACAGTTCTGTTTACTGTTCTTCAGCAGTGGGTCCCCACAGAAAAAGCTGTCAGCTATTTTGAACGGCAGTGGCTTTGGCTAAACCTTGTCAATAAGAAAAATGCTTTGCTTTAACTAAAGGCTTCCGATGTTTTCTCACGTTCATGTGTCATTCACAGTGCTTTTCTTCTAGAAAAAAAGATGCATACTCTTGAGTACCCTCAGAAAACCCCCCACTGCTCAATCACATTTGCTCTACAACATGGGTTTGATGGTTTTATTCTCATGTTATGCCATAGGATGTGGCACAAAAGTTTGAATTACTACAAGCATGCAGATGGTTCTAGTACCAAAGACTAAAATACATAAAGGGCATTCATGTATGCAGGAATTGTAAGTGAGCCTGTCAAAAACAAGGCAGATTTCAAATGTCTGCCAGATATTTAGATCAGGATTAAGAAGCGAGGGAACCCACTTAATAGCGTTGAAAAATAAATAAATTTCAGCCTCTTAAATGCACAGAGCCTAGGGCTTGCCGATCAGAAGGTCGGCGGTTCAAATCCCCACGACGGGGTGAGCTCCCGTTGCTCGGTCCCTGCTCCTGCCCACCTAGCAGTTCGAAAGCACGCCAAGTGCAGGTAGATAAATAGGTACCGCTCTGGCGGGAAGGTAAACGGCCTTTCCGTGTGCTGCTCTGGTTCGCCAGAAGTGGCTTAGTCATGCTGGCCACATGACCCGGAAGCTGTCTGCGGACAAACGCCGGCTCCCTTGGCCTATAGAGCGAGATGAGTGCCGCAACTCCAGAGTCGTCCATGACTGGACCTAATGGTCAGAGGTACCTGTACCTTTTATGTGGTTGTCGTATGTTGCCAGGCAGGGCTGGATATTACCGTGTTTATTTAACAGTATTTGGGGAGTGGGCTGAATGCCAACTGAAACAAAGAATCATCTGCACCCACTTGAGAGCACAACACCACAGTCACGCACACGTCTGGAAAAGGTTGCCTTCTGGAAACCCCATTTACTTTGAAGAGCCTTATTGTGACAGAGGAATGAAATGCTAGAGCAGGGCTATGGAACCTGTGACCCTGCAGAAGATAAACTACCAGCATCCCTCATCCCATGAGTTCCAGCCCATGAACCTCAACAAGAATATAGCTCATGGAATTCTTGAATTCGCTCTCTATACCAGTACTGAATTACTCCTTAGGTCAATTCTTTAGCCACTTGTCTGCATTTATCAGAACACCCAGAGAGGTAGATATACAATTCACAGCACACTCATGCACGTCTCTGTAAACTCTATTAAATGCAATGAAGGGCAGGAGTGTAGCCTTTATAGCAGTACTACTGGAGTACCATGTTTTGATTTGACCAAGTACTTCCTTGTCACTGCTAAAGGATGGGAATTAAAGCCATATTAAAGCCATATTAGAGATTCTATCAATAGTCTGGTTCTTTTGTTTTTTCCATAATGCTAAATATAGAAATGCTACCCTAATTAAAACATTAATTGCATTTATTAGTTCCGAATAAGCTTTCATTTTAAAGAGGGAGCTTTTTCTCTCTTTAATTATAAGGAAGAACAAAGAGGAATCTCTGCCTGTTTGTGCTCAATACATGTAACTACAAGGCCGACTCATACCTTACATAAAGCACATGATGGGGAAAGGACAATTTTAAACTTAATGTGGCTTAGCTTGGTTGCACACTGAGATTTTTTTACTACAATGTTCATTTCAGGCATTTTCTTTTAAAGAGCTGGGTCATCTTCAGTCTTTTAAACACGGTGTTGGATCCTATTTACCGTAAGTTTTCTTAAACCATTGATTTGTAAACAATGGCTTTAAATCCTGCTTGTAGAATATGAGAGCATGGACAGGAGATCTTCCAGACTGCCCGCAGTTGGTGCTAAGAACGCATATATTTTTAACGATGAAGTATGAAACAAGTGACAATGGAATAAAAGGCAAAATAAACCTAAAAACCCAAGGATTAGGTACATTAGAGGCTCCTGCACAAGGGATATAGAGACACAGCTCTCTCAGTGAGGATGTCTAGCAATTTTTCACAGCCCTCCAACCCCAGCCCCACCACACAAACTCTTTCCAATCCCACACATATTTCACTTCTTTGAATTTAGGGAGGCTAATGGAGGCATTTCTGTCCATCTCCCGTTCTCTGGCCAATCAGTTCTCTGCACCGCTTAGCCAATGCTAAAAGTATAGCTATGGCAAAGATTCACCATAAAATATAAACATAATATAACACATACTAATCTCTTCATTGTACTGTGCATACATAGAAAAAGTTCTTTTGGAGGAGATCTGTTGATAACTTTGCACAGTGGGGGAAAGCCCTTGCTCACCAAAAAAAGGAGTGTATATTTAGGTTCCATTAATTCATGCTTGGTTAATCTGTGGGCAGCGGCCAAGAGAGCAACTGGTGTTAACCAGCCTGCTGGTGCATTCCCTGTAGCGCTGCTAACTTGTTAATCTGACCTTAAAAATAGATCTTGCATGATAAGTGAAGTTAACTATATCTGACCGGGCTAGTTTTAGCTGTTCATCTCAGCCTCTCTGTTTTTAGTAGAGGACAGCACAGGAGGCTGCAAACAGCCACAGTTTGATCAAGTGCCCCTGGACTGATTGGCCATGAATCACGGTGTTGCAGACTCATTGATTTATTGTAGAGAATGTTGTGAAGTGGCCAGTAAGAGTGTGGCTCCCACGAAACCAGCAGAGCTGGTACCAAACATTTTGCTGCCTGAGGAGGAGGAGAAGATGGTGACGTCAACTTCATGTATAGAAGCTGATTCAACTACCAGTTCAATCTTGTTTTGATGGGCTAGTGTTCTTCATGAGGACAGCTTGGCTGGGGTGGGTGCAGGATAGGCTATCGTCTGACACCTCCTTGTTGCTCGCTGTCCTCTCCAGCACCTGAACCAATGGATTCAAAGCTGAGCCAATGAATTCAAACTACAAGAAAGTAGATTCCAGCTAAACATCAGGAGGAACTTTCTGACGGGAAGAGTTTTTTGACAGTAGAACAGACTACCTTGGAAGGTGGTGGACTCTCCTTCACTGTAGGTTTTTAAACAGAGGTTGGATGGCCATCTGACAGGGATTCTTCAGCATTTCAGGGGCTTGGATTAGATGACCAATGGAGTACTTTCCAACTGTACAATTCTATTATTCCATCTCCCTCACTCTGCCCAATAGTAAACCAACCTGTATAATGTGCTGAAAATACCAGCCATGCTCTGTAATCCATCAGTTGTTTGATAATGCCTCTGCTTTTGCAGTCTTACCCTCCAAAAAACTTGAGTTGAGTGAACTTTTGATGGGCTTTGTCTATACGCGGCCAGTGGGCTATGTTGATCAAAAGTTGTGAACATGTGCATTCAATGGAGGATGTGACATTGTATTTTAGACAGCTCATTCCTGAAATTTGCTGAGTCGAGTTAACTAGCTGCACGGCTTTGCATATGGAAGATGTTGCTGTCTGCAAAACTGTGGAGCTTCACGCAGCTCAGCACATTGCGAGGAGGAACTGTCTCAGATATCGTGACATTTCCGCAGTTTAGTGCAGGCTTGCAAAATTTCTGAAAATCCCAGCTAAAACTGGTGCTGGATAATATTCACATATGATCACTACTCCACCAGAGATGTCCAGTGTCTTTTTATAGTCTGCAGATGGAGGCTGCCAACCCACACTATAAATGGCAGCCCTGGATGGCTGCCTGTTCACATTTGCAGAAATGCAGGTTTAGGATGAAAATGCATGTGATGTTGATCACATAGTTTGCCCTTGAATGCATGCTTTCTCTTGGGGAAATAGCCAGTATTTGGGGGAGGGTTAGTTCAAATTCAGATGAGCATGGGGCTAGGGGGCTTTAACCCTTTGTGCCCTCCTGCAGTCCCATTCAGAATCAGTACTCCCCCCTCCCCAATGCTCTCAATTTTCATGGGAGGTGAAAGCATAGGAGTGAATGGGAGCTTTCACCCTAAAACCAGATGCCTCAGGACCAGTTGTTTGGGTTCCTGGCTGGTTCTCACAGCCACCACCTTCAGGGACCCAGGAACAGAGGAGTCAGACACAGGAACTTCAAGGTACTTGTCTAATATCTATAGCATGGGTAGACGAACTAAGACCCATGGGCTGGATGTGGCCCAATCACCTTCTCAATCCGGCCCGCGGACGGTCCGGTAATCAGCATGTTTTTACATGAGTAGAATGTGTCCTTTTATTTAAAATGCACCTCTGGGTTATTTGTGGGGCATAGGAATTCATTCATTTGCTCCCCCCAAATATAGTCTGCCCCCGCCACCACATGGTCTGAGGGACAGTGGACCGGCCCCCTGCTGAAAAAGTTTGCTGACCCCTGATCTATAGGCAAGGTGTTCCACAGAATAGGTGCTACCACACTAAAAGATCTGTTTCTTGCAAGTATGAAAGAAGCATTATGTGGCCCTTGTAGAAGTGCCAGTTGCACAGAACAAAGTGGTCCACTGGGCACATATGGAGTAAGGCTACACTTCAAGTAAACTAAACCATTAAGGGCTTTCTATACCAACAGTAACGCCTTGAATTTTACCCGGTAACAAAATGACAAGGAGCATGCGCTTGTGCGCAGATTCTCAGGCTAAATGTGAAAGATGCTACCATACCTTGCGGTAGTTCCTGCCTGAATTGGGGCGAGTGTGTGAGTGTGCATGCATAGGATCTGGTGCCCTGCATGAAATATTCCCATTAGCCATTGACAATACTGCAGCAATAAAATACACCACAGCGCGGTTAAATTTGTGATGCGATGGATGGTAGGGCCATTAGAAACAGCACTGCTGGAATAATATAGCAATCCAGATATAATAGGCAATAAAGATAAACTTCCCATGAGTATGAATACTGAATCTTTGGGACTGCACCAGTAGCCAGATAACACTTTGCCACTGTGCTAGAGCATTGACGGAACTTTCTCATCACCTTCTGTTTGTTTAAACTTGCTACTTACATTTTCCATTCCAAGAATGTTGTAAAGGTCACTCTTTTCCATTAGCACACAGGGCTGTGTCTTGATCCTTGCTCTCAAAGGATCCAGTTCTGCCACTACATGTGTACCTGTGACCTCTTCATTTCTTTCTTTCTCTCTCTTTAAAAAAACAACGCAAGTTTCTCTATATTTGGGGACATTTATCTGCTGCAGGAAAGACACAAAGCCATGAACTCCAGCATAGCTAAGGAAATGAAATCAGATTAAACGTTCAGCGGTTTCAGATTCGGAACAGGGGCACCATCAGGATTGTGGGTGCCCACTGCCATAACGCAGCTGTGCACATGCACACTTCTGCACATAGTGCGTGTGACGTCGTGTTGTAGTTTGGGAGGGGGGCAGTGGTTCTTCTTCCTCCTTCTCTCCACAGCCAGCGAGGCACCCTTTTCCATGGGGAGGGGCTCAGACTTGGAGGCAGAGAGACTCTGCATCCACTTCTGAGCTTGGCCCCCCGGAAAAGGGTGACTTGCTGGCTGGCTGCAGAAGATGGAGCTGAACTGCCTCGGAGACAGTGCCACAGAAGCTGGCTGGCTGCATCACTCTGGCTTTGCTTGTTGACTTTGTGGGTGCCTGGCCAAGCACCCACGGCCTCCTGAAGTTGGCTCCTGCGATTGGGAAACAAAATGAATCGAGCCTTTGCAACTCTTAGAGTGCAATCCTAATACCCCCAAGTTGATGGCTACCCAAGGTTTAGGATGGCTTGTAGCTGTCAAATTAAGTTAAAGTGTCTCTCACATCATGGATCAGTTGCCTTCCAGTGGGTCTCAGTATGGCTAGGATAATGAGCAGAGCCGACTGCTGGACTTAGAACCTGCTCATTATACCTGTCATATTGAGACCATCGGAAACGACATCTGTGGGGCTGCTGATCCAGGATGCGACACACACTTTGCATAACTGATACCTGATTGACATTTTATGCACAAAGCGGGCTTTTCACTGAACCACAGGAAAAGCATAGGAAAGTTACATTGATGGAAATATATTCCAGTTATTTCCAGTTTATATCTGTGTCTGTCACGGGCCAGGAGTTGGCTTCACCTGCTGGGCAGCAGCCTGAAGGAGCAGAAGGCGAAGTAACTCCACCTGCTTCTGATCAACCTTCTTGCTCCTGATGAGAACCAGCTGGCTCCAGCTTTCTTAAGCAGGGTTTCCAGTCTCAGTCAGTAGCTGGAAACAACATTTGTTGTTCCTGGCCAGACTTTGCTGCTTCTTGCAACCATGGACCCTTGGCTTTCTTGACCCCTGGATCATCTGACTATGTGAACTGAGACCTTAGGACTGGACTGAACCTTGTATATGAACTCTGCCTCTAGGCAAGTACCCCTCCTGAGACTCAGCTGGTTCACTGGCTTCTCCCTCCACTGAGCTCTAGTGTGGCTGGCAGCATAGGGCTACGACAATGACCCTGTGACCTACTATGGTTCCCCGTGAAAGGTATCAGCAAATATTCTGCACAGAAGATGCTTTGCTTTTTCTGCTCAGTTCCTGTTCACTCTGACTTGGTCTCTCTGAAACGGACCACACTCACATCAACTTGCCCTCTTTTCATTGGTTGCTGGGACTGCACACCCACCATCGCTTCTGTTTTGAACAAAGGCAATTCTGGTTTTAAATGCAGTATAAGGAGTCTCTATAGGAGTATATTGTATTTTAAAATGGGGTTTCAGAGTTTTTAGGGGGCTTTGAATGTCTTATGTAGATTTTTCAATTTCATGGTTCTGTATGGGACAATGACAAAGATATCGTATTGTATTGTATCGAGGTGCAAAGAGCTTTTCTCTGTGAGCTAGCATGGTAGGGCTGATGTAGCTGCTCCCCACCATTGATGAGTGGGCAGATGAGGAGGGCATGTCTGTACCATTTTGTAGCTCTGCCCCCTTTCCCCATGCATTATCTACACCAGGGATCACAAATGCCTCTTCCTCCAGCTTTTGTTATAGTACAACTTCCATCAGCCCTAGCTGGTAGTCAATGGGTAGGGATGCTAGTCAGAAACTTGGTCTATGAGGACTGGCAGCAGGTCGCCAATGGGATCTTTCCAGCCACATCTGGGGACTGAACCTTCTGCATAGAAACAGGAATGCAGCCAATGTTGGGAGCCTTTGGCTCAAAAGATGTTGCTGAAATATAACACCCACCAGCCTCAGCAAGCATGGCCAATGGCCAAAGATTATGGGAGCTGTAGTTCCGCAACACCTGGAGGACCAAAAGTTTCCTCACCTGAAGTATGGGAATACTTGCCCACCTAGATTAGCATTGCCAGCACTGACTGGCAGCAGCTTTCCAGGGATTTCGGGCAGAAGTCTTTTCTAGCTTTACCTAGACATGCTTAGGAGAGCACCTGGGACCTTTGGCTTGCAAGGCAGTTGCTCTACTACTGAGATGGGGCCTTATAATTTCCAGCCAGGGTAGCCAATGCTCATAGAGGATGGGAATTATAGTCCAGCAACTTATGGGGACTGAAAGTTTGGGAAGGCAGCTTTAGAATGAGCTTACCCATAGAAAAAGACCCTAGTTTCTAGAAAAGGATTAAAACTGATACGTTAAATAGTGAAAAGTAAAGACTGAAAATGGTATATTACATCTCTTGCCAGAAACCAGTGGCTGGGGCTGCATACACACCATACATTTAAAGGACATGCCCCCCCCCAAAAAAAAAGAATAATGGGAAATGGTTACTTACGGTGCTGGGAATTGTAGCTCTGTTTGGTAAACTACAGTTCCCAGGATTTGGGAGTGTGTGATCCATGTGCTTTAAATGTATGGGGTAGTATTCAACTAGCAGAAGTATTTCCACTTGTGCAATGGGTCTTTCTCCATCTCCTCCCCCCATGCTTGCCCCTTCCCCCCAGATCTTCTCCAGAAGGTTGGGGGAACCCCTAGAACACATTTTAGGCATACACAGGGGGGAGAATGTCCCATTGTGCAAGCAGAAAACTTTGCGCTGCTGGACAATTCATGTACCACTATGCTGGATACAACCCAAAGTGTGCAAGCAGCCAACAAATTCATAGTAGTAATACTCAGCATGGCAGCAGATAGCCACACTTCTCATAGCACACAGGGTTGTGGGACTTCGCATTCACACACACTGTCAGTGTCTTTGGTTTATGGATGGTGGGGAGGGGGTTACAGTGGCAACCAGGAATGTCCATGTGCTTGAGTTCCCTCATGTTTAAAATGCAGGGACACAGAAGTTATGTTCTTGCAAATCTCAGCTGCTGAACCGTGGGTGAAGTTCTTTGATGACTTTAATAGCTGCACCTTGAAGCTGTCACACAAGTTTCCATCACTGCAAGCAACCCAGTTTGCTGGGAAGTAGCACTTTGAGTCTAAAGAGACTTTTATGATCGCTGGCAGCACTTAAGATATTGTGCTGAGTAAGTTGTAAGTTCATCCGTGTTATGAGATGAACCTATTCACCCATGCAGACTGTTTGCCTTCATTATTGGTTTTTCCATATTACGCTTTACGGAGACTTTAGTCAGGCAATTCCACTCCTAAGTCACACGGGGTTGACCTGTAATAAAGGAATTTGGGGTGAGATAAACCACTATTCCCTCTCCATTACATTTGGAGGGCTTGGAATATCTATTAAAATACAGTCTTGCTTTATAACAGTGCTTGAATGTGTGCTTTCCCAACCAATAATTATGTCCAACCTGATTCACACAGTGCAGGGATTGTCTAGGACTGTATCACACTGGTAAGAGTACCACATATATTCTTTGTTTGTAGCAATTTTAAAAAAGTGTATGGATGAGAGCCAATGGTAAAGGTAAAGGTACCCCTGCCCGTATGGGCCAGTCTTGACAGACTCTAGGGTTGTGCGCCCATCTCACTTAAGAGGCCGGGGGCCAGTGCTGTCCGGAGACACTTCTGGGCCACGTGGCCAGTGTGACATCACTGCTCTGGCGAGCCAGAGCCGCACACGGAAACGCCGTTTACCTTCCCACTAGTAAGCGGTCCCTATTTATCTACTTGCACCCGGGAGTGCTTTCGAACTGCTAGGTTGGCAGGCGCTGGGACCGAACAATGGGAGCGCACCCTGCTGCGGGGATTTGAACCGCTGACCTTTCGATCGGCAAGCCCTAGGCGCTGAGGCTTTTACCCACAGCGCCACCCGCGTCCACCCGAGCCAATGGTAGCCATACTTAAATTAAACCTATTAAAATAAATGGACATTGGTCTATTGATTTCAGTGGGTTTACTCTGAGAATAACTGCAAGACTCTGGCCAAGTATTGTCTTAGGGTAAACCCACAGTGAGAACCCAGTTCATAAATCTCACAGCGAACCCCCCATACCAATACAGTGGCACCTCGGGTTAAGAACTTAATTCTTTCTGGAGGTCCATTCTTAACCTGAAACTGTTCTTAACCTGAGGCACCACTTTAGCTAATGGGGCCTCCCGCTGCCGCTGTGCGATTTCTGTTCTCATCCTGAAGCAAAGTTCTTAACCCAAGATACTATTTCTGGGTTAGCGGAGTCTGTATCCTGAAGCATCTGTAACCTGAAACGTCTGTAACCCAAGGTACCACTGTATGTACATAATATGGTCTTCCAAGGAGCTTAGGGTAGTATACAGGACGTCCCTTCACTGCATTTTATCCTCACAACAACCCTGAAAGAAAGAACAGAGTTTGTTCTGTAGCCTGGTGTTATGAAAAAATCAATGGTACAGATGCACATGTTGGAATATAGCAAAAGTGGAAGGGGGGGGAACTCTGGTTATCCTCTATTCAGTGGCGTAGCGTGGGGGGGTGCAGGGGGTGCCGGCCGCACCGGGCACAACATCTGGGGGGGGGGGGCCGCTCGCACTCGCAGCTCTCTGCCCCTACCTGGCTCCACGGGTTAGGGGGCGCAAATTACTTGCCTTGCCCCGGGTGCTGACAACCCACGCTATGCCACTGCCTCTATTTGCAGCCTTGGCTCAGTTAGTTGCTTCTTAGTGGAAAGGGTACGGGGAGAGAGCCTTGCATAATACGATGCATTTAAAAAGAGGAGCAGGATGCAGACAGCGATGTCAACATACAACTGATAGGCAGTTTTGCACCATCAGCTTTCTTTTTGACACCGACCATATTCCGTTAATACAACTGCAGAGTGCAATTAACTGCGCTCCATTCAAACTCCCTGCTCCCTGCTGATGCTCGTAGCCATGCTTTGTAATAAAAGATTCATTTCTCCAAATCCCTGGAAGGCAATTGGGTTATTCAGTCACCTAGGATACTCTTCCTGGCCTTGTGCTTGCAGTTCCATGTTCAGGCAGGCTGCTTTCTTTAGCCTAATGCTGGTTATGCAGCATTTCTAGCTGGTTCATTCCTGGCTCTTCCTGTTGGCCATATAAAACCTCATCAAACTTGGACCATATCTACTCAGTTTTCTGTTCTTAACAGCCAGATGCCTTCGGGAATCCCCACCCCAAATCTCTTGATCTCAATTTGACTCCGGGAGAGGGGTGAGGAAACTGTCTCCTCCCCAGGTGTTGCTGTACTATGACTACCATAACCCCTGACCATTGGACATGCTGGCTGGAGCCAGTGGTGTAGCATGGGAGAGGCCATGGGGGCAGTTGCACCAGGTGCAAAATTGTTAGGGGGTGCAAAATTTCAACACTTGGTGCTGCCTCAATACAGCTGCTCACTGGGCTCCTTTGAAAATGGCTTCGCCATGCAAACTAGGACATGACCTCTCCAGAGAATGGAACGACTCGTCTCTTCTTATCTTTGCAACTATGACCACCTGGGTGACGCGGACACCGTTAGGCAGTTGAATGTGCATGTGTGTCCATTTCTGTCCCTCTCACTCACCCCCTCTGTGTGGCCCCGGGTGCTGGCAATGCATGCTATGCCACTGGCTGGATCCAATGAGAGCTGGAGTCCAATAACATTGGGGGCGGGGGGGAGTAGGTTTCCTACCCCAGTCTAGGATTTGGATCACCACCATTTCCCCCCAGCTGTTCATGTGCTGATCAATGAAGTTAGTGAACTAGGGAACTCAATGAGGTTAGCAGAAAGTATTTACTGCTTGAAACATCTAGCAGATTTTTCTGATAGTAAGGTACCAGGCGAATGCTAAGCACATCTGGCTGTCCTCTGCCTCATCAGCTGATAAGTGTCAACATGTCACCACTAAAAACCACTATAATTACTATATATATATGGTAGGAGGTAGTAAGGTAAAGATAAAAAAAGGTAAAGTCCAGTTAAAGGCGACTATGGGATTGCGGCGCTCATCTCGCTTTTAGGCCGAGGCAGACTGTCTTTTGCCCACAGACAGCTTTCTGGGTCTTGTGGCCAGCATGACTAAACCACTTCTGGTGCAATGGGACACCGTGATGGAAGCCAGAGTGCACGGAAATGCCATTTACCTTCCTGCCGCAGTGGTACCTATTTATCTACTTGCATGGGTGTGCTTTCAAACTACTAGGTTGTCAGGAGCTGGGACAGAGCAACGGGAGCTCACCCCATCGCGGGGATTCGAACTGTCAACCTTCTGATCGGCAAGCCCAAGAGGCTCAGTGTTTTTGACCACAGCGCCACCCATGTCCCTTCCTAGGAGGCAGCAGAGAGTAGGAAATCTGAGGTGGAAAGAACTAATGACCCCTTTTCCTTTTAATGCATTTCTTACAGAGCTGCAAAAAGTCCATTTTTAAAAGTTGATTTATTGCACTTTAATTGCACATGCCTAAAGTTTCAGCATGTATTTGAAACCCTTCCACAAAATACTGACAGCCTGGAGATGCCCTTATACATTTTGTTGTTATGCATTTTTATTTTTGTGGTGTCAGCTTTAAAGAGAAAGGCACGGTATACATTTAAGAGGAAAGAAAGTGTATCACTTTTTATCTCTGAAGCCATGTTGCTAGTACAATTTGAATTGCGTTTTCCCTGCTCATACATCACCAGGAGAGGTAAGAGACATAGTCTAGTTGCTTAGCAATCACAGGACACACTCCCTATTCACTCATAAACTTTATTAGAAGTCTGTTCAAAAAATATGCACAAGAAACTGCAAAACCCACAAAACCACAAAGAAAACAGCAAAAACCACTCTTTTCCTTGTATCAATGCCACTGCAAAATTTCTTTGGACAGTTAAAACTGTGATAGAAAAAATGTACTTTATTATGAGTGTGTATTTAGTTAATTAAAAAGCATTTGTAAACTGCTTCGGTGCTTAGAATTTCTAAGCAGCATGCACGAAAGCACAAACATAAAAACAGTAAAACAGTATCAGAAAAAGAGATTAAAAAAACCCCAAATCTAATAACAGGATCCAGTCTTACAGATCAAGGAAAGCCTGGAGGAAAAGATAAGTATTGTAATTAAGGCTGCAGTCCAATGATCCCTGGGGCCGTAGGATTCTCAGGACTGAACTTTCCAAGGCTGCATACACACCATACCTTTAAATCACATCCCTGCCTCCCAAGCATCCTGGGAACTGCAGTTTTGTAAGGGTGCTGGGAATTGTAGCTCTATGAAGTGTAAACTACGGTTCCCAAAATTCTTGGGGCGTGTGTGTGTGTGCTTTAAATGTGTGGCATGGGTGAAGTCCAATAGAGAGGCGCCCAGCCTTGGAGATGCAGAACCAGCTTCATGCATTTCCTCTGTGAAGCTGAGTTGGTGCCCCTCCAACGCTATTGGGTTCTGATGTTGAGAGGGCAAAACAAAGCATTCTGGGAGAATGATGGGAAAGTGGTGCTGAATCTGGCAGTTTCTTCCACACAAACACCCAAAAATGCATTCCCCCACTTTCTGTCTTGCTAGTGTGAGCCTTCTGTTCTCTCCCCCACCACACTCTGCTACTAGATCACCCTGTAAGCGATTGTTAACCAAAGAATTAATGACAGAAGATAAATTTAGATGGAAACAGCTAATGCAGAGGATCCAAGCACAACTTTCTTAAGCATTCAGCCTTGAACTGGAAGCTATGCTGTACAACACAGTTATGTAAAGACTTTTTCAGAAGGGGACAATCTTTTACCAAGTCAGGTCATCCCGATATTATTCATTGCCTTTTTTAACTTCTTCTCTTACCTGAAAAGTAATGAGATTCATTCTAGAAACTGGTTTTCAAACTCAGCTCTGGTACTACAGATGTTTTATGTACACACTCAGCTTCAATAACGTGAAGCCCACATGGAAATCCATCAGGTATTCAAAGAAAAGACAGGCTTTGATTAAAATTTAGGACTTTTCTCTTCATAACCTGATTTCTAGAGGCATGATAGATGTCACACAGCCCAGCTGCATAGTTGTTTACTCAGACATAAGTCTCGCTGTGCTCAGTGGGACTTACTCCCTAGTAAGTGGTTTGTTTGTTTGTTTGTTTTGTAGGACTGCAGCCTAAGTAACTTCTGAAAAGTTTTCTATAGTCATTTGTATACTATGAGTGGTACCCAACTAAGTTATCCCACTAAGTCATATTCAGAGAATACCCATTGAAACCAGTGGATTTACCTAACTTAGATCTATTGATTGCAGTGGGATTACTCTGAAGATGGTTTAGATGGATATCATCCTAGATGACCTGTAACTTTCCAAATTTTGTAGGACTAACTCCCATCACCCCTTTCCATTTGCCATGATGACGGAGTTTGATGGAGGTGAGTCCAGCATCTAGAGAGTCAGAGGTTCTCCATCACTGATCTATAGATAAGATGAATCAAGGTCTTTTCATTTTCCTTAAAGGAAAGACTGTATTTCTTTCATTGTTTTTGAGGTTGTGCTGTTGCCTTAAAATGATTATATTGCAGAGGCTTACACTTGCCTTTCACAGTGGGAAAAAGCAATTAGAACTAGCCCTGTTTGCTAAAGCAGGCAAGGTGCCAGGTATCTCGAAAAAGGTTAGAATTCAGTTTGCTAACAAACAAAGCAGCTTAAGTTATGACTTTCAATCGCCAATAATGTCATTTTGTAGAAAAGATAATGGCATATATAAATTTTTGTAGATGCCCTAGAGCAGTGTTTCCCAACCTTGGGTCTCCAGCTGCTTTTGGACTACAGTTCCCATCATTCCTGACCACTGGTCTTGCTAGCTAGGGATGATGGGAGTTGTAGTGCAAAAACAGCTGGAGACCCAAGGTTGGGAAAGAGTGCTCTAGAGCCTCAGTTAATCTGCAGTTCTATACTTAGGGATAAGTCCCACTCAACGTGAGGATTTCTGATTAACAGGGTTGCACTATTAAGTGAGAAATAGTTGCCAGCACCCATTGACAATGAAGTTACAAACTTTATTCTGTTGTGCAACAAAGCACTTTCTTCTGTGCTGGCTGATCCTACTACCTATCATTTTTTTATAGGATGACACCTGAAGTGCTACTATTTTCAGACATAATAGCTGTGGAACATGTTTTTGTGCCTTCAGTTGCATCCATACTATACATTTGATGATAAATGAATATGGGTGAACTACAGTTCCCAAAGAAGCATAGGAACTGTAGTTTACCCCTCACAGAGCTATAGTCCCCAGCACCCTTAAACTATAGTTGTGGGATTCTTTGGTGGAAGTCATGTGCTTTTAAATGCATGGTGTGGATGTAAAATTCATTGTGTTCTTTGGTATAAGATTGGGTTTCTTTGTGATAGCATCATACACTTGATTTCACATATGTGCTGATACTACCACAGCATCTTCCAGTATGTACCAAAAAGCAAACTACAGTCATACCTCAGGTTAAATGTGCTTCAGGTTGAGCGTTTTCAGGTTACGCTCTGCGGCGACCCAGAAGTAACGGAGCGCTTTACTTCCGGGTTTCGCTGCTTGTGCATGCACGGAAGCGGAGAATCACGACCCATAGACACAGGTTGCATTCGCTTCAGGATGCAAACGGGGCTCTGGAACGGATCCCATTCGCATCCAGAGGTACCACTGTACTCTCATTTAGCCCTATAATGCCAACTCCCAAGAGACTGTGATCTACTTTCAGAATTAAAAACTGGCAGTGATCTACCAGCTCAAAGTTGTTGACCTTTTTTGGGGAAGGAAAGTCCCATTTGGGGGGGGGGTCATTTCAAACCCCCATTTTTTAGGGGTTAAAGAAAAAGCTTTTGAGGGGAATTCTGTTTTTTGGGGGGTTTAAAGGCAAGGGAAATCTTAAGGAAATCAGCCCTGAGTGCTCACTGGGAGGAAAGATCGTGAAGCTGAGGCTCCAATACTTTGGCCACCTCACGAGAAGAGAAGACTCCCTGGAAAAGACCCTGATGTTGGGAAAGATGGAAGACACAAGGAGAAGGGGACGACAGAGGACGAGATGGTTGGACAATGTTCTTGAAGCTACCAGCATGAGTTTGACCAAACTGCGGGAGGCAGTGGAGGACAGAAGTGCCTGGCGTGCTCTGGTCCATGGGGTCACGAAGAGTCGGACACGACTAAACGACTAAACAACAACAACAAAAGGCAAGGGACAAAGCGGTAAAGTCACTCACAAAAAGATCAATATAGATGAAAACAGCAGCACAGAGTAAGCTCCGTCTTCCCTTCCAGAGATCAAACAACAATGGAGGGTGAGGTGAGGGGGCGAGGCAGGAGACAGTTTTACCGACGCTAAGGAAAGGGAGCCAGACATCGACCGCGATCTACCAAAACCTCACGGGGATCTACCAGTAGATTGCGATCGACCTGTTGAACATCCCTTACTTATAGGAACCTGCAGAGTGGTACAGTTTGCACTGAGTAATCGGCACCATTTCCTACGTTGTGGTTCCAGTCCAAATTGGATCCATCCTGTGGTTGCTTTTAGCCACATACTCACAAAAGTTGGGTGATGCATTCATATATCTTTGATGTCATATATAGCTTCGCCCTTAAGAATACTGCATTTGTTTCTTTAGAGCTGGGGTACTTGATTTGGACCCTTGTCACACTTGCAAACTGGAGACACTATTGTGAGCACCCGTCCCCTGACCAGTTCTATTGGCTATACAGTACCATAATAGGTCTAATTTCAAAGGGGAGAGGGGACCCTGTGGGTACCAGGGGAGTTTTCTCCATGCACATCTGCATTTACAGGCCTCATGCTGGCGACCGCTGCCTTGGAATGACAGAAGCTGAGTGATGCATGCAGAGTGAGGCATGAGGAAGATTTACTATATGCATTTTCTCTTTTATATCTGTTTAGCAATCTTTCCAATGTTTGACCTCTACAAGCAGGGTTAACTTGCACTATATATGGAATACACTTCAAAATTCATTAAGCATGAAGAATATGTGGATCACAGCTTAGGTACAGAAGTGATTATTTTTCTAAGTGACTGTTTTTTATGCCTTCGTAAAAAAATAAGTAAGCTGGTGTCAGCCCAGCCCTAGTGAACTTGTTCACCTCTTTGTCTGGTTAAACAAGGAACATGATTTCATTACACAGTAGAAAAGGCATAATGGCAGTGTAAGACTTGCAATTTCCATTCTTAACCATTCTGGGGTAGATTTAAAGAGGAGGCCTGGAAAGATAAAGTGAAAAGAAGGTGTTGGAAGGTGAGGCAGGAGGACAGTAAAAGGTAACATGAGAGCAGTGATAGGATGGTCCTGATTTGCCTTTACATTTAACAAGACAGTGATTCAACTCTGCCTCATTATAGGAACCTTTATTATCTCCCTGCCACAACAGTTTCGTTCCAGCACATTGTATGCAGGCAATGTGTCAGTTAATTGAGGATTTTTGTTGTTGAATAATCTGCCTATTAAACCAAACGCAACTCTAGTTGCATTCCAAATTGCAACCAAAGCATATGTAAAATGGGATGTTTTCCTTCATTTCTTCAACCTTAAGCAAAAACCAAGCAACCCAGAATCAGCTAGAATGATCGCAGTTATTACCCACGACAGATAAAGTATTCAGTTCAGTATAACTATGATTAGGAGTAATAGATTTGAAGTGACCCAGCTTTTCCTGTGTTACAAATCAGAATTCAAGGGACGACAACGCATTCACTGTTGTCATTTCAGAGCAGTGTGCCGCCAGTAGTTGTACCAATGTCAACAACAAGTAAGATGACAGTAGAAACTGGTTCAGTGCTGATTTTCCACTAGGACATGCTGCTAGAAGATGAAATTCTGCACTGTACTGGGAAATTCAATATACTTGGCTGATATAAAAGGTCACCTCACTGGAAGGGGCCTGTTTCATACAAAAATGATGGAAATGCCAACTCTGTCATTCTTTCTCACCTTCCAGTACCTTCTTTCACCCCTCTAACTTTTTGCTGTCTTTTAGGCACACTGATTGGTCCCAGAAAGCCTGCTGCCAAACTCAATTCCATTCTTGCATTGCCAGTGTCCTTCTCTTGGGCACTTGGAGCAGATGATTGTTATATTACTCTTCCTCTTTCGCCAGTAAACATGTGGCGAGACATCCTTAAGCCAGCTATGGACTCAAACCCTTACCCACCAGCCTTTTCCTTACGGTTTTATTATCACATGCCCGAAAGTGGCCGGGAGAATTTCCTGCGTTGAGGGAACTTTGCAATTAATAGAAATATCCATTCCTTAGCACAGTGCAGTACCAGCATGAAACCTTAAGGGTTTCTGAGACATTGCTTTAGGCTTACGGTGAAGGAGATGGTGGAGAGCGTTGTGTTGATGTCAAACAAAATTACTTGCAGATTCTTTGTGACTGCAGCCAGCAGTGAAGCTTCAGCTACTGCTTTTAACAATGTGCTATGTGCTTTATGGTACACAGAAGTACCAGCCTTGAGTTCTCCTTCAGAAATTAGACTTGAGGCTGCACACATGAGATCATGAACCTTCTGTATTGATGAATTCAATATAATTGTTCCTTCCTGATTCTCCATCAGGGGTCTCCAATATGACACCCATGGGCACTATGGTGCCCTTGAGGTGCCTGTTAAGTCTTTGAGCCACGGCACATACCCTTGGTCATGAAGTGGTGAGAGTCATTCACCTTTTATCTTTGAATGGTATAAGGAGTCTGCAGGAGGATGTTGAAAGAGTGACCTTCTTCTCTACACCCTCTTTCAGTTGTATGTGCTTTTAGATTCTCAGATTACTGGATCTAATTTTTACCCAGATTCCCTGTAAAAATGAAGTATGTGTGCCCCTTTTCTCTTTCTGACTCAGGATGGGGGGGGGGAGTGTGACTCAAATGTGCCCACAAGCCTTGGGGGGGGGGGGAGAGGCAAACTCTGTTCTACATATACGACCAATAACACCAATTATAATCCCTTATCTGTTATCAATATTCATAGAAGAGTAGCAAGAAATCAAATCCACCTTTCACTGCTTTAATTATGAGTACCCCAAAGTGGTTTAAATGTGTTAAAAGGTAGTTAATATGCGCTCAGCTGTTTCAAGTAGGCACCCTAATTTTATACAGGCATTAGTCAGAACTGCTAAATATAATGGGAAATAAAAAAGCTATGAGATGCAGGCATGCGATGCACAAAGCTCTGAGACAGAATTCAATAATCACTTATCAATTGTGCAAATGGGTTTCTCCAGTATGTCAACATCCTAGCCACAAAAGCCATCAAGGTGTTTTCCAAAACAAACTGCCCCTTTGAATTAATATTGCCTTCCCATATTCTCCAGAGCCCTTTTCATTAGCCAGTGCCTGCCTACTTCTAATTTCATCCATTTTTGTGATATCAGATGTTTCAAGGAAAACGGTGAGCAGCTATTATTATTATTATTATTATTATTATTATTATTATTATTACTTGCAACAGTTTGAACAGTTGGCTAAATCTACCAGAGAGATGGGAAAAAATAGAGATTCTGCTTCACATGCTATTGGAAGTTGTCTAACAGGGTAACCTTCCTTTGAAAGGACTAATGGATGTGTAAGTCATAAAAGATTTTTGAGGAGACAAAAAGCATGCACACCAGTGAAGACTGAACATGCCCACCAGTGAAGATGGCAGGCAAGAACACAATGTTTCTTTAGCTCACCTAATTATCAAGGTTTGGTGTGGCTAAAGGTTTGGTGCGGATAAACTTTTCATTCACCTTCATAACAGCTCTGTACTGTGGGCCACTGTTACTCCAGATTCACAGGTAAGTAGTTGAGGCGGACAGTTGGTCTCCCTAAGAATTTACAGAGTCCTCAAGTGTACATGATTTGGATGTCTTCAAAAGATGCCTTTGCAGAGAGGAAGTCTATCAATGGCTATTGGCAATAGCGGCTATACAGAACCTTCAAGTTCAGTGGCAGTATACCACAGGATTCCTCTTCCTGGGGTGCAGAATAGGAAGCCTGTTTTTCTATTATGCTGGTGGGCATCTTACTAGTTAACACAGCAAACAGGATGCTGGTCCAGATCAGAGGTAGCCAACACGGTGCCCTTCAGATACTAACCACAACCCCCATCATCCTTGACCGGTGGCTGTGCTGGCTAAGATTGATGGAGTCAGAGTCCAACGACACCGGATGACACTGCATTGGCTACCCTGGTCTAGCTGGACCTTTGGCCTAGACCAGAACTGGTAAGCAAAGAGGAAGGGAAAAACTGAATTGGACCATCCTTATCACTTTCCACCCAACACCTCCATGATGTCACCGGTGTAATTATTAACACTTTTGGGTCCCTAGTGGTGTGGGGGGGGGGAGGGGCAGGCTGCCTCCTCTCCTTTTGTGAACGGGGAAGAGCAACCGAGGTGGAACAATGCGAGGAGATAGCAGGGGGGAGGGAGCGCTCCGGAGGCGTGGCTCGGCGAGTGGAGCACTGGATAAATAGAGCGCGCTCAGCGGAGATCGCCCAGGAGTGACTAGCCCGGGCGGAGAGTCAGCACCGCGGACAGCGACATCTCCAGCAGCTGCAGCAGCACCGCCACCACCAGTCGCCGCCTTCTCTCCTTCCTCCACCCAAAGGTGCACGCCATGGCCGCGGAGACTTACCTACAAGGCGTGGAGATCTCAGCAAGCCAGTTTTTCGAGATCTGGCGTCATTACGACGCTGATGGTGACTACAACCCCCCCACCCCACCCCTTCTTCTCAACCTGTCCCACCTTGGCACCCAAGAGCGGGTGGAGAGGGGCTCCGAGGGCTCAGCTGGGCAGGGGAGACAGAGGCCCCGGGGGGAAGAGGACTTTCCTCGCCACTCCTCTGCCGCGCGCCGGAAAACTTTGCCCCGCGCGCGTGCCAGAACTTTTGCCTGCGAGCTGCAACGACCGGGAAGCGTTTGCGAAGACTTAACTGCACCGTTCGTCTCTCTCTCTCTGTCTCCCTCCCTCTCTCTGTCTGTCTGTCTCTGGGTGCCTTGGGAGCGGACCCTCTTGGGAACAGGGTTCCTCGTTTTCCTCTCTGGAGGCACCTCAAAAGTTCAAGCGCACCCACTCAATAAAGAACGCATAGCCTTAGAAGTTACCTGGCGATGTTGCTTTTCTTGGGGACACAGAGAGATGAAAGTTCTGTAAACACGTTGAAAGGCACCGCTGTTTTTCAACGCGCAAATGCCCCCCTTCCCCCACCTTTTCCAGCTGGTAAGGGAGAGTGAGCTAAACCTCCGCAGCTGTAACGAGCGATGCTCTCCCTTTTCTTTGTGTTGCAGGCAATGGGTACATGGATGGAAAGGAGCTGCAGTGTTTTATCCAGGAATTGCAGCAGGCGCGAAAGAAAGCGGGCTTGGTAGGTTAAGATTTCTTTCCCCCGTTGCTTTATCTCATCTTCATTAAAGTAGAGGAACTATCCTCAGGTGAACTCCAGCAACGAGGCGGCACCCGTTCTGGGTGCATACCTCTGGTGTAAAGTGCAGGTGAATATGACCTAGCGATTATCAAAGGAAAAGTGACTTTGGGAAATCTGGGGGAGATGGAAACTAGATAAGAAAGTTCCTTGGATCCTTCTATAAGAGCAAACCAGGTGATACTGGAGTTCTTAAAGTGATGTACAAAAATGTGCAAGGAAACAATTGTTCTGTTACTTCCTCAGTTTTTCCCACCCCAGTGGTTAAGAAGAAATTCAAAATTAGCTGGATGCATTGTTAATATGTTGGCTGAAATACATTTCTGCCCCTTGGTGGCCAATAAACAGATCTGCAGATTAGTTGTAAGTAGAACTAACTAGATATTAGATAATAGTTTGGTTTTAGGATAGTGGAATATTAGCACAAAGCAGGGTTATCTGAATGTTGCAGGTGATGAACATGTTTACTGGGGAAAATGGGGGTAATTAAAATGGTAATCATTGATGTGTTATTTGGCATCAAAGGTAGGAGATGTTTGGGAATTTTAAGCAAAAAGTTTTTAAATAATGCAAAACATATTAACTGCTATCCCTATTTGAAATAAGAAACTATCTCTTATCAGAAAAGGAAATGGGAAAATAGGCTTTCTATTTGCTATTAATGAATATATCATTCAGAGAAATAAGAAAAATGAAGTATTGAGAGTCAGGCTTAAGATTATGTGCCAAATACAATGAAAATCCAATTAAGAGAGCTCAGCTCTGAAAGATAGTCAGTGTCCCTTGAAATAAAGCTGAAGTTATCCAGTGATATCTGACGAAGTCACACTTGGAATAGACTGACTGAAATCAATGAATTTAAGATCATTGAATTCAACTGATCAGTGTACTTCAAATTTGACTGATGTTGTATATTACCAATATGCAAATATTTACACAGTTCCTGTAAGAGTATTCCAACATTAAAATACATTTGAGCTGTCCTTTAATGATTGCGAGTTGACTGCATAAGTGAAAGTTTGAGTCTATCTACAAGTTTACAATTTATGTGCGTACAGTTGAGGCTGCCTACAAAAATTGTAATCAAGCATTATAAAATACATATTTATGATTGCTATCAAGGACCTGAAGATGTGATGCAAAAATGGATTTGTAATAACTTCAATTATTTTTCAAATGAAGTGATGGCTGGTCACATACTTTTTTATTTTTGAGGTTTCTGCACTGTTTTCACTTTTGGCTTTGCAATACGAGTCATTGTCTACATCTCCATAAGAGAAAAATAGATTCATAATTTATTTTCCGAAGCAATCACTATTAAATCTACTCTCTGTTTAATAAGTTCTTCATTCAACTGATAATATTGCATTTTTTATAAGGCATTCATCCCATTTCCCCCCAGGTTTGAAAATGGTGTCAGACTCCTATTAACAAATTCAAGTGCTCTCAAAGTGATATATAAAATCTCTGTAGGCACTTTCTTTTGTGCTACCCATAGTGTTATATTTCCCTTTTTATGCCTGCTTTGAAAGTGCTCAGGTGTTCTTGTTCAGTTTTCCATTGACATTGCTTCTGGACAAGACTATTTCTGGAATTTTCTGAAAAGAACAGCACCAAAAGTTCACTTCACTCATTGGATCATTCTTAGCTTCTTGATCCTTAAAGCTTTTCTTTTTTTCTGGACTAATGCATGTCAGACTATCAGTGGTTTCAAATCTAAGCTGATTCTTGGATTTAAAAGGCTTGTTTTGCAGATATTTCTTTAGTTCACACATCTTGTTTCACTGGATACAATTTCAAGCAGCTTTTGAGTTCCGTGTCCCTTCTCAAAAGCGATGTGTGGCAAAATTAATGTATGTTCTAAGCAATTTTTGTGGTTTTACCATTCTTTTCATACACACGCAACAAAAACTTCGATTTTGCTTGCATTTCAGAAAGCTATTGTTCCTTTCGCTTAACAATAGTACTTAATGTATTTTTTACAACTTCAATTTAAATCTTTTTCACCTTGCATATCATGTCTATATTTCCAGTTTTTTGTTTGTTTGTTTAAAAAAGACTGCTTAATTCTCTTTCCTCCCAATATTTATGACTTGTAATATATTTGTCTTAATTAAGTTTTGGCATAGACTTGGTGGGTAGGATTAATGGGTGAAAATGAATACTCCCCTGTAGGATATGCAGCGTATATTCTGTAGGTCTGCCAAAGTTGCCCCCCCCCCCCGCCCCGTGGAGAACTTCTTTCCTTCTGCAATTCTTAACCCCTAATAAATTAAAGAAAATAAGGCTTCTACAATCCTATGTATGGTTGCTTGTGAGTAAGTCTCAGAGTTTGGTGAGTCTTAAGTATTTATAACAGTCATAGGACTGGACTGTATGCATAGTAAAGGAAGATGTTTCAGAAGCTTCAAAAATCTATATAGTTAATCTTCCATACTTCAAATTTACCTCATCAATAAATTCTGAAAATGCATTGCATTGTGCATCATCTTGCTGCCCAGAAACAATTCCCAAAGACATCTGGGGAAGATTTGTCTTAAGATCTGCTTTCAGTTGTGCTTTATGCCTGACTGACAAGTGCCCAGTACAATGAAGTGTGAACACAGCTGCTTAGTAACAACTTGATGCTTAATCATTAACTAGTTGTTGCTTGGATATAATAATCTTTATGTTTCTCTTAAGCCCTGCTTGGGCATTCAAAGAATGTATGGAGGAATAAAGCATGGAGTATTGGGGTGGCAGCTCCTCAGGGGCTCCTCTTTAACCTCTCAACATTGAACAGGAAGGCCTGAAGGAAGGGATCTTCATGCATTCATGAACTCCCTTAGAATCCTCTCTGAAATCATGGTTCTGATTGCTTAGAGTCCCTGATCTGGGAGGCGATTCCAAGCATGTTCAAATGTACACATGAACAATCTTTCCTTCAGACGTTTGGCCTCACTATGTGGACATCAGGGAGGAGGTGGAGATGGAGATGGAGAAGGAGATGGAGATGGAGATGTTGGAGTTGACCCAATGGCCTTTCTGGGCTTTAATGCCTCTGCGGTATAGGTGCCTGAACTCCATGTGGAACATTCCATTCCTCCCAAATAATATGAAAAGTGGTAGAGGTCCCCTTGCCGAGTTACCCACCTTTCTGTACTTGCTTGACTTTTCAGTACAATGCATGCAAGGATACAAACACATCTTTCTTATGGGGGTGGGACACACACATTAAAAACTTAAACTGCTCACCACAGAATTGGGAAATAGACCATAGCGAAGTGTGTATTGTTCAGGGATCTATTATTCATGGCAAATAAGATCTAAGAAAATATTTCAGCGGCGCCTGTAGATGCTTTCCATAGTTGTGCTAATTTTATACCTGCCAGTAGCAATCTTTTTCATTTCAGTATCTTTGAGAATACAGCGTTATTTGTTTTCACTGCACATTTGAAATAACTAGTGTGGATTTCTGGTAGGGAAATGGAAGTGAATTCAGTGGTGCAGGGCACCTAGCAGCCTGGTCCTATGCAAGTTTCTCAAGAGGAAGTGCCTCTGATTTCAGTGGGACTGACTTCCAAAAAAAGCATCCTTAGGCTCTGAGTCCATAGGCTGCAGTCTCACGCACAGTTGCTTGTGAAGAGGTCCCTGTGAATTTAGTGGGACTCACTTTTGAGTCCATACACAGGCTCAGACTGTACAGACATTGACACAGGCTCAGACTGTACAGACATTGACACTCAGCTGACAATGAACCACTGTCTCACATATGTGATTCATCTTAGATATGTGATTCATCTCACAGCCAGGTAGTGGAACTGTGGAAGGGAGGTTTTTGTTTATTAAACTGAAGAAAACACTGATGATGATTATTAACAAACTCCTTTTGAATGAAATTTGCAGTGATGATGAGAGACAGTGTATGCTACTGTGAGTGTCCACAATTTGATCAATGTTAACAGTGACAAGTGAATGTGGACAAGCCCAGACAAATTTCATAAACGTCAAAAGACTCAGAGATACATCTGTCAGAGTTGACAGTCGGTTCAATGTGATTGTCAACATTCACTGCTATATGTTCATAAAATGGCGTTCTACATACATTTATTAAATTTGTCTGAGGTGGTCAGAATTCATGCATGAATGTAAAATCAGGACAAATTTTGGACATTGACTGTAACATAAAATGAATTATACTGATGTTGTTTTATGAGTTAAGAAACTTAATGCTCTAGAAACTTAATAGTTTTTATATATTTACTTGCTTGGAAATATTTTTAACCATCTCTGTGTTAGCAGAGTGGAGAGAGAGAGAGAGCAATTGCATGTTTAAATTGGGCTGAATTTTTGTGAGGTTGAATTTTTGTAAGGAAAAACAGCTGTTCTAAGGCAAGTGAAACTGTGAGTGGAAAACCTCTACCTTTTCCTCTTTTGCACATTTCCTCCAGCCTGTTTGTGTCCTTTGTGTTCTTTGTCAGCTAGTGCTGATTTTTGTTTTTACTGGAAAAGTCCTCTTCATTGCATGATTCTCGTCTTGGAGATACTGTCAAGAACATGGTGGCATCATGGGGCTATGTAGCCAATCAGATTTTACTGTGTGACAATATCACGGAGTGCAAATGGAACCCTTCCACTGCCCACACTCTCAATGGGGAAGGAAGAGGGACTCTGCCCACATTGCCCATCTGGGGTAGAATGAATGATAGAGATGCATATTCAGATGAGGATGTATTCCGTACTGACTGCATCATTTCCAAAGGAATATTCATTTGGCTATGAATCCAAATGCACATGTCGGTCCATATCCTGTCCCAACTAGTCAAGTAGGAAGGACTGAAGGAGTGCTCACCTGGTTGCCTCAGCAACATGGCTGTGGCCTGTTTTTCATGCCCTTTTGCAAAGTGATGCAAATAACACCAAGAAAAGGGGGGAAACTTTAAATGGCGGGAAAGCACAATAGTCAATGTTTGTGCATTCATTGCTGGATGTAATATTTTTTTTTTATATGCCACTGTGTATAACTTTACATTTAACAACATTCTGGAAAATCTGAAAGAAGAAATTCTGCAGCTTAGTGTTTAATTTTGGAGCAGTTAAAGCCCTTAAGGCACATGGTTTTAGGCTCAGGATATTACTAGACTTGGCAGAACCATCAGGGTAGGTTCTTAATTAATTATATGAATCCTTAGTTTTAAGAAACTGCATAGGGTACAACCTACTGGGAAGCTCCTTTAGCACCATTCATTTCTGTGGAAATTGTGCAAGAGACATTCCTGCAATGGACTGTGTCTTTGGCTTTCTTTTAAGTAATAATCATTGTATTGCACATTTATAGGACCTGACCCCAGAAATGAAAAAATTTGTGGACCAGTTTTCAAGTTCTGATGGAAAGATAGGAATTGTAGAGGTAAGCTAACTGGTTTACTTACTGCCATTTAATGAATTTGTTTATTCATGTTGGTCATAGCTCTGCAGTGATATAAGCCTGTCTGCAAATATTTGTATTATTTGCTTTTGATGTTTCTTGGGAAATGGTTTCTTCATTTTATTATCTCTTATTATGAAATTTATGAACTTATCATCATTTTATTACGAAAACATTTCAGTGTTTTCATTCTGAAGTTATCCATGTAAACAGCAACAACCCAGTTCTTGATGGCATTTAATATTGAGACTGTTTTGCATAACAGCAACAACAAAATAAATGCAAAATCAAGCATAAACAAAATCATCACAGAAAACAGGTTAGAAATATCAAAGCAGAGACAAAAAGGGGGCATCTCTTTTTAAGAAATTCAAATTGCCAAAAATGTTTAGCTGCTTGAATAGTATTTTGTTTAGGCTGACATTTTCTAAAACTGCTTTTCAATGGAAACCTCACAGCAAAAACCTTTCTGGTCTGGACTTAATTTGAGTAAACAATGATATGAAGAATGATATTGTTTCATTTTTGGAGTTTGCTGCATATTGTTCAGTGAGGCTTAAACATGCTTAGGTATAGTTAAATCATGCCCAGGGTGTTGGATATGGTTTTGTATAGCAGCTTCAGCCATTGACTGGTTATATAATGCCCTTTTTAAATGTTCATTGAAACTGAAGTATAGAAAACAGTAGATCTTGCTTTGCAAACCAGCTTAGCTTGATCTTGAAACTTACTCCTGTTGTTTAAAATAATTGTAAGAATACAATCCTCATTCGAGAAAGATGTCAGTCATTGTGATAATAGGCAAGAAATGAGAGTTCTTGTTTCTAATTCTTCTCCAATAACTTATCACTGGACACTAGTAAAACCATACAAGGTTGATTCTCGAACGATGTGATTATCAATGTGATTATCTCACTTGTGAATGCTCTCAATAGCCATTGCTGTCAGTAAGAAAGGTTAATAGGGACCAAGTATCTGATTGCTGATATAAATCTGAATATTAGAATAGCCATTCATTGAGAACTAAGATGTAGACTGTAAATAAATGTGGACTTTTGTCCAAGTAGACGTGCATAGAATGAAGCTTCACAAGAGTTGTGCATGTGAAGTCCTATAAATACATTCATAGAGTGATGTATTTATTGTTATTGATTCAACAGTGAATTATGACTCCAAAAGTCCAAGGCAGAATCAAAAGCTTATGGTACAGATATTTAAAAAGACAGCTCTAGTTGCAAAGCCTCATCCTTTGAAAAAGGATGAAGGGAACTGGAGAGTCAAAGGGAAGAGATCTTATGAAAGATGGAGGCAATGAATCTGTTCTGTTTCCAAAATATGTTTTCTTGTGAGACAATATTTAAGTTCGTTAAAAGGCAAGCTGAATAGTTTAAGGCCTTTTCAGCACTGCTGCTGCTGCTCAAGTTAAAGGAAATTCTGGGAGCATCTTCAGGAGCCTGCATTAGTGTGGTTCTTCCCTGAGCTTTTATCCATTGCCCTCGGGCTAATGTGTAGAATTTGACAAGCCACTTGTTCTTCTAAAAGGCTCCCCCTCCCAGCACTCCAGCTTATTTGTTCAAGTCACTGCCTGCACCAAGTTGGAGTTTCAAAAGCCCATCCTTTAACATTATCAGCCTGCAATCATTCCATGTTTGAATGATTCAATAGCTTTTTTTCTGCTAGGGAAAGGTGGCTGGGTGGTTGGAGGAAGGGATGTAATGTTAGAAATATACCTTTTCCTTGTTTTGTTTTTCTTTTCTTTTTAAAAGGGTGTACACAAACACTATTTATTTATCCGATCATTTCACGACAGAACAGAATAAATTCCTCTCTAGAAATAACATTTTTTTCATAGCACTTTCACTCCTAAAGGCAGACCTGTATAATTCGTAGCCCATTAGTCATCCATGGTACCTATGTGGTGCTTGGAAACCCTGTCATTTTTCAGATACAGCCAAACGGCAAAGCCATGAGATTTACTGATTCCCTACTAGGCTGCCATGTGGCTAGTTGATTGCGTATGGCTTGGTGTGGGTCATAAGGCGCTAATAATCAGTGTCCTGATTTTTTCTGGGACTGCAGAAATGAGTGATAATTGGTTGATCTGTAATACATGTGTTGGTTGGAGAACTGTTTTACCAAGTGTACCCTTCCATATTATAGGAAGTTGGGTTGTTGTTTTTGTTTTAAACCAGTTCTGTTTATCCATCTCGCGTAATATTCTGAGTGGCAGCATTTCTCCAGCTTTCAGATGCCTTTCCAGTTGCCAAAATACTGAATCCTATAGACTGTGTATACTGTAGCTCAGTATACCCTGTAGCTCAGTAGAATACCTGTTTTGCATGCAGAAATACCTGTTTTGCAGCAGAATACCAGTAGAATACCAGTTTTGTATTGCATTCAATCCCTGGCATCTCCAGCAGGGCTGGGGGAAAATCCTGCCTGAAACTCTGGAGAGCTGCTGGCAATCAGCGTAGACAATATTGTGCTAGATGGGCCAATGGCCTGATTTGGTATGAGGCAGCTTACTAGGTTCCTATGTAATGAGGATTGAACCAGAAACCTCCTCCATGTGAAATACGTGCTATGATCCACGCCCAGTAATTGATTGGCCCAGTTCTCTGCATTAGAATCTTAATTCTGTCGTTCCCTCCATCTTTTCTTACTAGTCACCAGTTTGAATCTAGGCTGGGATGCAGCTATTTCTGGAGCAGATCCAGGACTCAACAGGTTTTGGAACTTTCGAGTAATAGCACAGTAACTGAGAATATAACACCTGGCGGCACAACAGGCAACAATATATTGGTGGCATTTTGGAGGCTTTGAAGGCATACTGTAGTTCCATTTTCTTCCCCAGTGCCATTTGGGCCAGTCTCAGTGCCAGCCCTACCATTAGACAGAGTGAGGCAGCTGGTGCTAAGGAGTGATGAGTGGACAGAGCTGGGAGAGCAACTCTGTGCTAGCCTGCTGCTCTCTGGTGCAGTGTAGGAAGCTGTGCCATTGGCAATGTACAAATAAGATTCAAATGTACATCTTCTGTACATTGGATGTGCATGTGTGTGGCATTTTCCTGTATTTGACTTGGGCAACACACTGTCTTGAGCAGATCCGGCCAGCTTGTGTCCAGAGCGGCAAAGGAGTGGTGTTTTTACTCAGGAGACTCAGGCTGTACAAAGCGTTATTAACTTCCTGTCACACTGAGATTTGAGCCATGATGAATCCATTCTGGATTATATAATCCACTCCAGCGTTCTGGCTCTACCAAAACTTCCCACAAGGACTCATCCCAATCTTTGAAACATACAAAAGTTAACATTCAGAGAGACAAATTAAAATGCTGAAAGTAAGAGATACACAAGACTGCATTGGCAGCAGTTTATTTCCGGTTATACCAAGGCAGATTCTCCGAACTATTGCTATAATATTTCAGCTGGAGTTTTCCGCTGCAACTTGGTAAATGGGGGTGGGCAGCAGCAGAATCCTGTAATCTCTGTTTCTTAAAAGTAATATTGGCTGCTAGATCCATCTTTCTCAAGCAGAATTCCAAGAAAGACTGTATAAACAGAAATTTTTAAAAGTCATATCCATACCGATTTCTAAAGCTGCTTCCTTACTGATGGCAAAATTGCTGCAGTTGCTGCATTTTCATATATAAGCACTGTTGCCAGCTGTGAGAGATGTAAAGACAGATGACTTAATTAGCATGGTTTGTCATCTATATTCATATATTACTGAACTCTGTGCAGCAGCTTCTGTGCAAGAACACATGCACAGCAACGGACTGTTTGGACTGGGGTCACTTACAGTAGCACAGAAGCCCCAATAAACTTTGCAAGATGTCTTGTCTCTCCATCTATTTCGTAAACAATACGGAATAAGTAAACACAGGAAGGTTCATTTCTTTAAAACCTTTAGGCACCCAAAATGCTGAACCACAACTCCCTTCATCCCCACTTGGGCTGGTGGGAGTTGGAGTTCAGTAATATCTGGATGGCGAAAGGTTCCTCACACCTGATTTTAATCATCCAGAACTGTGAGGGGTGGAAGCATTTGGATGTTGTCTTGCGCTTCTGTGCTAGTTCCAGATTTTGTGGGACTTTTGCTTCAGGGAGTTGCCCTTCTCCTTTCCTGTGTTGCCACTGGCCATTTGCTTGCTTCTCCATGGGGGCCCAGTGGGGGCCACCTCCCAGAGAGAGAACCATGTGTGCAGAGGTTGCTGCTGCTCCTTCTCCTCACTCCTTTCACTATTTGCTCATTCAGAGAGGGCAGGTGAACATGAAGAAACCACAAGGTGGAGCAGCAGCAGGGCCAAGAGGCTCCATGGGCTGGCAGCAGGGCAGCCGACTTCAGGGATGGGGAATGTGACAGACACCCATCATCCTTGGTCATTGGCCATGCTAGCTGGGATTGAAGTAGAAATGGAATTCAGAAACGTCGGAAGGTCCACGGATTCCCCATTCCTGAGGGGCTCAACAGGTGCCCAATGATGCCAAGCTCTGATAGCTTTGGTGGGGCTTCCTCTGTTCTCGTTAATTGAATAGAAGGAGAAAACAGGTCTTTTCAGTGGTGTCTCTCCAATTGTGAAATGCTCTCCCTGTGGAAGTTCAACCAGCACCAACAATGTCAACTTTTCCTGTTCTCCCAGGTTTTTAAGATTGTTATATGAGATTATTTACGGCCTGTTTTGGTGCTCGCCTTTTAGTAGGGTGGGGAAGGATACTTCTCTACGATGGTTTTAGCATTTCTCTGTTTTTATTCTTTTTTGTGTGTGTGTACTTTGTTATTTTTGTATTTAAAAAGGTGAAAAAAAAGATTCCCATCTCATTGCCAAGCAGCATTCTTTAAAAATAAAGATAGAAAGTTGGGCCTTGATATCAACCACTGAAAATGTTCTTAATATATGTCAATATATTTGAAGGAAAATCATTAGATAAAGTGACATATTGATATGGAAGTATCTTGAGTTAGCTTATGCATTGATTTTACTAAAACATTGGTTCACCATTGGTCTAGTTTGAAGCAGAAAATTAAATATTTTAAATTCCTGTGTGGCATTAGAAGGTTGTCAGCTGCCAGAATGTTCATTTGCCTGAGTATTTTGTTCTCTCAAACTTCATGCGTCCATTTCAAGTATTCTTTTATGTGAAATAAAACCTTGAGTTTACTGTTTTTTTAAAAATCTAAATACCAAACATTGCAGTTCAGCACTTGGCTTTCAGCGTTTCCCAACTTGAACAGTTCCTTTCTGAAATACTTAGAAAAGCATGAGAACATTGAGGTTATGCTTTGAGAACAGTGCTTATAAGAAACCCTTTGCAAAGACAACCCTCCAGACAAAGGCATTCTATTTCTAGCTCATCTAAATGTGTTAAAGCAAGAGCCTGTGGATTAGGAGACGGGAGCTGGGGACAACTAAGGTCCCACTGTACTGCAGCCATGAAGCTCAGGTAAAGGCAATAAGCGAGGAACTGAACTTGGGGTTGGCACAAGGGAGAAGGTCAAAAGTGACATAATTTTAAGTCCAAATCTCAGAAGTCACTGAAGGACAGTTTTGGACATGGCACTGATGGGAGGGAGGGAGGAACAGGAAGCACAGCGGTCTTGTACTTCCTGTTCCCTTTCATGTCCATCCTGTCTGAAATAGAACATTCACACCCTGCAGTCCTGGCGATGCAGAAAGGAGCTCTCGATTTAGGAACAGTTTGCTGGATGTGAAATGTGAATATTATGTTTGAGAAAGCGTTGCAGTGGAAGAACTACAGGGCACTTCCTTTTCTTTTTGTCCCATCAAAAACTGTAATTTAAAGGGATTCTTGGAATGCAGTGGAGATTCTGCCAAATATCACTTTGATACGGATATCTGAAGCTGGTTGAAACCATTACACCATTTCAAAAGGAAGTTTTGGCCCACTCCTGAGGCAAGGCAAGGCAACTCCCTCAGGCAGCAGGATGCTTTTGATTGTGCATCAAACACCATCCCCGCCTCTGCATAATTCCATGAAAATTATATAGCTCTGAACAGAGGTTACAGGGGGTCAACAGCAGAAGGGGCCGGTTGCATTCATGTCCTGCTTGTGGGTTTCTCCTAGATATTTGGCTGGTCACTGGGGGGAGCAAAATGTTGGACTAGATATATTCTTCATATACTCTTACATTATTTGGGGAAAAAAATATGAATATTGTGACAAAATTCAGGTTTATTAAAGGAAAACATGCAGCAGTTTTAAAGTTCTGCAGCAGCTTGGAGCCAAAAGTGGAATGGAAGAACATCTTCCACTGAAGACTCTGTCTGCAAATATTATAGATTGAACTTCTGCTTCCGTCCTTTGGCAGCATAATTACATAGAATATTTCAGAGTTTCAGTTTATCGTGCAACAGTTTGTTTCAATGTGGTATGCACAGAAAATCCTGGTGGATTGTACTTGGTATTTAGAAGACCATTGATAAATATGCAAGTTATTTGAATTTTCAAAACATTTTTTCTCTCCTAAAGCCTTGGTATGATTTACATTTATTTGATGAACAATTGATTTAATTCAGTCTTAAATCTTTTACAGCTTGCTCAGATATTACCAACAGAAGAAAACTTCCTCTTATTCTTTAGGTGCCAGCAGCTGAAATCAAGTGAAGACTTCATGCAGGTAATCTATATAAATTTTTGCATTTTGTAAAATTAAATTGCCAGGTTGAAAGAAATGTTTTTGGTTGTGCTTGATTTAGTTTTAATGGCTAACTTCTCAATTCCAGACATGGAGAAAATATGATAGTGACCATAGTGGCTATATTGATGCTGAAGAACTTAAGGTAAGAAGCTATCTATGTTTATTTATTAATATGCATTTCCTACCCCTGCTCCTAAGGTTTTTTTCCAGGGGTGGCAGCAGAATAAATTGCAAGAACAGAAAGACATAGCAGAACACACAATATATTAAAGAAATTTGGTGTGGATTTTTAAAAGCCCTTTCCTGACTTAACTGTTGAGCCCCTCAAAATGGCCCTGGCTGTTTTGCAGTGTTTCTTAAGGTGCTCAGGGTCTGGGCAGTTCTGCAGAGAGTTCAAGTTCTCTTATTGTGGTGATAGTGGTGGGGACCCACAAAGCATGCATCTTTTTGTATCTTTGCTTTTGTAACTTGATGTATGGCTGGCGTCATTAATAAGAGGCACTTTCAGAGGATCTGAAAGATGCCTGGGAAGAAGCTGTCTCCGAGGAATTCTGGCTCGAAGCTATTCAAATTAGAGGGCTACACAACCCAATGCAGTCTTAATACTGTGCTCTTCCTATTCCAGTGATACAAAACCTTGAATGTTTAAAGACGACAGGAATCTTCAATGTTGCAAAACAATAACTCACATACCTCTGTATCATCTTTTTTCAGCATTGTGGTTTTTGTCCATTTACTCCCTTCCTCCTGGTATCCAGAGCCGTCTTTTCCATTTGGTTTACTGGTGCGTTGCGCCAGGGCGCCGGCCTCCCAGGGGTGCCCCAGTGAGTGGGGGAGCTGCGCGGCTTTGCTGGCGGCCTCCCCATTCCCTCCTGCATGCCTGCCAGCTGCACCTTGTCAACCATATGGCTGGTGGGCATGCAGCTTGCCCCCCAAGCCTCCGCGGGAGAGCAATCCCCGCAGAGGCTTAGGATGGAAGCTGTGCCCTGCCAACTGTATGGCTGGCAGACATGCAGCTTCCTTCCCAAGTCCCCGTGGGAGGAGAGCAATCCCCACAGAGGCTTGGGAAAAGGCTGACAACTCTGGTAAATGGGGAGGTGGAGTGCCAGAGGGATCTTTGCACCACGGCGCCAGATATGCTTAAGATGGCCCTGCTGGTATCATCATCATCATCATCATTAACTGTTCAGGACTATCCCACTGCAGACCACAGATGGGGATTACATGATTGAGTAGTCACATTTGCAGAGGTGGATGGGTAGTAGCTAACTAGAAAGCTAAACACTGTGCTAGCCTTCTCTCTGCCTGGCTAGTTTCTATGCATAGGGAAATCATTTAATCATGTCATATGATAAATTAGGGATGCGGGTGGCATCTAAACCACTGAGCCTCTTGGGCTTGCCAATCAGAAGGTCAGCGGTTTGAATCCACACAACAGGGTAAGCTCCTGTTGCTGTCCCAGCTCCTGCCTAACCTAGCAGTTCAAAAGCACGCCAGTGCAAGTAGATAAATAGTTACCGCTTCAGCAGGAAGGTAAATGGTGTTTCCATGCACTCTGGCTTCTGTCATGGTGTTCCGTTGTACCAGAAGCAGTTTAGTCATGCTAGCCACATGACCCGGAAAGCTATCTGTGGATAAACGCCAGCTCCCTCGGCCTGAAAGCGAGATGAGCACCACAACCCCATAGTCGCCTTTGACTGGACTTAACCATCCAGGGTTCCTTTACCTTTACCTTACCTATAATGACAAATGGACAAAATGATTCCTCTAGCTAGCAGGAGCATTGGCCAGGGATGATGGGAGTTGTGGTCCAAAAACATCTGGGGACCCAAGGTTGAGAAAGGCTGATCTAGAGAGTCTTGAGCAACAAGCTAGCTGGCTGGCTGCCCAATATTTGGAAAGTTATTCACTGATGGTCTAGGAAAATCCCTGTTGATTATCCCGGAGTTTTCTGGATATTTTGATACAAGCTAAAGTGGATTGCATAGTTGTCAGAAGAAGGCGGCGAAGGCCTATAGCTCACTATGAAGCACCTGCTTTGTGTGTGTACAAGGTCCTTGGCAACTCCAGTTGAAAGGCTCTTGGGAAGCAGTGCCAAGGGTTTGAGATGTGGGAAGTGCTGCTGTAACGCCAACAGTCTTGGACTAATAGTCTAAGCTTGACCAAGGAAACTTCATATATCCACCGAGGTTGCCTACAGGCTGCTTGGAGCAGCTCAAAGCCTGGGAAACTACTCTGGCTTGATGCCAGTGTGGGCTTAATACTTCCCCAACCAGCTACTCTTGAGATGTTTTGAGCTATAGCCACCCCTGCCCATTGTCTATGTCCCTGGGAGCTGACATCTAAACCATCTGGAAGACTGCAGGTTGGGGAACGCTGGCACAAAATTTCGAAAGGGCAGTTGCCAGAAGAGCACAAATCAGCTGTTCGATGGGTAAATTCTGCACTCACTGAATGCCCTTCAAGCTCTAGATTTAAATCTACCTGCCCCACCTCCACTGAGTGGCCTGGTTTTAAAACTGTTATTAGACTGGCTGCTCTTTTTCTCTTGTGAAGAAGAAAGCAGCTGGAACATGGCAGTGAAGCAAATCCACGCTGACAAGCCTTTCTTGAGGAATGGCTTCGTGGGAATCACTGCTTACTTGTTCCACCAGCTTCGTGCTACAACGTGGGCCTTGTACCCCCTTCCCCCCACCAATCAATCTCTGCTCCATTTAGTGCAAGACTCTCCACCCCCAACTATCAGAACAAGGAGAAGATCTGGTCTGAAATAGGAAAAGTAGCAATACTCCAAAGAATAATATTAAGAGGTTAGAACAGGTGTGTGTGCTTGAGAGAGAGATGCTTCCAGGCAGTAGACATTTGCAATTCCCCAGCTCTCAAGACTTCTTGCTTAATAAGGATTTTAAATGTCATTATGAACTAGGACAATTGACTGGTCTCCTGGGAAAACAAGTGTCGTTTCCTAGATGAAAAACAGTATTTTTTCAAAGGTCAGCAAAGCAGCTTACTGCCTTCCTTCGGTTTTATTGCCTTTTTTTAACACTTACCACTCGTGTTTGTTTTCTTTCAGAGTTTTTTGAAAGACCTATTGCAGAAAGCAAACAAGCAGATTGAGGATACAAAGCTGTCAGAATATACAGACATCATGGTAAGAGTAGGAAGCTATTTCGTTCAGGGAACTTAGCTCCCTGTCTACATATTAAGGTGTATCTGTTCCAGAAGCTAGGATCTTCTCTCATTACTGTATCTTTCCTATCCCTTATTCAAATTGTGAACTAGCTTGCTGCATAGGCTTCATAGATACCAAGTAGCAAAAGGAGACTCCGATAGATATACCATAATTCAAAGGAATATAGCAGGTATGGCTGCAATGTAGCCTTAATTCATTTCAACGAAGTGTGTGCAAGTTTTCATACACTTGAGACAGGAGTTGTGTTGTTAGATTGAAACTCAGGAATTTGGACAATGCCTTACACTGAATTTACATGAAGCAGCAGGTTCTAGTAATCTATTTGGCACACGTTCAGTGTCCTGGTTAAATCCTGACATAATGGCCTTAAGACAGACTGCTTTTGCAAAATCATAATACTTCTCTTGCTATGGAAAACCAGTGCATGTGAATGTCTGGCTGGTTTTGTTATGAGGACAAAAAAAGGGCAAATTTAATAATTTATTAAATCGGCAAATTATTGTTTGACTGTGATATTTATGATATTCGTCCCTTCTTTTATTGCATATGAAATGTTCTGACATGTGCTTAAGGTGTCTCAGTTTTTTTAAAAATGGTGAGACAACAAAGATGGACTATTCCAAATCAAAATACAGTGGACCCTCCAGATACGATCTTAATTTGTTCCAGGGGTTCATCTGCAACCTGAAAAGTCCGTATCTGGAGGTACTGCTTCTGTGCACGGCGCAATAAAGCGCTTCTGCGAATGTGCATGTGGCGAAACCCGGAATTATACACTTCCGGGTTTGCCGCATTCGCAACCCTAAGTTTATGTATCCAGAGGGATACGTAAGTAGAGGTACAACTGTAATAGATTGGATCCAAAAGTGCCCTTCTGTGAACCAAATGGCTTTGGATGCAGCATAGGCTTCCATTAATGGTGGAGGGGAAACATAGGAAATCTGTTTGTATACCAAGTCAGATCATTGGTCCATCCAGCTCAGTATTGTCTACAATGATTGGTAGTGGCTCTCCAATGAGCTACAATCCTTCCCCAGATAGTAAATAGCTGCCACTTCCTTTTGTTGCTCACTCCACCATCTTCCATGCTTTTCTGGAGGACTTGTCAACCTTTCAAAACAGATTTTCTGGGGACACAGGCAGAAGCCAAGAGCAGGGCTTTACTCAATGAACTTCGGATCCAGCCCAATGAAAAGAGTAACAAAAGCAGCCATAGGGTGAAAGCACATTTGAGGAACCCTAAATGTAAGATAACCACAGAAACAAGGCCTTGTTTTAAAATACCCACCTGTCTCTTAGAGGCCAATTCGCTTGCACTAAACAGGCATTAAGAGACAGGTGACGATGTTAACTGTTTTTGGTTGTTGCTTATTGCTGGTATTGGAGAGAAAAAATGTTCACACAACCCCTCCCTTTTCAGCTCAAGATGTTTGATGAAAACAATGATGGGAAACTGGAACTGACTGAAATGGCCAGGTATGTCTTCTTCTAAGGGGGTGAGGGAAATGAGCTGCAATCAGCAGATGAAATGAGAGGGGGAAATGGCCACATGCGGCTATGAACTGCAAAAATTGGGGCTAGAAACCTCTCTTCTTCTCAGTGTTCAACCCTTTCATTACAAAGACGAATCTTGAATTGTAGAAAGAAAATGTGCTGAATGTATATATATTTATTGTATGTTGCTTATCAAAGCAGTTTACAAAGCATATTGCATTTCACCCCTTAAAATACAATCCACAAGTGAATTAAATAAAGAAAAGTTTGAATGGGACAAGCAGCCTACAAAGAAGGATTTTACATGAAAAAATGTACTGGCATATTTACAAAGCATATTGCATTTCAGCCCTTAAAATACAATCCACAAGTGAATTAAATAAAGAAAAGTTTGAATGGGACAAGCAGCCTACAAAGAAGGATTTTACATGAAAAAATGTACTGGGGTTTTGCAGCTCACTTTAGCAAACCATTTCCCAGTCAGCTGTCAAGGTCATCTCCTCTCTCGTTTCTTGAAAAGGTTTCCCTTTATACATTTTTCAGATATGCAATTCAAGTTCCTACTGTAACCTTCTGCTTGTGTTTTTCTCCAAAGATTACTCCCAGTACAGGAAAACTTTCTCCTTAAATTTCAGGTATGTAACACGATACTCCTAAAAGTTTGAACACGCATAATATAAATTATATGTGTGAGCAGTGATCCAAACCACTACTGTTCTAATACCTGTTTTCTCTTTTTAAAATTAGGGTGTCAAAATGTGTGGGAAAGAATTTAATAAAGCCTTTGATACATTTGATTCAGTAAGTAGACTACTTACAATATTTATAACTCATTTTTATTTTTAAAAGATCTCTGACCTTACGTGTTCTACAAGACAAAACAATGTAGCTGAAAGCAGCCGAAAGCAAAGTTATAATTGCTCATGTCTTTTGTTTTCAGGATGGGAACGGCTACATAGATGAACAAGAATTAGATGCGTTGCTGAAAGATCTCTGTGAAAAGAACAAAACGGTAATTCTAATTTTATTTCCATTAGAAGTGCACTTAAACTCTGCCCTCCCCCATCTAGTCAGTTAAGGTAGTTGCTCTGAATTCAATATATTTCAGTTTCTGGATACAACAGGAAGATAGGGTTGCCATATTTCAAAAAGATAAAACCAGGAAGACCCCAAGTCATTGAGAAATCAAGAAAACATGATTTTTCAATTAGCTTGTCTGAAATTCAGGACAAAGCGTCACCTTTCAGAGATCCCCCCCCCCCATGTCAATTCCCCCTTTGAAATCCTGGTAATGTCCTGGAAAATCCAGATGTATGTCAGTCCTACAGAAAGGTGTACAGATAACTCTAATTTCATGTACATGCCATGTGCTCTGGAGAAAAATACAGTTTTTTCGCACAAGATCAAGGCAGCCATTTTGAGTGCCACGCAAGATCTCACCCTGAAAAGAGTGTTTTGGGGGGGTGAGAGTGAGGCGTGGGTCATATGACTCGCCCAGGCTCTCAAAAGTTGGATGGTATGATATCATAGGAAGCTACTTTCTGCTGAGTCAGGCCATTAGCTCAGCCTTGTATACACTGACTAGCCGTGGCTTCCCAGGATCTCAGCCATACCTGGAGACACCAACAACTGGCTGGGACCTTATGGATGCAAAACAGATGCTCTATCTCTGAGTTACAGCCCTTTCTCCTATCAAACAGCAGTAGTTTTACTCCCAAGTTATTTCCCATTTCAGTGGGCAACTGTTATCATCCCTCTGACCTTTGTCTGCAGGCAGAGTAGAAAAACACTACTTATCTTATGCCTTTCTTTGTATTAAGTGGGCACTGGTGATACTGCTTCAAAAAAAGGGACGTTTTACTACCTGGTTTTGCTCAGTACAGAATTAGTTCCCCTGCTCCCAAACCACTGGCACCATCTCTTTCAAGCAGCCCAGAGGATACAGCACATGAGTGGATTATAGCAATGAACAAGCTTACAGTTAAAATATTTTCAGGCAGAGTGATGCAGTCCTTAACGGCAGGACTCCCAAGTTGACCTTCACACCTGCACGCTTACAGAGGAGCAGATTTTCCAGAGTGTGACTCCACAGTGCTGTGGAGTGACGCCTCAGCTGTATGGATTGGGGCTGCTGTATGGGATTTCCCCCCTTGATTGGCACTTTGCTGAAAGAAAGGACACCAGTCACGGGAGGCGGGGAGGCAGATACCATTGGCCCTGCATAGGTGGTTGCATAATTTACTCATGTGTGCAGACCGTCCGTAGAACTGTCTAGCCAACACTCTCAAAACCATTTTTGTTCTCATCCATACTGAAAGTGCATGCGCTTGGGCTCTGCTGGTTTTTCTCGTGTAGAAGTAACACTTTATGTACCCACGTTACTAACTGAACTGGGTTATAAAGCATTCTCTCTCTCTCTTTCTCTCTCTTCAAAAATCCTCACAGGAATTAGACATTAATCACATTGCAACATACAAGAAAAACATCATGGCCTTGTCCGACGGAGGAAAGCTTTACCGAACAGAACTTGCTCTCATTCTCTCTGCTGACGGGAATTAGAGCCCTCTGATTACTTCCACTTAACTAGTGATATATTATATCTTTAAAAAAAATGACAACAACAACCCCACAACAATAACTGTGCACTATAAGAGGGTAGGCTTTACTTTCTTTTATATCTTGTAAATTTAACACTGCATATAGATAATTAGCCAGGATATGTGGCACATTCTTTTCAGCTTGTTTCTATACTGTTTGTAATGTACAGTTTTTTTGTAACTACAAGGTTGATAAAGAGGATGTCTATGTTTGGGCCAGTCCGATTCGTTTAAAGTAATAATAATAATGACTCTTAAGACGGGAGAAGAGTGGGAGATTTCAACACTCAGATTTCACTGAGACTGTTTTTGGCTTGTTATGTACTTTGACATTTGGGGCTGCAGCAGCTCCATTCATGAAATGGTTCTTCTCACTATGGTGGAGAGAAACTGTGGGGTGGGAAAACTAAAAGTTGTCGGATTGCAACTGCCACCAGCCCCAGCCAGCGTGACTAGGCATGATGGGAGTTGTAGTTCGAAAACATCTAGAGGACTACAGCTGCCCCACCTGTGGCTTATACTCCTATCCACCTCTCCAGAGCTGTCCTGCTGTCTGTCGGCTCAAGTCAGTGGACCATAGGGAAAACCACTCTTAAGACGTGGAAGGGCTACTTATTATAAGCTGTCCTGGAGTGGCAATCATGCCCACTTCAGATTTGTCCCGTGGCACACTTGCTGAAAAGTTTGGCCCTGACTTTGGAGTTACTGGAAGCTTTAAAGAAATGATCAAGAAAGCAAGTCTGTTCCTTGCAAATGATGCTAGACGCAGTGTTTCAACTGGGGGAGGGGGAGGTCTGAGGCTCCTGGCAAACAAGCATTGATATTAGAGAATGTAGCAGCGCTGTAGTTAATTGTGTTAATTCCCAACGAGTTATCAGTCTTACAGCTTTCCATCTTCCCCTGACTTCGGATCCCAAGGCCACAGGTACCTTGGGACACTGAGGAATTTAACTCCATGAGAAGCCTTTAAGCTACCTTGGTAGCCTAACAGGTACAATGATGTCTTACTGTATAAACTGCAAGCTTGGTAAGAAAAGTGTACAACAAAGGATAGGCAGGCAGAAAAGGTACCACAAGCCGGCCTCTTTATAACTTTTAACGTTTAATGATTGCTGCTGTGTCAGAGAATATAACAGTCCATTTTCTAAAAACTATTTCCACTTGCAGAATATTATAATTCTAGCAAACTGCTGTTTTTACATCATTCTGTGTAATCTATAATTAAATTTAATATACTAAGACTGCTGGTGTCTAGTCTGTCTACTTCCTATGTTCTGTTACTTTGGCAGGTGATAAAGAAATAACTTGCACTTTTATATAGCTAGGATCCACAACACGGTTAAACTTGCATTTTGCTCAGGTTAATCTCAGTCGCCACAATCTAGCCCAAACTCTTGTTTCCATGAGAGAGATAATCAGGGATAGTCCTTTCATTTCGACAATGCATGGCACCATTCCACTGAAATTCATAGGACTAAGTTATGAAAATCCTATGCATCTTTATATGAGCACAGCTAATTTTGTTCATGAGCTGGGCATCCCATTCAGTTATCAGCACTGGAACTTAAACCACCTTTCATTTTTTTTTTCTGGATTATGTCCATTGGCTGCAAAAGGAGATACAATGGCTGATATCCAAGTATTATCGCCCTGAACGTTTTGAAAAAGTACATCCTGTAAGATTTCTGGACTACGTTAACAATTGTATGAGCATTTAAAATTGCATTACTTCTAGAACTCCCATGTATGCAATGCGTTCCGTTCTTTGGTTTAAAACGTGGGCCCAATTTTAGAAAGTAAGTTAAAAAGGTGGTGGCTGTACATCCCAGTTAAATCTATGTAATTTCTCCAGAAATCTAGAAATGAGAGGGATATGAAATCATGCATATTTGTGTTAATTAAATGGAGTTCTCGCTGCTTAGGAACAGGTCTGGGCTAAATTTCCTCCATTTAAAATGCTTACAAAAAGATTTATATAAATATATATATATATTTGAAGGGTGCTGATTTTATCCTTTCACCACCGGATAGCTCAGTTGATTAGAGCGTGGTGCTGATAACACCAAGGTTGCAGGTTTGATCCCTGAATGGGACAGCTGCATATTCCAGCATTGCTGGGGGGTTGGACTAGATGATCCTCAGGGTCCCTTCCGACTCTACGATTCTTTGAAAGCTAGAAGTCATTTCGCAAAGATACAAAATGGCCTCCAACGAGCAAGTGCCTTGTTTCATTTCTGAAAATATGTACTAAATTAGGAGTGTCTCTAGGTGGAAAAAAAAAGGCTTAACGCATTAAGAGGCTTAGTTAAGTTCGGTGGCCTATTTTGACAATTCCGCTACAAGCCGAGTGAGCTAATTCTTCACCTTCTCACTCACCTCTAACTTCTCTATGCAATGTAAAATATGACTGTATTCTGAAAGAGATACAATGATTTGAATATCTGCCTAGAGGCATGATTATGAATGGCAATATGATTAAACTTAGATTGACAATTAAACCATCGATTTGTCTTTTCATGCTCAACTGCAAAGGGGAAATCTCATGCTGTGAATGTGTATGATGCAAGACCGACCAGAGCAGTGCTGGGCTTAACTTTTTCCCAAATGAAAAGCATTGGAAATAGGATTCCATCTTTCTTTGAAAAGGATATTTTGGACCCCACTGTCTCCCTGGGATATAAAAACTATTAAGGTGCTACCTTATTATGCAAAAAGCAAAGTATTGCAAATAGATGCCATCTTAAGAAAACACGAGAAGTCTGAACGTGGAAGGAAGTGTGCAAGACACCAACCTTATTTTCATTGATGACTCTGGCTCCTTTAAAGGATCATGTTCTATAAAGTTAGCCTAGGCTTCCAGAGGCTGACTCTTACTGTGACTGTATGAAGGCAGAAAGGTGCTGGTGGTGGGGAAGGTCTGAATTATCACCCCAAGTAGTTGCCACAAAAATTAAGGGCTTCAGTCTTCAATTTTTTCTTTGCTGTCCTTCAAGCACTGACCAGTGGCGGTTAGCTGACTGGGTTGAAGTGTGGTGCTGATAATGCCAAGGTTGTGGGTTCGATCCCAGCATGAGCCAGCTGCATATTTCTGCCATGCAGAGAGTTGGACTCGATTATCCTTGGGGTCCCTTCCAACTCTACAGTTCAAATTCTTGGGCAGCAGAGCCTGCCAGCCAGAGCAGATAGTATTTGGCTTAATGAAACAATAGTCTGAAAGCAGCTCAGTGAGTTCACCCAGCTGTTGGAGCTGCATAATGGGAGTAGACCAGGCTTCCTCAACCTCGGCCCTCCAAATGTTTTGAGACTACAATTCCCGTCATCCCTGACCACTGGTCCTGCTAGCTAGGGATCATGGGAGTTGCAGGCCAAAAACATCTGGAGGGCTGAGGTTGAGAAAGCTTGGAGTAGACCAACATCTGGAGAGCCACAGGTCCCCCACTGCTGCAGATGGCCTGGTATCTTGCTAGCCTCTGCTTAAATGCTTCCAGCAAACGTCCATCATATGTCTATGGTGAAACTTTTCTGCTGGCTGATAAATTGCACGAAACATAAGCAAGAAGACTGAAAAGCTGCATATGCGGATGTCATTGGGTGAAGCAAAATCTCGCTTCCATTTTCATCACCTGCGCTATTAAAAAATTATATATTACCATCTAACATTTAGCAATCACAACCTGCATCAATATTCATGCCGATCAGAACCATCAGTTCTAGAGGAGCAACATGTTGCTCAGCAATCCATAATTAAGCACCTAAATATAAGTGCCCCATTTTTCCCAGCTGCTGTGTGGCTGCAAATCCCACCGGCATCAAATGGGAGCAGCCAATGCTGTGAATCTCTGTAAATCAGGCCAAGGCAGATCATTTACCATTTTCTTTTACTGCATTTTATGGCTACAAGTTAAACTATAAGGATCCAAGTCACGCTACACTTAGACGTTAAGTCCAACTTACATTCATACGAAAAAGTAGAAATCCCACAAGAACTCAGAAAGCCATCCCTTCCTCATCTGAAACATCAAATGAAGTTTTTCTTTTGTCCAGTCCAGGAAAATAGGGGTTTCACTTACCCACACTGATGTGGTGGGTAGTTGCAAGCCCCATATAACCACAGTATGTCAATTGCCTCCAGTCAATTTCATTCCAATTAACTTGGTTCTTGGCAGCTCTCAACTATATCGAAAGTTTGCCCCTTCCAAAGCACACATTGGCTGCTGCAAGGTACGAATTGTGCCCCATCTCCCAGTTGCCAAAGGAGAGGCAATAGGAGTGAATGGACATTGTGGTGACAATGGGACTTACTGCCTGTTTGCTTTTCTAAGAGGGAGGTTTAGCTTTTCAAAGTGGTCCTCCCATAGATCTAACTGCTGGACAACACGTTTAAGTGCCTGTTTTGTGTTTCTGCGAGTTTTGGTTTTTTAAAAAAATCTCATTTCAAATATTCTACACATATTCAGTACCATGGAATTATGCTGGTGCCAGCTCAAGATGCCACCTACGTTTTACTGGGCTCATTTCCCTACAGCAATTCAGCTTGCATAGGTAGGGAGGCTGAAAATCGCACAGGTTGTGTAAGAGCTTTATGAGTTTTCATAACCTGAAATGTGCTTCTGGAGGTTTTCCTTCCTGTCTTATGGTTCCACCTAGTGGCCACTTTTGACTCGGAAGACCAAGAAGAAATCCTTAGCCTCTCTGGTTCAAAAGACTGTCTTAAGAAAAACAGAACTGGGAAAAGCTTGAGATTATGGGAAGCTACTATCAGAGCAGACAATCCTGGGTCTAGAATGACCAATGGCTTCAACTCTAAATAAAAGACGTTTCATATGAATACAGCCGGTCCCAAAGAAGAACAATCCCTACCAATCTCTAGGGCAGAGGTGGGAAACCCGTATCAGCTGAAGGTGCATATTCCCTGTGGAAGACACATACCTTGTGGGTAGGCATAGCCACGGACAAAAGCAGGAGCAGCAATGCATGTAAAATGTACCTTAGTGCAGTAGGCTAGTTTCTACATACATCCCTCTATATCAGGCATAGGCAAACTCTGCCCTCCAAATGTTTTGGGACTACAACTCCCATCATCTCTAGCTAACAGGACCAGTGGTCAGGGATGATGGGAATTGTAGTCTCAAAACATCTGGAGGGCAGAGTTTGCCTATGCCTGCTCTATATCCTCTCTCCAGGAAAGCAAGAGGGATTGTCACAGTTCAAACATACATTCTGCAATAAAGCTGCTAGGCACATTGGCAAAGCTAAGCAGGGTCCAGTACAGTTTCATAGTGGATGGGGGAACACGTATTGGGATTCCTGCACTGCAAGGGGGGTGGACTAGATGACCCTCAGGGTCCCTTCCAATCCCATGATTCGAGAAGAGTGCAACAGCAGGACTGGTGAGGAGTGTGACCCAGGAAGATTTCCGAAGGGCAGATACAGAGGTGTGCAGGGTTGTGTTTGGCTCCTGCGCATCTGTCAAATTTTGTGGAAAGATTAAGGATCTGGTCTGCCAATTAGAAAAGGTTCCACATCCTTGTTGGTATTGGTATAGCTGTTCCAGCTCTTGTGTAAGTTTTCCCCCAATCAAATTCACCTTAAACTTTTTTTTCACAGAAGCTGTGTGGTTTTGTCAACATTTCATTACTGATACATTCACCTCAACAATCGTTCCATGATATCACTGTATCTCAGGGTCACAGATCAGATGATGACCATATTCTCACGATATTGCCACAAATATAAGTTTGGGGGGGGGGGAATGAAGTGCTGTTTCTCTCCTACTCATACACGTAGTTGCCTGATAATAACTGAAGTTTCTCCTGAGATGCAGAACTGCTTGACATAAATGCTTGACTTCAAACTCTAAAACCAAAACTCAGGCAAGATACGAGGCCTCATTCTAAACTGGCAGGCTAAACAAAGTTTTTTGTTTTTTTTTAAATATCACATACCAAACCAGCCCCCCAAATGAAACCACACATTATTGATCCGTTTCTGTTATGATGCTTAGTTGAAAAGCATTTAATATTGTGCTGTATGTAAATTAAAATTGTTCAGCCTTGAAAATGTATAAAAGTCAGTCAATTAATACCAACACTAGTGCTTGAATTTCTATATAAAAATATAGTTTGAAATAAAGTTATGAGCCTTTTGTTTTCCTTATCATTTCTTCCATCTTATTCCATTCTTCACTGGTAACCTAGCATAGAAAATAAAACATTTTAGATGAGATACTAACTTCAGGTTTTTCCGTCTTTGAGTTTTATGCAGACATAATGGGCACAATCAAGCATCTTTCCCCATTGAAATGAATGTGATTAAAAGCTTACTTTTGGCGGGATTGAACCCTAAACATATAATTTTCTACATTTCTGATGTTCAGGTGTGAGTGCCAGTGCTTACATTGCCAAAACAACATTATCCATGCACAAGAGGGAGGTATTAGAAGGGGGGGGGGGGCTTACAAACTTCATTAAAGGGGGGGATAGTGAAAGGGGGGGGACCCTGAAAAAACTGCCCAATGAAAACTGAGCATTGTTTGGTGACATTGGAAGACAGAGTGACAATTTCAAAAAGGCACAGAGCATGCTGCAACATTTTTTTTGCCGATCCGACTTGCAAATTATTACCTTGGTTAGGTGATTAAACTCTCCAGCCATAGAGACGTATTCACCACCATCCATTCTAATGACCTGCAAGATTAAAGCACATTTTCCCCCATTAAGCCACTCCCAACAATAATTTGAACTGGTTTCAGTTGAACCAATATGCCAAGGAAACCTAGTACGGCCAAATAAAGTACTTTTAAGTCATTAATGTTTTCTATTTAGTAAAAACATAATGGAAAGCATCATTCAACAGAACTAGTTATGCTCGAATATCCACAAACTGCTTTTTCCATCAACTAAAGCCGCAAATAATTTTAAAGAAGTCAAATTCCCAATGAATTTGCATGGAGCTTGTCTAGCCCCAAAGAAAGCATTTAGCCCCCTCTAATGGGACCAGGTGGAAATGGCTTCTGGATCACAATATTCTAGCATCAGTAGCAATGAGATTCGGGCACCCCTAGCAACTAGAATGATAACTTACTGCTCCGTTAATCCAACTTGCATAATCACTACAGAGGTAGGTGGCAAGATTGGCAATCTCTTCTATTGTTCCCAGACGCCCACAAGGAATTCTCTTGAGCATTTCTTTCTCAAACACACCTTCTGGGTCCAAACGGCTGAAAGCTCCCTGAAGAAAATTATCGAGAGAAACTATTGCTTTTGGAACTCTGCTAGAGGCCATCTGAAAAAGTTTTATACTTAACAATCATGGGTAAAAGTAAACTGACTGTGTAGCACAGATCAAGCAAGTGTCAACTGGGGAAATAATGTGGGTAACTCTAGTAGACTTGTATCTACTGAAACACTAAATGTCATACATTTCGCCCAGGCAACCATATCACGCAGAAAAATACTCCTTAATGAGCCAGAAAAACAACAACACAAAAAACCTATGTTAGATATGTATAACGTGTAAGTTAGATAATAACTGGGGTAAGTAGATAATAATTTATGCCATGAGATTATCTATGTTAATAAGTATTTATTATTATAAATTGCATCTATAGGATAATTTTATTTTTTGAATTGTAAATATGTTATATTACTTATTGACATATATTGTTTATTATGTTCTATTTCGGGACGTGGGTGCTGCTGTGGTCTAAACCACTGAGCCTCTTGGGCTTTCTGATCAAAAGGTTGGCGGTTCAAATCCCCGCGACGGGGTGAGCTCCCATTGCTTTGCACCAACTCCTGACAACTTAGCAGTTCAAAAGCACACCAGTGCAAGTAGATAAACAGGTACCATTGTGGTGGGAAGGTAAATGGCGTTTCCGTGTACTCTGGTTTCCATCATGGTGTTCTGTTGCGCCAGAAGCAGTTTAGTCATGCTGGCCACATGACCCAGAAAGCTGTCTGTGGACAAACGCCGGCTCCCTCGGCCTGAAAGCGAGATGAGCGCTGCGACCCCATAGTCACCTTTGACTGGACTTAACCGTCCAAGGGTCCTTTACCTTTTTTTTAACCTATTATGTTTTATATATTATGCTACACTGTAAACTGTCCTGTGGCCTTTGATGAAGTGGTATATAATTTTACAAAGTTGTTTTTTTAAAGAGAGAATGAAGGTGGATAATGATTATATGTGCTTCCAAGTTCTATTTAAACCAGTATTTATTTGCACCTTTCCTTTTCACAAAATGGTGCTCAAGGCAGCTATGAGATCTGTCTCAAGTAGAACTTAAATTAGGCTCAGAGACTCAGTCACTAAAGTCAATCTGATGTCTCGGCCAATTCTTTAATGGCTACAAAACATGATCATGTACCTTAGTCTTTATTGGGCCTGGTTGAATCACATTGAATCTCATGCCATATTTACCCCATTCCGCTGCAAGAGACCTAGAAATTCATTAAGAGACTTTGTAAGTATTCGGCATATAAAGAGGATTAGAAGTAAAAATAAAAATGCATCTGGGCTTACAGGTTTTCTGTTCATAGGTCCCTTCCCAATGGAGAAGAACTACACACAGAGGGAGAAAACACTTTCCCAAAAATCAGGGGAAAATAAGGAGGAAGTCAATAGGAAAGAAGGAACTCTGATGGGATAGACAAATGAAGCAGCTTCAGCAGGTGTTGGGCTAACATGAAGTGAGGTTGCCCTTCTGTGCTGTAACCCTACCCTGTTTGTGGGCTACGTCCACTGAGGATAATGCAGGAATTCCTGTAGGTTATGAATCACATGGATCTGTTTTAATCATAGTTCAAGCAGAGGCAGATTTGGTTCTGCTGCACTGGGTGCTGAGCCTAAGGGGTGCTGCTGGGCAACACAGCTATGATCTGGTGAACTGAGCAGAACAGAAGGCAAGAGGCAGGGGGAACTGAATTTTGTTCTTGCACAGGGCACTGAAAGGCTAAAGTCCGCCTCTGATTCAAGCACAGTCTGGGGAATGCATTCGACAGCTGGAATGCGACTCTGGTCATTTGGCTGCTTTTGACACCTTTGATCAAGTATCCTCTTGGACTGCCTAGCCAGAATGGGTATTGGGGTTAATATTTTATCCTGCCCTACCTACGGGGCCATGTCCAGAAAGCAACAATGGGAGACTGTTGCAGCACCACGGTCCTTGTACTATGGTCTACAGCAGGATACAATCTTGTCCACAATGCTGTTTAACATCTATATGAAGTCATTCAGATTTGAACTTCCGGCACCTGCTGAATAATTTGTTTACTCCAGCAGGCATTTTAACTGAAGCCTGATTTTATAGTTCTAACCACTGTTAGCCTTTTTTGTATTGTATTCCTTGTAAAACATTTTGAGGTTACTGTGGTTAAACGGTATATGATTTGTTAAAATAAAATAAAAACCCAATGAAAATGAATTTGTTGAACCCACCACAATGGCAAACAGCCGCTTCTCACTCCAATTCTAAGCTGTCTCTTTTGGGTTGGTCTATTTCAGCCTTAAGAGGGAGTGTTTAAAAAAAAATTAAAAATGAGGAGGACGGATGCTGACAGATTGCTTACTTGCACAGGCCTTCAACGCCGGCTTTGGCAGAAGCGCTTGGCGACACAAACCCTGACCCACTTTCTGCATAAATTGTGGTGATGGCTAGAAAGGCTGCTCCTGGAAGATGCAAGATTTAAAAACAATTAATTATATGTATTGCTCTCCTTTCCAAATTATCAGTTTCTTAAAACAGGTCAAATCAACGAAGGAGAGAGACAGAGAGACAGTGGAGACTGGACTCTACAATTCTATAATTCTATGAAAATAAAGCTTGAGGTTTTCAGGGTTCTAAGAAGGCTCCACCCCCCAAAAAATCTATTTCTTGTCCAAAATGGTATTCAGTAAGAAAAGGACACGCTCTGTCAATCTCAATTTACCTTTTCGTGCTTTAATCAGTTCTTTTCCAATTCCCAGAGTTATATAGGCAGTACCGTTAAGAACAATATCTGTGATTGTCCTCCACGCATTTGGAGAAAGACGTTCAGAAGGAGATATAAAATTTCCAGCTGCATTATTTATTATAACCTGAAAGGGAGAAAGAAAGCTTAAATATTTGCCGAAATCGGTCTTCTGCACATTTAAGATAGATAGTGGTGGTTTCAGAAATTCCAGGAGAATTTTTACAGAAAAACAGAGTGGCCCAGTTCACACATGGTTTAGCACAAATGACAAGAGTGCAGGTTCCTGGAGAGAAGATCAGAGCCATACTGCTCATTCCCTGGTCCTGCTGCCACCCCACTGCTTGGGGCTAAGGCATGGTTTGCCTCTGTGCTAGAACTGAACCAGGGCTCGTGGTTTGTCTGGAGCAAGACAAACTACAAGCCTGGGTTCAGACGTAATGCTAATCCAAATTGTGGCTTAACATCAGCTAGGGAGGCAGCAGCAGGACTGGGGGTGCCGTGCTTCAGGTGACAATTTCAGTCCAGGAAACCACATCTTGGTTCATGTGTGCTGAGCCATGGTTTGGCTTAAAGGTACACACACTCCGAGTCAGTATAACCTACCAGCACCTTTTGCAAAAGCAAAAATCATCAGCGCAGAGAAAAACCAAGTAACCATTTTGGTTTTAAAAGCTTTTGCATCAATTCCAGTATGTGTTCCAACCAAGCAAGCAATGCCAGTCAACCACAGTTGTCCTCTTGAGTTTAACTCACAAGGCACAAACAAAGAGATGGTGACTTTATCTAACTGCCCTTTGGCCAGTAAGAAGTATATTAGAGCAGTGGAACCCTCCATTAACAAAAAATAAATCTCCTATCCACCTCTATCAAAAGTTTTAACAAGCTAATTCCGACAGCTTTGTGATGCAAGTTGGAGCTGCAGCAAAATGCTGAAGCCGTGAGTGCTCTCATGCGGAGCTTCAGGCAATCAGCCATACCTTCTTCCAGGACAGTCCAATCTATTTGCCTTCACAACTGTCAGTAAGCACTGTGTGGCCACTGAGCGTGCTCAGTCCTCACGGGGATCTATTCCCATGGATTTTGCTCTATGGGTAGATTCAACTGAACATTACTTTTGAAAATATTAAAATCTTTCAGAATCCTTTTCAATTCATTAGCTTGCTTACATTTAGAAGGTTGTTTTTTTTAATGCACACTGAGTTGGATTTTTCCAGGAATGATTAATTAAAGTTTTGAATTAGGATACTCACACTGGGATGTCCTGCCACTTCAATTAATTGTGAAATTGCATTGCTAACAGATGCTGGATCTCTCACATCGCACTGAACTGCGTGGACCTGTGTAACAAACTATTATCAATATATCCACTTCCAGAAGCAGAAGAGAAAAAGAAAGAATTAAATATATTCTTACATGCATAAAATCCCATGACTGAATGCACCCTTAATAACATTTGTTATTTAACAATACCTTATTTCCCGTTTTAGAAGAAATTTCTTCTGCTGTTTGTTTCAATACATCAAGTTTCCTATAAATAATTACACATTACGGTTGAGTTTCCATTACAGTCATATACTGTACATCAAACTTCTGGGGTTTCTTTCTTAGCATTTTGGTAAAGGCTTAGCAGTGATTCCATGTGTGATGTGGCAGACTGACAATAAAGAGCTTTGTCCAATGCTTCTCCCATTCAAAGCAGACTGAATGAGATTAATGGATCTAAGTTATTAATGTTCATTCATTTCAGTCGGTTTACACTGAGTAAGACTAGCATTGGATGCAACCTAGTAAGTTTATAATTCAGACTGTAGTTGCTGTTGTGGAAACATCATATTAAATACAGAGGTTTCTCAGTGGGGAGGCAGATACACTTAGTGCCTGCTCATGCCATTTATTTCTAAGGCTCAAAATTCATGTCCCCCCTCCCCTTGCTCAATTTAAACCCCAGAGGCTGGGTCACAGTTAGGGCAGAATTTTACCTGCACCCTTAAAGGAGTAAAATGTTACTTACATTTCACTATATCCGAGGAGCATTTAACATCTATGAAGATTTTACGATTTTTAAAATAAATTTTATTCCTTTTTGTTCCTACAAATAAAAGTTCATGTTTGGATGAAGTGTTTTGCCTCTCTCAATATTATACCAGTAAACAGAAACAAAAAGTATTGTTTAATAATATTTTCCTTTACAGCCATACCTCGGGTTACAGATGCTTCAGGTTGCACGCCAGACACGCCGAAACCTGGAAGTACCGGAAAGGGTTACTTCCGGGTTTCGGTGGTCGTGCATGTGCAGAAGCGCTAAATCACGCTTTGCGCATGCGCAGAAGACCAAATCTGAACCCGCGCATGCGCAAACGTGCAGCTGCGGGTTGCGAATGTTGCAGGTTGCGAATGTGCCTCCCGCACGGATCACATTCGCAACCCGAGTGTCCACTGTACACATAAAATGTAAGGATGTCATTGCACAGCCCTTATTGGAGGATTTGTATTGCCTAATGGATTTGTATGAAATTAGAGTGGAAGCCAAAGAGAAGGCAGGTTGCACAATCCAGAAGGGAGGGGCACTGACAGGGGAGAAGTGGTAGTTTAAAACGATGGCATGAATTTGAATCAAGCAGGGATGGAGATAACAGAGAGGAAAATGGGGGTTTCAAACAACAGCAGAGGCTTCAGTAAACTAGCTTCAAACAATGGAATATCTGAGGGCTTTGCATCCTTTATTTCTCTCGCATGAGGCAGCTGAGGAATGGAAGAGAGAGACAGGTTTGACCAAAGCAAGAATGGAGAAACATTGAAAGCGGAAAAGTGGATGTTTAAAAACAACAGCAGAAATTTGGGTAAAGCACACTGAGAGGGAAATTTTCAGTTCTGAACAACATAAGAAGATGCAGGTCACCATGGGGTGGGGTGGGGTTGTGGCACAAAAAGAGAGGGGAGGAGGCGTTGACATGGGGGCGAAGGTTAAAACAGGGGCGGAAAATGGAGCTAACTCATTCTTATGAATTTAGTTCAGTCATGTTTTTGGGCACAGTCACACTTATTTAGGTAAGCAAACGGTGCCCCCAAAAGGACCCCACAGAACAAAAATCCAGTTCTGAGTCTTGGTGTGCTTGTCTGAATGGTCCTTCAGTGTCAATTCACAACACACTGCTCAGTGAACTTGGATTTCTTAAATATTGCCTAACTGCTTAAAAAAACCAGAAGAATCCATTGCGCAATCCTAGGGTTGCATCCCACAAAGTTAAAATGAATGGGCCTAAGTTACCTTAGCGCCATTGAGTAGGACTAACATGTCTACCCTAAATGTGTTTGCTTCCTCCCTGTGCTCAGCGGGCCTTACTGCCAAGTAAGTATGCAGAGGACTCCATACTGAGAACTGTACTCTCCATTTTAAAAGACTACATCATGCAAAATGGAATAGATGCTCTTACCGGCTTGCTATAACACACTCTGCTCCCAAAGCAGAAAGAGCAGTTGTCATCCCTTTTCCAATGCCAGTGCCACCTCCTGTGATAAAGGCCACTTTGCCATGAAAAGTATCTGATGGCAGCATCACTTTCTGAAGTGGTGCGAAAGCACGATCAGCTTGATACATTACTTTTGTTCCATGGCTTAAAAGCTGAAAAAGGGAAAGAAGATAATTTACTATGTTTTACAGGTTAATAAAACCTAGATAATTCTCAGCTATAACGCTACTGTGGATATAGTTATGTTTTTTTTAAAAAATAAAACACCATTGCTGTGAATACCAATAGCAATACTTAACATCTGTGTATAGAACTTACAAGTTGAAAACTTTATGTCATGGGTAGGCAAACTAAGGCCCAGGGGCCGGATCTGGCCCAATCGCCTTCTAAATCTGGCCCGCAGACAGTCCGGGAATCAGTGTGTTTTTACATGAGTAGAATATGTGCTTTTATTTAAAATGCATCTCTGGGTTATTTGTGGGGCATGTACAGTGGTACCTCAGGTTAAGTACTTAATTCGTTCCGGAGGTCCGTACTTAACCTGAAACTGTTCTTAACCTGAAGCACCACTTTAGCTAATGGAGCCACCTGCTGCCGCAGCGCTGCCAGAGCACGATTTCTGTTCTTATCCTGAAGCAAAGTTCTTAACCCGAGGTACTATTTCTGGGTTAGCGGAGTCTGTAACCTGAAGTGTATGTAACCTGAAGCATATGTAACTCGAGGTACCACTGTAAAATATATATAATATAGTCCAGCCCACCACATGGTCTGAGGGACGGTGGACCGGCCCACAGCTGAAAAAGGTTGCTGACCCCTGCTTTATGTGCATTATCTAATTGTAAACTTAACAGCATGAGTGAAGAATTGGCTCTGGCCAGCAGACCAGATCCTTAACTTTCCCCACTGTCACCCCACCCATGGGATAAGTCTGAAGTAAGGAAGCCGGGGGGGGGGGGTAATTAGTGCTGTGGTGCAGAGATTCTCCACAACTACATTATATCAACTCTGTAAAGTAAATCTGATTTATTTATAAGAGCCCTTCTGAATCAGGCCTAAGGCCCATCTGTTCTCACAGTGGTCAATCGGCCCATGGGAAGCTCACAAGCAGAACCTTAGCACAACAGCGCTCGCCCTACCAGCAATTCCCCATACTGTGTGGGGAGAATTGACCTGAGAGTTGCTTGCCTAATGAGCTTCTCTCTTAACCATATATCAACTCTCTATGAACAAATACAAAAAAATCTTACCTAGCCCATTTGAATGAGTGCTGGACATTCATGCCATCTCACATTTGATAACTGCTTAAGAAAACAACTTTTAAAAGAAAACTGTCATTCTCAAACACCAGGTTCAAAGTTCACATTCCTGCAGCCTGATCTTATCTCCATTTAGAGCACAGGCTTGAAACAAATAGCTCTAGATTGGCCAATGAGCCTCTTAACTGAGCTCAGTAAACTGTTCAAATGCTGTGGACTTCAGTATTGATACAATTCCCACTGAAACCAATGGAGATCATTACAATGAGCTCCAGACTCTGGAAAAGTACTGAGCCAATGCCAGTTAAGCAACCTCCTATTTAGCCACAAGGGTGGGGGTTCCAAAAAGCTGCTTCAACCCGCATAAGGAGCTTTTTCTACTGTGGAATTTTGGAATGAAAATCTGAGCAGCTGATACCCCGCCCCTTAAACACTGCAGAATGGCAGTGGTGGAGTTACAGTTCTCTGCTGCTGGTACATCTGCTGATAAGTGGATTAAAATTGGCATGATCCTGCGAATGAACATATTTTTCAGCACCTTTAAAGGCTGTCCTATTTTATGCTGTCCTACCTTTTTACATTTTACTTTTAGTTAAATAATTAAGATACAGATATATAGATATACACATAGGAGTCAATTCCTAGGGGCAGAAATCTGAGGGTAATTCCTATTTAAATGAGTGTGAGAGAGTGTGTGTGTGTGTGTGTGTGTGTGTGTGTGTATAATGTCATGTGATTGATCATGCGGGGTGGGGCTTACCTGCCCCCTCCCCCCTATTTTATTGAAGTTGGCACCCCTGCATATACACATACACAGCGCCTTGCAAGCAGAAAACTAGCAGAGCCATGTACAGAGTCTATGTACGGGGAAGATTTGCTCCTCCATCCGATGCATAAACAAATTTATACATACTGTATAGCTTAAAGGCTGATGTTTCGCAAATTTACACCACTTATTCCCGTCGGGAGGTGCGGCAAATTTCCAGCGTATGCATATCCAGGCGGAGCACATAGCACCTTACCCGTACAGGTGAAGGAAGCAGCCGCGGGACTAGCCTGGCCCGCACTCCGCACGACACACACAGCACCGCCGCCAACGCCATCTTTCCCTACTTCTGAGTCCTCTGCGAACAGGGAGTTCCTCTAAGCCCCGCCCCTCCTGCCCCGCCCCCTCAAAGTCCAATCAGAGATGGAAGGAGAAGCTGAAGGGCGGGGCTCGAGGAACTTCGGCACGCTTCGGCCACGCCCCCTTCGGCAGAGAGGCCACGCCCCACCTCTCGGAAAACTTGAATGACCACTGCGCCGATGTATTCATTGCCTGCAGATTTATCAATGAGCTTGAATTGATCTAGAGCTGCCAGTCCCCGAGTCAGCAATCCAACCTTTTCAAGCAAGCAGGCGCAGAAGTGGAGTCATATGGAGAGCAGGAGTGCCTTTGACCACGTGCGGAAAGCTGTCTTTCTTGGCCGCTGAGTAACCTTCATCTGCCTGCGTTGCCACCTGTCCTGTATTCATCCAGGATTGTCCCGTATTTCAATGTAAAATGTTACATCCTGTAATGATACAGTTTTGTCTTGTATTTCAGGCCCTCTCTCTCTCTCTCTGCCAAGTTAGGAATCCTCTCCAAATGCACGTGTTTGAAAGTGTGTGAAAGGTCATGTATTTAAGGTAGCCAAGAACAGACAGATTTACAAATTCATGTGTGCGCGAGTACGTGCGCGACAAATGTCAGAGGGGCCATCCTGTTAGGCTGCAATAAATTGAAGTGGATTGCTTTGAAGTCACTTCACTACCAGATGGGGGGGGGGGGAAATCGTCCACCAACCGCCCTGCCCTTACCCCCCCCCCCCCCGCTTAGCTATCCCATATCTAGGGATAGACTTGCAATATTTCCGATTGAGACACAGGTCTGGTTTCAACATTCCGGGAAAACGAAGGGAATCGGGAAACCGCGTCCCAACTATTTTCCTACTTCTGCTCCCTTAAGAACTAGCCTACTACTAAACTTGCTTAAAAAAAAATAAATAGAGAAAAGGTCACGCATGCGCTCAATTGTCGGAGGGCTTCCCTCCGCTCTCTGTAGGAGGCGCTGTTCTCTCAGTCTGGGCTCTCGCGATGTCGTCGCTGTGCCAGCCTCCTCGAAAGGCGCATGCGCGGTGTGCAGAGAAGAGGTGCGTCGCCTCGGGCAGCTGCTCTGAGGTGGAGAAGAGGGGCTGGGGAAGCTGGTGAAGATACAAAGGCGAGACGAGACGGGCCGGGCCGGGCCTTCCGGCTTCTTTCCGGCTCAGGATGTGGAAGCTGAGCCCAGCTGACGAGTCCGGGCCAGGTGAGGAGCGGAGCCTGAGGGGGAGGGGGCGTGTCCTGGGCAACTGGTCTCACTCCGGTTTGACGCCTGTTGGTTGTACCGCCTTTCGGCTTCTGCGTGTTGATTGGTTGGTTCAGCCTGTCCTGGCTCGCCGCGTTTGGGCGGGTTGGAGAAGCGGCAGTTAGCCAATTAGCCGATGTTTACTTTGGAAAACTTGGGGGGGGGGGGGAGGTGGGCTTCGCATTGAGAGCAGGTGTGGGGAACTATTGCTGAAGCACGACTCCCATCAGCCCCAGCAAGCATCGCCAAGAGCAAGGAATGATGGGAGTTGTAGTCCAGCAAAACATGGGGGGGGCCGTAGGTTTTCCACATCCTTGCTGTAAGGTGGAAGGGGTGGCTAAAGTCCTGTCTCCAACTCTCCATCCACATGAATAAAGATTAAAATCAGCGTTATACCATCAGAGGTTAATTAAAATTTGGTTGTGTTTTTCCCATTTCAGGACAGTCATACCACCTTTTAGTTGGTGTCGAGTATGTTGTTGGACGTAGAAATTGTGCCATTTTAATTCAAGCGGATCAGTCCATCAGCCGAAGCCATGCAGTCCTTTCAGTTAGTCACCCTCAAGTGAACCTTGTAAGTACCAAATGTACAGCATTATGAATAGGGGAGTGGTTTGGGGTCAACCACACCCATCATGCAATTTTTATCGTACTTTATGCAGTTATAGAATGTACAGCACCGCCTCAGTCAAGTCACAGATAAATTTCTTACTGCTCCCAGATTTTTAGACCTCATCTAACAAGATTATGTTTTGAATGTGTTTTACTCAATATGTTTACCAAGTAAAAAATGTAGCTACCAGATATAGGAGCCTTCGTTAGCTTGGCATCCTCCTGGTATTTGGGGCTAAGACTCCTGTGCTGGCTGTCACTTAGGAAAACTATAGTCCAAAACACCAGGTTGAGGAAGGCTGAGATAGAGGGTTAATGCTAGAAACAAAAAACACAATGACCCAGTTTGCATATCACAATAAACTATAGATAATTGTTTGCCATCAACCCCTCTGTCTGAGTGAAACATAGGGAAAACATTTGATCCCTTGCTTAGTGTTACATCCAAACCAATAATTGTGTTTTGGTTTGCTTCAACAAACCACAATCAGTAAGCCAAGAGTAAATATTGCCTATAGATTGTTACACCTAGCAAACCATGATGTGTGGCTTGGCTAAAATGAACTCAGTTGCTATTGTTGGTACCTGAAATGTTATTTTTATTTTCAGAGTCAGTCTTCTACATTTCCTGTGTTAACTTTAAAAGACACTTCTAAATATGGTACCTTTGTTAATGAAGAAAAACTAGCAAATGGTACTACTAGAACTTTGAGGTCCGGTGACAGAGTCACTTTCGGAGTCTTTGGAAGCAAGTATAGGTAAGATCAATTTGTGCTCATCTTAAAATGTTCATGGCTCTACTTTTTTAAAAGTCATGGAATATGTCTGAGGACTAATTAGAAATGGACAAAAAGTCATTCTCAGCTGTGAATCTTATAAAGGGTGTGAGATCCCTTGCAAATGTCTACTCTTAGATCATGATACATTCCTGCCATAATCTTTGCTTCTGTAGCTCTGCCTGCCTCCACTGTCTGAAGGCCTCCTGTTCCCTCAAATATTCCACCTTAGCTCTTTTGTACAGTTGGAACTACCTCCTAGAACACTGCCATGGTGCCAACTCTTACTTCTTTTAAAATCCACCTTTTCTATGAGACGTTTGCCACAACCCCTTAGATGGTATGCTTCGCTGTAGCTGAACCTGTAATTGGGCTTAAGGACATGCAACTGAAACCACTATGTTGCTTCCCCTGTGTCAAATTTAGATTGATAAGCTCCTCAGGGCAGGGACGTCTCCCTGTAAAGGACCACACACACAGTTGCTATTATTTAACTAAATAAAGTAATAATATTGTGTGTTTCTTTTAACACTACTTTCCAGAATATTCTATGAGCCTTTGGTAGTGTGCTCTTCATGCTTAGCTGTTTCACAGAAAAATGCCTTAAGTAAAAATATTCTACAGCTGGGAGGCCATGTAGTGAATGAGTGGAAAGAAGTATGTACTCATCTTGTTATGGACTCAGTCAAACTTACAGTTAAGGTGAGTTGTGATTTTTCAAGTGCATCTGATATGCAAGTATAATACTGATTTTTCTGAACTGTGCATTGCAGTAAAATGGTCTGTAGTCCTATATGCTGCAAACCATTCTCTCGTATTCCCTTTCCTGTCAATTCACTTTAATATTTCATTGGAAAATTGAGACTTTCTGGCAGCAGGCACAGGAGTATTGTGACATTTTTTGTGAGGCATCTTTGTTTATGAAAGATGCTTCAACAATGCAGTCATGCACATAATTACTTGGAAGTCCCAATATGTTCCATGGGATTTACTCTTAGATGTGTGTAGTGGATTACAAATAGCCATTATGGAGTTAAATAAGAGGGAGTGTATTTTTGGCATTCTGGAAGATGAGGAGCTGACACTGATGGCCATGCAATGAACAATTTAATAGAAAGATAATCACAATGAAGTTAGGCTATAGGAGAGTGTGGATTTGGCATAAATCTTTGGTTTCGAGTGCAGGAGTGAGAAGAGAAGTCGGACTGTATAAAGTTAGCGAGAAAGCTTCTGTAGAGCATATGAGTAAAGGAGATGAGTGATTTAGAGGTGTTTAGGAGTTGAGTGTAATTTATGGGGCTCAGTTTGGTAGTGATGTGTTTGGGAGTGATGGGAAGGTAACCATCCTGGCAGAGTTCGTTGTTATATGGGAAGCATTAAGGTGTGCTGCTGCTGGGAGTAATTGAGAAGGCAGTGAGAATGGTGTCCACAGACAATGGCAGCAAAAGGGTTGTAGTTTTCTGTTTTAAGAGGGTATCACTTTAAGAGGGTATCACTCGCAGTGGGTTGTGAGACTGGGGTGGAGAGATGTGAGTGAAAGGCTGGGAATGAAGACAGTCTAGAGAGAGTGTGCAGCGTTTTTGTACAATTGTAAATTATGGTAGTGATGATCTGCTTTATCTTTAGGCAATATGTGCCTTGATCTGTGGTCGACCGATTGTGAAGCCAGGGTATTTTGATGAATTAATCAAAGCAATTCAGGCGAAGCAGCAGTTACCGACACCTGAAAGGTAATAAGTTATAATACACGCCCTAGATTTAAAAAGGATTTGATAATTATAATTTGAGCTATTATGTTTTACTATGTAGCACTTGGCTTTAAAAACTCCTGGAGTATGCCCTGCTTAGATATAACTGGTGCTTTTTTCTGGGGATAAGCATACCCCTAAACTTTTTGTGAATCTAAGTTTGGCCTCATTGACGGCCAGTATTTCAATACTGTATGAGTAGGAAAATGAGAGTACCCTTTAACATTTTTTTTTAAAGAAAAACAGCACTGGGTATAACCATATTCAAGTCATTCTACACTCATGAATTGAATATGATGCATAACATACTATAGATATCTATGCCATAGTATAATTTTATATGTCGTCAGATTAAATCATTTTATGTTTACACACATTCAGAATTATATGGAACATTTACGTTCTTGAAGTATAGCAGAAACATTTTGTATATTTATACAATGGTGCTGCTATAGTTGGTTTTTGCTTAGGAAAGTTTATAAGGAGCTACTTTTTATACTGCTATTTCTGGCCTACTGTTGTCTACTGACTGGTAGCAATTCTTCATGCATCTGTATACTTCTTTAAGTAGAGAGTATCCAGAATAGACACTTTCACAATTTCTCAGATTCTTGAACCTCCTACCATGAGTAACTCCCTATTGCCCGGATTTCATCTTACTCACCCTTCTGACTTCTGGCTGTCATTCATCAATTACGTCTGGTTAACCTGGCAGGGAGAAATAGCTAGATGGCATGGTGACAACCCACTTTAGAATCCAGGCAACATTTCCCTGTAGTTTTATATAGACCCATGTGGAACTCCACAAGAAAGCTCCCATAACAAATAATAACATAGACTTGTGTGAAACTCAACAAGAAAACGCCTATAAGGAAAAATATCTGTCTCCCAGCTTCTGTAATCTGCTAGTGCAGAAGTAGGGGATCATTGGCTTTCCACATGTTGCTGTACTCCAGGCATGGCCAAACTTGGCCCTCCAGCTGTTTTGGGACTACAACTCCCATCATCCCTAGCTAACAGACCAGTCATTAGGGATGAGGGTAATTGTAGTCCCAAAACAGCTGGAGGGCCAAGTTTCGCCGTGCTTGCTGTACTCCAACTCTCACCATGCTATTTCTGGTTATATGTGCAAATCATTTTGAAAGTGATTGCATTGTGCAAATCTTTTATATATGCCTTTTTGAGAGCCTTTTGGTAGAATACAAGTATTCTAATCAAATAAATAAAACACCACCCTGGGGGTATCTGGAGCTGCTTAGGCAATTCCTATTTATTTGTCTAGGAAAGGAGGATTCTGTACTGGTTTGTAACTTCCCAATTAATGTTGATCCAGTGAAGACTTCCTCAACTATGGTCTTTTAACTATTTCCTCTTTCAGACTAGGTGAAGCAAAGTCTTCCCATGGTGAGGAAGATTAAGTATAATTATATTTAATTGGCAAAATGTTGTACTGCTGACTCGTTGCTATGAGCTCTTGGGGAAATGACAGGATATTTTTGGATGTTACGCGAGTTGAATCATCTTCATTTTCACAGGTTGCTATAGAGATATCTTTGGTAATATCTTTTGAAGTGGTGCAAATACTCTTGGGAATATGAACATTAACGAAACATTGCTTTAAAAATAAATTATGTAGTTAATAATTGCCTTGGTAAAATACATCTTAATTCACAATCTGAGATCAGGTTCATGTTAAATTATTTCTGCTGATGAATAAAATAACAGTTTTGTGATGCTTTGATCTTCAATTAAAACTAAAATTTATATTGCCTCTAGAGAGGACCTACCGTCCATATAAACTGTATGGAACAGCTTTTATTTTTTTATGTAATTTGAATTCACAACTTTTATTTAAACCTTTGAACTTTTTTTTGCAGACAGGTTATACACAGTGGGCATGTCATAAAAACGTGCCTGTGGAGTTTTCAAATTTTTGTTAATCAAATAGGTAATCAAATATTAGGGTGCATGGTTGTGGTCTTTGCCTTTGTCCAAGACCGACTTCAAGACCGTTCAGCAAAGGGGGGGGGGGGGGCTGGATAGAGGGGAAAAAAATGAACATTTGTTCAGTGATTCCTGGGCTCTAGGACTACATGCTACATGGGCGCAGAAGAAGCAGACCTTTATTGTTGAGCCTGTGTGCAAATGGATAATGCCTCAAGATTACTGTGTGCAACACTGTACAACATAGTAAACCAGCTAGATGTTGGATAGAAAAACAGATGTACTCAAACTAGGTAAGCAATGTAGAAATGAATGACAGTTTATAGTAGTGTAAAATGTAAGCTACATTTTTACAATCATTTCTTCCATTCACAGTTTTTACCCTCCTATTGATGAGCTGAGTGTTAAGAATAACAAATTAGATCTGGCAACCTCTCCCATAAGAAGAACAATATTCAAAGGAAAAACGTTTGTGTTTCTAACTGCTAAGCAGGTAACTGGCACTGTTCAAAGCTTGACAAAAGTAATTTAAAATACTTTTATCTACAGAGATTATGTTAATAGTACAGGTTTTGTGTACTCATTAGCCCTCCTTAAATGTTGTACACATGCAATAATGAGAAGGTTTGCACTGCTTGGCCTAATCAGTACTGGCTGTGGAACACCCTCCCTTCAGATGTCAAGGAAATAAACAACTCTCTGACTTTTAGAAGACACCTGAAGGCAGGTTTTAATGTTTGATGTTTTAGTACGTTCTGATATATGCTGTGAGCTGCCCAGAGTGGCTGGGGAAACCCAGCCAGATGGGTGGGGTATATATAATAAAATTATTATTATTATTCATGACATCCATGGACATCGAGTGTGTGAATGCACACAGGGATCCCCATTCACATGGATTACATATGCATGTCCAGCTACTCTTTCATAGGTGCCTTCCATGCTCAGTGTGCAGATGTTGAGATTAGGTCCCTGGGGGTTGTGATGTTGCGATTGGAGATACTTCTTGTTATAAAAACTTGACCCCTTCTATTTATTTGTCAAAAAATTTTTTTCACTCAAGTGCCTCAGAGCAACTTGAGCAGTGAAATATAAAAGTAACAAAGACATTAAAATTAGATAATTTGATATATGAACATTTGTAACCCAAGTTAAGGGCTTTTGTACTCATTGGAACTCAGAACTTGACTTGTCAGTCAATTTTCTACTTGTCATTATTCAGAGTCATCTATTCAGCTGCATTCACATTAACAAAAGGCACATTGAACATACAGCTTTTAAAAGTGAGCAGAGAACTGGCTGAAAGACCACCAAGGGCTTGTTCTCTGATTGGAAGAAGGTCTTGGGCTTGCCCACTTCCTCCCATGTCTCCCCCCGTTGCATTGCATGCACCCACATGCATTAGTGTGTGTACAATGTAGTGTCCAAAGTGGGTACTCTGGCATTTTTTAGAATGCAGAACCTGCCTGACACTTTCCTATCTTGCTAAAGGAACTCAAGTTGTATGAAATAAATCAGGGATGGGGAATCTGTCACTCTCCAGATGTTGCTGAACTATAATTCCCATCAGCCCCAGCTAGCAATAGCCAGCAGCATTTGTAGTCCAGCGACATTTGGAGGATCACAGGTTCCATATTGCAGTTGATAGTCTTTGTAGACAAGGTAATATGATAAAATGGTAATAATGAAGAAATCTGTGAAGTATTGTAACATTCTCTGTATATACCATTGCATTTATTGTCACTTGTAGAGTCCTCATATTGGTTACATTACTTAAGTTATGAAATGGTATGCTTATTATAGAAATGTGTCCTCCTAATGTGAGCTCTGTTCTTTGAACCTTTGGGCTTTGTATTTAATTTTAGTTTGCAAAACTGAGTGCAGCAATTAAACTTGGAGGAGGAGAAGCGAAACTGATAACGGAGGAAGCAGAGATTGTTTCTTCTTTGGTAGCACCTGATATTTGTGTCATTGAAGTAGGGTTGACAAACTCTCAAGGATCCATTTCTGACTTGGACAGGAAATGGATGGATAGAATCACAGCTGTCTTCCAAAGGTAGGATTGCTGAAATGTTAGTAATTGAGTACAGAGGTTTTTTGTTGTTGGAGTGGCTGTAAAACCATGCATATCTAATGTTAAAGTAAGTCCACAGATTTCTATCACATGCAAGAAATGATTGTAGCTGAATTACAATAAGAAAAGGTCAACAACTTGAGTTGGCCCTTTGGTCAGCCCCCAAGGCCCTTCACTTCATCAAATCTGGCCCTCTTTGAAAAAAGTTTGGACACCACTGGATGGTGGTCCTCCAGATGATGTGAATTACAGCTCCTATTACCCCTAGCACTTATGCTTATTGATGGCAAATTGGATTCAGTCACCTTGAGATGCTTCAATAAAATGCAGTATATACATAGTGATAATAAATAAACAACATCTGGAGTGTCTTCCAGATTTGTTATACATGTGCAGTCTGAATATGAATGAATGTAGGCAGGAAACTGCAGGTTAATAGAATTAAGTGTTTCACTGACAATTTCCCTTGGGCCATTTTATTTATTTAAAATATTGTTAGCTCACCCTTCATTATAACCCAGCCCAGAGTCTTGTTACGATGCCATTTATTTTTTAAACAAACGCTGATATCCATCCCTTGCCAATTCACAGGTTGCATCCTGCATGATAGTCTGTTCCTTTGCTGTAATGTTTTAGCATTATTTTCCAAGGATGTTATTTGGTGAATGACTTCCAGTTGTTTTTCTGAAAGTGTGTCTTATTTCTAATAGGAAGCAATGGAGGACAATATCTGAGGCAGAAATTGGTCTAGCAGTCATTTTTTCATCCACAAAAACATACTGTAATCCTCAAACTCCACTAGATGCAGGTAATTTTTAAAATCTTTGTTCTGCATTTTTCACTTTTAAGGAACTGAATTCAGCAGGCAGCTTGAAAGAGGGAGCATGTTATATAAGAGTGCTTTTTAAAGGATTATTTTAGGATTTTTTTTAGCCTTATGTTACTGATGATCCTACATCTTTTTGCTAGCAGATTTTACAGATTTTCAATAGCTTTCAACTGGAAAAGTAAAAAGCACCAGAGTTTTAGTATCCAATTTTGAAAGCAAATAAGCTGAATCTCACTTTCATTCACTTCCATTTTTTTCTGCAGCATAATTCTGTAACTTCTTTTTCTAATTAATTTGCTTATATGGGAGAGGCCAGAGACTGGGGTCCTGTGACTTGCTCCCAATTCATTAAGTATGGTTGACCACTGGATAGTATTAGTTCTGGATTGGCCCTTAGTTTTAGGATGCTCAGACACCTCATGCAATAGAATTATAAGTAAGAGGATATACTAGATTTTAGGTTTTGATATTGAATAGTCAGGTCAAGTTTTAAAATTACATTACTTTATTAATGTCTTCAGTTTGAACTTTTTAAATTTTATTTTTTGCATGGGATTTGATGAAAATATAACTTGATGCTGAATGTGTTCATGGTGATCTTAATGACAATATGCTTGTATTTTTTTTTACCAACAATAAAAAGCCAGAACCCTGCATAGAAAACCAAAGGTTTTTAAGTTGCATCGTAAAAATACTAGTGCAGTGGAACCTCAGTTGTCAAATGTAATCCATTCTGGAAGACCGTTCAATGTCCGAAATGTTCAACAACTGAGGTGCAGTGGGTGGTTGGAAAATTCAATTGAAAAAAATTAGAAATGTGCCTCGAAAGCCATTTGACTTCCAAGGCACGTTTGAAAACAGAAGCAATTACTTCCGGGTTTTTGGTGTTCAGGTTCCGAAATGTTCGGCTTCCGAGACACTCGAAAACCGAGGTTCCACTGTATCGAAGAAGCAAGATGGGGAGATAAATGGACACTTCTTAGTAGGAAGAGTTGCACAAAAATATATTTTTGAATAATATTTGTCTGAAATGGCATGATTTCTATAGTTTTAAAATGTTAATATTTATTCTTCTTTGCTGCTTTTAAACTGCAGGTGTAAAACCCACACCAGCATCACTTGTTACAGGACCAAACCTTTCTCAAAGTGTAGTAGATGAAACAGTAATGCCCACCATTGCAGCTTACGTAGCTGACACAGAAATGGACCAACTGATGGACACATGGTAATGTACCAGCTGGAGCTCTTTTGATTTGCTCTTTCTAAATATGGCTTTATGAGCCACAGTTAGTCCTACTGTGATGCCTTTATTTTCACATGAAAATTTTCATCATGTGCCAAAAACTGGATGGGTAGATTCTTGAATTTCTAATCTTCTGAAGTTAAAAAAGACAGGGACTCCTAGTTTATGGACAGTAACTTTCAGTACTGCATCTGTCTTGTCTTTTGTAAAAAACAAAAAGCCTGCTGGAGTTTTTAAGGCAGGAAAAAAATTGCAACATTTCATGTAAACACACTTCGGTTATTTTATTTGTATACTGTTTTTCTGTGTACATGCATTCAACAAACCAGTGTTATTTATTTCATTCATATTCCACCTTCTTCCAAACAGTTCAGAGGAGTGCAGCCCATACTCTAGCCACTGTCCAAGGCCAGCCCAGGGTCTTGTCCAGTCAAGTGTTAGTGGAGCCCTTGACATAGAACTTCAGGGTATATTATGTACACACAATTGGGAAATAGAGCAAGACTATCACTAGCCACTTTGTGCAAAATGTCGTATGTTTATTACACATGAAATGTGGGGGAGGGGAGAATTGCAGATGGTGGGAAAATCAGAACCAAGGGTAGCCATTACTCAGCACTACAGAATTAAAACAATCCTACATGCTTGCTCAGAAAGGCATCCTGTTGTGTCTACTCGCTGCTACATAAGTACAGTGGTATCTCGGTTCTTGAACATAATCAGTTCTGGAAGACCGTTCGAGTTCCAAAATGTTCGAAAACCGAGGCAAAAAGGCTGTTGGCAAATTCAGTTGAGAAAATTGAAAAATACACAGCGGAAGCCGTTCAACTTCTGAGGTGTGGAAGCTTTACTTCTGGGCTTTTTGCGTTTGGGTTCCGAAATGTTTGTCAACAGAGACGTTTGAGAACCGAGGTACCACTGTATGCATATTTAGTGATTGTGGCCTCTGTCTGCTGAAATCCTTGACATCAATGAGAATGCATGCTAAAATAATATTAACAGTATAATCTTATGCATGTTTACTCAGAAGTCACACTGAATTCAGTGAGCTTACTCTTAGTAAATGCATTTAGGGCTGCATTTAGATTTAGAATATTTAGGCTGCATTCCTACATACACTTATCTAGGAGTAACCTCTATTGAACTCAATGAGGCTTCACTCTGAGTAAGCATTTATAGCATTGTACTATAAATCCAGGAAGATTTACAAGTGATATGGAAGCTGCTTTGGTGACAGAACTGTTTGCATCTTCCAAACAATGAACAAAGGAATGTTTTTGATAACCGAAGAGTGGCATTTTAGGATCTTATTTCTGCTCTTAAAAAAAAGTCAGCCAAAGTTGCAACAAACTTACAGGAGGCATCTTGATAGGGATCAACATGCAGAGGTAGTGTTGAACTCCCTGTAGTCCGCTGTAGCTTTGGAATCTTGCCTCTGCACCGTTTAGGAACTAACGGTTTGCTGATCAGAAGGTGGAATTTGCTGATGCATTTGAGCCCTGATTCCTCTCTCTCACTTCCCAAAATTAAGCAGGGTGTTCTGTACAGACTGTTATTGGTGAGGTCCTCAGGTGCTCAAGCTGCAGTCCTAATTCCACTTACCTGGGAGCGCTGCTGTTTTGACATGGTTAGGACTGCAGCTTTAGTCACAGTGATACTAGCATTTCATAGACCACATAGGATTTACTGAGTTCCAGTTATTATTGACACAGCCAGCTGTTTTCAAAAAAGAAGAGAGTCATTTTGAAGCTGCTGCTGGAGGGGAGCATAGGAAGCTCGAGAGAGGAGAAAGGTGGGCAGAGGGACAGGTGGAGAAAAGCAAGAAAGTGCAAATAGGATAGAAAGGAATCAATCATCAATCAGAAGGAAAGCAAACTAGTTGGTATGTACCAGATGGAAGAAAAAAATAGTGTCTGGAAGCATTACTAGAGTGTGTGCAGGTGTGTGCTGCTGCGCTTTTGAATTTGTTCCAGCAATCCCTACTGATACTGGTAGGTAACATCTACTTTGCAAAGGAGCAGATTTTTCTCCCTCAGGCCCTGCCCTTCTCCTGTAGTTTTGTCTTGCCACTGCGATTTCGGTGGGCAAGTTGAGGAAGAGGGTGGACGAAAGCAAGCAAACAATGGAAAGGGGAGAAATGGTTTTCCTTTTTCTTTCACTTGCTAAGTGTGTAACCCACCCAGGATTAGCAGAGCAAACTCATAGATATGCAGCACCAGTGGCCATGCCCTTCGTTTGCAAGCATACTTAATAGTGCTTTGTACCCAAGTCCCTTTAAGGAACTAACAAAGATGCATGCATGTAGGGGAGCTCAGCAGCTGCCATTCTAAAATGCAGTTACTACTATGCCTCCATTTCAGGGTAATGGTAGGGAGGTGGGTGGCCGAGTGAGGATGAGATTAATGAGGGGCCCATCTGAGCTCATGGACCCTCAGCCAATGCCTGATTATATCAATCGCTGCCATCAGGCCTGTTACTACTCCTATAGCAGATGATAGAGAAATTTCAAATTCCTCGTAGCTGGCAAAAAAAAAGAGAAAGAAATTCATTTGCAAGAAATTCTCATCTTTAGGTGCAACCCATGCATGGACCTTACAGATACCTCACATTTCTAGGGATCAGCAGAATAACCAGACATTTGAGAAACGGATTATAGATCATGTAATGTATGGTACAGGCTTTGGTCATTGACTTAGTATTTCCTGCTCTGACCTATTACTTTTCTCCTTGTTTACACAGCATGGAAGTGTCAGGAGAGAACAGAAAGAGAGCAACAACTCCTATCAGGGAACAAAGGAAAAAACCTTACCCACTGGATATAACTACTGTTAATGAGACTCCAGCAGGAACTGGCACTGTGAATGTTGGGGCTACAGTACCCAGGTTGAATGCAAGGCCCGAGACTAACCAGAGTAGCCTTTCGCCCTCTCCCTCTAAAATGTCAGGGAATAGGAGAAACAAAGAGGGCGATTCACAGCAACAATTGAATTCAATTAAAAACTACTTCCAGACAGTTACCAAAAAAAGGTATGTTCACATAAATCTCTTGCAGTCAGGCTAGTTCTGATTTTTGGTCTTTACTTAGCTTTCAAAGATCTCAGATGTTTCAGGTCCATAGTGAACTGAAAATATGTGAAATCCTCACAAACAATGCATATTGATAACATGCTGGCTCCAAGAAGCTTTGCCTGAATAATGCTAATCAGTGCTACATTTTAATTTTAAGTTTGCTTATGAGTAAGCTACCTTTTGCTGATTGCTCCTAAGGATGCCATCACGATGAATCCCATTTGAAATTAGTGACACTACAGTGCACAGTTAAATGCTTGCTATGATTATTACAAGTGCCATCTGAGTTGTACTTGATTGGATTCAGTCTGTCTGGGTTCATATCTAATCATCATAAAGATGAGAATAAGTGTGTGTTTGTGATCTGTCTGTGTATATCCATTTGTGATGTTCTGCTTGTGCAAATAGGAACTAAGTGTCCGTTTCCTCCCTCCTTTGCACCAGCAACATTTGCTCTAGAGGGTTGGGAGACCAATCATGTTCACTGGCACGATGTTAGGTTCTCCCTCAATCTGAAGAGAAAGTCTAAAATGCTTTTTTTTCTATTCAAGGGAAAGGGATGAGGTTGAAGAAACATCACAGTCGAAATATGCAAAGATAGAGGAGAAGTCATCACTGGCTTCTAGTCATACTCAGCCTGTAACTTCTTGGCTGTGGGAAAGCAAGGCAGGAGGATCTCAAAAAGGGTCATGTACCTTGGACCAGAACACAAACAAGTCCTGTATAGGTGGAAGTAGAAAGTCTGTTGCTGAGACTAGCCAGTTAGAAAATAATAATAATGAAAGCATTGTTGCATCAAAAAAGAGAAAAGAATTGGAAGACTCAATAGAAGACGAAGCATCGTTAGAACTTGTCTTTGCAAGCCAAGAACTGGATTGGGAAGACGATATAGGAAATCATGGTGAAGGCAGTAGTCAAGGTGCAAAGAAGAAAAGGAAATTGGAAATGAAAGAAGAGAATTCAGATATGGAGACTGGGAGACTTCAGGTAGTGACATTTTTTTCTGTCTCATACACACACACACACACACACACACACACAGAGAGAGAGAGAGAGATGCCATAAACCACAATTTTAGACTATTAGCATAAAGATAAAATTATTTTGAAGTATCAATAAAAGAAGGAAGAATATAAATGCTTTATATCATTTTACAGGAGGGATAACAGGGTGGGTATATATTGTACTCACACTTCTGGAATTTTAGAGGGTGGGCTTCATAGAACTACTCTTCAGATCTGCCAAAGTGGGGGGACATTTAGAACAGGGCCAAGCCACTGATGGATTAAAAATATATTTGGTAAAGTGATTAGCTAAATATTCTGTAAGATGGTAAAATATTTAAATCATTGATTTAGAACATCGGGCAGTATCAGTAAACATCCCCTTCAGGTTGAGATTCCTTTTTGTTGCTTTCACCATTTTTTGTGTAGTTCGCATTTCTTCCTCCCCAGCCCCCAAATGTGTGCATATCCATTCTGGCATATTCAGATTTCCCCATGTGCTTCACTTGAGGGGCAGCTTCATGTACTTCATGTTTTTGCACATGCTTTCTTGTTGTAAGGATGGAAGCCACTGGGCACAGAAACTCCATGTGCTCATTGAACATGAAACAGATTTTTCGATGCAATGTGCCTGTTTCTGCTAGTGTTGGCATTTGGTATACTCACACTCACAGTGGAGAGAGAGGTTTGTTTTCCTTTAAAGCTTTTGTTTTCCTTTACAACTTTTACATGGAAGAACTGTGGTCGCCTAGTACACCTAAGGTTCAAAAACAAAACTAGTCACAATCCACTGCACAATTAAAAGCATTTATGTCCCATTGAAACCACAGGTTTATGTATGTTGAAGTCTATATTGAATTATGCTGGAAATCACAAGTGTGGAGAATGCAGTTGCCCTCAAGTCCTGCTTGCAGGACCTCCCATAGGAATCTAGTTGATCACTGTGATAACTAGATTGTGGACTAGATGAGCCCCTGGCATGATCCAGCTGGGTTTTTCTTACATGACCTCTCGTGAAAACCTACTTTTGTTGGGTCGGAATTGTTTTCCTGAATAACTTCACACTATTCTCCTAGAGATTTTTTTGTGAGTATGTACTGACTCTTTTACATCCATCTTTTATTGTGCTGCCACAGTAAATCAGCCACACTGCTCTGCACAACAGCAATTTTAAAGTTGCTCATTAATGAAAGTGATTATTTCTTCTTTTATACTTTAAAGCTGTGAAAGTATTTCACTTGGAAACCCAAGAACTAGGTAACAAGTCAAGTTCTGTTTTTGCAAGCTGTGGCCATAAATAAATTCTGCTGAATAGAAGGCTTCTTTAGCTTGGGAGAAACCATGCTGAAGAACTCCTTCATTCAGAGTAATTTATTTCAGCTCTCTCGTGTGGGAGCTACCACACACTTTGACAGAAGAACCATTTGTTATTTCCTCTCTTTGAGGAGTAGTCAGAGACAGATGAGTTCAGCATTTGCTAGCTAGAGTTCAAGCAAGTAGCTTTCAACCTACAGTTTTCAGCCTCATTCTACTGTAGTGGTATAGAGTATATGTTAGACACTTAACTATACCTTTTGTTAAACAGCAAGAAAAGAAGCAGTCGCTTCCAGTTTTAAACCAGAAACAAGAGAAAGAAGAATCACCAAGCTCTGCAAAGAATGACTCCAATGTAAGAAATATCTTCATGTTAATGTTTTTTAATGTGTATTTAATTTTTGCAATAGGTAATGTGGTAGGAAATGCATTCGTTTAAATTAAAAAGATATTCCAACATTGAAGCTAGTGACATTTAGTTTTTTGAAAATCTATCTGAAAAAAATAGCATCAAGTAACTTGTAAAGTTGTCTTTAAACTATTTTGTTAGCATTCTATTTGTTCCCTTCCCTCCCAGTTATTAATTGAAACTATCAAACTTTCACTGTTTTGCCGGAGAACTAGGAAATAGACCCATTTTCCTGTCCTATTTTGTAGGAGGAATAGGCAATTTTGTTGTCATGTAGAAAATGAGTGAAAGGTGTGAAGATATTGAATGTATAAATTGATGCAGATATTTCATAGTTCATTAAATGGCTATAGGGAGATTTTGGTTTTCCTTGAAGAAACTGATTTAGTTAGAAGAAGTTTGGAAATGTTTTCAAATACCATCTCAGAAAATAGATGACTAAGTACAGTACCTACAATCTTATGATGAAGATTAAATGTTTATTGTAATAAACAATCTTGATTAGAATAACCTCAGTAATTGCTCTAATTCTTTCCCCCCTCCTAAATAAGAATCCTGATAGATGTGCGAATGACTCTAGCAATCTGCCCAGCAGGCTCCTACTCACTGAATTTAGATCATTGGTTGTTAGTCAGCCAAGGAAAGATGGTCGTTGCACTGCAAAAATAGATTATGGACATCTGAACAACTTTAAAAAGTTCAAAAAGGTTGGTACATGCTTTTAAACTCACAAGAAGATATTACTTAGAACATACAGAAAAGGTGTAAAAATACAGTCGTACCTCGGCTCCCGAATGCCTTGGGAACTGAATGTTCCAGTTTTTGAACATTTTTTTGGAAACCGAATGTCTGGTGCAGCTTCTGCTATTGTTTCCGGCATGCCTGTGCAATCAGGAGTCACGCCTTCGTTTCCAAACTTTTTGGAAGTCAAATGGACTTCCAGAATGGATTCCGTTCGACTTTCGAGGTACATCTGTATTAGCTAAATCTGACCATCTTCTGGTTTTGGTTGGTTGGGTGTGTCTTTTAATCTAGAGGTTTGCAGTGCAATGTTGGGGAATAGAGGACTGAATTAAATGTAGTCCTAAAAGCTATTGCAAGGGTATCTTGAAGCAGAATGCTTCTATGTTTAAATTATATTGCACTCTTTGGGAATGATCAGAAATTGGTATTGTAAAAGGACAAACTTAGAGCAGATCAGTCAGAATCCATTTGTAATATTGTTAAGCTTGAATAGAAACATTAAAGATATACACTTTTAAGTGGATAATTGTATTTATAACTGTATTATATTATTCCTGTAATGTATCTGAAACCTGCATAGTTTGTATAGTGCCTCCTGCTCTACAGCCCAAACCTAGAAGGAAAGAATACTCAACAACTGTATTTAATGTATTCTGAGTTTTCTTCAAATGATAGAATGCAATAATGACAAAGGGCACCCTTGTCTGCTTCTTTGAAGCTGAATTGAGTAAGTAGCTGTTTCGGATTCCATCTTTGCATAGTGAGACTTGTAAATGCATTGGAGCCCCAGTTTGAAACCTGAGTTAAATAGAGTTGAGATTAATACATCTTTCCATTTGACAGGTAGCTTATCCTGGAGCAGGACAACTTCCATATATTATTGGGGGATCGGATCTGATAGCTCATCATGCTAGAAAGAATTCTGAGATGGAAGAATGGTTGAGGCAAGAAATGGAGGTGAGGAGCATGAAGTAGTTAAAAGCAAATAACCTGCAACCTTGGCACTATCAGCACCATGCTCTAACCCAACTGAGCTATCACAGTCATGATCATGAGCTGTAGGTCAGTGTTTCATACACTGGCTGGGTGAGGGGCTGCATTGAGAGTGGAAGATCGTGGAAAATTGGCTGGAGACCGCTCGCAAGCGGCCTCTTCCCACTTTCCCCACTCCCACTGCAGCCCCACTGTCCTCACATCCCTGGCCTTTTTGTAGGATCTTCAGAAGAGACCTTTTGGCACGGGGCAGGCAGTATGCAGTGGGGTGGAGACGGTAGGGAATATCCCTTGTTTCCTTGTGCTCATGCAGTATTGGATATCACCCATTGTATTTATGTGTAAATGCCTGACTGCACCCAAATCATGCTGGTTCAGAGCAGTTCATATTTGGCAGAAGTTCTCAAAGAATCATTTATTTTTCTAGGAACAGAGTCGCCAAGCAAAAGAAGATTCACTTGCAGATGACCTCTTCAGGTGAGGGTTCCCTCTTCCCCATAACGGACTCAAGGGTGGAATCTACACACATATAAAAACATTCTGAAAATGGTTTTTAAATAAGCGTTTTAAAAAACACATTGGATTTTCCATAAGGCTCTCCATTGCCATCTAATGTCACATTGTACTGTATATTTCACTTAAAACACTTAAAACGTTTTATTTGCAGCTGTATAGCTGAGTCCAAGGACTCATTGTATGTTCGCTCAAACTGCACATGACTGCCTGTTCTTCCTTCCAAACAAATAAACTATGGAATGGACATAGCTAGCTTTTCACTATATAAATTAATACACCAAATTATTACCTGGTTCTTCAGAGCAGATCAAAATCAGAATTAAGAAGCAAGGACAACTTTGTGCCCCATTTATGCTTCTGGAAGGAAAAACCAAAGATGAGAATTTTTAATTAACATTTTTCATTGACAAATTTGATAAGTGACAATAATTTTTGCTGCCAGTTGAAACTGCTCTTGCTGTTGGGTGATAATAGGCAGGAAGCCTCTGATCATATGTGGAAACTTCTACACTCAGTCTGTTAGAAATCGGAAGAAGCAGTGTGCATGATAATGCATGGCTCACTGTGCAGCAATAGACTGCCCAGAAAGTATCGAAGTAAAGTAAAATGTTAATTCACCCTGGATTAGTCTGTTTCCTTTTATGTATTCCTTGGCAAAGACCACTCTGCTTGGGGAATATGCCATATCACAAGTATTCAGAGACCCTTGGCTGTCCTAAATTCCCACTGGGCATGTCGGCACCCTTTTTGGGTCTGAGATTTAATGACAGAAGAAATGTCTCTGATACAATCTGCACATGTGCTCACATCACCATCAGAGACCCTGTTCTGTGTTCTGCCATCAGAGGTATGACATGTGGGCCTTTTCAGTCACTTTGATACTTAAACTGTAGACTGTCCTCCCACACTGGCCCCATGTGGCCTCATCACTGCTTAATATTCAACAAGCAATAAAGATACGACTGTTTCAGCAGTGGCTTGCATTGTTGCTAATGGATTTGAGATTCAACTGCTCCTTAATGGTTTTATTTATTTATGTTCCAGCTTCTTTCCAAGCTCAGGTTGTTGTGACCCTGCAACAACCCTATGAGGCAGGTTGGGCCAAGAAGCAATGACTGGTATATGGTCACTCAGTCAGCTTCATGGACAACTTGCAGGTCATGTGACTGTGTTTTCAGTTTTACTGGATTTCATAACCAGGCATTTATGCATTTTTTTGTTCCATTTAGATATGATCCCCATGTAAAAAGAAGATAAGGTGTGCCTTGAATCAGACCTACAGCAGAAGAAAAGCTTGCCTGGCCCTCTGGCAATAAACTGCAACATCAGAGTTAATTTTACGCTGATCGTACTTCCTGAAAACCTGCTTTTCATATTGAAGAAAGGATGCAAGACTTTGAACGGTTCTTCAAACATGTTACAGCTAGTGGTGGATCCATGCGTTATCTGCCCACAGCGCAAAAGACTGGTCTAGGCCGACTTTATAATGCTCAATACAAAGATAGCATTAAAATTCAAACTAGAGTAGAACTTAAGCCATTTAACCCCCTCCTAGGTTTTGCTGCTCTGGCAGTGAATAAAAGAAGTATCTCTTCCATCCCTGACACTATGGTGGCTTCATGCTTTAATGACTATTGACTCATGTTAGCAACCCTTGGGAAATGACATTATTCAATAGTACTTCTGGCATCCAGCCTTAGCAGCATGCTAGATATTAGGAAGCTGAGAGAAGAGAGACCTCCCTCACTTGCCCTGCCATCAATGCCTCTGTTGGAGCAGCAACAAAGACAAGTGCAGGGGGACAGAAACATGGGAGGACACAGAAAGGTGGTTGAAGGAGCGTTGGATATCATTGGGAAAGTTGCAGGAAGGATCAAACCTTGTTGTACTACCAATGAAATCAAGACCAAATAGGCTCAGTACTGGATTTGAAAGGGCCCAAGTTATTTTCAGAGTTTGAGAGGGAGGGTGCAGAGACTTACTAAGGGGAGTTTGCCCATCGATAGGTATAGCACACAAAGCCTTTGAAATTCTTTTTCAACTTGCATTCTCTATCCAAAATTTTGTTTTTATCAAAGCAAATAGGTTTCTTTTTTAAAAAAAACCACACATTTGTTTTAACCTATTTTTTGTATGCTATCAGAATTGTCAAATGGCAACACGGGATTTGTAACATGAGTATTGCTCACTTCTGTACCGTTTTGCATCTCTCAAACTGGCTTTGATCCTTTTAGTAAATTATTAGTCTCCGTATTGATGGGAAATCTTTTCTTTGCTTCTCAGAATTTTGATGCTTACAAAGACTTGTGCCTACTGCAGATAGGAATAAGAGCAGCTGTCTTCAAATTAGTTTATTTTGCCTAAGTGGTGTTACATCTGTTTGGTGCCTTACATGAGACAGGGTGCTATAGGCCCAAATCTGCCATACTTCTGTTAAATCAGAGGAAAGTAAAATGGATACTTCTCCGCAGATGTGTCCCATAAACTCCTTAGATTTAGGAAAGTTTAGTATCAGTTTGACCATCTCTAGCATATACCGCATGTCTGCTCCCATGCATGGCTTAGCCAAGCTGGTTGAAACAGGTAATGCCTTTTACGAATCTAAAGCAGGCATCTCTCCACCGAATGCTGTCCAGATGTTTTGCACTACTATACCTATCTGCCTCAGCCAGCATGGCCAATGGTCTGGAATGATGGAAGTTGAAGTCTGAAGCATCTAGCAGACAGCAGGTTGGGGAAGGCTCTTCTAAAGAATGCTTATGAAGACTAAACATTTGCTCCATGCTTCCAGTCAGTCCATGCGTGCAGTCTAAGCAGTAAGCCTTTTCTGGGGGTAATTTTTGTGCTTAAGTACCCATACAGAGCACTTTCCCTTGGATCGAAGGGCGGGGGGGGGGGTGAAATCTATTTGGGTTGCAGCTGCTTGGTGATTTCCCTTAAGAATAACTCTTCCCAGAAACACAGGTAAGAATGACTGGTAAATGCTAATAAAGTATTCTGTACACACATAATTGCTTGGTTTGCAGACTATATACCAACCCGTAGAAAAATATATATGGCTGCTAATGATGTCAAATATTTATTAGTCAATTTCTTTCATAATCATGAACTTCAAGCCCCCCCTTCTGATCGGCAAGCCCTAGGGCTCTGTGGTTTAGACTGTGGTTTAGACCACAGTGCCACCTGCATCCGGGTAACTCTTAGCAGCACCCTTAAAGTGGCTACCACGTTTTGTACAAGTAGATCAAGTCTGTAGCCATAGACACGTTTGAAAAGAACTGGGTTTATCAATCTATATTTCTCTAGCCTTAAAGTAATAACTGATAGTTTCCCAGATCCTGTGCATGCAAATTTTTGTATGTAGTAAAATCTATTAAAAATAAATACAGTGGTACCTCTGGATACGAACGGCATCCGTTCTGTTACTTCCGGGTCGCTGCGGAGCGCAACCTGAAAACGCTCAACCTGAAGCAACTTCAACCTGAGGTATGACTGTAGATAAATTTCAATGTCTAGCTCTTGTTTTGGAGATAACCTGAAATACACACACAGTATAGGCACTGGCAATAACAATTATAGTTGCTAAGCACTGGAGTTCAATGTTTACCACCCCCTCCCTATTGCCTTTAGAAATATTACACCACCCCAATTTCTACCACACCCCTTGGCAGCCATTATCTCACTTGCCACCATTGTACAAAACAAGGGAGATTAGTTTAATGAGTTGCATATTTTATTAGCACAGCATTCCTTGCAGGTGTGGCTAAATCACTTCCATTTGATCAACACTGAATTGTGGCCAGCACAGTGTGCAAGTTGCTAGCCTTAATAACCCAAGTGTAGAAAGGCTACATTTGCCAGTTTAAATGACTAGGCCATTTCCAAAATATTGTGGCAGCTAGCACATTTTAAACATTTGGAAAATAAATTATTAAAAGCAGATCTCAGCAACAGATAACCCACAGCCAGCTATCCAACTTGTCTGAGTCTATTTGACCAGGAAGTATATGACAGTCCTCTCTGCAACTGTGTACACTTCCTGTATGCTTGACTTGGTTCTTGCTAGCTTAAATGCTTACACATTTACCTACTCCATTTTAGTAAGTTCCCTCAAATTACCATATTTTTTGCTCTATAAGACGCACCAGACCACAAGACGCACCTAGTTTTTGGAGGAGGAAAACAAGAAAAAAACACATTCTGAATCTCAGAAGCCAGAACAGCAAGAGGGATCGCTGCGCAGTGAAAGCAGCAATCCCTCTTGCTGTTCTGGCTTCTGGGATAGCTGTGCAGCCTGCGTTCACTCCATAAGACGCACACACATTTTCCCTTCTTTTTAGGAGGGAAAAGGGAGTCTTATAGAGCAAAAAATACGGTACTTTGTAAGTCCCTGTTATTGATTGGTGACACATTCGAATTTTCCACTAAGCATGTTATGTCTAGATTTTGTGTTTTTCAAGATGTCTAAATTTATTAACCTGTAACTAAAATGGTTTTTTTTTCTGCTTTAGCAGCAAGTCTGTTTTGAAATAAGTTGATCTAAAGTCAGTTCTGTCATCATGCCTCTTATATTTGAATTAGAACTGCCACTAATAGCTGGAAAGAGGATTCCATCTTTTTAATCAGATCAAGCCATTATAGTGAAACTACTTTAGCCACCTCTACATAAAATCTGTAGAATAGTGAACTAGAAACAGTATTGAGGATGAACAGTATTGAGGATGCTGTTCTTGGTGTTGAGCCTAACTCAAACTGACGCTTAAGCAGGTGTAAAAGAAAGTCTTCCCTCATTCCTGGGTGAAAATAGGCCATTTGGAGGTACTATACTGTGTGGGGAAAAGTGCTGATCATTGCCTCAGTTCTGAGAGACCTGTATGTCCAATTTCAGAAACTGTTTCTACACTACAGATGTGGGGGATTCTTGAACTAGTACACGCATGGATGGGAAATACTATGTTCTGTAAAAAAAGAAGCAAATTACATGCAACCATGACACATTTTGAGTTGGATAACCTTTAAATGCTCTGTTAAAAGAAGTAAATGGAATAACCTTCATTACCAGAGACATGTAGTTTTCCTTTCACAATTCTTTGACCTAGGGAGTTTAAAGATGTCATGTCCTTCTACATTAATTGGGTCTTGAGTCACACATGTGACTTCCATTATTACAATTTTTCAATTAATTATAAATTATTGCCTCCAAGGATTTAAAATAAGGGCTGTCAATTTACAAAACCAAATCCTTCTAAAAATATCAGCAGCTGACAGCTTTTCCTGCCCTAAGTTAATTTCCACTTACGTAAAAGCACTTTCATAATTTCTTGGTATCACTTCAGTCAGTAAAAAAAAATGCACAATCTAGAGGCTTATTTTGAAAATTACCACCAATTTAACAACCTGCAATCCGTATTTAATTTCATAACAAAGCACCTTTGCAAAGAGAAGCTTAACATTAGTATCTGGGTGGTTGAGAACTATCGACTTAAGAGGCTAACGAGACTCATGTAACTTGTTCAGCTGCGTCATGTGTTGCAAAACAGCACATGCTTGGTTGTTTATATTGCGTTCATTAGTGAATCTTACCCTTTTCATTCCACATGTGGTTTTATCAAAGAGCCCTGCTCTTCCTGGCAATAATAAACTGAGAACACTACAGTGAGTGCAATACCACAGACAATATTACACCAATATTATAGGGAGATTGTCATGGGCACAGCCAGGATTTATTGGGGGGGCAGGCTTTATTCCAGGGGGCAGAACCTCATTTAAGTATTTTTATTGGTTTATTTGATCTAGAAACATTTGCAAGATCCTAAAACTTTATGCACTACCAAAGGCTTAGAAGAGGAAATATTAACTGGTATAATGCTGTATTCTGGCAGAACAGCGAGCAGATAAAAGTACTCCAATGAATTAGCTTTGGGTAGTCCTTATTCTTTTGCATTTATTGAATTATTTCACAATTCTTTTCAAAGGTAGTCTGTAACAAAATACACAGCAGCAATCATTCAGATGCATAAATGCATTTGGGCTTATTGGACCATTTTTCCTTGAACATAAGACAAAAAACTACCAAATCTCCAATCTGCTTTTTAAACTGCCCAGGCTTAAAAAGTGATTTGCTGCTCAGAAAGGGATCTCTACAGAAAACAAAATGCCCCCAAACAGTGTGTGTTGCCTCTTTGGCTTACAATAACTTAACTTGTATGTGCCTCTGAGGCCTCAAAGCCTGAGGTCCAAGTGCTGGTAGGCTTTGTGTGTGTAAGAGAGAAAAGGCAGCTTAATTTTTTAAAAAAAACAAAAACCCTGAAGTTCTCCATATGCATTGGGATTTTAGTTTACTGTTCAACTCCCAAAATGGTAAACTGGCAGATTTGCAAAAAAGGAAAAGGAAATTTGAACTTAATTTTGTACAACCGTTTAGGCTCCTCGTGCAACATGAGCCCAGAAATACTATCGTATACTGCAGAGCACATCTGACTTACCGCAAATGTTTTCCCTTGACCAATAACCTTCATAGTGGTAGAGCAATCCTAGTCCCCAAAATTAAACACATTACTGTTAAATTATATTTTGATCACATTTTTTCATGTTTCCTCCATTGTGAGCAAACATAGGTTTAAAAGTTCTCTTTAATGAATCAAACCCCAACAGTTAAACAGTATGCACGGGGAGCTGACTAAGGAAACTACTGAAGACAGGCAGGTGTGATTTGTGTGTTGAAGGTGAGGGAAAACTGCTTACATGCAGAACTGACACATATACACAGGGAATGCAGCTAACAGGCAAATCCAAAGAACGTATGCTTAATACCCTTTGAAATCAAAGTTTTAGAACTTAAGGTATTCATAAGTCACATCATTTAGTAATGTGTAAGGAACCACATCCTTTTTCTTGTGGTTTTTATTGCTGCAATTCTTTTAATCAAGCTACTTTTATTTCATCATTGTTGATCTGCAGTAATGAAAACTACAGGTGTTCCCCTGTCTTTACATACGACATTGGAACATGATGTGCATGGTAAAAAGCAATTTCAAAGGGACCTAAAGGTGAGTTTAATCATCTCTGGACTGGGCTGTGTGCGTCCAATCAACACCAGTTCTGTTTGAGACCAGAGAGATCAGGCACATCTTCAATGTTGAGAATCCTGTGATGCTCAAACTGAACAAGACTTCCATGCTGAGCTGTTCTGAAAATACCTTTTACAAATAAAAGTCCTGTGACAGAGCAGGTTATTCATATAAAACACTTTGTTTCCAAGGCATTAATGTTTTTACTACAGCAGTAAATCCATTACGTGATCCCTCATAACGATGTTACATAAGCAGTACTTCATTTTACACCACTGTAGAAGAGGCTAGTGTGCTACATTTCATATGGCATGCCTGCATACTTATGACAACTGCTTCCAACTACCAACTGTGCTGCAATATCAATCTGGAGTATCATTTAACTGTTTCCGTTCGCAACTATCTTTATTTTACAGGCCATTTAAAAAGTTATAAATACTTCCCACAACAACCAAGGGTAAAATAAAGTACTTGCTGCAAATCAACTGCTGAATATTTTTTTTACTTTGTCTTAAAGAAAAGCTTCTATATTTCAACCATGGTCTAGTTTTATATAGCAAAACTATTAGTTCATGAGTAGAAACCATTTTTCTCTAGAGTGGTAAATATTTTCTCATCAGCGTACAAAACCAAATAAAATCTGCACGACTTATAATCATTTACTGTTTCTTTTAACTGGAAGCAATTCCAGTAAAAACAATTTTTGTACAGACTGGAATACTGTAGTCTCATTCTCTACAAGGCAATGAAAGTATGAAGAACACTTATGGATAACAAAAACAAGGCTACCAATGTCTAGATGTTATGGGTCAGTTATTAGCATATGCCTGTAGTTCCTTAGATGATGTCTATGGCTGTTTGGTTTAGGGAACTCCATCTCCGTCTCTTTCAGCTATGAGTTGATGCTTCTGCTTCGTGACCAAATGCCGTGTAATGCCCAGTGCCCCCCCTTTTAAAAAACGTACAAAATTGTCTCCAATCAGTGGACCTACTGCAAAAAGATTGGGTTCCTTTGTGCACTCATATGTATATGGATCAATTTCAATTGGGTTACCCTTGCACGTAATTGGTTCATTTGGGTTATGGCCTATACCCTGGCCTTGGCCCTTCAGGAAGCATAGGTTAGGATGAGAACCTATTAACACTAAGGCTACAGAGAACTTTAAGATCTTCTTCAATCCAGAGGCACTCTGCAGGACACATTTCATATCTGGCTGAAATGAAAGGACCCGATGTTCTGGAAAACTGGTATAAGCATGGTGCAAAGTATAGTCTGTGGTGACTGACTGACTGCACATCATATGGTAGACCTTATGGTATTCGGGATAAAGCTTTTTAGGCAACTGTTTGAAAATCAAACTTGGATCAGTAACCCTCCTACGGAATGCATGAATTACAGGGATGTTGTTGTTATAAGCACACAGAACTGCATCAGCGGCGGTAAGTCCACCACCTATGATCAAGACTGGGTCTGCTTTCCCACATAATATTCCTTTGTCGACAGCAGCACCAAACTCAGATATGGAATGCAGAACGAAAGGAAAGTCTTCACCTTCTACTTGGAGTCTGCCAGGAGAATCAAAAGTTCCAGTGGCAAGAACAACATTCTCAGCAAACAAACAGAATGGCACATGAGAGCCATCCGCTGCTCTCTGATAACCTCTGATTTCCCAGTTTCTCTTGATCAGTATAGTCTGTCCACCTTGCTCTTCCAGTTGCAAATGTGGCAAAACATCTTCACTCACTTCACTTTCATCTTCATGGTCCTGCTCTCGGTAAAGCCTTGAGACAGACGTTATGTATGTGTTTTCCCTGAAGTTCTTTTGAAGGCCCATGACTTTAACATAGTGCTTGTAATAGCTAGCAATTTGCTCTGGCAGAACTCTGTCACACTTTATATTTCTGAAAAAGATAAAGATCAAATCTGATTATTCACATTTAGTTTACTGTTCACATTCACCACAGGGACACCTCCTTAAACTTGTAATGTGACTGTACGGCCATATTCAGATCAGATTGCTACAGAAAGTATTTTCAGCTTTTGTATTAGATCAGTACATTTGTTCTTTCTTTTTGGCATGATTTATTTTTTGAAATGTTTTCCCTGCTTATACTGGATTTGTTTTGCCCCAACAAGCCAGGATGGTTAACCAGCATTAATGTATGCTTTGTTGTTGAGATATGAATCCTGGCTTTTTAGGGCAAAATAAACCTATGAACACGAGTTTGGACATAATGCTAAGCTATCATCTTCCTGGTTTGTTTCCCTGCTCACACAGGGGAAGAGTGAAGCAGGAGAAATGGTGGTCCTGCATCTGTGTTCAGTTCAGTATAGTATGGGTTGTTAAGCAAAGACTCTTGGCTTTCTGTTATGTGCAGATGCAGACAGTGGCTCTCAAAGCATGACGTTCCAAGCAAGACACAGACATTTGTGAGTGATGGCTCAAACTCTTTTCTGACTTTTGCATGTGCACCTGTCAATCAACCCCATATTGCAATTAAATAAAATAGTATTTACATTTCCAGGCTCTGTATTGAATGGAAGGGCTGTAGATCACATGGAATATATATAACAATATGAGGCCATATACCTGAGGTCCTACCCCAGGAACCCAAAAAAGCTGGTTTATTATTTTTACTTAGCTCTTTAAACATACAAGTCTGAAAACCACTGGCACTACAATTTAGCTATGAATGCAAGCATCAAACATATTTAAAGAATTATGTAGTAACGGAAGATTTCTCCATCCACTGACAGAAGCAATTCCCCCCCCCCCCCCAAATCAGTCATTACAAGAATGTTACAGTCCTCACCTTCGCTTGGTAGCAGTCCAGTCTTTAAATGTGTATCCAGGTAATTCCATCCAATCTCCAAAACTGATAGTCAGCATAGAACCTTCCATATTCTATGGAAAAGAAAATAATACCAGGACAAAATATTTAAAATATTGCTTAAGGTCATCTCATTCCACCTTCATTTCATAACAAGCAGAAAAAAGATCCCATGAATCATGTTCTAAAGGACCAGCCTATGTGCTATATTATCTGCTTTGCTGAAAGCTTCAACTTGGCAACTCTTCTTATTCCAGTTGTAATGTTTGGGACAGCTTGCCATGCACATCTTCAGGACAGCATGGTGTTTCAACTCCCAACATCTGCTGCTGGTATGAGAACTCCCCGAGTGATCCCGACGATCCTGACAGCAAATTACACTAGACATTACAGCTAAGGAAATAAAGTCAGGAGGAAATCTCCTACAGCTGGTAGCCTACAGCCTTTGGCTTCATTTCTAGCCTTCCATGGTCTATTTTGCCAACTATGCATCCCCACAATATTCACAAAAAAATATTACTAAAAATGCCCTCAGTTAATTGTGCAGGATGATAGTTCTTGGGGGTGGGAAGGTGATAAATGGTCTGTGCTATATTATCATTGTATTGGCCCCAAAAATCAAGTGATGTAACTTCACTCTTAGGGTGTAACTAAGTGTTGATCCTTTTAGAAACATAGATACCTCCATAAAATATAATACAAGTAGTGTAACACGTACCTAATTTTCTACAAAAGGCAGCACAAAAGTGTAAGCCTTTGGAAGTGAGAACAAAGATCATTTACAAAATAGGTATGTAGTATGTGAAGTTTTCGGGAATTCTTTACACATTGGTTTATTCATTTAAAATATTAAGACACTCCCCATGATGCAGCGCCAAAACATGAACCTCTTGAAATGGGTACATGCCACAGGACTTACAACCAATCAGGAACAGTGTGTGGTAGGTACCCATTGTTCCCATAGCCAACATGTAAGCTGAAGTTCTCTGATCAAGTGTGGTTCCAACAGCAAAATGGAAAAAGTTCTCACATGCCAAGCACCACCAGGTGGTCCTTTGCCAAGCACCATATGAGGGATATAGTGCTCTGGTTCCAGTTTCCAGTCAAGAACAGGTGGATAGTTAAATCCAAAGTCAGCATCAGGATGAAGCAGTGTGTCAAAGAGAACGGCAACAGGATTTGAAGAGCGTCCTTCTAGACCTTCAGCCAAGTACTCCAACTCCTAATGTGAGAAGACAGTTTTAAATGGCAATGTAACTTTCCCTTAGAATATAAAATATAATGTGCAGTAAAAGAGCTTTAACTCTCTACACCATGTTTCTCAGGCCTGGCTAAATATAGATATCAGATATACCAAACTTGTACTACAGTTGTTTGCTTTTATTCCTCGGTTTCCTGATCACAATGAGTGCAAACAAGCTTCATTATGTCATCTGGCTTCTCCCCACGGACTACACACTTAAACCCTTGGGAATGATTTTAATGGAATCGAGTTTGAGCTGCAATTGATACAAGAATTGATAAAGAGACTAATCATTTGGGGAAGTCCAAGTGGGCTTCATGATGCCTAAAACCATTTTCAGCAATAGCTCATCTCTGTCATATCACTCATTAGAGTGATGTATACTGAACCCCATTAGCTAAGTTCACAACCTGTGGCCTTGCAGGTGTTATTGGACTCTTGTCAGAGTTCAATTGGCATGGCCAATTGTCAGGGATGGTGGGAGATGTAGTCCAGCAACACCTGGAGGGTCACAGATCTCCCTTTTCTGGGCTCCTGCAAAAATAAATATGTTAGTCTTTAAGGTGCTACAAGTCTGTTGTTCATGGAACACAGGTATATTAATGGTTATTTGACACAATGCCTAAACACTGGACTTCTGTATTTAGATATAGTACATTTCTAATTACCAGGTTTGGTAATGAGAACTTCCTGGGAACATTTGCTGTCGGAGGCAGAGTACCAAACAATATATATTTTGGAGGCAGCTCTTATATTTTAAATACACAGGATTGTCATCAAAAAATAATTGGCATTTTGGATCCCCAAGTCCTATTTGACACTGAAAAACCTGAGAAAAGCATAATACTTTGCTTCTGCACAACAGAAATGTGAACTAATTTTTCCAAGCCAAGAGTATGCAATTGTATACTATATATGTAATGCACTTTTCTTCCAGTCCTGATATGCAATTAAATGTGTAATTTCATAAGTGGTAGCTTACCTGATCAACAATAGAAAGATGACTAGATTCTTTTAATTTATTATGTAAAATAGGATTTGGATGTTCTGTTGCAGGAGACAAATATGGCCTGTATCCAGACAGCATGTATGAGAGGCAAATTCCCGATGGTCCATTACCTAATGGTATTTTAAAAATGATATAAGATTTACTAAAGTTTAAAATTATATCTTGTAATCTGGACCAAGATAATGACCAAGATAATGACTTTAAGCCATGAAAGTCAAAGACATGCTTATCTCCCCCTCATTGCAATCAAGGAATTTAAAAGAGCTCAGCTTTTGCTATAGGATGCCTAGTATTTTTGCAGATATTCTGATCACTGAATTTCTGACTATACCAACACTGATCTGCTTACTGGTTGCTAACTTTCTGAATAGTGGCAGAAGAACTAAAAGTCCCTTGGGTCCACACATATTTAGCTAGATAATCAGACATGTAAAATAAAATTTTAATTTTACTGTTAAAGTGGAGCCAGATTACTTTTTCATTTAATGTGAAGTTTCTTGGCTTTTTGTGCTGATATACAAATTTATTTCACAATATAATATAGTTTTAATTAGTTTATAGGTAATTAGTTGTTGATAATGCAATTGCTTTGAACCTGTATTTGATTACAAATCTGTGTTACTATTTATTTTGTTACTTTTTACAAAACAAGTTTGTTGCTATTGTAAATTGAAAGAGTGTTATGGATGGGTGGGGAAGACTCTTTTGCTAGCAATAAGATACCTTGTGAAAAGGCAGAAAAACCACCTGCAGCACTTTGGAACAATATTTGCATAGCATCATGTCACCGAAACTGACCTAGGGCAGCATAGAGCCTCAGATATCGTAAAATAATAGTACTTCCTCCTTCAACAGTATAATCCAAACCACTTTCACTTCTAGGTTAACATCTAATATAAAACATCCACCATCTGTGCAGGCTAAATATTTTATTCCAATTACTGTATAACAAGAAATTTGTTTCATTGTTTCATGGTTTTAATAAGTCCCAATTACAGATATTCTCCCAGTCACCAAATATGGAGACAAAGCTATTTTGCCATTCAAAAACTGGCCTCCCAAGTTGTTTCCTCCCCGACCCGAAGTAGGAGGGGTGGCCAACTGGAAACAGAAAAACAGCTAAGGATGAAACACTCTACTCTCCCTAAAAAGTGGAGGTGCTTGAGTCCTCTCATTTTGATTACATGAGTTTCTATGTTCTTGTTGTTAGATACATTTTTAAAAGTGCTTAATTTCTGTTGAAGTGCTGTTCAGATACAAAAAGATAAAGCACAGGTAAAGGTAAAGGACCCCTGGACAGTTAAGTCCAGTCAAAGGCGACTATGAAGTTGTGGTGCTCATCTCGCTTTGAGGCCGGAGGAGCTGGCATTTGTTCGCAGACAGCTTTCCGGGTCATGTGGCCAGCATGACTAAACCGCTTCTGGCACAACGGAACACCGTGACAGAAACCAGAGCACAAGGAAACACCGTTTATCTTCCTGCCACAGGAGTACCTATTTATCTACTTGCACTGGCGTGCTTTTGAACTGCTAGACTCAAAATCAAATAGACATGATACAAAAGGAAAAAGAAATGGGGAGGGGAGAGGACAGCGAGCATTAGAACGGCTGCTCCATCACAGACATGACCAGGTTGCATTTAACGGGTATATAGGGCCCCAAAGGGCTAGATTCAGTGAAAAGGAGGTGCACTTTGGCAATTCCTATTCTACTATACAACATTATCTTTTTCCCAGTTATGGAGGAAACCATTATAGCTCTAATATTTTTCCAACAGTATCAAATCACAATATACCTGTATAATAGGATAACTAGAACTCTCAATTATATCACAACTTAATAAGCAGTCCGTGATAAGGCAAGGTTGTTAAATTAGAATTAATAAATTTCAAACACATTCAGTATTTTAGATTCTTATTCATATACTGAAATTCTGAGAATAACTCACCTATTACTACCACTGGCAAACTCAGTGGTGGGTCCACAGGTAGAGTGGCTTCTTCTAGTAAGGGCATTGTTTTAACATTTGTCCCAAAGCTGTCACCAAAATACTGCACTAAGGAATTCAAAAAGTGTCCTTCGGTTTCAGGGCTACAGTAGTTTCTATTTAAAAGGAAATAAATCAGTTCATCACTACAACACATTCTTAACAAAATAAACTTAAGTTAATATAAAGTCATTGGCCTGATGATATATAAGCAAAAGAAAGCCTGTGAGCATTTAGGAAAATTTCAGAGTTGCAAATCCACTTTTCCTTTTCTTAAACTGATACTGCTATTTTGGAATCCTGCAAGGGAAAAGTAGGGGTTTTTACCCATATATGTTTACAAAAGGACAGACGAGTGTGCATGTTGAGTGACACAGATTTCTTTTACAATAAATTGTCTGATACAATTTCTATAACTAATAATCAGAGGTAACTGGTCATACATTTAAATGTCTACGAAGCTATATTAATTTTTTGATATATTAACTAATGTGTGTGACTTGAATCCTTACTTTCTCTTCTACAGAAGGCTCCTTCTATTTGTGTTTTGAACCCAGAGGACACACCCATTGGTAGAAGGGAGGAGGTGTTTTTTGTTGACTTCCCCTTCCCCCCCACCTTCCAGATGGTTCCAGGGCACATTTTGGTGGGGCACCTGTAAGGGGAATCAGTAAAAAAATTGCCTTCTCCCTTCCACCAGAGAGAGCATCCCATGAACTGAGTGCCACTCAAAGGATCTTTGGATCAAAACCAAAATATTTATTAAGAAGTATGTATGAATTGGTTCCAAAATAGCTTCTAAGAATAAGTCATTGCATAATCTAAGTGCAATGCAAGCGCTTCCTCAAGAATTTGAATGGAAATGTACAGTTCTGCAGTTGGTTCCCTCCCTCCTCCTACAATCCAGGAATCTGCCAACTCTGACACTAATTGTATTTCCCATCAAATCCACCTCTAAGCTAATATTTAAGTAGGCACTGCTGGCTCTAGGGCTGCTTTTGCACAGTCCCACATGTCAGCCTCAAGCATTTTCCTTTCCTTGGTAAAGCTCATGTAACCTCATCCAGAATACAGTTGTCTGCCTCCCTGGAACCAAAAATCACACAGGACATTCATGCATGCAAACATACTTATATGCAGCTAAAGATACAGATTAAGCTTAGGACAAACCCTGCAGTGCCATACATGTGGCAAATTCATGGTTAAAATAATAGAAACCATGGATAATTGGAACTAATTCTATGCTTGCTGTCAACCATCAGGTCATTTAAATGGCTTAAATATGGGCACCTACGGTACTCTACTACAGAATATATCTCAATAAAGCTTAATAGGTTCCCCACATCTCTGTTGTGGCTAAAAACTAAAGGAAGCAATGTTGTTTTGCAAAACCACAATGTCTGCACGCTGACAAGTGTACCTTTTTCTCCTGTCCTCCCTTGTAATCTATGGAGTTTTACATTAAAGGCTAAAGGAAAAAAGTATTTATGGGCTTTTTAAGGACATCTGTGGACAAAAGGATGCATAACTAGATGGGCCCCAGGTCTGCTCCAGCAGGACTCTCATTCTGTTCTTACACCAGTAAAAACCAGCATCAATAACACCTTTTCTAGACTATACCAGTCTATTACAGTTACACATTCATCTTCACAGGAAATATCTTCAGATATTTAAAATACAGTATATGACATAACACAACATCTGTTTAAAAGAGTTTGTTAAATATATGGCAGTTAAGTTATGCTTGCTTATGCCAAGACAATTGGAACGATAGCACTAGCAAATATTCCAGCCAGCCACCTTACACCAAACACCACCAGAAATTACAGCAGAAACTAAAATGCAAAGGCTGCACTGTAACCCACAAAACAAATGACTGCATACCCTTTTTGGGTGGTGTCAGCTACTATAAGTAACATCTGAAAGATCCCTATGAAATTTGTCAAAAATCAGAAAACCATGATGAGGTATTCAACACGCTTTCACAGTTGACCTACTATTTACCCATCAATTTAAATTTCCAGAGATACAGGCTATGAGTTATGGGCATTGGGTAAAATTATTTATGCCTCTACGATAGTCTGGGACTTGGAAGTCTAGGATAGCCTAACTTTCTGAAGACATTCTTTTACCAGTTGACTACCAGAAAGTATCATTTTGCTCCATTCTATATCCATAAATTTAGCCTGCAACTGTAATATTTAATCAAAATCCAAGAACAGAAAGGAATTTTTCTCTTCTCTTCCACCCAACATTAAAGACATGCCTACAGAAATTCCCAGTCCATATACTGTTTAATGGAATGGTCTCAGGAACTAAAAGACTAAAGGGAAGCAGCAATGGGGATGATCAGTGCCTAAACAATGGTAGACCTGCAAAGAATCTTACCTACAACTAGCTTCATCATGGAAGAATCTCCAGAAGTGAAGTGTACCTTCGTCTCTAAAAGCTTACACCATACTGAACGTGTTAAGTTTTTTAAAGTGCCCAAAGCCTCTTTTGCTGTTTTATTCATGGAAGAAAGATAGAATACAAATATACTGTATACACGAACAAGTGAGGTAGCGTGTGTGTGTTTATATAAAGCACCCCTGGATGGTTAAGTCTAGTCAAAGGCGAGTATGGGGTTGCGGCGCTCGCCTCGCTTTCAGGCCGAGGGAGCCAGTGTTTGCCCACAGACAGCTTTCTGGGTCATGTGGCCAGCATGACTAAACACTTCTGGCACAACGGGACACCATGACGAGTGCCAGAGGGTGCGGAAACACCGTTTACCTTCCCGCCGCTGCGCTACCTATTTATCTACTTGCACTGGTGTGCTTTTGAACTGCTAGAATGGCAGGAGCTGGGACAGAGCAACGGGAGCTCATCCAGTTGTGCAGATTCGAACCACCGACCGTCTGAATGGCAAGCCCAAGAGGCTCAGTGGTTTAGACCACAGCGCCACCCACGTCCCCGTGTGTATACACACACACACACAAAAAAAAAACCCCACGTGTGCACATAAATGTCATGCGTGTTGCAGAGAGGCAATTTCCAAGCCTACCTGCTCGTCATGCAACAACATTTCAAATCACGACCCATCTTGGGCATTCAGAAATCTGCCCCCGCCGCCGCCATCATCATCTACGGAAAGGCGATGTTCCTTTTTGTGTGGCTCGTTTGGGTGGGCCTTTGCTTTGCCTCCTCCCTTCCCTCCGTCCTTAGGAGCATCATCTAGCAACACACCTTACCTTGCACACCTTCCCTTCTCCCTCCCTCCTCAGCACCACCACCCAAGTCCCCGCGCGCCTCCAGGATGCTCTTCAAAGCACCTCACCTTCTCCCTTCCTCCGCTTACAGAGTGCGCGCGCGCGCGCCCCCGGCCGACCGCGTGACCTTCCTCCTTCGCTCCTCCATCTCCTCCTCAGTGAAGTGCAGGCCAGCCGGCCGGCCGGCTGAGGAGGAGCAGCAGCAGCGGGCAGGAAGGCATCCCGCGCGGACTCCCACATCGCCGGCTCTGAGAGGAGAGGGAGGAGCCGGAAGAGAAAGGGGAGGATGGAAGGAGCCTTTTCTTTCTCTCCCCCCCCCCCGCCGTTCTCCCCCCCCCCCCTCCCTTGACCCACAAACCTATTTCCCTCGGCCGGCCTGGCGAAGAAGCGTTACCTGAAGTGACCGGCCAGGGAACACCGGCAGCACCAAACCGTCATGAGGGATTAACGGGGAGGGGGAGGGGGAAGAGAGTCGGGTCGCGTCGAGGCGGCGGGTCACCCGGCGGCAGATGGGGGATGTGGCCGTTGCTGCTGCTGCTCTTCCTCCGCCGCCTCTTGTTCTCCCTCCCGCCGCCGCCGCACTGGGGGCCGCTGTCGGCCGGGCGCCTCTCCTCCTCCTCCTCCCTCCCGCCTTCTTGCCTCACATGCGGCACTAGGCCAGTCACACGGGAGCGAGGGAGGAGCCTCCGCCTGGCACCGGCGGCGGCGGCGGAGGAAGGGGAGGGAGGCGCCTCAGCCCCCCGCCAACGCCTTCCTCGCGGTCCTCCGCGGAGGAGCCGCTACTCCGAGGGGGGGCGGGGAAAGGAGCACCGCTCTCCCCAACAACGGCCGCTGCTGCTGCTGCTTGACGGCGACACCATGTGATAAGAGATGAAAGTCGGCGGCGAGCGGGAAATGATGGGGGTTGCGCAGTAGATACGCCGCGCACATAACGAGGTCACCGAAAGTTGGGGGGGGGTGCATCGGGGTTTATCGACGCCTCGGTGGTTGCCTTAAGTGGCACAGTTTCCTTAGCTTCTGTCCCTCCCAAAATAAACTCGACCGGATGTCACCGTCTCTCTACACGCTTCTCACCCTCTTCCCCATTTCCGAACAACGTTCTCACGTGTAGCCACGCGGAGCCTGAGGGAGCCGGTGCAAATACTGCTGCTGCTATAGTTTTACAGCTGAAATGGTGGTCCTTATTATTTATGATTTTCAGTTTCATACATGTCAATAATTTTACAGTCATTTTGACATTTCAAAACTCGACTTCCCCCTCTTCGGTTTCTTAATTTCCACCCCGCATATTCCAAATTAACATTTCCTCATTTATTCATTTGCTTTAAATGTATACTCTTATAAAAACTGCAAGTTATTGCAGTAATCCTGCCAGTGTTCTTTTCTGTTTACAATTTATTTGTAAACATTCAATAAACCATTTCCATTCTATAAAAAGTTTGTTATCTTGATTTCTCATTTTTCCAGTAAGTTTCGTCATTTCTGCATATTCCATAAACTTTTTGTATCCATTCTTCTTTCACTGGGACTTTCCATTTTGGGGCAAGTAAAATTCTTGCTGCTGTAGTCACGTACATGAATAAATATATATACTGTTTGAGTAGTGCTGTCCCTATACTGTAATTCCCAAAAGGATCTTTTTAAGCACCTTTATCTCTTTCGCATTGTCCTGTGCAGGTGGATGCCTCCATGAGAGAGCACCTGGGCTTCTGGGTCCTGAATGTCCCGTGCCTGACATCTTGTGCCTCATTCCCAGCTATTAAGTGCTGGGGTGGGGGGTGGACATCAGCTGAAGTATCATTAACAGATAACAGTCAGTGCTTTTCCACTAAGTAATTTGGGTTTTCAGTGGGGCTTCGTCCCACATGTGTCAGATGATACTTAGTGGAACCTTTGAGAGAGGAAACAGCATTTAAGGTGAAGGTTGTGTTCCCCACCAACTCTCACCATTTCTGACTCCACCACTTCCTGCAGGATGTGTGGTCAAAGACACTGGGCTGCTGCGAGTTCCTCAGCTGTCTTGCACGTATTAGTGCAGAGATAATCACAAAAGTACAGAAGCTTTAACTATTCTGCCAAATGCCAAACCAATGATCAGAGAACTTCTAGAACATCCCACTGCTGGTAATGGCTCTCCCCCCCCCAATTTTAATCCTGATCTCCCTAACTTTTTTTCTTCTTGGAGCGATGCACTCACCCAATCACAAGGTGGTTGTGTAAAATTTAGCATTGATTGTGAGCTTTTTAAATAAATTGTATGCTAGGGGGGAAAAATCTGTTAGATGCACAATTATTTAGGAACCAGCACCAGTTCTTGACCAAAACTATTAACACCACCGAAGAATATCACATTTGCATCTTCCCTGGATCATCTGGATATCGGTGACAAAATAACGAACCAATTGTATTAGCATTTTACAAGCAAGAGGGTAGCCCTGCCTGTCATGGACTGGTTGGAGGCAGAAGAATGGTGGGAGGAACCAGCTGAGGAACCTCCAAGGGAAGAAGGCTCAAAGCCTAGGGAGGGTTGGTGGGATGGCAATGAGTGGTCAGAGGAAGAAGACTGGGAGAAGAAGGTGTCGGAAGCTGAAGAGGTAACTGAGCTGGGAAAGTCTTGTGTCAGAGAGAAGTCCAGAAGAAGCAGGAGAGGAGGGAGGCCAAGAGGTAGAGATAAGTCAGGCTGGTATAGAAGCTCATGTCTCCCCCTCCTGTACCATGCTCCCCTCCTCCCCCAGTCTCCTAGGACCAAGAGAGGCATGAAGTGAAAGGAGCAAAGGCACACAGGTGCAGTCTCAGATTGCTTGGGGAAAACCCTGGAGAGGAGAGGACTTAGGCAGAGTTGCTGTGCTCATTAGGCCTGGCACCCCTGTGAAGATCCTGTTTTTTTTCTCTCATAAAGAGATGACTTCACTTATTCTGATTACTGCTGGCTCACTCCTGACATCAGCTGCAGTGGCAAATAAGATAAAAAGCAAGTTAGGCAGTTGTGTGATTTTGGCAGCAGGGCAAGGAGGCCAAGGTAACCAAAATCTGTATGTTTTAGTGACCAGCATAGGAGGGTAGCTGACTGAACCACAGCTACACAGTGGAAATGGTCATAACCTGTTTTATTTAAAAAAATAAAGATTGATTGAATTAAAAGAGTTTTTACAAACCTATATTCAGGAAGATTAAATGCAAATAAGTCATGGGAATATAAATGCTTCCCTGGTGAAGAATAAATCCATTATTCTACTATCCCTTGTAGTACAGTTTATCCTTTTTTCTAAAATTCTCTGTGTATTTGATTTCCTGGCACATGTACTGGGGGATTATTAGATTCAATGTCTAATTGTTCCTTTCCCAATGCTGTAAACAGAACAGCAGTGTTTTAGTCTGCCATGCAAGTTCCTGAGGGATATGCTGTGTTCAGTGAATTCCTCTGCATTTGTTCATCTTTATATCACACGGAATATAAGCGACAAAGCGATGGGACTTAAAAGTATTAAGATTAGGGCATTAAAAAAAAACCTAAAGGGCTATGAACATTATCCATTACTGTTTTTCAGTAAAATTTGTAGCCTACTCTTTAAACACAAATGCTACCACAAATAGTCAAATACTATGGTTGATCAGTCCTAAAAAAACAGAACCTTTAACACATTTTCTTGTAAGTTTTGTTTCAAGATAATAATTTGGATTGAATGAATCCTAATGGAATCTTAATTGAGCAATTTATGAAAAACAAGGACTTACTAGTTTGCTCTTACAGCCTCCTGTTCAAGTCTAAGGGTTAATAGGGTCGTCATCACACATATTTTAGATTGGTGAATAGGGTTCAACAAGTTGGACCCATAATAAAATGTTGACACAGTAGAGTGCATCTGTGTTCAAGCCATGCCATTTTCCAGGGCATTCTATTCTATCCCCTATTTCCTGCCCTCTTCCTTCTCTCCAATAGTGAGCCAACATTCTGTTTTGGCTACCAATGCTTTGGCTCTGGGAGAATACATTTGATAGCCAGCATAGAGAGCCTTGTCAGTCTCAGCACTGGCTCTTTGCACTGGGCTTTTGGATCGGGCTAATGTTTAAATAACTTGGCTTCAAGGCTCCCTCCTCCCACATGGGAAGCCAGACCCAATATTCAAAAGTGATGCAGAGGTTGTATTACATTCAATAATGTAAAAAGTGACTGATAACAATGTGAAAAGTAAATTAAGTAGTCTAGGCTCTTCTGCAGTAAATTGGTTTGTGGAGTAGAGATTGCACAATAACATAGTATTGTAGATTTGCTGCTAAGGAAAGGTGTTAATACTTGTATCTTGCACTAACAAAGCAGATTTATTGTGTAAATAATATGGTTGCGTGGCAAGGCTTCATGTTTATAAGCAAATAAATAAATAATCCCCAAAGCAATTGCAGGAATTGGCCCTTTAGTTACATAAAAACAAGCAGCCTGGTTAAAAATAGAAATGAACACTGTCATTCCATAAACAAATCCCTTCCACTACAGACGAGACATTTTTGTAGCTCCAACAATAGATGCCTTTATTTACCATTCAATAACAGTAGAAAGGTCAAAACCATTGCTTTCTTTCCATAGACACTATTTTTAATTGGTAAGCACTTTTGATTCCCCCCCCCAAAGGATCACTTTCTATTAAATTGATTAACACAATATAAATGGCTGAATAATTGCATCTTCCTAAGGATCAAAGGTCTGTTCATCGAAAACCACCATGAGCGAAAACCTATGCAGCTAAGCCTACAGCCCCAAACACATTTACTTAGGGAGTAAGCTTCACTGAACAGCTTCTAGTGGGTTCAGCTTCTAGTACACCACTTGCATTATTGTGTGTTGGTTTTGTGTTTGCGTTGCTCCAAGCCAGGCACGAATTCAGCGGCGCTTGCATAAATCACTGCCACTTTCTTTTCCTCATCACGGCCACTTTCTTTCCTCCACTTTTCCTTTTCCCAACGATGGAAGGAAACCTCTAATATACCAATAGAGGCTTGGGTTAATAATATCTGGAGTATTGCTCTATCAGAATGCCACACATACCATCGGTGACTAATCAAGCGCATCTCCAAAAAAGATAGCTTTGATATTATCTGGTCTCCCCTTTTCTCTTTCATTGAAGAACAACAGGATATTTTAATACCGTCATCATCACAGAGGTGTCTGTGGAGGGGATATATTCATTGAAAATGTTAGCTTTGTCCCCTTTTCAAAAAAGGAACCTACCTGTTTGTCTGCCACCAGAGGTCATTCTCTCTGTATATCCCTACCACTCTGTAGGCTTTCTTAATAATAATGAATATTATTTACAAGCTGCTATGTGACAGGGTGCCTGGAGAGCCACATTATAGACATTTTAAAAAAAAAATCCCCATGATTTTAACTGATTTTATATCTACTGCTTTTTGTATTTTTACTGTTGCTACGATAATTGCCATTGTTTCTGATGTTTTTGATCTGTTTCAATTTTTTTTATAGTTCTCTTTTGCAGGCTATCTTGAAAGTCTAGATTAATAAGATTCTGGAAGAAGAAGAAGAAGAAGAGGAGGAGGAGGAGGAATAATTTCTCCACCTAGCAATTACTTCTGCTGCTGAGGAGGTTTCCCCAAACTCAGAATACTCCTTTGGCATCACATATTTTTTATAAGCAACATTAAAGCTTTCTGCAAGAGATAAGGGACAGCTCATAAAAGCATAATATGCATTTCCCCCTAATGAAAGTAGTTTCATTCCAAAGGTGGCAGGTTTTATTCCAATAGCAGTTTGAACTTGTATGCCCTGTTGCTAGGTTTTCATCCACCGACACCATTAGAAGAAGCAAATTGGTGATCTGGCCCCCTAAAAATAGCAAAGAACATTTATGGGCATCAAAGGGTGTTTAATAGGTTACAATAAAAAGAAATTCAACCTTGATTGGGTTTTTTTAACTGCTATTTTCTGTCTGCAGCTACCCAACTAGAATAGTAGATAGCTGTCTTTTGCAAATGGACTTTTTATTACAAGCGGGAAATGGGTGGTAATGGATAATAAGACATTTTCACACCTCTCCTGTCCTGGACCTGTTGTTCAAGGTTTTTATAAATGACTTGGATGAAGGAATTAAGAGGATGCTCATCAAATCTGCAGATGATACCAAACTAGGAGGGGTAGCTAATGCTGCAGAAGAAGAAGAGGAGGAGTTTGGATTTGATATCCCGCTTTATTACTACCTGAAGGAGTGGGGCTGAGAGACTTCAAGAAGTGTGACTGGCCCAAGGTCACCCAGCAGCTGCATGTGGGGGAGCAGAGACGCGAACCCGGTTCCCCAGATTACGAGTCTATAGCTCTTAACCACTACACCACACTGGCTCTCAAGACAGAATTGGGACTCAATATTACCTTTACAGTTTGGAGAACTGGGCCCAAACTAATTTCAATAGGGGCAAATGTCAGGTTCTGCACTTAGGTAGGAAGAACAAGCTGCACAAATATAAGATGGGGGACACCTGGCTTGCCGATAGTATATGTGAAAAGGATCTAGGGGTCTTAGTAGACCATAAGCTTACCATGAGTCAATAGTGTGATGCAGCACCAAAAAAGGCTAATGCTATTCTAGGCTGCAATCACAGAAGTATAGTGCCCTGATCAAGGGAAGTAATAGTACCAGTCTATTCTGCCTTGGTCAGACTACACCTGGTATACTGTGTCCAGTTCTGGGCACCACAATTTAAGGATATTGACAAGCTAGAACATGTGCAGAGGAGGGTGACCAAGATTGTCAAGGGTCTGGAAATCAAGCCCTGTGAGGAATGGTTGAGTGAGTTGGGTTTGTTTGACCTGGTAAAAGAGAATAGCCATCTTCAAATACTGTATCTAAAAGGCTGTCACGTGGAAGATGGAGCAAGCTTGATTTCTCCTGCTGTAAAAGATTGGACCCAAACCAATGGCTTCCTTCCAGTTAAAAGAAAGGAGATTCTGACTAAACATCAGTAAGAGCTGTTTGACAGTGGAACTGATTCCCTTGAAAGGTAGTGGACTCTCCTTTTAAGCTCATATTGCACATATGCAATAAATGAATGAATGAATGCTAACTATCTTTTGTGTAAGTAAGGTAAAGGTAAAGGGACCCCTGACCATTAGGTCTAGTCATGGCCAACTCTGGGGTTGCGGCGCTCATCTCACTTTATTGGCCGAGGGAGCCGGCATACAGCTTCCGGGTCATGTGGCCAGCATGACTAAGCCACTTCTGGTGAACCAGAGCAGCACACAGAAACACTGTTTACCTTCCCACCAGAGCGGTACCTATTTATCTACTTGCACTTTGACGTGCTTTTGAACTGCTAGGTTGGCAGGAGCTGGGACCAAGCAACAGGAGCTCACCCCGTCACGGGGATTTGAACCACGGACCTTCTGATCGGCAAGTCCTAGGCTCTGTGGTTTAACCCACAGCGCCATCCGCATATACAATTGTTTACCAGTCAGTCACCACTGGATGCAAGCCATTTCTGAACCCTCTTTTTTTCAACAAAATGAGCTCCCAGTTCTACTCCACAGTGTCACTAATCTGAACTTGTGCCGCACTGCATTTGATTCTGCCACTGTCTTGGCTGCCACTGTCAGTTATTACCCTGCCAACATTTGCCTTTCATCTTTTCCCAAAAGTCAACTTAACTTCTATTACAAAGGAAATGAAATGTTCTCCATGTTTGCCAACATTCTGAGAGAATGCTTTCTCTAAGAATGACTCAAAGTTCCCTATTCCCACACCCTGGTGTTACTCTGAGAACAACTAAAGTAAACTTTTCAGCAGCGGTTATTTGTTTTAACACCTTCCCCCATTGTAAAATGTTTGGCACTAGGTAAAGAACAACAGTGCTAATTTTATCTAGATTTCACATATCCCCTGGCCACATAAGCAGGGCCTATTTGTTCTTTAAAACCTGAAGACAAAAAAACAAATGATGCTCTCCCTCATCCTCTGCCAGAGGAAAAAGTGGAGTTAAGTAGCTTCAGGGCATTCAGGCAATACAAGAATAATGGGGGTGGGGGGCTAAAGCAGCTTCAAGGGGGGGGGGATTTTGGGAGGAGAAAAAAAGCAGTGAGCTTTCTTAAGAAGTCAGTCAAATATGCTATTAGATGAGGACTAATCTGAAGTCCGGGACGTGGGTGGCGCTGTGGGTTAAAGCCTCAGTGCCTAGGGCTTGCCGATCGAAAGGTCGGCGGTTCGAATCCCCGCGGCGGGGTGCGCTCCCGCTGTTCGGTCCCAGCGCCTGCCAACCTAGCAGTTCGAAAGCACCCCTGGGTGCAAGTAGATAAATAGGGACCGCTTACAAGCGGGAAGGTAAACGGCGTTTCCGTGTGCCGCTCTGGCTCGCCAGAGCAGCGATGTCATGCTGGCCACGTGACCCGGAAGTGTCTTCGGACAGCGCTGGCCCTTGGCCTCTTTAAGTGAGATGGGCGCACAACCCTAGAGTCTGTCAAGACTGGCCTGTATGGGCAGGGGTACCTTTACCTTAATCTGAAGTCCAGTCTATATTGTTCCCATGAAGACTGACACTATATCTAGTAGTGATTGTTTTAAGTAGGTTCCTGCTGGGACTGGTTTAGCTGCTGTGGGACTCCATACTCTACTGAGTTATTTTAGCCTCTGGTTGGGAGACACAGAAGCAATTGGCTTGGAAGGATTGCACCATTCATTATGAACCCAAGGCACTGATCTAACCTGATCTATGAACCACAGGTACCAAAGTACCCTTCTGAAGCTTAGTGGATGAGCTAGGATTGCATACATATCAAATACGACTGGATGTCATATTGATGTCAAATAGAAAATATTATCTGAACATGCAGATATTCAAGGAACATTCATCAAGATAGTTATAATTTTGAAGTGAGTTGGGGTTGTTGTGTTTTTGGTGGGATGGGGCAATAAATTACTTTTACTTACAAATTTTGATTCTTTAAGGGGAAAAAAGATACAACACAAAGATTGCACGTGCTTTGGCACAACTATTTCTGACATCTCTAGACAACATTCACATCATTTTTTAACCCAAGTTTATTCAAAACAGAAGCATATTTAACAGGCAGTCACCCTCTGCTGCAAATACCACATGCGTTGCTTGTAATATAAAATGCTTTGGCTGGAAGGGGGGGAAAGTTGATCAGTTTATGCTTTGTGTTCATTCTATTCAGTCAATTGCATATTCAGAAGGAAAAAGCGGTAGTTGTTCGGCACAGATAATTATCAGTGGCAGCACAATTTGCTCCTTTAGCTGTGGTAGTATAGAGACATCTAGCAAAAGAAGAATCCTAAGCATGGCATGTGGGATAAAGACATCAAGCTCAGCTCAGCCACACTCGGAATAAAAAAAATGTCAAGGAGGATTATAAATCCTGAGTACAGAATTGTATCCATAACAGAACACCTGTGCTTCTCCAACAATGCTTTGCATTCTGCTGAAGACACTGCCGGGATCGTCGCTGAACATGCCTTCCTTTGTAGCACAATGGTGTCCTGCAAGGGGTTAAGGCAGAAGTCACCAGTGTGGTGGCCTCCAGTCGTTGCCTTACAAGAGCCCTGACCATGGACCATAAGGGATGTGGGGCAGATGGGACTTGATGGAGGCCACCACATTGGCTACTGCTGCAGTAAGGCAATGTACTGGGTGCAACACAGTCAATGGCATTTGCTGCATTGGTGCTGAATCTGGAGATCAGGTGTACAAAGATCAGTTCAATGAGCACAGGGCGACTTCTTGCTGTATCATTGATAGCCTTCCACCGATTTTGATAGTCCATTGCCGCAATGCAGTTCCCCACAGATTCAGACCGCAGTGTTACTACTTCGATTTAACCAGCACTGAATGAAATGAATTTGCACGTTCTCTGTGTAAAAGTCTTACAGCAAAATCCTGTGCAGGTCTGTTCAGAAGTCCCATTGAGTTCAGTTGGGCTCCTGGGCATAGGTTTGCAGCCCTGCAGCACCTTAGAACTAAAAATTTAATACATGGGTGCTTTTTCCTATGCCCTTTTGGGGAAAAGGTTGAGGTTGGAAATGCATTTATTTTTAGTTCCTCCTCTTCACATCATTTTACGTTTTCCATCCCAGACCTCAACTTTCAATTGGCAACCTGAAGACATCTATAATGAGCTCCTTAAAGAAATCCTAGCACTTATTGCTTGTTCCTATATAATGTACCTTCTATTTTTCAAATAGTGTATAATTACCAGCTATTGAATCAGCATGGAGACATCCTCATGAACTGGTAATCAGACAAAGGAAAGACTAAGTGTGCAGCACAGATTAAGGAACATCAAAATGATGCACAATACAGTTGTGCATGGCTTGGCATGGCCCAGGAAGACAAGGGGAACATGTCCCAGTGACGCCGGAGTCTTCAGGTGGAGAAAACAGTCCAATTTGTTCTACTTGGCTTTGGTTTCCGATGTCTCCGTTTCAATATCCAGGTCAGTCAGACAGCAACAAAACAGCATCTGGGCATACTTAGTGGCTGTAGCTACAAGAGAAAACAATGATATGACATTATGAAATTAAGATGTTCACCGATATAGGGTGTTCCTGCCTCATATCAAAAGCCTAGTGAGCATGGCAGTCCTTGCCATCATTAGGAAAATCTGGCCATTGCAAAGGGGGCTGCGATATTGCAGGGATAGCCAATGTAGTGCCCTCCAGATACTGTTGAACTACAGCTCCCATCATTCTTGACCATTGGCCATGTTGGCTGGGTCATATGGGAACTGCAGTCCAAATACATCAAGAGAAAACCAGGTCTGCTACTCCTGGGATAATGAGTGATATGACTATTAGATAACAGTTGACATAAATACTTTAAAATCCACTAAAAGCCATAATGTATTGCTGCCTAAATAGCAGTTCAGCATGCATCGGAGTACTTCCAATTACATAACAACCCCCCCCCCCCAATTTTAAATATAATAAACATTTCTTACCTGAAAGCCTTCGCAGGTACCAAGGTCTCTTTTCTACGGGTAAATAGACTCCCAAAAGGTAAGCGGGAATTCCAGAGAGTGCTATACCAATTCCAATAATGGAATTGATTGTGTCGCTGAAGAGTGGGACTATGACTAGGAAAAGGGTGCACAGGCAATACACAATGGGGAAGAAGAGGCTGAGCTGCAGGTACAAAAAAAGGAATGCAAGTTATAGGAAAGGCTGTGGGGGAAATTGCAGCATGACAGCACATCATATAATAACATCATCTAGTTAAGCATCCTGTTCTCACAGTGGCCAACCAGATGCCTGTAATCCTGCAAGCTGGATGAATGCAACAGCACTCTCTCCACCAGTGATTGCCATCAACAACCCCGCCATTTTGTGTAAGCATTTCTGTAGCTGCTAACATTGCAATATACTAGAATCATAGAATCATAGAGTTGGAAGAGACCACAAGGGCCATCGAGTCCAACCCCCTGCCAAGCAGGAAACACCATCAGAGCACTCCTGACATATGGTTGTCAAGCCTCTGCTTAAAGACCTCCAAAGAAGGAGACTCCACCACACTCCTTGGCAGCAAATTCTACTGTCGAACAGCTCTTACTGTCAGGAAGTTCTTCCTAATGTTTAGGTGGAATCTTCTTTCTTGTAGTTTGGATCCATTGCTCCATGTCCGCTTCTCTGGAGCAGCAGAAAACAACCTTTCTCCCTCCTCCATGTGACATCCCTTCATATATTTGAACATGGCTATCATATCCCCCCTTAACCTCCTCTTCTCCAGGCTAAACTAGGTTCTAGTATACACATGAAATACTATTGAGTTAAGGATCACGGTGTGGTACACTGGTTTGACATCAGCTGATAGGAAGAGCCTACAGAGGGTGGTGAATACAGCACAATATATTATGGGCTGTCCCGTGAATCCACTGGATGAAACAGCAGAAGAACTTTGCCTCAGGAAAGTGAGGAAAATTCTCAGGGATGATTCACACCCTGGCCGGCACTTTCTTGATCTCTTGCCCTCAGGCAGAAGATATAGAAGATATGATTAGTCGCACCAACAGGGTAAAGAACAGCTTCTATCCATGGGCTGTTAGGCTGCTGAATGAAAAGACAACAACAGGGCAACTGACTTTCGGGTTTGGTGGGTGTGCGTCAGAAAACGAGGGGAATTAAGGCTAAGAGAGCTGAGTGGGTGCTGCTCGTGTAATCTCACTGTATACAAGTTGTACAAGTGACAATAAAGTTTTTCAAGATTTCAGTACATAGGGAACCAGGTTGAGGGAGGCTGTCCTGGGGTATGAATACTCAGGCAGGATAACTCAGGAGAGTAGCAATGATAACTAACAATGGAATCTCCATAGCATGCCTGATCACAACTGTGTCACTGCAGAACATAAAAAGAGCCCGCTGGATCAGGCCAATGGTCCTTGCCCAGCATCCTGTTCTCACAATAGCCAACCAGATGCCAGAGGGAAGCCTGCAAAGCAGAAGAGCAGAAGAGCATTCTCCCCTCCTACATTTTGTAGTCACTGGTATTCAGAAGCAATTGTGCCTCTGATAGTGGAAGTAGACGGTAGCCATCATGCCTAGAAGCCATCAATAGCCTTTTCCTCCATGAGGTGCCGGCAGCACTATTTTCAGAGCAGCTTCCAAAAGATAAATAACTGTACTTGTTGCTAGAATATTTCTAGGTCATGGTCTGACCAGGAAATTTTCCTCTCACCTCAATGCTATCAGGAGAAGATGGGTATCAAGGACCAATTTAGTTTGCACCACAGTTTAAAGGGGTTTTAAGCAGGAGAAAATGTGACTCTACACGTTCTTGATAGCAAAGCTGCAACGCACTCACACCTATGCGCACATTTTGAAGCTTCTGCTCTGCTATTTACTTACTTTAATGGGTCTTGGCCTGTCTGGCTGGGTATATCTTAAGTATATTAACCCTGCAATGGATAACCCAACAAAGAACCAATAGCTGAAGCAATAGTAATTAATCAGCAGAAAGACATCTTCCACAAGGAGATAAATCAAAGTCATTAAACCCTACAAAGAGATAACAAAAAGAAAAGAGAGAGAGAGATAATTTCCTAAACACCACGTTCTAAACACAGACTTGATAGCACACTACACACAATGTTCTTTACTTAAAGCCTGACAAAAACATTTTGCAACCTTTTTGAGATTTTGGGAATCTTCTGCAAAAGCACATGCAGTTTCTTAAATCCTTCCAAGGGTTTGTGCTTGATTTTTTTTTTTTTAATCCTTTTACAGTTTGTTTTCTTTTTCTATGGTTGCATGATATTTTGTGATGTGGGCAGTGCTTTTTTCTGGGGGGGACGCAGGGGGACGCATACCACTAAACATTTTGCAAATCTTTGTACTTTTGTCCATTTACTGTATTTATTTTCCCCGATTTGAACTATAAAATGGTGATTTTCTTGAGTCAAAATGAGAGTACCTCTAAACTTTTTTTTTTAGAAAACGAGCACTGGAAATGGTCACAGGTGCCCCTGATCCAACCAGAAAGCAGATCAGAGTCCTCCTGCACATGTGATCACTGCATAAACAGATCCCTTGGCCAGATGCTTGCATCCAGCAATCAAGACTGCACACAGAGTGATCAGGATCTGCATATACAACCGATGATGTGATCCCCTTCAGAATTGTATAATAGGGATGGGAATATGCAGTACCGGTAGGATTGAGAATGCACTGAATGTAGATTTCAGAACAAAACAAATATACAGTGGTACTTTAGTTTTCAAACGTAATCCACTCCAGAAGACCATTCGACTTCCAAAATGTTCAAAAACCGAGGTGCAAAGGGTGGTCTGCAAATTTCATTGAGAAAATTGAGAAACACACAACGGAAGCCATTTGACTTCTGAGGCGCGTTCAAAAACCGAAATGTTCAGCAACGGAGATGTCCGAAAACTGAGGTACCACTGTAAATGAAAATGTGTTAAAAGTCCTAGAGCTTTTCTTTCTTACGCTTTGTAATCACTTACATTAAAAACGAGGGCAGGAACAGGTGTGAAACATTTTATATGAATCAAGCTCAGGCTATCTGGGAGTTGTCCTTCTCTGGCTCCAACGTAGAAAAGCCTGCCGCAAGGTTTAAAAAAGTCTTATCAATGCACAGTCCTATTATATTCTAAGGGGACATGTGACATGGCTCTCTAAAGAAACATTAAAAAACAGTATTACACAATATTAGGAACAGTTCAAAATAAAATATACAGAAGTGAGGTTGGGTCCTAAAAATATACATCTCGATAAAGAGGCACGTCTTCAGCATTTGCCAAAAGCCGTGTGATGAAGGTGCCAGCAGTGGCAGACTTGGGGCTTTCAAATTTCAGCAGTGTCCCGCTTGATGCTAAAATCTGTCCCCCCACCTCTCATGCTCCGGTCTATAGCATTGTTGTGGCGTCCCCTGCAGCATGGGCACCCAGTGCCACCGCACCGGCTGTGCCACCCTAAAACCACCTCTGGTGCCAGACACTTTCCTCTGTTGGAAAGTGTTTACTCCACAATTGCTGTGCTAAGGTGAGAGATCCCATGTCATCCGTTCCATGTAATTCCTGTTACTGGACCCAGTCATAGGGAAATGACAACTTCACCAGACTCACAACTTCTGAATCAGCTCATAGCCACTGCTATCTGTAAGGAATGGCTAAATGCACCCTCAAAATCAGTGTAGGATCTGATTGCACCATTGTAACATGGGCAGGGTAAAGGAATAAGGGTACATGTTCATGTGTCTCAGTCCAGGCCGGCCCTGCTGTTAGACTGTAGGAGGCGGAAAATGCAGAGTTCTGTGTGTGCAATGCATGGCCTGTCCTACTCCCCCCCCCCCCCCGCTAAGCTTTTGCCCTCAGACCCTCAGATGCGGCAGAGGGTGTTGCCCTGTTGACAGTGTTGAAGGGAGATTCAGTTGCCAGCCCCCTGGTGGAACTGGAAGTGCCATCTTTTCCTTTGCCTCAGGCGGCAAAATGCCTTGCACCAGCCCTGGTATCATTATTACAAGGCAGCTGTGAGGAACCCTTGGGCCTTCAGATGATGCTGGACTTCAACTCCTGTGAGCTGCAGCAAGCATGGTCAATGGCCAGGGATGATGGGAATTGTAGTTCAGCAAAGGGCCAAAGGTTCCCCATACCTGCTGCCAGGTGACAAGGGGGACTCGCATCCCACAGCTTGTTATGACAGCAGAACTCTTTGCAGAACTCCTTAGCTATTTGTCACAGAGAGTGATGAAAAGGCAAGAGCTTATACAGTTTATCAGAGAATATTTGCTTGGTGCTGTATGCTTGGCCTAAGTGGAATTAGGCATGGCAATACAGTGGTACCTCGGGTTAAGTACTTAATTCGTTCCAGAGGTCCGTTCTTATCCTGAAACTGTTCTTAACCTGAAGCACCACTTTAGCTCATGGGGCCTCCTGCTGCTGCCGCACTGCCGGAGCATGATTTCTGTTCTTATCCTGAAGCAAAGTTCTTAACCTGAAGCACTATTTCTGGGTTAGCGGAGTCTGTAACCTGAAGTGTATGTAACCCAAGGTACCACTGTAAAAGGTTTCTGCATTCCTAAAGTAGACCACCAGGTGGCAGTGTGCTTTTGAGGTCCTTTTCAGTCTCATGTCATTTCCATGCTGCTGAGTTACCAGTGTATGCAGAATTACCATTATTATTATTATTATTTTTTTAAATGCAATGAACAGTATTCTAAGCTCTTCAGCTTTCAGTGGAATGAGGATCTGGAGTTCTGAACAGTTTTTTTTTTTAAAATCACATAGGAAATTCAAAAAGACAAACAGAATACACGCTGCTATGTATCCTCTTATAATTTATTATTGTGCAATTGAATTAAACCCAATTAATCCTTGTTATTAAATGCCTAAAACTGACTAGCTCTGCACAGCAGAATCTCAGATGCAAGAGCTGACTCTGTTAACTGACATTCAATTGTATTTTACAGCCGTTTTACTGCTGGATTTTTCTTGGGGCGGGAGCACAATCCATTTAGTTTATAAGAGAAAAAGTGACAGAAGCTTCGCTAAGTTGTAGCAGTATGATACTCTATTCAGTAAAATCATTTCTGGCAGAATGCTACTGGCTCCATCTGCACAGTCCTAGTTTCTGAATTCCACATACCTGGAAGCTGCAATAATTGATGAGTTTAATCCTCCATAACAAGACATCGCCACTGCAATAGGGATGATCCACTTAGCATGGCTAAGAGTCTCATTACCAAAAGTCTGCAAAAGAAAAAGAAAGAAAGAAAAGAAAATAGGCTCACTCAGCTAGTTTCACAATGCCAGCCAACTGTCATGGAAATTTACAGCTGAAGCACAAAGTCGGGAGAGCTCATTTTTGACAACAATGCCCCACCATAATCTTGGCACAGCTTTTTAAAAGCCACACTAATAATATTTTAGTTATCTGTCGCGCACAGCTAAATTGCCAGTGAGTGGATGGTTAAACAACATGAGAAAGTAAAACTAATATGTATTTAAAAGATTGATCACAACTCAGTGGTGGGATTTAATCACCACTGTGGGATTTTGTGAACTCCTAAATTGTGTACAAGGGAACAGAGGAGATTATTACATAAACTGTACATTATGCAGTATGCTCTGCAATATATTTATAAGATGCAAATAAGGGTTCCTTCTTCACCCCTCTGGAAACAGACAACAGGGAAAATCAGCTACACGTGTATTCGGTCAACAAGTACAGATGTATGGGCCCAGATTTATTATTCTGCAACAGCCTTGCATATTAGGCTTGCTTGCAACCAAATCTTCATGTACCATACTTTCCATGTATAATTGCCTGAACGTTTTGAAGTCTCCCACTATTTCGAGAACTGGATATGAGCTGGTCGCACAACCTAGGATATTAGGTAACAGACTGGTTCTGATGGATCAACAGTTATGGGTTTCAGACAATGGCTGAACACAAAAATATTGTTGAGTTGGCCCCCCATTGACTCCTTAAATCCTATAATAGTTTTAAGAAGTGGGCATAAAATGTACAGTAATCTAATTTGGTTAAGAGATGCTTTCCTAAAGCCTAGTACACTTGGAATGACAGTTTAATGCATATGCCAATGCATGCTTTCAAGATATGTAATTTGTGATTATAATTTTCAACTAAAATTTCCAGTTTGTACTAATGGACTCAGTTATGCTAATAAGACTTTTTTTCCTGGCTGCTGAAGTTTGAGTGCAAATGAGAGAGAATGATAGATAGATGATCGATAGATGATAGATAGATAGATAGATAGATAGATAGATGATAGATAGATAGATGATAGATGATAGATAGATAGATGATAGATGATAGATGATATAGATAGATGATATAGATAGATGATATAGATAGATGATAGATAGATATAGATAGATAGATGATAGATAGATAGATAGATGATAGATAGACAGATATATATATAGAGAGAGAGAGAGAGAAAGAAAGAAAGAAAGAAAGAAAGAAAGAAAGAAAGAAAGAAAGTAAGTAAGTAAGTTTGGGCAGAATTTGACATTTTTGTCAGGTACTGGTGGGCAGTGTGTCAGTTTGCATTTCTTAGTACAGAAAGTATTGATCTGATGAGTAGAGATCTTTCCCATTCTAATTAATTCAAGAGGGTTCTGGAAGCTTCTGTGTGTGAAAGAAACAGGCAGAAGGTTTACGGATGTTTGGGTTATTCCTTCAGAGAAGCTGAGTACAGCTGGCTTAAATTGGTTCTGTTATCTATTTCTGTCATAGTCATGCTGACTATAATAATAGGCAAGGGGGAGTCTTGAATTCATTTTCTCTTTTCCTTCTGGTGTGGTGTTCTGTATATAGTATGCTTAGTGTTAAGGTTTAGACTTATAGGTTATTGTAAGTTTAAGTTGGGAAACACAGGTGGCGCAGTGGTGTAAACCACTGAGCCTTGGGCTTGCTGATCGGAAGTTCGGTGGTTCGATGGGGTGAGCTCCCGTTGCTCGGTCCCAGCTCCTGCCAACCTAACAGTTCAAAAGCATGTCAAAGTGCAAGTAGATAAATAGGTACCGCTCCAGCAGGAAAGTAAACAACATTTCCGTGCACTGCTCTGGTTTCACCAGAAGTGGCTTAGTCATGCTGGCCACATGACCCGGAAAAACTGTCTGTGGACAAACGTCAGCTCCCTCAGCCAGTAAAGTGAGATGAGCGCTGCAACCCCAGAGTCGTTCACAACTGGACATAACTGTCAGGGGTCCTTTACCTTTTTAAAGTTTAAGTTTAGTCTGCTGCAACTGGATTTCTTATGGACAGTGCCAATCCTGAATGTATTGGATTTGTGACCATTGTGCTCATTTGCCTTCAGTAGCAGTAAAGCTCTGCTGGATGGAACATTAAATGCCTCTGGTCTATTTTTTGGGAATCCTGCAACGTGTTTAAGTTTTTACTCTGCTAACTATGTGTTGGAATCTGCCCTGGATTAATATTGAGCAGAATTACATGACACAGTGGAAGGCAAGAACCAGCCTTCCACAACCTGGACCCTGTAGATGATGTAAACTACAACTTCTGTGAGCCTTGAGCCCATGTTGAGCCCATGGTGGACTTTCTTTTGTTAGAGGTTTTAAAGGAGAGGCTGGATGGCCACCTATCAAGGATGCTATAGCAGTGAATCTCCCGTATTGGCAGGGGCTGGACAAGATGTCCTTTGAGATCCCTTCCCGCTCTGCGATTCTACAAACTCATGATTTGCGACGTACCACGGCCACAGCATCACTCCCTAACAGGGCAGGCATGTCCAGCACAACATAGTAGGCCACATTCGTCAGCAGGTAAATGATAGTCACGATGGGCATTGAGATTGCAATGGAGAGGGGCAAGTTTCTGCAAAAGGAAACGAAACAGTTATTTGCAACCAACTGAAGGGTAAACCAAAGGGGAGGCACATTAGAAAAACAAGAACAACAACTCGCTTGGAATTGGCATAAAACTTCAGCACCTAATGCAAGAATGGTATGACCCAAGACAGGCATGTATACCTTTCTGGGTTTTTCATTTCTTCCGTGACGAAATTCAGTGTATCCCATCCAGAGTAGGAGAAAAGAGCTGAGTAAAGGGCAAGTGCAATGAATCCTGCATCTGCTGTGGAGCCTTCAAATGGCTCCTTGAGGTTATCAGTTTCTCCTGTGGAAAGATCAGAAGCCTGCGGTTATTTACATCTGCATGCCTACACACAACCAATATGTAGCTTATAGGAAACAGGGGCAGAATCAGAATGTTCCCTACATGAAAATGCTGAACGAAAGTAGCTTCATATTGCCTTTACCATGTATTATGGCATCCACAAACCTGCCAGCATTGACTATAGGGTGTGTCTGTGTATATTCCTGCTTCACGTAACAACTTCTCACTTGATACTTGAAGAAGAAGAGGAGTTTGGATTTGATATCCCGCTTTATCACTACCCGAAGGAGTCTCAAAGCAGCTAACATTCTCCTTTCCCTTCCTCCCTCACAACAAACACTCTGTGAGGTGAGTGGGGCTGAGAGACTTCAAAGAAGTGTGACTAGCCCAAGGTCACCCAGCAGCTGCATGTGGAGGAGCGGAGACGCAAACCCAGTTCACCAGATTACGAGTCCACCATTCTTAACCACCATACCACACTGGCTTTACTTGGGATACTTGGTTCATGTGTGAAGAACATAATAATAATAATAATAATAATGGCCCAGAATTAAAGTATGAGCTAGCCCAGAGTCTATATGCTGTTCAGTTTTGCTATCGTATTTACACATAGAAAGTAATTTCTTACCTTGGGTGATTTTATAAAGACCCACAGCTATTACCACAATAAGGGCCATGACTTTGGCATATGTGAAAAGGTCTTGCACTCTGGTTCCCCACTTCACATTGACACAGTTAATAAAGGTCAGGGAGCCTAATAAGAGAACAGGATACAAATTAGATAAACCCAGTTAGCTGTACTTCATTAGAATACTGATGACTTGGACGTTTTTCAATTAACATAACCTATTTTTTTTTAGAACGGCAGAAGAGATCAACTGGCTATGATAAGGATGGGTGTGGAGACCCGAAACAAACTGTCATTTGAATCAGGATCTGACCATGAGCTATGCTGGCTGGGCCAGATAGGAGCTAATAATACTTGGAGAGCCACCGATTAATCACTGTAGCCTCCCAGATGGAAGGCAGGATTGGAGAGACATTGGAATGAAGTCAGTTTTTCAGTAAGGAAACAATGGATCTGCTTATTATCTGTTTTACAGTGTTGCATTTTCTAAGCATGCCTCAAGGGAGAAAAGAAAAATTAAAGAAAAGAAAAATAATAGAATAATAGAATTGTAGCATTGGAAGGGACCCTGAAGTTCATCCAGTGTAACTAATGACATATGGCTATCCAACGTCTGCTTAAAAACTTTCAAGGACGGAAAGTCCACCACCTCTTCTGGGAGTCTGTTCCACTGCTGAACAGCTCTTACTGTCAGAAAGTTTTTCCTGATGTTTAGTTGGAATCTCCTTTCTTGTAACTTGAATCCATTGGTTTGGGTCCTACCCTCTGGAGAAGGAGAAAACAAGCTTGCTCCATCTTCCATGTGACAGCCCTTTAGATATTTGAAGATGGCCATCATATCTCCTCTTAGCCTTCGCTTTTCCAGGCTAAACATACCCAGCTCCTTCAACTGTTCCTCATAGGGCTTGGTTTCCAGACCCTTGATCATCTTGGCTTCCCTCCTGTGCCAGGATGTCAATGAACAGACACCCAATACAGCCCCAGATGATAGAACTGGTTTTGGAGAACTTGTGCCACAGAGCACAGTAGAAGTTCTTTGGGAATAAACATGAATAGTATTGTGCTTGCTTGGTTTAAGTCCTACTTGTGAAAATGACTTGGTTTTGGACAAGTCACTCAGCCTCAGTTCCCAATCTTTAAAATAGACATAATAAATGACCTACCTTAAAAGACTGTTATGAAGATGAACAAAGGGTTTATTCACTTTTTTTAAAATGTATGCCTAAAAATATAAATTAAGGGTATGACAAACAGGCATCTGAAAACCCCACATATTTTATAGGTATACTCTTCAGAAAGCTAAGATTGATGCAGGGTCAGTTTTTGGTTGGCAATCCAAGTAAAATCTTAAAACACCAAACAGTGCTATCAATATGAGTGCAAAACAAATAACCCGAAACTGTTTTCAGGAGGGGGCAGGTGTTATTTTTACAACTCCAATTATTTCACTAACAAGATAAGAGCACGGTGAGAACATTCTTTTAGTGCCCTCTAGCATTCAGAGACAAAGTTGCAGTTTGCTATGAAAAAGACAGAAAAGTTGAGCTTTTTACTGAGTTCTGCCCGGACACTGCTAGAGACAGCAGTATTCCAGATATGTCTGGGAAATTCTGGCCTCAGATTATGAGGGGGCTCTTAAAAAGCTTTTGAGAACAAAATTTCAAGTTTTTCAGAATTGGTAAAAGAATAAAAGGAACAAAGAAAACAGATTCCAGAACTGTCATATCCAATGACAAAAAATATACCCTTCCCAAATAGCATTTTTGGGCTAATGCTTTGGGAACTGTTCAACCTGAGTGCCTTAGCATGTCTTAGGGCCACATTCACATCATATATTTAAAGAACTGTGATACCATTTTAAGCAGCATGGCTTCTTCCAATGAATTCTGGGAGCTGTAGTTTGTTTAGGGTGCTGAGCTTTTTTTAAGGAGATCTTTATTCTCCTCCCAAAGCTGCAGTTCCCCGAGTAAGCAGTTAGACTACACACACAGTATGATAATATCATCCTCCCACCATCACCTCAAAATGATGTCTTGCTGGATCACACTGCTGTCTGTCTCAGGGATGGGGAAACAGATGGTTTTGCTCCAGATGTCCTCAGCCCCAGCTAGCCTGGTCAGTGGGGTCAAGGATGATGGAAATAGTTGTGGTCCACTAACATCTTGAGGGCCATAGGTCCCCATTCCTGACTTCTCTATCCCAGCATTCTGTTATTAACAATAGATGTTCATTCCTCAGAAAAAGGTGGTGAATACAGTGGTACCTTGGGTTAAGTACTTAATTCGTTCTGGAGGTCTGTTCTTAACCTGAAATTGTTCTTAACTTGAAGCACCATTTTAGCTAATGGGGCCTCCCACTGCCGCCGCACCACCGTTGTGCGATTTCTGTTCTCAACCTGAAGCAAAGTTCTTAACCCGAGGTACTATTTCTGGGTTAGCAGAGTTTGTAACCTGAAGCGTATGTAACCTGAAGCGTATGTAACCCAAGGCACCACTGTACTGTTGTTTATCTCTAATATCTGAGAAGAAAAACCCTGGAAAACTAGGAGCTTTCTGATCCATGCTGCCTACAATGTATGACTCTCCAGGGTCTTGGGCAAAAATCTTTGTTTCTTTCATAGCCCTGTAATTAACAGATGGCCACTAAACTGCCTTAATATTTAATACACACACACACATACACACACACACATTCCATTTTCCTATCAAGTCTGTTGGAATCCAGACTTTTCCCTCTGATTCAGTGGCAGGAGCCTAGGCGTTTTGTGCGCAACCTTCCCCCAGAAGACACATGAAACTGTCAGTTCGTGGCCTGAACTTGCATAATCAAAATAAATTGTTGCATTGATGGACTACAATTTTACTTACAGATGCAGGCAGCTGCAATCAACCTAACTGCTCCATAGGGTGGCTCACAGAAGGGAAATATCGGCTGAACAATATAATTTGCAAAAGTGATGGCAATGACGGCCTGAGTTGTTGGCTCAATAATGAGCAAGGAAGACCATAGTCTGATAAAGGCTATAAAACCTCCAAAAGCTTCTAGAATGTAGGCATAGCTTGCTCCTGATTTAATAATGGATGTCCCCAGTTCAGCATAACACAGTGCTCCAAACAAGGAAAAGATCCCACCAAGGGCCCAGAGGAGGAGCGAGAGTCCATACGAGCCACTGTACATCAAAACACCCTTGGGAGCCACAAAAATCCCCGAGCCGATCATGTTCCCTACTATCAAAGAGATGCCATTAAGCAAGGTGATCTCTTGCTTCATCTGCATTTTTTCCTTCTTGTTCTCTGCCACTGAATCCAATTCATGCAATCCATTCTTGGGTATGCTCTTTTTATTGCAACACGTGGTCCAGGAGCCTGTCATGATCTTCAGTTAATCATTACCTGGAAGTGAGGAGAAGAAGAGAATGTTTTGTCTGCAATGCTGGCAGGACATAGAGAACCAGGAATCGTATTGTAGCCGTTTTAACTGCATAGTGGTGTAAGGGGAAATTTGATTTGAGTCGCAATTTAACAGGAACCGAAATACAACTGTCCTATCCAAATTTTGCGACGCAGTTCTCTACTCATATCGTGCACATAAAAAACGCATATATTTGGGGAAAGTTTGCAGGAAAACATATATAATATTAGTGAAATCAGCATACAGAAATGCTGTTGGTCAAAAAAGGCTAACAACCCTGATCTAAAGAATGCTTGGGCCAATGGGGCAGTGCGCCACCTACCTCAGTCTGCCCTCAAAGCAGACCCCAAATGCCTTGCCTTCTTACTCACCACCAGTTCAGAAGTCGTACTGCCTGTCAGCTTCCTCCTTCACCTCAGTGTTGCCCTTGTCAAACAGAGCTGGAATGGGGATGGGAGCAAAGCCAGAACTACTTGGCTCTGCCTCTCATTGGCTATGGTTCCTTGTGCTGTTTGAACTCCCTGCCTTCCGCCCCACCACTCCCAATGGCCACCAGCTACTACTGTTGACTTCATCGAATCCAGGGGTGAGAAAACTGTTCGCAGTCTGAGGGCCACATTCCCACCTGAACAGCCTTCTGAGGGCCACATGCATGTGGTGGATGGGGCCACAGGCAAATGTGGGCAAATCAACTAATGAAAAATTTACCATTGTACCATAAACTTAAGGGACGTGGGTGGCGCTGTGGGTTAAACCACAGAGCCTAGGACTTGCCGATCAGAAGGTCGCCGGTTCAAATCCCCGCGACAGGGTGAGCTCCCATTGCTCGGTCCCTGCTCCTGCCAACCTAGCAGTTCGAAAGCACGTCAAAGTGCAAGTAGATAAATAGGTACTGCTCCAGCGGGAAGGTAAACGACATTTCCGTGCGCTGCTCTGGTTCGCCAGAAGCAGCTTAGTCATGCTGGCTACATGACCCGGAAGCTGTACGTCGGCTCCCTCAGCCAATAAAGCGAGATGAGTGCCGCAACCCCAGAGTCGGTCACAACTGGACCTATTGGCCTTACCATAAATTGGCCTTACCCTTTGCCTTACCATAAACTAGTTTCTGCACACATAACACTCCATCCCTGCTCCATGTGAACAAGAGGCATTATCGGAGCTCAAGGATAAATTTCCTGTAAGGCAAAGCCACTCAAGGCAGGAAGCAAGATCAGCAGAGGGTGTGGTCTGGGGAGAGTTCTGAGGGCCAGGTATGGAGGCCTAGAGGGCCGCAAACAGTCCCTGTGCTCGAGGTTGCTCACCATAGCTGTTTAACTTTTCCCTTTCCTTGCGAGGAATCCCATTCGGAATAAGGGAATTTCCCTTAAAGAAGGGAAACGTTGACAGATATGTTGCTCACCCCTAATCGAACACCTCCTCTTGGTGTTGCCTGCATTAGTGGGCTCTGCCTGGATAACATTTCAGCCATTGCAGAACCATATCAGCTAGATTTGTTCACTTACTATCTCACCCTCCCCTTTCTCCTGCAAAATCCTCCATTACTCCAGCTGGCATGAATGTAGCTGGAAAGTTGTGCAGCTGCCATCAACCATGTTATAATTTAACACAGCCACGTGGAGCAAGGAAAAAGACTATCCCCTCTCCCAGAGTTTGTTTATAGCCTTGTAAACCTAGGGGTGTTGTAGAGGAATGGCTCACTGACCAATCTGGTTACTGATCACTGTTCTATCTTGCATCAAAATATAATTTTGAAAGAAACTCAGTAGCACAATATTACATAGGGCTTGTTCACACAATCAGAGGTGATCCCAGGTTGTTTCCAGATGGTTGCCACCTAGGTTGTTCATGTGACTCAGACTTGTTATTTCAACTGAACTGCCATGGATTGAACAGGGAGCAGTTTTCTGCTGCCACAAATGTCTGCCAGACACGCTGTGTGCTTTCTGCAAATTGGCAGTGCCAAGCTTTAGTTCATCCGAGGTAACTGCTGCTTTCTCCACTTATAGCACATCCCTTACTTTAAGATCAAGGGAAGTTGAATCATCAACTAGGGATTCTTTCCACCTCATTCATGCCAATGACTGTGCACCCAAAGCAGAAGAAAGTACTCTAGATTAACTTACCTTGGGTTTCTGGTTTTCATTTTGTTTTTAATGCCCTTAATCATTGATGCAATACAGTAGTTTATTGGTAAATGTTTGTTAAAAACAGCTGTTGTGAGCCAGGCATGGCGTCAGCCCTCGTGCTGGAAAGCCAGTTGTGCTTGCTTGTATCAAACTTCAAAACACAGCTATTGAGCATGTCCAAATGCAAGCTGGGAAGTGAAATGTTTCTTGTATGGACACAGGCCAAGCTGGGAGGAAGCCAAGTGTGCAAAACAAGGCTTGGTGTCATAAAGAGATAACCCCCCTCCCAAAGACATATCATAAGCCGCCCATCCAAAAAGCACATTGCAGTCTGGACTTACGTTTATAATCCAGTGTAAAAAGCTGAACACCCCCCCTCCACGACTGGAAAATAAAAAGACCTGGTTTTCCAGCTTGTCTACAATTTTTTAGAAGTAAACTCTAAATCGACACATGCTCTACCCTTCAAACGCCCAATCTCTCATATCAAAAGGAGGCTATTGTTCTGATCTACAGCTGGTAAATAAATATCAGAGGACGGTTAATGCTTACCCATGGATCACTGATGTCCTGCCCTGTTTAACAAGAAGATGGCTGTAACTTCAGGAACTTAAGAGTGAGCTAAGGCTGAAAGTAAGCAAGCAGCTGCCTAGCAGGAAGGGTAAGTGATATGAATATGAATGCCCCCTTCTCTGTGTGCTGCTATTTGTATCCCCACAGCAGGGTAACCAAAATCAGCTGCAGCAGCAGCAGCAGCGTATCAAGGAAACTGCTTTCCCTCAAGCAGCTCAAGTTCACTAATGAACAACAACTGCCAGGGCTACAGCCAAGTCCTTTCCCCCCAGAATTTCTAGGAAATTCACTGATGTTTGCTGAAGACAAAGGAAACTGCCAAGTCGATTATGTTTTCCCTCCTCTACATTCTTAGAATCTTTTTTCATGACCACCTTTGATGGTGCTGTGGCTCACTGTATTTTGCAGAGGGTGCTGGTGTAAACATCCATTTCCAGAGCAAGTGGAAGTAAGACTATGTGTGGGCAGGAGGCAGAGAAGCGTTTGTGTGTCTTCAGACTCAAATCAGCAGAACTAGGTGGAGAGGCCAGGAATTGGCTAATTTTGTGGCACAGTAAACCAGGTTACAGTGGAAGTGTGACACTAATTCAAAATATATCACATGAAAACCCCATTTAAATCAATGGGATTCAGTTCCGTGAACAGACTCATGATCCACTTTCAGAGCCACTTTCACATTCAAGTATAATTTCCAGCTGCTTTATTGATCTATAGGTGTCTATTCCATCACAAAGGAACATCCTGAAACTTCCTAAGGACAGCACACAGCCTAGGGAAAACAAAAGAACCTGAGATATATTGTGATGTCTTTGGGTGGGGGGTGACCACAGACACAGCTGCAGGCAAATTCAGGAGGAAAGAACTACATGACTTAAATCAGGGACAAGATTCAAGCAAAATAAAGGAGAGGTCTAAAAGGAATGGGTCAAAACGAGTCACTTGAGAGATGATGAATAAAGAAAAGGATCTCACACCAAGCCTGAACAACATGTGTGAGAATGTCCCGACATGCTCATAACAACTTGCTCAGCAAAAGGGTATATGCTTCTTTTACTCTGTACATTTTATATATTTAAGTCCAGCTGTACCAGGGTGGTGGAGGCTGGCAGAAGTCAGCCCATTCCAGAGCAGACTTGGAGCACTCCTGTGGACTCCAGGGAGATTACACTAAAGCCTGCTTCCCACTTAATTGTTTATAGTCAGCTACAAGACGAGCAGCCCCATCAATTGTGAATATGGTGCACTGGTTCAAGTGTCCATGTTTCCTTGCAATAAAAATAGAAATGGCAATGGGCAAAATCTCTGTCCCTTCAGTTCTTATTGCAGGGAAATCCAGCCATTGAAATGTGCACAGGTACTTGGGATATTTTCTTTCTAAGCCAGAGATCGTAGAGTAAGGTTGCAATGGGGGTAAAACATTCCAATTCTAGTGGAATTGAATGGGAATTCATATATATCTGGGTACTTTTTATCCCCGAGTCCAAAAAAGAGTAACACAAGACTTGGCCCTAGGATGGGTTAAATTGGTTGCTAGGTTGCTGGCGGCTGCATTGCTGAAAATGTTGTTCCCAGTAGGGAATCTAGGTTCAATTCCCTGCTCAAGTATGAAGCTTGCTCAGTAACCTTGGGAAAGTCAGTTTCACTCAGACCAATCTCCTTTACAGGTTGAAAACATGGGGTTCCACAAGAGAGGGGCACAAAAGAAATTTAGGAAGCAGTGACAAATGGGGAAGCCAGCTCAATGTGACTAAATTAAGCTGGTGGAACCTCCCTCTTCTCTTGGGTCAATTTGATCCGCTGGTGTGGAACAGTGGTGGAATGGTCACTGCACCCGCTTCCCAATGTACACCGTGTCCTCTTCTGAAGACAAGCAGATGGGAGGAAAAAGTTGGGCATTGGGAGAAGATCTCTATCCCCGGTTGGTCCACATAGATGATATAAGAATGCAAGAAGAGCCTGTCGATCACGCCAATGGCTCATCTGCTCCAGCATCTTGTTCTCACAGTGGCCAACCAGAGGCCACTGGGAAACCAGCAAGCAGGATTCAAGCACAAGAGTACTCTTTCCTGTTGTGGCTTCCAGCAACTGGTATTCAAAAGCATCACTGCCCCCAACAGTGGAGGTAGAACATAGCCATTGCAAAGCCTTCTCCATGAATTTGTCCAGTCCTCTTTTAAAGCCACCCAAGGCCATCGCTGCCTCTTGTGCGAGTGGGCTCTACAGTTTAGTTATGCACTTTGTGAATTAGTACTTAATTTTATCTTTCCTGAATCCATCAATATTCTGCTTTGTTGGATGCCCACAAACTCTTGCGTTATGAGAGAGGGAGGGGAAAAAAAATTCTCTATCTGCTTTCTCCACACAACACATCATTAAGCATCTATCATGTCATCTCCAACTCTTCTTTTCTCTAAACTAAGAAGTCCCAAATGCCACAACTTTTCCTTATGGGCTGTTGCTCCAGGACAAAAATCCCACGCAAGCTTTGCAGTACTGAAAGCTTACTTTTCTCTGCCTTTTGTTGGAACACTTCCAGGTGCATGTTACATTTCAACACTGGTGTCTGAGCACAGGAACACAGAAAGCTGCAGATCAATGGTCTATCTTGCTCAGTATTGTCTACATTGAATGACAGTGACTCTCCAGGGTTTCAGACAGGGGACACTCCAAGGACCAGCTCTGAGACCTTCTGCCCGCAAAACAGATGCTCCACCAGAGAAATCCTACAATTTTCTTTTTAATGCTCTATGATTTTTTAAAACACACGCATGCACACAAAAGAAAGAGAGACTTACCAAGGTTTCCTAACCTGTTGTCCTCCAAAATGATAAAGGCTCCTCTTTGGAACTGATGTGATGGAAGCCAAGGCCCAGAATGAAGCAAAGTGCAATGCAGTCGAAGAAACCGAACAGAAAAACAGCCCTGGCCAGTGTCTTGTGAGCAGCAGCTTAGGAAGTTAATGAGTGTAGGAGAGCTATGAGGCAGTCAAAACAAAGGGGCCAGGGTCAAGGAATGCATTTGTGTTCCTAAAGTCAAAGAGCAGCTGGAAGGAGCTTACTGAGCAGCCTGTAGCCATGGGGATATGACCCAGGCCAGTCAGGCCCTGCCTTGGTTATTTTTTCCCCAAGCGTCTGTTGCTTATTTTCCCAGCGCTTTTTGCTCTCCCTCCCCAACTTCCACCTTCTCCTTCATGCATACTGGCTGCCAGGATTTATCATCAACCCAGCAGAAACCAAGGACAGAGCAGACAGCTCGGATCTGGGATATAAAGCCATGCTTTGTTGGTGCCCACTAGGTACCACATCCCAGGCTGCTCTCCTCCCACCCCTGCTGGTCCCCAGAGGTAACAGCCGTCAGCCACGGCTCTCTAGTTTGGTGTGCATGGCCCCAATTCAGTGGCAGAGTTAGGGAGGGACTATCCTGTGTGTGCAACATGGAGAGTTGCTTCCAGTCAGGGCAGACAGTACTGAACTAGATGGACCAATGATCTGTCTCAGTTTAAGGTGGCTTCCTCTGTGCCCTTGCTGGTGTGTTTTTACTGAGATGATTTCAGCTATTGTCTAGCCAACTCTTGCATCACGCCCAACTTTTAATAGCCTATGAGTCAAGAGAGAAATCGAGCCACTCCAGGCACAATTGAAAATGCCAACCCTGCCTCCTCTTTCTCTGCAGTCGCTGGGAGGTGGCCTTGCGGGAAAAGAAAGGAGGCCAGGGATGGGCGTGAGGGTATGCAAAAATGTGGCGCCAACGCCTGCCATCACCCCTCTCACCTGTCCAGAGTCTGTGGTCCTGAGACAACCGCTTCATCATGCCTCATGGGCGCACTGGACTTGCTGTGTATATGGTGCAATTTGCGAAAATAAATAAATGAACCAACACAGCCCAGCCATTTAAAGCAGAATTTCCCAGCTGTTTTTGGACTACAATTCCCATCACCCCTAGCTAGCAGGACCAGTGCTCAGGGATGATGGGAACTGTAGTCCAAAAGGAACTGGAGACCCAAGACTGGGAAACACTGATTTAGAGTAAATGCTGAAAATCACAGAGTCACGATAAACATCCTGAAAGTTCCAAAAACTCCATGTTGGAGAAAAGCTGCCATATTGGAAAATCACAAATATCTATTTGTTTAGCTAAACTAAGGGCTCACTCACACTTCTGCTTGTCCCAATGCTAAGACGGCACAGGTTCAAGCAGTTTTCCACTTGTCCCATGCTTTCTAGGCATGGGTTCGAGTGGTTTTGTTTCTGCCCTGCTTTCCCCCAGAAAACCTGCTCTTTAGCGCTTGAATGGGACAAATGGCAATCTGCGAAAAACCCAGTTGCCGCTTGTTCTGATTCAGCACTAAACCTCAGGTTTTCCACAGGGGAAACTGGCAGAGGTCTGAATAAGCCCTGGAGGCAGTCATATATCATAAATTTACATGAAATATCCGAATCTAACAACTGAAGGGAATGTTTTTGCATCCAAAATGGCCCCAAGTTGTCAGACAATAATTTGGGATATGAGTTTGGTGGTCTTTCCAAATGTTTATTACCACACATGCCTTTTTATTTTAAATACCTGGCTCACATACTAGTTTGACTGGACTGCAAAGCTTCAGCGACAAAATTACAAGAGAATATATATATATATATATGTGTGTGTGTGTGTGTGTGTGTGTGTGTGTGGAGAGAGAGAGAGCCACAATAATGTGGAATACTTAGAAAAAATTCAAAGAAAAAGAAGGCAATTGCAAAATAGTAATTTGAGAGGGCTCATTGCTGTAAACCTATTTCTAGGCCTGAGAAATTCTATTCCTCCTGTATCACCATAATGGCTGTCCTATTTCAAGCAAGAAGGGGGAGGGGGAAAGAATGAAAGTAAAATGATACCATGTATTGCACCTGCTTCAGTTGGCAAATGTGTGCTAGGATTCAAGTTTCAGAAAGCTTTTCCCACCGAAAAAACAGGGTGTCCCCCATCTACACAGACATGTACTGAGCGGGAAAAGAAACTGTGAATCCTGCTTGCCTGTGGGGGCACTTCTTGCTAAGTGTGAGCTGCAAAACACCTCACATATGATGCTGCTGGCCCAGCAGAAAGCAGTGATGATCTTCTCTTCAAGCATTGCAGGGGAGAGTTACTCTAGCTATGTTTCTCTCTACAGTGAATGATCAGCAGATGGTTTTCTGATCACCATCCTTCTCTGCATATAACAAGGAAGCTGGGTGGGTTTTTTTTGCTGAAGTCTGTGAACTTGGGTGACCTACTTATTATACAATTCATCCTGATTTGCTGCACAAAGCTTACCTGGAGGTTAGAGGATGCCTAGTCTTTATAGAACACTCGTTCTCAGGAGTGCCAACTTGAATAAAATATCGGAGGGGCAGGTAAGCCCCACCCCACATAATCAATCATATGATGTGGTGTGCACACCCCATCTGAAAGGCAATGTTCATCAACTTGGGGGGGGGGGAGAGGCCCCATCAAACATTTTATTGGGGGGCTGAAGAGACCTCGGCCCTGAGGTGTTGGCTCCTATGCTCATTCTGATTTGTTTGTGGGACTGTCACATGACAGGGAGCATCCAACCTGATTCCACCTTGATTTGCTTTCACACTGGTTCACACTTCCTGTTAATTAAATGTTTATCCCACACATTGTAGTGCATTTCCCCATTGCTTTCTTAACCACAAAAGTCATTTTGTTAAAAAAAAGGGGGGATTTGTTGTGTCAGAACAACAGATCACTTTAGTCGACTTTAATTGCTCAGAGCAAAATTTCCAGTTTATGACTGAATTCTGTAGGCCTGGAGGTGACGGACATAGGTGGGTGCCTATATTGGAAGTACTGATTTCTTGGGTGAATTTCCTTATTTTATAAATAGCTTAAAGATTGCCAAAAAGAGAAAAAGAGCTCAGCAACTTTTGTGTCTGGATTTTCACTTTTTGAAATAGGGAAACCCTGGTTTACTAAGCATAATACATGTGCACCTTTTCAGTTCTTTTCTCTAGTTCCTACAGTCCAGCCATCTGGCTCATTTGTTTTATAAAAAAAATAAATTATTTTTAATTTGTATTAGTTTTCAAAATTATTGCAAATCAAACCAAATTACTTTAATTTAATCATTTCCTCCTGTAGCCACATCATCTTTTCTTTAATATCCACTTGATCCTTCACTTGTCCATTCTTGTAGCTGACCATCATTCTCTTCTTACATACAGTGTCTCTTACTTATAAATATAAAAGCTCATTCCTGGTCCTCTTGAATACAGCAGCCAATGCCGCTGACAAAAAAATAATAATTGGGGTTCAATATGACCTTAACAGGTTGGAAAACTGGGCCAAAGCTAACAAAATGAATTTCAATCAGAACAAATGTAAGGTTCTGTACTTAGGCAGGAAAAATCTGTTGCACAAATATGAGATGGGAGACACATGTGAAAATGATCTAGGAGTCTTAATTGTTGTTTAGTTGTTTAGTCGTGTCCGACTCTTCTTGACCCCATGGACCAGAGCACGCCAGGCACTCCTGTCTTCCACTGCCTCCCACAGTTTGGTCAAACTCATGTTGGTAGCTTCGAGAACACTGTCCAACCATCTCATCCTCTGTCGTCCCGTTCTCCTTTTGCCCTCAATCTTTCCCAGCATCAGGGTCTTTTCCAGGGAGTCTTCTCTTCTCATGAGGTGGCCAAAATATTGGAGCCTCAGCTTCAGAATCTCTTTCATGGATCACTGCCTTGTTGTGGCAAAGGGGCTTGGAACAACTCACAGAAGCTATGAGCTATGCCGTGCAGGGCCACCCAAGATGGACAGGCCAGAGTGGAGAGTTTTGACTAAATGTGATCCACCTGGAGCAGGAACCGGCAAGCCACTCCAGTATCCCTGCCAAGAAAACTCCATGGACAAAGACAACTGGCATATAAAAGGAGTCTTAGTAGACCACTAGCTTAACATAATTCAACAATGTGATGCAGCAAACAAAAAATGCTAATGCTATTCTAGGCTGTATAGTGTCCCAATCAAGGAAATTAATAGCATTGCTAGTTTCTTCCTTGGTCAGACCACATGTGAAGTACTGTGTCCAGCTCTGGGCACCCCCATTTAAGAATGATATGGACAAGAATGTTTGCATGGGAGAGTGAACAAGATTACCAGGGTCTGGAAACCAAGCCTTATGAGGAACAATTGAGAGAGTTGGGTATGTTTAGCCTGGTAAAGAGAAGGACGGTCACATGGAAGATGGACGGCCACGCACCCCCCAGGATGCTCGCCCCGCTCCCCTGGGACATTCCCCCCGCCCCCTGGGATGCTAGCCCCACCCCCAGGTGCACGCTGCTCTGGGTGCCGGACCAGTTAGCTCCGCCTCTGGTTCTTTGCCTATGTACTGATCTGATTTATGCATTAAAGTCTTGGGCAGAAACCAAGCTGGGAGTTTGAGTTCTTCGTCTAGCAGTGAGTTCCAGGATACATTGTATCATGGGAACCACACTTTGGTGACCCCATAATTGAGCCAAAGCCTCACTTCACTCAGCCAAACTCTGTATTCCATTTACGTCACAAGAGACTGCTGTTGTCAAAACCTTTGCCCTCTACAGCTTCCTGCATTCTTGCACTGTACGTCAGGCCTGCCACGGTTGTGACTCACCAAACCTTCCAAAACTCCTCATAAATCCTCCTCCTGCTGCTGTTGCTGCTGCTAGATTTATTCTGTTACATTATTTCAAGGAATAGAGAACACAAATGAAAGCTATAAAGAATACTAAGGGGAAAAGGGGAAGTGATGAAGTATACGGTGATGTAAAAATTGGGGTTTGGCTTTTGCTGCTCAACTCCCCATGGGACTCTGAGTTCCCTAAGTCCATGATGGGTCAGAGCAGAATGGATGGAGGCAGGATCCAGTGGAAAGCAAGGCAGATCTTTATTTCTCTGTTCAGAGTTCCCTCCCCTCATTGCAAGGAGATAAGAGAGACCCAGAACAATGGTGTGCAAGCCCCTATGAAGACTTTTGAAATTGCCCACTCCTTAGCCCAAGACCACCCCAAAAGCATCATACATACATCACAGGAGGCAGTGTCCCACAGAAATCTGAGCATGAGGTTTCTCTCCTGTCTGCCAGGATATCTGATATTGCATTTCCTGGGCAGCCAGGGCATCACTTTTAGTTTCTAAATTCTTTATTTACAAACTAATATCTATTGACAGCTTATCAGAAACTTGCCAGACTGGGTTTGCAAGGAGGGGTAAGCCCCTACATCCCAGGCAGTTTTATTAATGGGATTTGCAAGTGAAAAGACAGGGGAGAAGCTTTCCCCATTTCCTTCCCCCAACTGCAGAGGAATATTTGAGGTCATTTGGGGAGATTGTTCTGTGTGTAAAAATAAAGTGTCATTTCTCTCAAGGAATTTTCCTATGTGTGCACCCTAAATTTTACGGCAAGGGAATGGGGGAGAATGGAGAATCAAAATGGTGAGGAAATCAAACTAGCTTTCCATACCTTGATTCCCCCCCTGCCCCACAACTATAACTGTTCATTTCAGAATTCTCTCAGAGCAGACAGGCAATTGTGAAGGCAGACAACTTCCCTGACTTCTAGGCATGCAAAAACATCAACAACCCAGGACACTCACTGAGCTGTGCTTCACAATTATCTTCATCCCTTCAGGAAGCACTGCAGTCTACCATCTTCTAATGAAGTAGGCCAAAACCTTACTTCTCTATAACTCAAAAGATCATTCACTCCTTGTTCGTAACATAGATGTCCCGGGAAGATTTCCAGAGCCCAGTACACTATATGAGGATAGGGCTCTCTGCCCCATTCACAAAAGGGGAGTCAATGGTCTTAGCTTTAGAGCTGATTGAGCATTCTGGTACATTCTCTCCCTTCAAAATAGCCCAGCAGTAAAAAACGCTAACAGTAAATACATTTTCATCTGACTTCACGCTGGCACTTGTCATGACCCAAGGCAGTTGACACTGACACTGAATCTGCTACCGTTGCTCATTTTGGCCTCTTCATCGTGACCTGGTCCTGTAATAAATCTATCCTTAAATTAGCCAGACCAAATGTTGGCAGGCTTACCAAGTACATAACAAGAGCCAGCTGGCCCATCTAGTCTTAGAATTAGAGAATTACAGAATTGTAGAGTTGGAAGAGACCCTGAAGATCATCTAATCCAACCCTCTGCATTGCAGGAATATGCAGCTGTCCCATACAGGGATCGAACCTGCAACCTGGGCCTTATCAGCACCATGCTCTAACCAACTGAGCTATCCAGGCCATCCTGTTCTCATAAGGACCATTTGGATGCTTTGGGAAACCCTCAAGCACCTGAGCAACAAGGGCATTTTGAAACTGCTCACGCCTCTTCTTGTTTCCCCATCCCCAAAGTGTGGCTCCCTAAACTGAGCCAGCTGCTGAAAGAATTGTAAATTTCTGCTCCACTTGTCAATGATGTCTGTGGCTATCCAAGGTGACTCAAGATAAGGTAGCTCCTTTATGTTCCTATCATGGATGTGGAATTACATTAATATGTTTCATTTGCAGCCTAGACATGGAAATCTAGGCAGTCACTGTCATGTGCTTGTTCAGTATGCTCATGCAAAAGCTTTTTTGTTCCTTTAATGGGAAAAAAAAGCTTCCCATGGGAAAATAAATTTTATGTGCATGAACGCACACAGGGCATGGAAGAGAACAGGAAGCTCCTGCATTTAAAAGTTGTGGATCATGACCCTGTTGACTTGGGGGGGGGGGGGGAAAGCACTATGGCTTATTTATTTTTTACATATTTACAATCAGTTGAAAATATGTAATAAGAAGTCCTGTATTATTTATATACCATCGCCACAGTAGAAAGACACCAGAAAGAATCAAAATCTAATTTAGAAAGTAATGTAACTGGAGGTTGTGATCAAAGAAAAATATCCCAGAACTTTAGGAGGAAAGTACACAAACTGGATAAACCAGATTTCTGAGATTCATGCACTTTGGCTTCACTGACATCTACGAGATCAAGATGACTAACAAAATCAAGCACTCATTCCAGTTTTAATGGTTTGTGAAATATTGTTAAAACATTTGTTGTGTTAGCCATATATGAACTGTACAAGTATGTCTCTGGTAGATTTACCAGGATCCAGAGTGGAGTGCCCATTCTTGTATTTATATTTTATGTTTCCATGATTTAGATATGTGATTTTGAAACAGTAGTTCAGGGGAGCCTTAGGTTCTTTAGAAACTTATCAGAGGCTCTGACTGACAGCATTGACCGATAACCTTTTCTGAAATTCAACTTGCACACCTCCCACCGCAGAGAGAACTTTGTTGAATAGGCAGTATTTAAATGCCTGCCTGGCTAAATAAATACATCTTCCCCTGTAACCCACAGCTATAAGGAAGTGATGGGTTTTTGTAAGTGCACTCTCAGTTCATGTGGGGTGATAGGGAGCCCCATCACACATGATCTGAGCATGCAACTCAGGATGCTCCTCAGTAATGAGCAGGAGCTTATTGATAGATGAATCACTTTCCTGTGAAAATACCGTATTTTTCGCCCTATAGGACGCACTTTTCCCCCTCCAAAAATGAAGGGGAAATGTGTGTGCGTCCTATGGGGCAAATGCAGGCTTTCGCTGAAGCCTGGAGAGCGAGAGGCGTCGGTGCGAACCGACCCCTCTCACTCTCCAGGCTTCAGGAAGCTATCCGCAAGTCTTGCAAAGCCGGCGGGAGGTCCCGCGGGCTGCCAAGGCTTGCGGGCAGCAGCCTGCAGCCCAAAAGCTCGGGGGACAGCGGGGAGGTGCAGCGCCGCCACCCCGCTATTCCTCGACCTGGTCTGGAGGCTGGCGGGGGGGGAGGGCAGAGAAGCAAGCTTGCTTCTCCCCCCTGCCAGCCCCACAAGCTCGGGGGATAGCGGGGAGGCGGAGCATCTTGTCCTTCCATTATTCTTAACCATGCGCTATGCTGCCTGGGGCTGATGGGAATGAGAGTTTGTTGACATGTGGAGGACCAGAGTTTCCTTGCCCCTGTTTTAGTGGGAAGTGTTGCTTTAAACATACAGCCTTCTGTGGTTCTACAGAGGAGTGTGAAAAAAGGGTACAGCCATACCTTGCTTTTCAAAAGCCTTGGGAGTCAAACGTTTTAACAAAAACTGGAAGTGATTGTTCTGGTTTCCTAATGTTCTTTGGAACCCAAACATCTGATACGACTTCTGTAGCTTCCGATTGGCTGCAGGAGCTCCCTGCAGCCAATCGGAAGCCGCGCCTTGGTTCCCGAATGTTTTGGAAGTCGAATGGACTTCCGAAACGGATTCAGTTTGACATCCAAGGTACCACTGTATTTGGAATGTGTGTAGTGATCAGTGCTCCCATATATTGGGCGTCACAGAAGCTGGCATGCCTGACATCATAGCAGACCGACAGGGCACAAGAGAGGAATATTTTGTCCTCATTCATATATTTTTAATCAGATGCGCCCCCCTGCTTAACTTCACCTGGCCTCGGGGGGTTTCCAGGGTCTCTTCACTGCTGGGATGATGGGGTAAAGCAGCTGCTTTGGCTCAAGGCCAGTGTGCAAGGAAAGCGCTCTGCCCTTACAAAGACTGGGAGGAAGTGAGCAGGTTGAGGAAGGCAGCTCTGGGTCAAATTTGGCCCACCAACAGGAGTAGGAAATAAGGAAGTAGCAGGGGCAGGGGAGAAGCTGCAACTCTCAAGGCAGTGAAATAGTGAAGTCTGGGCTGGGAGACCAGATGTCTGCAGAGCAGCCTTCCCCTAACTTAATGTCCTCTTGATATTTGGACTACAACTGCCATTATCCTCAGCTAGTGTGCATGACTCATGCTGCATGCCACTAATATTTGTGTGGTATTTATTTTACAAGGTTTATATCCCCTCTGGTTGCAATGGAACCTTGAAGTGGTTTACAAAACTAACAAAACAAGAAAACCAACAGCAGAAACAAGTTTAAAGCAATTATTTAAATTAAAAAAAAATAGTTAAAATCAACAATACGCTGAAAAGCAGATGTCGACATTCTACATAGCTAGATAGGCTTGCCTAAACAAAAATGCTATTAGCTGGTGCCAAAAAGAGTACAGTAAAAGCCCCTGCAATCTCTGTCTTATTCTTGTTACATAAAATTGAAGCAAAAACAGTTTTCCTGTCAGACAAGCACCACAGTTAAAACCTCATCGTTTGGGCAGGGAATACCATAATGGGTTTAACACAACTTACCACATGTGATATTTATTCCTCTGCTCCAGATGATTTTCTGCGGAGTATTTACCAATTCCAAGAACTCATCTCACCCAGTCAGCTAATGCTATTGATAGATGCAGTTGTAAAATGTTTTGCAGCAGATCATAACACATTAGAAGAAGAATAAACCAACCACATAGACTGAATTTCCAGTGCTTCATTGAAAAGAATTGCTCTGATTAAAGTGCTGGTAAAAATACACCCTGAAGGGACCCACTTTCAATCAGTAGGACATATATCAAATCAGTCTGTTTTATCTATCTAGTCCAATATTATCCACTCCAGGCATAGGCAAACTCAGCCCTCCAGATGTTTTGGGGCTACAATTCCCATCATCCCTAACTACTGGACCTGTTAGCTAGGGATCATGGGAGTTGTAGGCCAAAAACATCTGGAGGGCCGAGTTTGCCTATGCCCAATCCACTCTGACTTGCAGTGGTTCTCTAGGGTCTCAGGCAGAAAAGGATCTTTCTCAAGGGCAACAATCTGATCCTTATTAAATAGGAGATGGCAAGGATTGAAGTGTAGACCTTCTGCATATGAACCCTGAGTGTCACCCCTGACTGAGCTGTGCCCCCTCCCAAACTTTCAATCTGACAAAAAGAGTGCTAATAATTGGTCCTATCAATGCTATTATACATTTAAAGCAGCATCATATCACTTTTAGAAGTCATGGCCTCACCGCCAAATAATCCTGGGAAGTGTAGTTTAAGCAGGCTGAGAGTTGTTAGATGACCCCCTCCCCCCTGCACAGAACTACAATTCCCAGAATTCCCTGGGAAGAGGTGAGAGATTGCCAGTTAGACCACTCAAGAGGACAGTAAATATGTACAGCAGTCCTATGACACATTCTTTTCACAAAGAGCATGGTCAGTGAGGAACAGGAAGATGAGTTTTTCTCTGCTCTGCTATTTAAAGGAGTTGCCTTCTTCTTTCAGTGGAAAACAACCTCATCACTGTGAAACAATTCTTTGAACCAACCAGAAGCTGCAGTAAGAATGTTTCTTAACAGTGATTATACTCCTGCTCCATCATCCATGCGTCAGTTAAGGCTCACCCACACCTGCTTACCCCATGAAAACCCACACTTCACTTCTGAATTGGAGCAAACATCTATCAGGTTTTCTCTGGATTGGTGTTTGCTCCGAGTTAGTGCTAAAGAGCAGGTTTTTTGGGGGAAAGTGGTGGAACAAAGGCAAATCTGCTTAGACTCATGCCTAGAAAACGTAAGACAAGCAGAAAGAAGTGTGGAAAAGACCTTACACATAAATGTCATCCAATTTGAAATGCTTGGTTGTTAATGTTTGTATTACAGTGTTGGCTTTTGTTTTTTTTACTGCTTTGATGAAGCATTTGTGTTGGAAGTTGGATAGTTACAACGCGCCTATGTTTCTCAGCAAGAACATTTAGCAAGCTATGATTCACTAACGTCTTTTAACTGAAGTCAGTGGGGCGTTGAGTACCTCCGGAAAAAGAACACACAGTGGATTTCCCCAGGAAATAAGGAAGAAGTAAGCCTAGAATAAACACAAGTCACTTCCACAATGTTTTAATTTTTCTTTTTTTAGATTTATGGTTTTCAAATGGTGCTCTGGGCAACCCTGGGGTTTATTTATTGTTATTGTTTCGAGGTTTTTCTTAAACCCCATCCTCCCCAGGGCAGTATGTAAAATATATAAATACAAATGTCTCTCCATCCATCCATCCACAATCACAATAAAACCATCAAACTCAAACAGCCATCACAACATAAAATGGTAAATGGCAGCAACTAGCGGTCAAAGCAGTCCTCAGATTATGGACCAAAGGCTTGAATCTTATTGGCATTTTAAAAGGCAGGGAGACAACCCAATTTCCCCAAAGGTAAATTCCATGCATAAGGTGCCACCATAGAGAAGGCCCAACCACCACTGCCCCTTGCACCAGTGTCATCAAGTATTTGGGGGCCAAGCCATTTACAGTCCCAAGCCTTTCTTGAAAACTTACCACGTTTTTCAAGGGAAAGATCATTCTCAGTACACAAACTTGTCTACGGTTCCTGATCTTTTCCTACATTACACAGCTGCAGCAGTGGATGTTCTCCAGGGAGAGTGCTCTTGCTTATGGGATGCGGCCCAAGAAGTCTGGTCAAGGTCTCTGAAAACTGACTAGGAACCTCAGAATATGCCCTATAATCTCCCACAATGCACAGCAGCAGTGGAGCAGTTAGGGTGTAGGTCCCACAGCAGACGAGTCAAGGCAGAAAGGCTTTGCCCTTCATTAAGAGGGCTTGAAAACAACTTCTTTAGAGCAATTCTGCCAACTTACGAAATCAGTAATCTTGTTCTTCTTTCACAAAGGTACTTTTGACAGATGAATCATAGACTCATAGAGTTGGAAGAGACCACAAGGGCCATCGAGTCCAACCCCCTGCCAAGCAGGAAACACCATCAGAGCACTCCTCACATATGGTTGTCAAGCCTCTCCTTAAAGACCTCCGTAGAATCATAGATGAGAGAACGTGTATAAAGATAGTAAAGCTGTGTGCACTTTCCCCATTTTTTTTAATATTTATGTATTTTTATAGATCCACAAAATACAGAAGTCTCCACTGACAGGCAGTGTAAAAGCAGTTTTTAGAACTTAAAAAACAACAAGGGTGTCATGTAATACTTTCACTTGCCAGCCTTCCCCCTGACCCACCCACTCCAAACTTCAGTCTAGAGTCACGGAGCAGTGACATTTCAGAAACAGGAATCCCAACTTTTAGGGAAACACTGCAAGGTCTTTATGCGGATGTTTATCAATTCAAAGATGTGGACCTGCAGGGAGCAGATATATTTGGATAAGGCTGAAGTCCCAGCTGTTTGTTGTCTTTCAGTTTTTGCACTATGACTCGAGCAACTTCCTCTCCTTGGCTGTCGGTCGTATCGAGCAGCTGCCTGACTTTTGAGGTCCTTGTAGGTTTTGTGCTGATAAGTTCATAATCCTCTTTCATGATTAAATCCCTTGAAAGGAGGGCATCCAAGGACTGGTTAAGGCAAGCCTCCGTCATCTGGTTGACAATGTCTTCTCTTCTGGTTTGGATCCATTGGTGAGCCACAGTTTCATCTTGCTGCTCCTGCTGCTGCAGAGTCTGCAAAGTCTGCAGCATAAAATCTAACAAAGGGCAGAGGGGAGAAAGATGTCAAAGGTGTGAACGCATACGAAGAGCATCAAAATGCAGCAGAACTATTTGAGAGAGAATTGCCTGCGTTTCAAAATACCAGAATTATTTATCCGTGTCATTTCAACAGTGCCAAATCAACAAAAAAACTCTAAGCAACTTGCATAAAGCAATGCAAAATATTCATAATAAAAAATACCCCAAATCTGAAAACCAAGTACAGTTGTACCTTGGAAGTCGAATGGAATCCATTCCAGAAGTCCGTTCGACTTCCAAAACATTTGGAAACCAAAGCACGGCTTCTGATTGGCTGCAGGAAGCTCCTCCAGCCAATCAGAAGCCCCGTCAGACACTCTGCTTCCAAAAATAGTTCGCAAACCGGAGCCGGTTTGCGGCTTTCGGAAGCCAAAACGTTTGAGAACTAAGCTGTTTGAAAACTAAGGTACTACTGTAGACATAAAATTTATCAAAATATGAAAACCTCCAGCATTAAACCAAACCAAATACAGTGGTGCCCCGCAAGACGAATGCCTCGCAAGACAGAAAACCCGCTAGACGAAAGGGTTTTCCGTTTTGGAGGTGCTTCGCAAAACGAATTTCCTATGGGCTTGCTTCACAAGACGAAAATGCCTTGCGAGTTGCTGCGATTTTTTTCGCTCCCCACCCCCTTTTTCTAAGGCACTAAGCTGCTAATAGCCTTTTAGCAGCTAATCTGCTAATCCCTTAAGCCTTTAATAGCCGCTAATAGCCGCTAAACCGCTAATAGCGCTAATCCGCTAATGGGCTTGCTTCGCAAGACGAAAAAACCGCTAGACGAAGAGACTCACGGAACGGATTCTTTTCGTCTTGCGAGGCGAGGCACCACTGTATGGTTAATAAAGCTGCATATCTGGGTAGGCCTGCCTAAATCTTAAGCAGGATCTGATAATGAGAGTGCAAAGGAGTCTGCCTAATGTTTATAATTAGTATTATATTAGTCAACTGAATCAATTTACAGCTTCATTCAAATAAATCAGATAAGACTCTTTTAGAGTTTTATGTTTAGATGACTGGGATTCCAATCTTGATAACTAACCATTGCTTATCAGTCAGATTCTTAAAAGGAATACATGCATTTAAAAGCACATTCGAACTCCTTCCTGCACTGCAATTCTTTCCCACCTGTAACAGTTTCTCTTTTTACCCTCTTTTTGTTTCATATTCACTTGAATTTGCAATGTATTTAATGATGTGAATCAAGTTATCAGAACACTAATAATAATGGTTTAAATAGATGCACAAACCAGCTATTTTGCAGGCATATGCTGCCCAGTCCTCCCTGCATTTATTTAGAAAGAGGTCCCACGGTGTTTAATGCAATTCACCCCCCAGTTTGCAGAAACAGCGGCCTCAAAATAATAAACAGTCCACCCCCAACTTACAGTCCGAAGGACTTTATTTAGATTGTTGCTCAGAATGTGGTTAAGTACAAGTCGTTTGTGGTACGTTTACAAGGAAGCTTTGAAAGGGAACAGTTGCATAGTAAAAATTTCTGGTCAGAAAAACTATATAAACTCATCCTCAGAAACATAATCAAAGCGGCAAGAGAGGGAAATGCGGGTGAATTTGCATAAGCTGCATCAATGCTTCAGTGTTCAGAGACCTGATTTAGCTGTACTACACACTATGCTTCATGGCAATGTCTTGTTACTCAATACTCCAAGTGATAAAGTGAGATGGAGGCAAGGAAAACAAAGGTTCCACTTTTGTACCTGAGTTACTTCTTGGTGGCTGACGTGGGTATGGCGTGGAATTTGAGGAATCAGAACTATCTGCGGTGGACGAGCAGGAGTTTTGTTGAGATGCGTAAGATGGAATAGTCGATGGCAGCGAGCGATTTTGCTTCAAGCTAATCAACGAGTGAGGTTCATCCAAAGAGTCATATTTACCTGTAATGAAGACAGAGTCGTTTGTATGTTTTTTTCAATTTTGAATTCGAATCACATCAAAAACAAAGCCAGAAGTCACTTTGCATGCTTAATCCTGCACCCTGTGTTCTGCAGCCCAGATAGGAGAGCTGAAAAAAATTTCACATCCGGCAAGCAATACAGATGTGTACATGGGTAGACGAGTCTAAAATGCCTGGGACCACACATTTTCATGGCCCTTCTAGCAGCTATGGTGGCTCATTTACCAGAATTTATATTTTGCTCTAGGAGGCTTAGTTTGGTCAGAATTGAGTATACACCTCTAGAGTTAAAGCCAAATGTATTACTATCAGCCACCATAGCCACTAGAGGGCCATGAAAATTTGTGTCCTGGGCTTTTTAGACCCGTCTACCCTTGTACTAGGGATGCAGGTGGCACTGTGGGTTAAACCACAGAGCCTAGGACCTGCCGATCAGAAGGTTGGCAGTTCGAATCCCCGCGACGGAGTGAGCTCCTGTTGCTCGGTCCCTGCTCCTGTCAACCTAGCAGTTCGAAAGCATGTCAAAGTGCAAGTAGATAAATAGGTACCACTCTGGCTGGAAGGTAAACGACGCTTCCGTGCACTGCTCTGGTTCACCAGAAGTGGCTTAGTCATGCTGGCCACATGACCAGGAAGCTGTACGCTGGCTCCCTCGGCCAATAAAGCAAGATGAGTGCCGCAACCCCAGAGTCGGCCACGAGAGTCGGTCCCTTTACCTTTACTTTACCCTTGTACTATCTGAGTCATGGAATCACATCAGTGTAGATGCGCCCCTTTGCTTTGACCACGGTCCACAAACGTGAGGCCGCAGCCCATAAATGGAGGAGCTTGCCAGGGCTGGCTGAAGGCATGGTGCTGCTCCAAGCTGCAGGGCTGAACAATTAGAGAGATGTGGCTCCGAATTCCTTTTATGTCTCGCAGGAGGCTGATTCTAGGATTGTTTGCTGTAGCTGTGCAAGATCTGGAATCTGCATCCCATGAGCCTTTGCAACACTGAGGGAGTTTGGGGAGGGACACATGCTATATCACTGGTACCTCAATAAATAGTGCAGGGGTCAGCAAGGTTTATCTTGCCTGGGCCCGATTGTTCCCGCAGAGATCTGTCTGTGGGCTAGATCAAATGTGATTTCCGGTGCCACGGAGACAAGTCCCCGTGCCGCACTGCGCTGATTTAGCATAGTGCGCAAGCGGGCAGCTCGTGGGCCAGTCAAACGACCTCTGTGGGCTGCTTCCAGTGCATGGGCCTTAGGTTGCTGACCCCTGAAATAGTGTGGTCTGAAGTTTTGTGTGGCTGACTCCAATCTTTTTCACTCAGTGCAATATGATGACAATGTAACGTAGCAGCTAGAATGAACACCCAGTCAGCTTGTCCAGATGTGAACAGTCAGGACAAACCTGTTGTAGCTTCATGGCCCCCAAGCTTTCCTTCATATTTCTACTACTTCTTCAACCAATTAGTATTCTGCATATCCCTTAACGAAACAGATGGAGGCTGTATTCAGGAAGCACTTTAACTTTGCTTTTCTGACATTTCCTTTATCTGATAATCTCTGCATTATATGTAATCTGTCACATGACATTAATGCCACTTCTGGAAATTTTGCAAAAGTTTAGCAACTTGTTTCCATGTTGCTTTGAGAAAAAAATTGTCCGCAACCCTGTTAACATGGAAAATAATGGGATTTGGGGGGTAATGTTAATCCCCACAGTTTCATGAGATTCATTCTTCACTGTTGTGGGTGAATCATGGGAAAGGGATGTTTGTCAAAAGCATGTATGGCCATGAAGGGTGGCAATCCCCATATGGGACAGCTGCATATCCCTATACTGTTAGGGGTTGGACTAGATGGTCCTCAGGTTCCCTTCCAATTCTGTGACATGTCAAAAGATGTCCACTGTTATGTCACGCCACACCCACTGGTGTAAATGAAACTCTGTACGGCATCGCAGTATATTGTCCAAAAGGTAACACAATATAAAATGAACATTAGAAACCAGAACAGCATTATAACCCAGAAAACTAACATGATAATCCTCATGTCTGATTGCACCCTTGTTGTCTGTTGTCCCAGAATGTAGGACAAGAAGAAATTTCAGAGAAACATATTTTATATAAAGTTGGGCTAGGTCAAGAGGGGTTACCTTCCGAGAGGAGATTGCACTGTTTCGATGCATCCCGGACAGTGTTTCGTGAAAGGTAGCTATCACATTGCGATGAAGAGTCCTGCAATGATCACAACATATGGAGCAAACATTTGATAATGGTATTTACATTGCATTCCTCCCCTGCAAAATCTCCCACCTGAAGCCCTATGAAGGGATTATTACTATCCCATTTTAATACACAGAACATAAACACAACTTGATGTATTCCTAGAGGGTGGTATTCAACTGCATTTTAATCAGAGCAGATCCACTGAAATTAATGAACCTGAGGTAGTCCTGTTCATTAACTTCAGTGGGTCTACCCTGAGTAGGACAATCAATGGATATAAACCATCATCATCATTATTATTAAGTCCTGTCCATTAATTTCAAAGTGTAAAACTTCGTTGAATACTGCTCAGAGTTCCCTATTGTCTCTCAGGTAGATGTAGACCAGAGTTGGGCCTGCTTCGAGTTTAGCCACAATACTGTATGCATAATGTGCCTTCAAACCATGCCCTTGCAGGTGGAGGGGGGGGAACTGGGTCTGGCTGGCTCCTTCCTTATCACCTCCCCCTACTCTGTGAGCTATGTTTCACAGGTAGGTGAATGACATTTTACCCCATGTGGGCAATCAGCTGGTTGTCAGAGCTTGCAAGGACCTACGTCAGCCAAATGCACAACCATATTTGGACCAGATGTGTCTTTACATGTCCCACAGCTGATATGTCAGGTGTAGCGCAGGTGGGCATGGCTTAGCCAAACAGCTTCACAGGCTAAATGGCTTCCTCATCAGAGACCTGCTTGCTACAGATGTTTGCATCACACAGTCAGTCTACTTCAGGGGTCAGCAAGCTTACCAAACGATGGGCCGGTCCATGCTCTGTCCGTCAGAGGGTGCACCCGGGTTGGAAGAGCGCCCGTGCGCATGTGCACAGGCGCCATCAACCTGGAAGTTGGTCCCCGCACTGCCTTCCGGCTGTGAGCCGGCGGCAGGGGTAACCATTGGGTGGACAGATGAGCCCCATGGGCTACTACCGGCCCATGGGCCTTAGGTTGAAGACCCCTGGTGTACTTAGTGCAGCCATGCCCTTCACTCAACACAGGAGCAAAGAAGGCCCACAAAATAGAGCTAATGCACAAAAGGAAAATGATTTAACACATGCAAAGTGCTATTACATGGTCCCTTCCAATGCTACAATTCTCTGCATTACAGAAATACTAAGGCAATAATAAAAGAAAAGGTTGCTTTACCTCTTGTGTACTGGGATTTAAAGGTATATTTAGAGATATTGATTCACCATCGGGCTTCTTGCTAGGCTTATGAACACATCGCCACTCGTATTCAGCCTGAAAGAGACATTAGGAGGCTTGTATCAGTCACCTTTGGAACTGTGAAAAGAGGATACATTCTAGGTATACAATTTCAAGCTTCAGTAACACGGCCACCCTGTTTCTTTGCGTGGACAAATAACTTTCACTTTGTGTATTTTCACTTTGGGTTACAACGTAGACTTACTTTGGCTTTCTTTAACTGTATCACTGCTTGAAGCATAGGTATCTCATCAAAGGTTCTCAGCACGGGTTCAAGCTCTATTAAGCACCCTAAGCAAGAAAAGAGGAAAGAAACCATATTCAGTCCTATACTATTAGCTCTTATAACAGTAAATTACTGAACTTTTGAAATCACATTTATGGGGGGGAAAGCGACTCAAGGGCACACACCATAAAACACACTGTAAGGATGCCAACCCCAACCCCCTGCAGAAGCAAATTGCAGGCTTAAAAATCCCAGCGCACACACAGATCTGGGATATTCAACAGCCATGCATCGAGAAGGGTTACTAACAGATTTATTTATATAGGCAAGCCATCGGCATGTAAAAGTCGCAGCTTTCAGGTCTCCTGCAACTGGGGAGACCAGGATGTCAATGCTACCTTGGCTTTCTGTTTGCACTGCTCTTTGGATCGGGAAATACCCATATTTCTATGGATAAATTTATTTTTTGATATGGACTGGAATGAAATACCATATGTTTCACTCTATAGGACACACCCGACCATAGGACGCACCTTGTTTTAGAGGGGGAGAACAAGAAAAAAAAATTCTCCCCTTCTCTGCTCAGTGCCCCTTCAGCGAAGCGGCAAGAGAAACGGAGCCCCTTCCATTTCTCCTCCCGCTTTGCTGAAGGGGCGCTGTGCAGCTCTCCCTCTCTGCTGAAGCCAGGAGAGTCTTGCTCTCCCGGCTTCAGCAAAAGGATCCCAAAGCCTTTGGAGCGCAGCGCAAGTTCCCGCTGCTCTCCAAAGGCTTCAGGCGGCTATCCCTGAAGCCTGTAGAGCGAAAGTGGTCAGTGCGCACCTTCCCCTCTAGCTCTCTAGGCTTCAGCGAAAGCAGCGTGAAGCCTCCGGAGCGTAGAGGGAGTGCTCCCTCTGCGCTTCGGAGGCTTCGCGTTGCTATCGCTGAAGCCAAGGAGCCTGCACTTGCTCCATAGGACGCACACACATTTCCCCATACTTTTGGGAGGGGAAAAAGTGTGTCCTATAGAGTGAAAAATATGGTAAACAACAGACCCAAGAATATAGTCCTTTGAAATTTTATTAGTTAACTAAGGGCGGGGGGGATTCAAAGCAAGCAGGACTCTTTGCATCTAGCGATGCACTGCAAGCTATTTGCTTTCAATGTTGTGTCTACATTCCACACAAAATGCTTTCTGCTCTAACAGCTTTTTACGACTTAGCATTAAGGAAGCACAAACTCAGCCATGATGAGGTGCTTCCTTCCTCCTCGTGCAACTAGCCAAGCCCTGGCAAATAGCAGGGAGGCTGGGAAACTATCATGCTCAATGCTCAAGTGCCCACACAAAGATCAACAGGATTTCTGCCACTGCAGCTGGAGTAAATCTACCTCAAGGCACTGATTTCAAGATCCCTGATCTAGAAGTTGGCAGCTAGTAATTGGCGAGCCTCCTTTTATTTTTTACCAGGGCCTCATTCAGAGCCTAGGACTTGCCAATCAGAAGGTCGGCGGTTTGAATCCCCGCGACGGGGTGAGCTCCCATTGCTCAGTCCCTGCTCCTGCCAACCTAGCAATTCGAAAGCAAGTAGATAAATAGGTACCGCTCTGGCGGGAAGGTAAACGGCGTTTCCGTGCGCTGCTCTGGTTCTCCAGAAGCGGCTTAGTCATGCTGGCCACCTGACCTGGAAGCTGTATGCCGGCTCCCTCGGCCAATAAAGCGAGATGAGCACTGCAACCCCAGAGTCGGCCACAACTGGACCTAACGGCCACGGGACCCTTTACCTTTTTTTAAATACCAATTTAACCGTCATGACTTCCTCCAAAGAATTATGGGAAGTGCAGTTTTTTAAGGGTGCTGAGAGACCTCCATTCCCCTCCCACAACCACAGTTCCCAGAGTTTCCTGGGAAGAGGGATTGACTGAAGAGAGAGGTGGGAAAACAGGAGGCTCTCCATAAAGATAATTGGCAAAAAGGCATCCAAAAGGATGAAACAAACTCCGGAATTATGAAGCCAGAGCTTCATTTATGGTACAGCTGCATATCTGGAAAAACAAATTGTCAGAGAACAGGCTGCAAATGACTCAAGGCAAGACCACATTATTCACGAAATTTAACTTTCTGACTTTTGCCTTGATTATTGCAAAATGAAGGGAAGTAGGAGAATCTGGTTATTTCAACATCTGACAAAGCTTTTGCTAGCAGCTGCAGATACGTTTTTTTAAAAAAATGGGGGAAAGCAAGAAATTTAAAGATGGTTCTTGGCAAGATAAAAAGGTGTCTAGCCCAGTTAAATCTTACAGGCAGAAAACTAAAAAATAAAACAGAAGGCTGAAAGCTCCTACAGTGAGAAATCTGAAAGATTAGCTTATTCACTCTGGGCAGCTTACAACACATATAAAAACATAATAAAACATCAAATATTAAAAACCCAATACAGGGCTGCCTTCAGATGTCTTCTATAAGTTGTATCTGTACTATAAATGAAGCTCTGGCATTCACATAACTCATGCAAATCATACACTGTAACTGTAATAGATGCAAATTTGGGTGGTGGGGGTGGTGGTCACAGACACTTGGAATGCTTCCAGAACTGTTCTGGCTGTATAAACACCATACATTTAGATAACCCAAAGAATCACAGGAACTGTATCTTTACTTGTTCCAGAGCTATGATTCCCAGCACCTTAACAAACTACAATTCTCTTCAGTGTTAGAAATTCCCTGGGTGGCAGGCGCATTTTGCTTCTGGTGCAGGTCCAAGTGTGGAGATTTCTGGGTGCCATGCTGACGTCAGACATCTCCACCCAGCCAGTTAAAAAACCTCTACCTTAGTCCACAGTTAAAACTATTTCCATTTCCACGGTGTGTGTTTCTCCTTCTCGCATACTGGGACAAGTGAATGGTAAGAGCAAGCTACAGTCAAGCAAAGTGAGATCATAGAATCAAAGAACTGTAAAAAGGCAAATGCAAATGTCAGGGAACTGCCATCGGAGCTGGAGGCGAAGAGAAGGCTCCAGAGGGATGCCAGAGAGGGTCCCAGCAGGGAGAGAGGCAGCCCATCCGCTGAGGAAGGAAATCAGTGTAACACCAGTGGAGAAGGGGGGCAGATGGGGGAATCGAAGAGGTGGCTCCAGGACTCCTTGCCGGAGACCAGCGGAGAGAGTACGGTTACTCCGCTGCCCACACCCTCCCTGTGCAGAAGACTTCCGCGCAGGGAGACTAGGAGGAGACTGGGCGTCAAACAGCTTTTATGCTGGAAGAGGTTCAAGAAACGCCCACTGACGGAATCTGCCAGTGACTGAGGCAGCCACGAAACATGAGGCTGTCCAGACAGAAAGGGTTCAACCAGGTAACCTAGCCAGGAGTGGCAGCAACTTATGCATGAGCAACCCCTAGAACCATTACAGTAAAGGACCCCTGGATGGTTAAGTCCAGTCAAAGGCGCCTATGGGGTTGCGGCACTCATCTTGCTTTCAGGCCGAGGGAGCTGGCGTTTGTCCACAGACAGCTTTCTGGGTCATGTGGCCAGCATGACTAAACTGCTTCTGGCACACAGAGGACTGTGACAAAAGCCAGAGCGCATGGAAATGCTGTTTACCTTCCCGCCGCAGCAGTACCTATTTATCTACTTGCACTGGTGTGCTTTTGAACTGCTAGGTTGGCATGAACTGGGACTGAGCAGCAGGAGTTCACCCCGTTGTGGGGATTCGGACCCCAAGTGTCATCTAATCCACCCCCATGGCAAATAGACATTCTGCTGTGCCAACCGTAACAAAGGTTTAAGCATTTGGTGCCTAGCTTATATGTCCAACTTTCTAACCATGGTTCTCTGGATTCTTTGAGGGAAGCCATGTGATTTAAATGCATGCTGAGTACACAGCCTAAATTGAGCAATCTCCTAATCACACAGCCGGCACACAGCTTACACTCACTGCCAAGAGGGGCTTATGTGGAGGGCAATAGTTATGCTTCAATGAAATTAACAGAGATTATGCAGCAGCAGGAGAGTTTAGTGATGCCTGCCAAGCTCCCTACCCTGCTATGCAAAAGGTGAAGCTCACTTGAGAAAGAAGGCCTTTCGTCCGGATTTTGCCCCCAGCCGGATTCCATTAACGACAGCATCAAGGCCCGGTGAGGAATGTCTAGCGGAAGATACTCGTCTCCAGTGTCCGGACGTTTTCCTTGCGACACGCTATACATAATCTGCAAGGGGTTTATAACATCTGTCAAAAGTAGATATTGCGCACTTATTAGAAATATGTGTACTTCTCACGCCTTGGCAATACAACAACAACAACAACAACACACACATCCTGTGAACACAGAGACAATGTTGACCCTCTTAAATTATAAGATATTGCTACCAATCCTCCCTTCCTTTCCAAGTCTTCACAGTGTCATTTATTTAACCAAAGGGGAAAAACAGAGAAAGAATGGTCATTACAAAAAGCAGTAAATTAGGGTTGTATCTAACACTATTCAGAGAAGACCCATTATATATGGCCCTATTCAGAGCAAACCTATCACAATGAATGAAGATGACTACATTAGGTTCAATGGGTCTCTGCTGAGTAGGGCTAGCACTGCATTCTTTCAAGGGGCAGGTTCCCTCCACCCCCGATTGCTGCATGTTAAACCCAATCTTGCTGATTCTAAACAGACGTTATGCAACAAAACTAAAGAAAGTAGTCTGACCTTCAAACGGCTGCTTTCTTGACAGCACTTCCCACATAATAATGGCATAGCTGTTCAAAGTAAAAAAAGAAAAAAAGGACAACATAAATGTAAATCAGTCCAGGGCAAAATATACTCCACTCCCTGGTAGGCTTCCAAATGTAGCAACTGAGGGGAACAGGCTACAAGGGGTACAACCTGAAGGCAGTTGGAGAACACAAACATTATGTTGGAATAAGCACTCAGTGGCTGTTGCCCTTCACAGCTGCAACCTGAGGTATGCCTTTCTGCATATATGTGCAACTCAAGGGTGAATAATCCTGTGCAAAAGTAAGTACAAAAGAAAGTGGGAAGAGCTTATTCAGACATGCATGCTTGGTAGCCTCACTCACACAACCCTACATGACTGGATGCTACAGCCATCTGTGAAGAAACATGCATGTGTGAACTCATCCTTCCAGGGACTCTGCAGCCATTCTAAACATTTGGTGCAGTCCTGCCACAGGAAAGCAATTGGTAACACTGCAGATTGAATGGGTGAGATGCAAAACTATTATTTATTAAATTTGTTGACACCCATTTATCTATAAAAATATTTGTATACCACTGTGTCATGCTGGCTTAAACCTTCAGAAATGTTGTTGTTTAGTCGTTCAGTCGTGTCCGACTCTTCGTGACTCCATGGACCAGAGTACGCCAGGCACTCCTGTCTTCCACTGCCTCCCGCAGTTTGGTCAGACTCATGTTTGTAGCTTCGAGAACACTGTCTAACCATCTTGTCCTCTGTCGTCCCCTTCTCCTTGTGCCCTCCATCTTTCCCAGCATCAGGGTCTTTTCCAGGGAGTCTTCTCTTCTCATGAGGTGGCCAAAGTATTGGAGCCTCAGCTTCACGATCTGTCCTTCCAGTGAGCACTCAGGGCTGATTTCCTTAAGAATGGATGCGTTTGATCTTCTTGCAGTCCATGGGACTCTCAAGAGTCTCCTCCAGCACCATAATTCAAAAGCGTCAATTCTTCGGCGATCAGCCTTCTTTATGGTCCAGCTCTCACTTCCATACATCACTACTGGGAAAACCATAGCTTTTACTATACGGACCTTTGTTGGCAAGGTGATGTCTCTACTTTTTAAAATGCTGTCTAGGTTTGTCATTGCTTTCCTCCCGAGAAGCAGGCGTCTCTTAATTTCGTGGCTGCTGTCACCATCTGCAGTGATCATGGAGCCCAAGAAAGTAAAATCTCTCACTGCCTCCATTTCTTCCCCTTCTATTTGCCAGGAGGTGATGGGACCAGTGGCCATGATCTTTGTTTTTTTGATGTTGAGCTTCAGACCATATTTTGCGCTCTCCTCTTTCACCCTCAATAAAAGGTTCTTTAATTCCTCCTCACTTTCTGCCATCAAGGTTGTGTCATCTGCATATCTGAGGTTGTTGATATTTCTTCCAGCAATCTTAATTCCGGCTTGGGATTCATCCAGTCCAGCCTTTCGCATGATGAATTCTGCATATAAGTTAAATAAGCAGGGAGACAAAATACAGCCTTGTCGTATTCCTTTCCCAATTTTGAACCAATCAGTTGTTCCATATCCAGTTCTAACTGTAGCTTCTTGTCCCACATAGAGATTTCTCAGGGGACAGATGAGGTGATCATGCACTCCCATTTCTTTAAGAACTTGCCATAGTTTGCTGTGGTCGACACAGTCAAAGGCTTTTGCATAGTCAATGAAGCAGAAGTAGATGTCTTTCTGGAACTCTCTAGCTTTCTCCATAATCCAGCGCATGTTTGCAATTTGGTCTCTGGTTCCTCTGCCTCTTCTAAATCCCGCTTGCACTTCTGGGAGTTCTCGGTCCACATACTGCTTGAGCCTTCCTTGTAGAATTTTAAGCATAACCTTGCTAGCGTGTGAGATGAGTGCAATTGTGCGGTAGTTGGAGCATTCTTTAGCACTGCCCTTCTTTGGGATTGGGATGTAGACTGACCTTCTCCAATCCTCTGGCCACTGCTGAGTTTTCCAAACTTGCTGGCATATTGAGTGTAGCACCTTAACAGCATCATCTTTTAAAATTTTAAATAGTTCAGCTGGAATACCATCACTTCCACTGGCCTTGTTATTTGCAATGCTTTCTAAGGCCCATTTGACTTCACTCTCCAGGATATCTGGCTCAAGGTCAGCAACCACACTACCTGGGTGTACGAGACATCCATATCTTTCTGGTATAATTCCTCTGTGTATTCTTGCCACCTCTTCTTGATGTCTTCTGCTTCTGTTAGGTCCTTACCACTTTTGTCCTTTATTATGGTAATCTTTGAACGAAATGTTCCTTTCATATCTCCAATTTTCTTGAACAGATCTCTGGTTCTTCCCATTCTGTTGTTTTCCTCTATTTCTTTGCATTGCTCGTTTAAGAAGGCCTTCTTGTCTCTCCTTGCTATTTTTTGGAATTCTGCATTCAATTTCCTGTATCTTTCTCTATCTCCCTCGCATTTTGCTTGCCTTCTCTCCCCCGCTATTTGTAAGGCCTCATTGGACAGCCACTTTGCTTTCTTGCATTTCCTTTTCATTGGGATGGTTTTCATTGCTGCCTCCTGTATAATGTTGCGAGCCTCCATCCATAGTTCTTCAGGCACTCTGTCCAGCAAATCTAAATCCTTAAACCTGTTCCTCACTTCCACTGTGTATTCATAAGGGATTTGATTTAGATTGTATCTTACTGGCCCAGTGGTATTTCCTACTTTCTTCAGAAATGAGTCTAATGTAATTTCAGATGCAATTGCAACCCTGAAGTAGTAGGAGGTTTCAAATTCTGCCATGTCTAGGGCATGAATTTTGGCAAATTTCTTCAATGTGAGGGTCATAAAAATATATTTTTTTGGGTGTGAGGAATTCAAACCTGCTATTATTTTTGTGACTGGAAAACATTTCGCTTGGTAAATTTACAATTGATGAAGATGCACATAAACTGCTTTCAGAAAACCAAAGAATGTTAATTTTACCTTCTAACTAACCCTAACTAATAATAATAATAATAAAATGAATAATAATATTAATATATAGTATAACTGCAAAGTACTTGGCAATCATTTCTATGCAATTTTACACACATTTTATTTACCAACCAAAACTGGATGATATTAATTTAACCAAAATATCTTTTGAATTCCAAAGTCATGTTACAACCTTTTAGCACCCCTCATTTTTTGAATTCGAAAGCTGAAAAATTCAACACACCCTATGATACACCCAATACGCCCAAACATGCAAGGATTTTTAAAGAACATAAACAACAGTGTGCATCTTTTCTTAACTCTGTAATAAAATATAAATACCTGTATATATCATGCTTTATAGTTGCACGCGTTTTCTGACTGAAATCATAATCTTCAGGTGGCATGTAGATAATAGTCCCTCCCTCAGGCATTGATTTCTCACCACGTGACAGTGACATAGATACCATGCGCCACTTTGACAAACCAAAATCTGCAATCTAGAAGGAGAGAAACAGGAACTCGGGACAATCCACAAATATAGAACCCAGTGTGCCTGTCAGATACACTGGGATGGATGCCAATCAGGTATGGGGAACCCCTGGCCCCCCAGTTGTTGCTGAACTACAACTGAACTACAACTATGGTGTTCCATTTACCGTAAACATTCTAAAAAAATCTTACTCAGCAAATGGTGCAACACCCTTGCATGACCACCCAAATCCTTTACACAGCTTTATTACTTCACTTTTCAAGGATATATTTAGTGCACGAGTCGCAAGACTGAACTCCACCCACTAACGTCCAAACCAACACAATGGAAACCGTTCTTTTTTTCCCCTTAAGAAAACATAGTTGCATTATAGATTGCCGCTTAATGAATAGCCGGACCAAATAAACCTCCCAAATTCTTAAGCCACTAAAAGCAAATGTTTCTTGGGGCAATTTTGTGACCACAGTTCATTTTTTTTAATGACAAACCCCCCTCCAAAAAACCAAGTTTCTAATCACGAGTGACAAGTATTGGTTCATAAGCATTTAGGCACTGTCTGGTGAAGTCTCAGGCTTTTAGGGTTCAGCAATACCTTATAGTGATGAGAGAGAAAGAGTCATTCTTCATATCTTTGTGCAGCCTTAAATTTGTAATTTTGAGTAATCTCCTTCTCTACAAAATCTCACCCTCAGCTGTTCAGCTGCTCTGCATGTACTGCAGAGTAGGTGTGGCAAAAAGCAGATTAAGATCTACAGGTAGATCTCTAAGTGATTTGTGGTACATCAAGAATTCCTGACGCCCAACCATTTCACAACACCAACAGCAGACAACACACAAAGACACTACTGAAATGAAAAAAGCTAGGGGAACCAAGAATGGATTTGTGTGTGGAAGAACTGTGAGCTCAGTTCAGTTCTGGTATTCTTCACAAATCTCTCTGCTCAGCAGCTGTTCAGAGGGATCCTGCTCTTTAATTCTAAGGCTGTGCACATGCCGTACACTGAAAGCACACAACTCCCCCAAAGAATCCTGGGAATTGTAGCTGCTAAGGGTGCTATGAATTGTAGTCCTGGGAGAGGTAAAACTACAGCTCCCAGAATTCTCTGGGAGAAGCCATATGCTTTAAGTGTATGGTGTGAATTCAGCCTCAGTGTCTTCTGCACAGGGCTCCATTTGACAGATCTTGTGAAACACAAAATAGAGCCCCAAAATCCAAAATGTGCCCTCCCTTGCTGTAAAGAATCACAGGCCCTAGAGTGAGAAACACGCTCATACCTTAACATGAAAGTCACTGTCAAGCAAAATATTATGCGTCTTCAAATCATGATGCAAGAGAGGAGGACTCATGTTGTGAAGGTAATTTACTCCCAAGGCAATTTCATAAAGAATGCGAAACCTCAATGACCAAGCAATGTCAGGATATACATTTTTCTATTTGAGAGAGAGAGAGAATGATGAAACACAAATTTAGGAGTAAGGCCACACAGTTAAAATGATTCCATATCACAAAACTAAAGTGACACTGAAAGGGGAAATAACTCATAACTTAAAAGTGATAAAAGCAACAAAAGAACCAGAAAAATGTTATGCAGTGTGGTGGCCGTTTCTTCACTATGCAAATGAACTGGTCGTAAGGAAAAACTCTCCGAAGCATCTTTGCCGATATGGCTATCCTGAACAGTACGTCTTGAGCTATATTCTATCTGTGATGGTTGTCCTGGGACATTAAATACTGGATAATATGTATGGACTAAGAAACATCATTCATGTCAATATGCAACCCTAATACCTGGTATGGGAGGATGCTATGTCATGTATCTGTTATTATGCATTTTAATAAACCTCAATAAAAATTATTTAAAAACTTACTTCAAACTACAAAATGCTCCTTTAAACCACAGATTCAATAGCCCTTTGGAGCAGGGCTGGGGAATCTGTTACCCTTCACATTTAGCTTGGCTCCAGCTCACCCCTGACCAGTGGCCAGGCTGACTGGGACTGATAAGAGTTGGTTTCCTGAAACACCTGGAGGGTGATAGGTTAGCCCACATTTTCAAGGGGGAAGTGGGAGCTCCTGCCCACAACAAGTTTCATCTGAGAGCAGGCCCTCCTTTCAGACTAACGCAATATGTGTTTGACCAGCAGAAAGGGTCTTACGCCCTACTCAGGTGTTCAGAGAGTTGGGTTCAGCTGAAGAGCATCTTCTCTTTAATTCCCCTACTCCCTTAGGAAAAAAAAAAAAAAAGCAAGCCGTGGGCTCAATATACTTACACTGTGTAAAAGTTGGTTCAGTGACCCACTTGGCATATATTCCGTCACAATGCCCAGAAATTCAGGTTCGTTGCAAATCCCCAGAATTGGCAGAATGTAACTGAACCTCGCCTGGTGTAAAATTTCAGCTTCTTTCAGGAGATTGTCTCTCTCGCTGCAGGGACAGGAAGAGAAGGACAAACCAGTTTTACCGCATTTGAAGCTTGAAATATGCAGCTGTAGGTTAAAGCTCCAGAAGGAGTTCATTCAAGCAGTGTGCTGAAAACCACACACTGTGAGAGGGAAGTAACGGCTGGGGGAAAACAGTAAATTAATACTAATAAAAATGCATTAACGGCCTTTCTCTACGAAATCACATTCAAGGTGGTCTGCAATCAATGAAGTTGAACAAATATCAAGGGCAGCTCCAGCAACCCAGTGATTGAGTATGTGTCCTAATCTGCTTGCACAAAACTCACACGGGTTAGATTATATACAGACTTAATGGTGCACCAGTGGCGTGTGATGAAATTTTTCATAGGGCTTTGAAAAGGAGGAACTAGGCCTCTGACAAAATGCTCAAGCATTCTGGCAGATCATAGAATCATAGAGTTGGAAGAGACCACAAGGGCCATTGAGTCCAACCCCCTGCCAAGCAGGAAACACCATCAGAGCACTCCTGACATATGGTTGTCAAGCCTCTGCTTAAAGACCTCCAAAGAAGGAGACTCCACCACACTCCTTGGCAGCAAATTCCACTGTCGAACAGCTCTTACTGTCAGGAAGTTCTTCCTAATGTTTAGGTGGAATCTTCTTTCTTGTAGTTTGGATCCATTGCTCCGTGTCCGCTTCTCTGGAGCAGCAGAAAACAACCTTTCTCCCTCCTCTATGGCTTAGTGCTACATCCAAACCACCTTTCTAGTTGCAGAGACTAGAAGTGGGTTGCACAGAAGTGGGTAGGACTTGTCTTGCTACTGGACTGGCATTTTAGGGATTTGAAATATAGCAAATGAAAGCAATTGATCTTGTTAAATCACTTTTGAGACTTTTTCTTTTGTATAAAGTGTCTGACAAACAGAAGAAGAAGAAGAGGGAAAGGATCGCCCACAAATACAGCGAGATCTAGTCTTCTTCTTTACCTTTTGGCATCCTTGAGAGGTTTGCATTGAGCAGAGTTAAGGGTTAAAGGGAAAAGGGAAAAGAAAACAGAAAACGCAGCACTGAGTAATTCTTTCCAGCACTGCCCAGTCCTGCAAGAATGAGGTAGTGAAAATCCCCTAAGCCACCCATTAACCAAAAGCCACACTGCAGATTCACTTGACTAAAAGCACACTTTTCAATTGCACCTCCCCGGCTAAAACTACAAATTTATATTTAGCTAAATTAACAAAGCTAGCTAAATTTCAGATTTCCATGCACCTTCCTTCCTTCACAGAATTTAAGGCAGAGTAAGTGTGGTGACCCTCAGGAGGACAGTCTCCTATCCAGCCACTGACCAGCCCCAGACCTCGACCTCATGTGCCTTCAAGAAGCACTATTTTAAAGAAAAGCCAGGCAGAACATTTTCATGAACAAGTTGTGGTACATTCCCCACCACTAGTGAATATTTGCTGTTCGAGTTCCAGCCAGTCAGCCAAGCTCCCCTTCAGAATACTATAAGGGCCTCAAGCAGGAAATTCCTCTCTTCCACTCCCCACTCCCCAATTTCTGTTTTACTTTCCAATTCAACACTCATTATTTCACAGCTTCTGGAGCCCACTAAACATGTTTTTTGGGGTGGGACGTTGTTCTCTTTTGATTTAAATAGTGGGTTTTCCACACCTGAGGATACACCTGGGCATTCAGATGCCTCCCTCTTATTTATCAGTTGCCCCCTTGGGCTCCAATCCTATTGCCACAGGGGTACTGAACTGGCTATTCTTAGAGAGAAATAATCACTTCCTCTTCTGATTTAGGTTGGTCTGAAAGAAAATAATTATGCTCAGTGCTTCTCATAAGTCAGTGTTTCTCGAGCTTGGGTCCCCAGCTGTCGTTGGACTCATTTTTGAGAAACAATGTCATTAAGTGCATGAAATTATTTCTAGGAATTACCTAATTCTTACAACAATGCTGCAATGCAGGCTATGATTGTCATCATACCACACATAGTACATTCAGTAGAAATAAATGACTTATTCAAAGCTGCCCATTGTGTTTGTGGGCAAGCTTAGCTTTCAAGTGAGCCCTTAGCAACATCACCCATGTTGGAATGGCTTCGCTACATGCTGCATTAATTGCATTGTTTGCAATTAATAGTTTTTTTTTTTAATTTCCAGCGGGACTGCAGTGTGGGGGGGGGCGTGTAGTTTAACCATTTCCTCACCATTTATAATCTCTCTATAATTGCTAACTGTGTGGGGTGATGGGAAGAGGAGGCAATTTCTATTGCAGTAATTCCTGGAGGGGAAAGGGTTAAACTTCACACATTGTGCTCTTGATAGAAACTGCTCCTAAGATGAAAAAATAAAAAATAAAACTTCTGATGTGGTTGCAAGGCACACAATTACTATGATATGTAATTAGACCCATTAGTAATTACAATGTACTTTCTGCTTACTAGGATGCTGCACGGAGACGTGTAATTGACTTGCACATCCACTGTTCACATTTCAACACCATGTCTGAAGAAGGATTGGTGCTTCTCCCTTGAAGGACAGTCAATTAGCTGCACCCATATCAAGTGGAACTGAAAGACTACTCACACATCACACTGAAATGGCAGTGTGCCTTTATGGCAAAAGAGCCAGTGTGGTGTAATGATTAAGAGCGGTAGACTCATAATCTGGTGAACTGGGTTCACTTCCCCGCTCCTCCACATGCAGCTGCTGGGTGACTTTGGGCTAGTCACACTTCTCTGAGGTCTCTCAGCCCCACTCACCTCACAGAGTGTTTGTTGTGGGGGAGGAAGGGAAAGGAGATTGTGAGCTGCTTTGAGACTCCTTAGGGTAGTGATAAAGTGGGATATCAAATCCAAACTCTCTCTCTCACTCACTGAAAAGGAAATGTCCCAAGGTCCCCTCCAACACGCTACAGAAGGTCCCCATACCTTATAGAGCAAATTTATGGGATGTGTAGGGAAAAGAGAGGACACGAAAGCGGCACTGTGCAGCTAAAACCCCTTGCACTTGCAGACTTGTTCAGTAGGATACTGCCAGGGGTGGACTTTGGTACAATGAGCAAGCCCAAATGGATTTTCTCAGTTGTTAACCTTCTCAATTTTGCGCCCCCCTCAGTTCAGCGCCCTATGCACTGCCCTAAATCCAGTGCTGGATACTGCCCTTAGTTTTTCAGGAATTTCTTCAGACTTGACCTAACTTTCACAGTTGCCACTTTCACTGTGTTGTTAGCTTTTATATTGTTTTTTCAAAGCATTCATTACTTGAGAAGCTCAACTTACACTGCCTACAGCACCCTCCCCTGCAGCTATGGTAACAGTGATCAATAAATGCTGAAAATTCAGAAACCAGACGAACCTAATATTTGGAATTGTGCTATACCATTCTTCCTTCATTGAGCTACCTTAAAGCACAAACAGCCACTCCTTCTCCATCACACACACCTGCAAATATTCCCTGCTTTCCTTCCACTGCTTGGCAACCACCAGCAAGTACATCTTTGTAGCATTTGGCTCCATTCCCATTCAAAGAAAAAGAATATAACATGCTTTATGGCAAAAGGCCACAATAGAGTTGTCAGGATAAACAATCAGCCTATCATCCTCTGGGTAAATTATTTACTCAGAGTGAATTTAGATGGAAAAGATTTGATTTAGATCAAGTTTCTATGGTGTCTGAGAGAAGGACAGGGCAACCTCTTCTCATTATTGCATAAGAAGAATTCCTTCCTCCTTGCAGTTAAGGAAGGTGCAGGAGTTCCACCTTCCTCAGCATCTGGTCATACAAGCCAGAAGTGAATTTACAAATGGAGTCAAATTAGACACTTCCCCAAAGTAGGGTTTTAATTTCACCATGTGTTTTGCAGAAGTTCTAAAGGCCCTGGTCTGCGGTTTCTAGGGAGTATGCACAACACAGTATATGATAACAATTTAAGAAATACTCCATCTAGATGGGGACCGGATGTCTTGCAATAGGGAGGGTATAATTTTTTGCACCCTGATATTAATAGAGCTACAACACTGAACTGATTACCAAAGAAAATGTACTAAAAATATGCCCAGGATTATTCAGTATATACCTCTCCAGAAATATTACCCCTACACACAAATTCAAAAACTATGTTTATCATCTCATAGCTCAATCAAAATGTCTTTAATCAGACTGTGGTTTGCTTAGATCTAAAAAGGCAAGCGCCTGATAATTCAGAGTATTCATTTCATCCTCATATGACTCCAGCTACCCATAATCTAGATTAATTTTAAAAGAATATTAAATACTCTGCACCTCAAAAGCATAAATACAGTAGGTACATATTTGATTTATTGTCACATACTGTATTTATTTTTTTATTACATTGATATCCCATCTTTCCTCCAAGGAGCTCAACGTGGCATATGTTGTTTTCCCCCATCCCCATTTTATCTTCACTACAACCCTATAAAGTAGGTTAGGTCAAGAGACAGTGAATGACCAAAGGTCACCACAGCGAGATTTATGGCTCAGTGGGGATCTTGAACCCTGGTCTCCAAAGATCTAGGCTAAGGTCACATTTGCATGATGCATTCAACACACATGGCTTCCCCCATAGAATCCTGGGTAGTTTCATTTACCTCTCAAACAGCTACCATTATCTGCATCCTTAAACTACAGTTCTCAGAATTCTATGGGGAAGCCATGTGGCTTAAATGTATGGTGGAGATATGATCAAACACTCTAATCACTACATCACAGTGAAATGTGTGTGACTGACTAGGCACATTAAGCTGAACTGACTCATCAGAGGTGAGTCAGGTAGGAACCATTTAATTAGATGAGTGTTGTTCTGCGGTTTCTCACAGTCATCAAGGAGGGTCAATTAATATACAGCGTACTTTTGTACATACCTTCTCCACAAAAAGCTACAAGATAGCTTCTATTAAATTACCATCCCATCCAGGATCAGCTATTTAGATTCCCCCTAGTTTATTAGTAGTCATTAAATGTATGAGTTGCCCCATGCCAAAGTCTCCAGGTGACTTACAATAAAATTTATTTAAAACGTCCACTATAAGCAGTGCAGAGAAGGCAATAACTTTAGCAAAGCAACCATAGCAAAAGAACCAGATAAACAATAATATTCCCACCTCAAGCCCAAACAGACTTAACAACTACAGCGGTACCTCGGTTTACGAACTTAATCCATTCCGGAAATCCGCTCTTAAACTGAAACCATTCTTAAACCAAGGCACGCTTTCCCTAATGAGGCCTCCCACTTCTGGTGCCCTTCTACCATTCAGATTCCATTCCTAGACTGCGGTAAAGTTCGCAAACCGGGACACTACTTCCAGTTTTGTGGAGTTCATAAACCGAATCATTCGTAAACAGGACTGTTCGTAAACTGAGATACCACTGTACTTGCTTCACGTTTTTTTCAAAAACGCCTTATAGGTAATCCAAACAATGTTAATAGTCTACAAAAAATAAAGAATTACTAGATTCCTGGGGGCTGGCAGAGGAGGAATTGCAATTGCTGCATTTCTATGCTGGGTATTCAGAAGGGATGGGAAAAACCCCATCTCTTCTTTGCTAGCCCACTCACTTGAGGGCATGCAATTCTCTGCCACCTGTGGATCCTAGGCTAGTGCTTCAAGCTCCTGGCAGTGGCCATGCAGTCAGGAATCATGTCCACAACCCTTGTGCTTGTATTGGCCAGGGCTGCTGGTGGTGTGCATGTGGAGAAGCCGAGGGTGAGGAATCGAGTCTTTGAGGAACCAGCAGGCTGGCATATCAGAGAGGATCAGGTCAGTGCTGTTGCTGTCACATGGGTCAACAGGGGAATCCCAGAGTTGCTTAACCACCCAGTTCCACACAATAGGGAATAAGCTGGTTTTGAGCGCCTTGGCAATGGCAGTGCTAGTCATAAAGCCTTGGATGAATTTTGTTCAATCTGACTGCAGTTAAACAACATCTAGCTGGGATCGCCTAGGACATTTTCTCTGAGATTCATTTGCAAAGGTGAAGCAGGGAACATTCCTCCAGAACCATGCCTCTCTTATCTGGTGAAATGGGGGGTGGAAAGGGGCATGAGATGTAGGAAGCCGCCTACTGTATAAAGGTAAAATTCACATATTACCCTGCCCACTCTTTGCTGCTGGTCCCTCCCACCATTTACATGTGGCCCTTCCAGGATGGTGCTGTGGGTTAAACCACAGAGCCTAGGATTTGCCGATCAGAAGGTTGGCGGTTCGAATCCCCGTGACGGGGTGAGCTCCCGTTGCTCGGTCCCTGCTCCTGCCAACCTAGAAGTTTGAAAGCACGTCAAAGTGCAAGTAGATAAATATGTACCGCTCCGGCGGGAAGGTAAACAGCGTTTCCGTGTACTGCTCTGGTTTGCCAGAAGCGGCTTAGTCATGCTGGCCACATGACCCGGAAGCTGTACGCCGGCTCCCTCGACCAATAAAGCGAGATGAGCGCCGCAACCCCAGAGTCGGTCACGACTGGACCTAATGGTCAGGGGTACCTTTACCTTTACCTTCGAGGGTGGCCCAAAAGGGAATATGACCCTTAGTCTCAAAAACGTTTACCACCCCTGGCCTAGACTAATCAGTCCCTTGAGGGAAGCTTTTGTACCAAGCTGTAAAAGCTACCAAGCTACCAAGCTGTAAAAGCAGCTATCATCAGAACAGATTCAAAGGTAAAGAGTTCAAAATGCATGAGTTCTAAAGTGCTAAATGCAAGATTTGTGTTCTGAACTGAGGAAGCAAGACAACTCCCTGGTCAAATTAAGAAGATAAAGCTTAGAAGTTCCAAAATGCCCAAAGCAATGCTAATACAGCTTCAATTCAAACCTGCTTACCTGTGAGTAGGCACCAGTGGACTCAATGGGACTTACTTCTAAGCAGACATGGATAAGAAGGTTGAGTACTCAGAATAGAGTACCTACCTAAGTATGCATTGTAAAGGTAAAGGTACCCCTGCCCGTACGGGCCAGTCTTGACAGACTCTAGGGTTGTGCGCCCATCTCACTCAAGAGGCCGGGGGCCAGCGCTGTCCGAAGACACTTCCGGGTCACGTGGCCAGCGTGACATCGCTGCTCTGGCAAGCCAGAGCCACACACGGAAACGCCGTTTACCGTCCCGCTTGTAAGCGGTCCCTATTTATCTACTTGCACCCGAGAGTGCTTTCGAACTGCTAGGTTGGCAGGCGCTGGGACCGAACAGCGGGAGCGCACCCCGCCACGGGGATTTGAACCGCCGACCTTTCGATCGGCAAGCCCTAGGCGCTGAGGCTTTTACCCACAGCGCCACCCGCGTCCCTAAGTATGCATTGTAGGCCTGCCTTAAGTAGGTTTGCTCAGAAATAGGCCCATTGAGTTCAATGGGATCCATCTTCAGAAGTGTTTGAAACTCCCATTGTTCTAAGCGCATTTTGCGACAGGGGATTTCATTAGCGCAAACAGTAACTGAGTTCTGGGCACAGAATTGCACCTAAGATTTCAGATTAAAACTGCAGAGTGGAAGGAAAGGAGGACCCTTTTCTGCCTCCCCACTCTCTGAAGACTGGAGAAGAGACCCTCTTGAGAATATCAGGGGGTGGGTGGATGGGCAGGTCAAAGACTAGACCAGGGATGTCCAACAGGTAGATTGTGATCTACTAGTAGATTGCGGGGTGTCCGTGGGATCACTGGATCCTCCCCCCACCCCCAAAAAAGCTCAACAACTTAACAACTTTGGCTCCCTTAACAAAGCTCAACAACTTAGGTAGATTACTGCCAGCTTTTTTACAGTGAGAGTAGATCTCAGTCTCTTGAAAGTTGGACATGCCTGGACTAGACCATGTGAAAAATGAACATGACATTTTAGCTTCAGTTCATTCATTTTCAGCTTTGTATTCTTGTTATAAAAAAGTGTGCCTAGACATTCCATTGTTGCTCCCATAACTTAGGTTTAAGGTGCCATTTAGCTCCTAGCTTTCATATCTCAATTTCTAACACTGATTTTCAGGTAAGTGTGTTTAGGGTTAGAGTCCAATCCTCTATGTATTCCCAGAATGAAGTATTACTGGCTCCAATAGGACACCTCTTCAAGTTGCAAACATATAGGTGTAGACTTGGGTGAAGAACAAGGATGTCTGAGTAAACACAGAGAGAACTGTTTTGGGTGTTGCACAATGTAGACTTCTAATCTCTTCTAAATAAAGAGCTCTTGGGGGAAGGGGCAGAGAGGAACCACTACAATCTCTGAACTCAGGGTTTAAAATCCAATCTAAAATAAAAAACAAGAAGACTAACCACAGGAAGCTTCCTTTATACTGTCAGGCACATAGGTCCATTCAGCTCAATATTGTCCAGATTGACTGGCCGGTTCCCCCCCTCAGTGTTTCAGGCAAGGGTCTTTCCCAGCCTTGCCTAGTGATTAAACCTGGGACCTTCTGCATGCTATGGCCCTTCCAAAAAGAGGAAACCCTGCAGATTTTTCATCCTGGGCAGAAACAATACTGTATTGACAAGGCTTGCAGCAGGAAGAGGGGGTGTGGTTCTTTAAACCAAAGGAGTGAGGCAAGGGCTAAGGGCAAAACAGTTGACAATACACTGGTCCCAGCAGAGAATGCCAATTCTGAGTAATGGCTTACACTCAGTATTGACTTGGACTGGAGAACCTTGGGGCCAAATCCCAGTGTAGGCATTATTTCAAACCATTCTCCTGAGAATAAAAGGGAGAGGGGAGGACCATGTTTTCCACCCTTTGTAGAAAGGAGGAGATGTTAGGAAAACATGAACCTGCCTTATCCAAAGGCAGACCAAAATCCCTTCTAGGTCAGTATAGCCCACACTGACGGGAAGTGGCTCTCTTGTAGGAAATACCGGGGATTGAACCAGGGACCTTTTACATCGGATAAAAAAAATATTAAAGTTTCTCGATTTCACAGCTGCAGATGGGGTTGAGGCAACCAAACCACCCCACCCACCCGCAACCGTTACCTCTCTAGCAGGGGTCCCTGCAGGCACTTGACAGCCACTGGGATCCGCCAGTCTGCGTGGCGCGCAGAGGACACCGTGCCATACGCGCCGCGGCTGATGAAGCGCAAGTCCGGGAGCTTGTTGGAGGAGATCGTGGGGAGCGTGTAGCTGATGTCGAAGGACGCGCAGCTGCCGTCGCTCCTGCCGCCGCCGTTCGTCCTCATGCCGGCGTCAGCAGCCATCAAGTCAGGCCTGTGCCAAGTGCGCGCTCGCCAATCCCCGGGGCCGCCCAGGAGCCGCGGAGCCTCTTCAACAACAGTAGCCAAAGGGGGCCAAACGCGCGCCGCGTCTCCAAGAGAGCAGAAGGTCCTCTCTGGAACCCAGAGCCTCTAACATCCACCGAGATTTCCACAAGTTCTTCTGCGCCGGGCTGCACAATTTCTCCGCCTCACATTCTGCTGTCCAAGCGGCCCTGACTCGCACGTTTCTCTCTAGAGAGAGCACCGGTCTCTCCACGTACCCGCGGCGAGCCTGCCAAATTCTACAGCTCGCACCCGTCCCTGCGCTTTAACGCCCAATTATCACCCTTGCCAAATTCTCTCGCCATCGCACCCAAACTCCGCTCAGCTTTGCTCTTTGCTCCACATTCACAACCATCAGCCTGGCCTCTTCAAACCCCACCTCCCGATGCAAACAAAGTTTCCGCTGGACGCGTCTCTCCTGCGCTTCCCTTCCCCTCGAACAAAAGTTTAGGCAGTCGTAAAAAGTTCCAGATCCCTTCCTTTCCCGATCTTTCGTCTCAAAGGGCTTAAGATCCAAAACAACGTTGCAACTTTTTGGGATGTTGTGTGTGTATATAAACCTTTTTTTTTCAGATCTCCAGATGCACTGACGATAATCCCTTGGCACAAGGAAGCCATATCAGATGCGTAGCTGCTTCTCCCATCTTGGGAATCCTCCAATCTGCCTATGAGGGCGGAGGAATTCAAGACGATGAGCGGGGCAAAAATAAAACACGAGTGGGACCACGGTCCGTTCTCCGGCTGCACCAACCACACGTCAATGGCAACTGGAGAGCCCCGCCTCGACGCGCGCAACAACAACCTCCTCGCCCAGCCTTTCCAGAAGAGAGCAAGGGAGGAGGCGAAGGCTCCGGGCCAGAAGACTCCGCCCACCCAAACTGGGAAAACAACAGCCTCGCCATCCGGAAAGTCTGGCTCGGCCTGTGATGTGAGTTCAGCGTTGCGTGCGGCTACGCGGGGAGAAGGTGAACATCCCACTCGCCTACCTTGGCGCTGTTTGAAACCGAGAGCCGGGCGCCCCCACGGCGCAGCTCCAGGACGCACTGCTGCTCCCCCTTACCTCGTTCAAAATAACTCCTATTTTTCTCCGTTGTCGAGCACCGATTCTGGGGAGAACTCACGAGCGCGCTTCCAAAGGGAATCCACTCACTTTTTGGCCACTCCTTGCAGGCTGCGATCCCATCCCACGCGCGCTTTCAAAGAGTAAGCGTAACACAGTCGGTGTGGCTGAAGTAGCTTAGTTGGGAGATCGTTCAACTGGAAGATTCAAAGGTCCCTGGTTCCATACCGGGTTTCGGCAACAATAACTTTCATTTCGGGGTTGGGCTAGACGACTCTCGGGTATAATTTCCAGCTCTAGAGTTCTATTATTCCTCCGAGTCGCTCCACCTGCAAGTTAGTTCCCTGAGGATGGTAAGAGTTTCCACAGAGCAATCCTACGCGTGTTTACTCGGAAGTAAGAGTTACGTTTGAGGCCAATGGGGCGTGTCCCCAACCAGGTACTTATGTTTTAGGACTGCGGCAGTCAAGTGTATTCCATGCTTACTGTGCAGTAAGCACCATGCAACACTTTTTCTAAGTAAACATGGGCCCCCGGCAATCTTAGGAGCGTCTATTCAGAAGTACCGTAAGCCCCACTGAAGTCAATAGGACTTTTGGCAAGGTAAATCTGCATAGGATTGCTTTCTAAATTACGGGAAAGTGTCTGTCCGTCCCCGCCTTTTTGGGGGGGACCAGCGTTTGTTTTTAAATCTTGTTCTTTTCCGTATTTTTGATAAAGCAGACACTTCATTCCGGCTGAGACCGCTCAATATTTTTATCCCGAATTAGAAACAATCAGCGGAGCACCTTGGAAACAGATGAATGAAGTTCTTGTTCCCTTTCTGGGCCTGGTTTTGATCACATGCACATACCAAGCTTGGGAGGAGGAGGAGGGCAGCATCAGGTTCCGGAAAAAAAACACTTGGTTCAGACATAGCATTCGGTGGGAAGTAGCAATGTGCTTTGTCTTCTAAAGAAGGTGGAGAGAGTAGACTTTAAAATAAAAATAAAATTAACCTGCCTCTAGCCAATAAGCAAGTATTTTTTAAAGTTTCCAATAAGTAATACTTGTTGTTTAGCCGTGTCCGACTCTTCGTGACCCCATGGACCAGAGCACGCCAGGCACTCTTGTCTTCCACTGCCTCCCACAGTTTGGTCAAACTCATGCTGGTAGCTTCGAGAACACTGTCCAACTATCTCGTCCTCTGTCATCCCCTTCTGCTTGTGCCCTCCATCTTTCCCAACATCAGGGTCTTTTCCAGGGAGCCTTCTCTTCTCATGAGGTGGCCAAAGTCTTGGAGCCTCAGCTTCAGGATCTGTCCTTCCAGTGAGCACTCAGGGCTGATTTCCTTAAGAATGGAGAGGTTTGATCTTCTTGCTGTCCATGGGACTCTCTGCATCAATAGGAGTATAGCATCTAGATCAAGGGAAGTTATAGTGCCACTGTATTCTGCTCTGGTCAGACCTCACCTGGAGTACTGTGTCCAGTTCTGGGCACCACAGTTCAAGAAGGACAATGACAAACTGGAACGTGTCCAGAGGAGGGCAACCAAAATGGTCAAAGGCCTGGAAACAATGCCTTATGAGGAACGGCTAAGGGAGCTGGGCGTGTTTAGCCTGGAGAAGAGGAGGTTAAGGGGGGATATGATAGCCATGTTCAAATATATAAAAGGATGTCACATAGAGGAGGGAGAAAGGTTGTTTTCTGCTGCTCCAGAGAAGCGGACACGGAGCAATGGATCCAAACTACAAGAAAGAAGATTCCACCTAAACATTAGGAAGAACTTCCTGACAGTAAGAGCTGTTCGACAGTGGAATTTGCTGCCAAGGAGTGTGGTGGAGTCTCCTTCTTTGGAGGTCTTTAAGCAGAGGCTTGACAACCATATGTCAGGAGTGCTCTGATGGTGTTTCCTGCTTGGCAGGGGGTTGGACTCGATGGCCCTTGTGGTCTCTTCCAACTCTATGATTCTATGATTCTATGAGTCTCCTCCAGCACCATAATTCAAAAGCATCAATTCTTTGGCAATCAGCCTTCTTTATGGTCCAGCTCTCACTCCCATACATCACTACTGGGAAAACCATAGCTTTAAGTATACGGACCTTTGTTGGCAAGGTGATGTCTCTACTAAGTAATACTAGTAAGACTTAATTATGTCCTGTCATGTCTGAGGCCACATTCCAAAACTATAATGGGAAAAAATTGGCACCCATCTGGCTTTTTGCAGTAGCGATGTTTATCTGGGCAAACATCCTCTGTTAGGTTGACTTCCTGCTTCACCACAGTTAATCTGCTTTTAATTTTTTAATATCTGTGTGAGTGCTAATCTATTCACCAGTCTTAATCCTCTCTCTTTATGACTTTTGATGTAACTGCATATTGATCACAGTGAAACTTATTTCTGAGTAAAATGCTATAAGCAGTGCTATTTTTCTAGAAAAAGAGATGCTGAAACTCACCTGGTTCTCTTATAATGGTGATGGAACCCACCTGAGAGGTGCTGGCTTGGGAGAACACATCTTTGTTTGAGACTCTGCCCTGCCATGTAGGCCCAAAACTTTCCTGATTGCAGCACATGTGGAAAGCATTGAGGTGTTTTACTGGCTTTTGTAAGTTGCCCACGACTCACTTCCTTAAAGCAGCATGCTCAGCACGCAAGCCTGGAACCATGCTGATTGTAATCAGTGCTGCCTGTGAGCAATGCAATGCAATACACAATTATAAAAACAATAAAGCTGTCACAATAAAAAAACAAGTGTTTATGCTTTGTGTGAAGCATCCCATAAACGTGTGTGTGTATAAGAGAGAGAGAGAGACAACACTATGCATTTCTATGTTCAGCTATAAAATGGGGCAGAGATTGACTTTTCTAAAAGCTTCAGCATCGCCTTGCTATGGACAGATGCTTTTAAGCCTGGTATCTTGCTTACGTATTTATTAAATTTGTATTGTCAACCTTTTCAGACCCAGGACCCTCTTTCTGCATTTCTTAACCTTTTACCATCTATTTGCATGGTGGTTGTGCTGCTCTTACAGTCCCCCTTGGATCAGGCCATGCTCCCCACTTGTGGGTCCCAACCCACCAGCTGAAGACCACTGCTCTAAGCCATTTCCCCCAGCTCAGCACTAACACTGGAGCTGAGCGAGGCTGGAGGGGAACGGCTTGATGCAACTACATGTGACAAGGTGAGGGGCATCGGAGGTTTCACTTCCTCTTCTCCCGCGTGATCATTTTCATAAGAAATGTTCACTCCCTGCTTTATAGTGAAACAAGCAGATATAGGGCTTTTGCTCCATTGCAGAGCCTCTGCTCTTGCATGCAGAAGGCCCCAGATTCAATTCCTGGCAACACCAGGTAGGGTCGGGAGAGAACTGTGCTTGAAAGGGTTGGGGGAGCATGTCTTTAAGAAACAGGGTTTATTTTACACCTGGGTGTAGATGGGGGGAGTGCAGGCTTTGCATCTCAAGAGGGGCTTGTCCGCCACAGCAGTGCAGCATCACATTCCAAGGCATCTCTATGCCTCTGTCTCGGCCTGCCTTCAGCCAGCTCACTAAGATGGTTCTGCCCTTCAGCCCTTGCAGGGAGTTTTGCCAGCTTCCTTTCCTGTTCCCAGAAGCAGCCCAAGCAACTCCTCCCCTTCTGTCTCCTATTCCAAGCCTAGTTTTAAAAAGGCACATTTTTCCTGTGTGACATCACACCTCCCCCTCTCCTATCCTTGGCAAGCCCTGTTTTACAGACCCAAGGTTCCTTTTTTTTAATGTGTAGATGTCTGGCCATTGTTTTATAATGCCTTGCATTCAACCAGCCCTGTCAGGCTAGTTTGCATAGGCTGAACCCAGGAATTTCTGTGGCAATCAGAAGCATAATAACTTCTCCATTTAGTTAAAACAAGTGGGACCTGCAACAAAGTGTTGAAGTATGTTCAGGGTGTCAGCCACCCATCAATGCCTTCTTCCCAAATGGTCCGTTTCATTTTGCTTCTCCCCTGGTTTTCTGTCTCCACTGCCCGCCCCCCATTCAAAAAGTGATTTATGACAACAGAGTACACTTGGTCTTCATTTCTTCAGCTGTTCGGGATTTCCCTACCATCAGTAGGGTTTCCCCTCCTTTCTAAAAACAGTTCTATACTTCTGCAAAGCTTGGATCCACAGTAGAATAGTTGAATTTGCTATTAGTATACTGTATATGATATTTTTTAAAAATGCAATTTTACAGCATGGTCCAGTATCTACTGAAAAAATCCTATTCAGGGGTTTTTCTCCCAGATAAGGGGGTTAGGACTGCAAGCTTACCTAATTTCTGTCATTTATATCTCTGGGTACTTTGAAGTAACAGACACACTGCTGAAAATGGAAGGGGGGGGGAATAGGAAAAAGTGGAAATTCCCAGCAAGCTAGTATAGTTTGCACAGGGCAACCTTTGAGCAATTCCTAAAGTTTACTTGGGAAAGTCCCCACTGTGGTTATTTTGTGGCTTGGCATCTTAAGTAATTTGGAAGGCAGCCTGGATACTGCTGACCTTGGGTATGAGCTGTTGGCATAAACAGCTGTCTAAAAAAAAAAATATTATGCAATTTTTGTCGGTATGTCCACACATTGAAAAGAACTGGAAAGTGAAAGCAAAGTCCTCTGCCACCCACTCCTCATTTCATTCTTATGACATTTCAATGTTCCATTGATTTGTCGAATGGGACTTACCATCTTCCTCCTGACAGTGTGAGGTTGGACCTTAGTTTCTCATCTGTGACCCTCATCTCCCAGCCGTATATGGTGATGGGGAGCTAAAATGTGTCCGGTGGGTAGGAAACAGGAGTTCACAATGATGATGCTCCAGTTTCAGTGGTAGTGGGCAGGGGAAGGTACAGTTGGAATGGAGTGGCGGACCACTATCTTGGATGGAAGCCTAGATGTTTGGTCTCTGTTCTTTGCTTCAGCTGTCTCACTCCTTTAGAAGGTAGCTTACTGCTTGGGTATGCTGATGCCCCAAAGCTCCATTTATCCATAACACTGGACTCAGGAGGCCATGGTAATGGTAAAGGTAAAGGACCCCTGGACGGTTAAGTCCAGTCAAAGGCCACAATGGGGCTGCAGTGCTCATCTCACCTTCAGGCCAAGGGAGCCAGTGTTTGTCCACAGACAGCTTTCCGGGTCATGTGGCCAGCATGACTAAACCGCTTCTGGTGTAATGGAACACTGTGGTGGAAATCAGAATGCACGGAAACACCATTTACCTTCCCACTGGAGCGGTATCTATTTATCTACTTGCACTGGCATGCTTTCGAACTGCTAGGTTGGCAGGAGCTGGGACAGAGCAATGGGAGCTCACTCTGTTGTGGGGATTCGAACCACTGATCTTCTGATTGGCAAGCTCAAGAGGCTCAGTGGTTTAGACCACAACGCCACCCACATCCCTTGGACTGGTGCCTTGTACTGGTGCTTGAATGCAGCAGTGTGGTGGATGAAGAAAAACCAGCTGAGCTTGAGCCCTGGCAAGACAAAGGCACTCTGGGTAAAGAGTTCTCATGTCTGAGAAATTGGTCAATTGCTTACCCTGGATGGGGTTGCATTCCCCATAAAGGACCAGCTTCATAGTCTGGGGGTGCTGCTGGAGACAGCCTTGTCCTTGGAGACCCAGGTGGCCTCAACAGTCAGAAGCACCTTCTACCATCTTTGACTGCTACAGCAGCTATGGCTAATCCTGGACCAGGTGAGCTTGGCCATGCATTGGCTATTTTCAAGATTGGGTTACTGCAATGCACTCTCTGCAAGGCTTGTCTTGCACTTGATCCAGAAGCTTTAGTTAGCACGGAGTGCTGCAGCATGGTTGGTTGCTGACAGAAGTGGTAATCTGGTCAGCATTTAACACATCTTCTCAGAGACTTGCACTGATTGCTGATCTGCTACCAGGCCAAGTTCATGGTGCTACTGTTAGTTATGATACCAGTGTGGTGTAGTAGTTGGAGTCATAGAATCGTAGACCTGGAAGGGACTCCAAGGGTCATCCGGTTCCATCCCCTGCAATGTAGGAATCTCAACTAAAGCATCCAGGGCAGATGACCATCCAACCTCTGCTTAAAAACTTACAAGGAAGGAGCGTCACCAACCCCTTGAGGGAGTCCGTTCCACAGTCAAATAGCTCTTACTGCTAGAAGGTGTTTCCTGAGGTTTAGTCAGAATCTGCTTTCTTGCAACTTGAAGCCATTGGTTCAAGTCCTGCCCTCCAGAGCAGGAGAAAACAAGCTTGCTTCATCTTCACCCTTAAGATATTTGAAGATAGCTATCATATCTCCGCTCAGACTCTTCTTTTCCTGGGTAAATGTACCCAGCTCCTTCAACCATTCCTCATAAGGCTTGGTTTCCAGACCCTTGATCATCTTGGTCACCCTCCTCTGCACACATCCCAGCTTGTACATATCCTGTGGTGCCCAGAACTGGGCACAATACTGGGCACAGTAACTGGGACATGGGTGGTGCTGTAGTCTAAACCACTGAGCCTCTTGGGCTTGCCGATCAGAAGGTTGGTGGTTCAAATCCCCGCAACAGGGTGAGCTCCTGTTGCTCTATCCCAGCTCCTGTCAACCTAGCAGTTCGAAAGCACACCAGTGCAAGTAGATAAATACGTACCGCTGCGGCGGGAAGGTAAAAGGTGTTTCTGTGTGCTTTGGCTTCTGTCATGGTGTTCCATTGTGCCAGAAGCGATTTAGTCATGCTGGCCACATGACCCGGAAAGCTGTCTGTGGACAAACACCGGCTCCCTCAGCCTGAAAGCGAGATGAGCGCTGCACCCCATTGTCTCCTTTGACTGAACTTAACCATCCAGGGGTCCTTTACTGTTACCTTTTTTTTTTTTTTTTTACAATATTCTAGGTGTGGTCTGGCCAAAGTAGAATAGAGTCAGATTAGAATCTGAGAGACCAGGTTTCAAATCCCCATTCACTGATGAAGCTCATTGAGTGACCTTTGACCAGCCACTGTTTCTCAGCTTCACCTCACACTCCAGCAGGCTTGTCTTAGGTTCTGGTGCAGAGCAGCATATCAACAGCAAGCAGCAACTGAAGGGGGCTTCCAGACTTTTGCTGCTGAGGGGTGAGATTCCACACCACATACTGGCAAATTCAGGTTACCCAGTTACAGTTGAGTAGGAGGTCATGTGCAACAAACCCACTTCCCCAAAAGATTGGTGTTTTTGCAATAAGGAGAACAAAGGGGGAAATGTACTGGAAAGTGTAGGAGATAAAACACTTGCTTTGAGACAGTGTCATCCAACGCTTTCCTGAAAACAAAGCGGAATGTGTGTTCCACAGATTGTCTGGAAAAGCCCTGAGTGAGAGGAACAAAGAATACCATGTATAGGAAGAGGAGCAATGGCTCCTTCTTAAAGTGTTGCTGTTTGAGGCTTATATGCTGAATGAAGTTTCCATGGTTAGAGGATTCTGTGACCATGCACATATTTCAAACTGGACAGAAGTCTTGGGAAATCCCCTCGCTCCCCCACCCCTCCAGCTGAGCAGGTTTTCAACGGAAAGGAGGAAACAGTTCTGTAACCGTTGGAACTTTTAAGGAAACACTGCATGAATAATCTGAGATTCTACAAATTTAACAGCTTTGGATGGGGGGGGGGGAGAAGCACCCCTTGCATGATGGAGCCGCTTACAGTTAGCAATAGTTTCAATTATAGGTAAAGGTAAAGGACCCCTGGACAGTTAAGTCCAAAAGCGACCATTGGGTTGTGGCGCTCATCTTGCTTTCAGGGAGCTGGTGCTTGTCCACAGACAGCTTTCTGGGTCATGTGGCCAGCATGACTAAACTGCTTTTGCCACAACAGGACACTGTGACAGAAGCCAGAGTGCACGGAAATGCCGTTTACTTTCGCACTACAGCAGTACCTATTTATCTACTTGCACTGGCGTGCTTTCAAACTGCTAGGTTGGCAGGAGCTGGGACAGATCAACGGGAGCTCATCCTGTTACACGGATTCAAACCGATGTTTGTCCACTGACAGCTTTCTGGGTCATGTAGCCAGCATGACTAAACTCCTTTCCTGCAACAGGACACTGTGACAGAAGCCACAGTGCATGGAAATGCCGTTTACCTTCACACTACAGCAGTACCTATTTATCTACTTGCACTGGTGTGCTTTCGAACTGCTAGGTTGGCAGGAGCTGGGACAGAGCAACAGGAGCTCATCCTGTTACATGGATTCAAACCGCCAACCTTCTGATCAGCAAGTCCAAGAGGCTTGGTGGTTTAGACCACAGCACCACCCGCGTCCCAACCCAAGTTTCAGTTATACACTGTGTAGGCAGAAGTGATTTACACTCTGCAATGCTGCATCTTGTTTGTCCTCCAGTGAAGACATACCCTAGACCAGTGGCTCCCAATTGGTAGTCTGCAGACCCCTGCCCAGGGGATCCATGGCGCCATTCACATAACAAAATCTACCATAGAGATATCAACATTTTCAAAATTAGGGGGTCCATGGCTTGGCTTTTGAAAAACAGGAGTTCCCCTGTACTTAGCTAATTGGGAACCACTGCCCCAGTTGGTATATGCCAACAGCAAGTTGATTCTCTGTGTGATTCTCCAAGTTTGGTCCATGTGTTGCCCAAACAGCTCCATCCACACACAAGGGAGGGTATCTGTATTCCTTGGGGATCCCCAAGGTTAGGCTAACTAAAGTGCCAGATCAAAATGGTCTAGTGGATATATATTGGGTAAGGTGATCTCACAAATAAAATGGTCCCAAGCTGTGACCTAGATGTTCTCTGGCCTGCCCTTAGTGGATATTCACTTGGTGGGTACCTGAGATAGGGCCTTGTCTGTGGTGGCACCACAGCTATCGAATCCCCTTCCCAGTGAGATCTGAGAAGCCTCAGGGCAGAGGTTACAGGAGTTTACAGCCTTTGAGAAAGGGGAAGATGGAGGCCCAGGGTAATAAAGGAAGAATGCATGGTGTTAGACTTCCGTAGCAAAAATGTCATAAACGTGACAAGCAGAACCATTGCCAAACTGGATTTCATAATTTCACAAAAGACTATTTCTAATGCGAGTATTAGATCTTGCTTTTTAGGATGTTTCCTTTTTCCTGGTAAGCTCTTATCTGTGATGCTGACATTACTGCACCTTGGATGAAGAATGTGAGCTAATTGCAAGAGTCATCTGCTTAGTTCTTGAGGGCCACAGTGTGAGCTCTAATCTTGCTTGTTTTCCTGTAGTAGTAGTAGTAATAATAATAATAATAATAATAATAATAATAATAATAATTTATCATTTATACCCCACCCATCTAGCTGGGTTTCCCCAGCCACTCTGTGCGTGTTCCAACAAAATATTAAAATACAATAGTCCTTCAGATATTAAAAGCTTCCCTAAACAGGGCTGCCTTCAGATGTCTTCTAAAAGTCTGGTAGTTGTTTTTTCCTTTGACATCTGGTGGGAGGGCGTTCCACAGGGCGGATGCCACTACAGAGAAGGCCCTCTGCCTGGTTTCCTGTAACTTCTCTTCTCGCAGTGAGGGAATTGCCAGAAGGCCCTCGACACTGGACTTCAGTGTACAGGCAGAACGATGGGGGTGGAGATGCTCCTTCAGGTATACTGGACTGAGGCCATTTAGGGCTTTAAAGGTCAGCACCAACACTTTGAATTGTGCTCGGAAACGTACTGGGAGCCAGTGTAGGTCTTTCAAGACCAGTATGTGGTCTCAGCGGCCGTTCCCAGTCCCCAGTCTAGCTGCTGCATTCTGGATTAGTTGTAGTTTCCGGGTCACCTTCAAAGGTAGCCCCACATAGAGCACTTTGCAGTAGTCCGAGCGAGATAACTAGAGCATGCACCACTCTGGCGAGATAGTCTGTGGGCAGGTAGGGTCTCAGTCTGCATGGTAAACAGATGCCCTGGACACAGAATTGATCTGTGCCTCCATGGACAGCTGCGAGTCCAAAATGACTCCTAGGCTGCACACCTGGTCCTTCAGGGGCACAGTTACCTCCTTTAGGACCAGGGAGTCTTCTACACCTGCTTGCCTCCTGTCCCCCCAAAACAGTACTTCTGTCTTGTCAGGATTCAACCTCAATTTGTTAGCTGCCATCCATCCTCCAACTGCCTCCAGACACTGTTTTACTTCTGATAATACAAATGGACTTCCTTAACTTGTGTCATGTTTTCAAGCAAACCTTCTGGAGTGAAAATGGTGCTGGGGAGGGGGCAAAATGGGTGTCATGAACACATCTGCCCCAAGTAGATAATCACAGCATGAGTCAGTAAGCAGTCTTCTCCCCCTCTCTCTGGCACAGAATGGAATGTTGATAAGGAGTCGGCAGAGAATGGGAGGGTGAGAAGTCAGTTCGTGCAAGAAGCACAGGCAGACTTAGAAAGCAGGCGAAATAGCATTTCCTCATTGGAAGAGGAGGCAATTAATCATCTGAGCCCAAGGAGTTGTCGTATGGGAAAGGTATTAGACAAGAAACAAACCCAGAAATGTAAGGGTCATAGGTTCAGGATATTCTGCAAAACCAGAAAGCATTCTTCAGAAGGGTCAACTGATTCATAAGCCACTGACGTTCGGTTAGACGTCCGAGGCTAATTGCATTGCAATATATCTTCAAGCTAATTACGACTTGCGTGCTGTGTTATCAAGATGACAGCCTGGGCTCCTGACAATGGGCTTCAATTCCCCAATTATCCATACCCTCTGACATTTCTTGGATGAAAATAGGGACGTCCTATTTCATATGCGGGTGGCGCTGTGGGTTAAACCACAGGGCCTAGGACTTGCTGATCAGAAGGTTGGCGGTTCGAATCCCCGTGACGGGGTGAGCTCCTGTTGCTCGGTCCCTGCTCCTGCCAACCTAGCAGCTTGAAAGCACATCAAAGTGCAAGTAGATAAATAGGTACCACTCCGGCGGGAAGGTAAACGGCGTTTCTGTGTGCTGCTCTGGTTCGCCAGAAGGGGCTTAGTCATGCTGGCCACATGACCCGGAAGCTGTACGCCGGCTCCCTCGGCCAATAAAGCGAGATGAGCACCGCAACCCCAGAGTCGGCCACAACTGGACCTAATGGTCAGGGGTCCCTTTACCTTTTATTCCATACTAATAATACCAATAATTTCATTATTTATACTCTGCCCATCTGATTGGGTTGCCCCAGCCACTCTGGGCGGCTTCCAACATATATAAAAACATAATAAAACATTAAACATTTTTTAAAAACTTCCCAATGCAGGGCTGCCTTCAGATGTCTTCTAAAGGTTGTATCGTTCCTTATCTCCTTGGCTTGGGGGTTGCATAACTCCATACCATCCAACATTTCTCTGATGAAAATAGGGATGTCCTGGGGAAAAATGGGACATAACAGGATCAAATCAGAAACTAGGATAGCTTCTATAAATCCAGGACTGTCCCTGGAAAATAGGGACATTTGGAGCATCTGCTATTCTCCTTATCACTTGGTTACAAGGAAATGTTTTATAAAGGAGGGTTCCATGATGTAAGACCAGTGTGAGGAAATTGTACCAGCCGAAGAGTCACATTCTTTTGTGGGGAACTTTCTGAAGGCCACATGCCAGGTGGTGGGTGAGACCAGAGTCAAAAGTGGGTGGAGTAGTGGACATGACTCTCATCTTCATAACAGTAGGCAGCATTTTGGGTGCATGTCAGAGATTTCCACATAAAAACATGAAAACACACACTCTTCATCCTCCACCCAGACAAGAACATGGCATTATCCAAGTCCAGAGACACATTTCAGCCGGGAAAAAGCACTTGAGAAGGGAGCACAGGAAAGCTGGTGTGGGGAGTGGCCTGGGGAGAGTCTTGAGGGCCTGGTAGAGAGGATTGGAGGGCCACGTTCCCCACCCTTGATGCAAAAGGACTTGATGCAAAAGATATTGAGTTCTACAGTGGTTAAATAAGGGTTCAGGTTAAATCGGAAGTGTGTCTTTGTAAGCCAAATAGAAGTGGCTCAGGAGGATTTCCGAATGGAGACAAATGGCATTATTTAGTCAAAGAATCAGGATGTGAACAGCAGGCAGGCAGACGTTCGCTGCAGGGAATCAGTGCTTCTCCCCCACTTAGGCAAACAGCCTCCTGCAGCAGACTTCCAATTTCCTTTCTATCTATATCTGCAAATGATAATAGTGAAGGAGAAAGAGAGAGCCATTTTAAAATCCACTGGTACATTTGTTTGTGTGTGTGTACAGGAAACGTAAAAAACATTCTGTTGTGTGCAATATTCTGCCTTTAACCCAGGAACACAGATGTCAGAAAAGTATATATGAATGAGGAGGCGGTTTGTGTTCTTCGCAATAGATTTTTGTATGTTTTGGTTGCCACCTTGTGGTAAAATGCCAGCATGACTTTCATTTCTTTTGAAAGTGTAAGGGTGGCCATCCAAGTCCACCTAACCAAAGAAATGGGAATCAGGATTTTTTTTGGGGGGGGGAGGGGGAGAATGCTTAAACATGTTGCATGTTTTAGAAGGTTGCATTAGAAATTGCTTAGCCCCGTGGTTAGAGCTTACGGCAAGTTCAGATGAAGTAACTGTTCTGGCAATGAGCAAGGTAAGTGTAAAATGATTTGGGGATTTGGGGGGCGGGGAGAACAAACAAGCTGGCATATATTTATTTTTAAAGTTCCCATAACAAATAGTAATGAGAACTTTGAAGAAACATTATAGTCAAGAAAGAGAACATATTTCAGCCCGAGGACCAAATTCGCTCATGGGGAACTTTCGGAAGCTGCATCCCAGAGGTGGGGCAGATGCACAGGTGGGCAGAATACAGTGGTACCTCAGGTTAAGTACTTAATTCGTTCCGGAGGTCCATTCTTAACCTGAAACTGTTCTTAACCTGAAGCACCACTTTAGGTAATGGGGCCTCCTGCTGCCGCCGTGTCGCTGCCGGACGATTTCTGTTAGCGGAGTCTGTAACCTGAAGCGTATGTAACCTGAAGCGTATGTAACCCAAGGTACTACTGTAATTGATATAACTCTTAACCTCAATTGGTAGAGCATGAGACTCTTAATCTCAGGGCTGTGGGTTTGAGTTCCATGTTGAGTGAAGGATTCCAGCATCGCAGGGGGTTACACTATATTATTCTCATGGTCCCTTCCAACTTTATGATTCCATGATTCTCTGGTACAGTGAGCGATGAGCCCCTTTAGACTGGTGTTTTGTCGCAGATGCATTCTGAAAGATGCTCCTGACACATGTGGTAGATTTATTCTGCTTTATTAGTTATTCTGTGCTTCCCTAGTACCACCACATTATTGCTGTCTGAAGCACTATAGTGCAATTATAGTGGGACAACCCCCCCCCCCAACTCCTTGATCACCTGTGGTATGAAAAGTTACAAGTTTGAGCAGGAAGTTCCAGAATATGTTTGATGTGCTGGTTCTGGGGTACAAAGCCCTATACAGCTATACCTAAAGAATAATCTTTACCTCTATATTCTCAGTTGATCACTGTGTTCTCCAAGAAAGGGCATTCTTCAGATCCACATCTTTTCAGGAGCTCCATCCTGCATGATGTCCGAATCAGGGCTTTAGAGTGTGGCACCTACTTTTTAGTTACCGGTTTCGGGTGTTAATATGTCTGAACCCCCTCCCACCCTCCACTCAAATTCCATGTCAGGGATCATGAGGAAAGAGACTTAAAGCAAGACTGCCAATAAAAAGGTAAAGGTAAAGAACCCCTGGACAGTTAAGTCCAGTCAAAGGCGACTATAGGGTTGCAGCACTCATCTCACTTTTAGGCAGAGGGAGTCAGACAGCTTTCTGGGTCATGTGGCCACATTGACTAAACCGCTTGTGGCGCAATAGGACACCGTGACTGAAGCCAGAGAGCATGGAAACGCCATTAACCTTCCCACCGCAGCGCTACCTATTTATCTACTTGCACTGGTGTGCTTTCGAACTGCTAGGTTGGCAGGAGCTGGGACAGAGCAACAGGAGCTCACTCCGTCACAGGGATTCAAACCACTGACCTTCTGATCAACAAGCCCAAGAGGCTCAGTGGTTTAGACCACAGTGCCACCTGCGTCCCTAAAACTACCAATAATGCTATCATACGGATATCTGGTGCAAGCACACTTGGAATTCTGTGTACCATTCTGTGTGCCTCACCTTGAAAAAGCATCAGAAAAGGGCAACCTGAACTATCAGGGTGATGAAGCAACTTCCCCTCTAAGGTTATAGGTCTTTTGAGCTTAGAGATAAGAAATAGTAAGTCAATGTGTGATAGAGACATAGAAGATTGGGCACTGGTGTGCAGAAAGTGGATAGAAGTTTTTCTTCTCTCATAATACTGGAACCCAGAGCCATCCAGCGAAACTGAATGTCGGGAGATTCTCTACAGACAAAAGGAGGCCCTTCTTTACACGCTGCACAGTTAAACCATGGAATTTGCTCCTACAACTTGATGGTCACCAACTTAGATGGCTGTTAAAGAGGATTAGACAAATTCATGGAGGATAAGGCTACCAGTTGCTACGCCTTCTCATGACAACTATGTTATACTTCCAGGACTATTTGCCTCTGGCTATCAGTTGCTGAGAATCACAAGTGCAAGAGACGACTGTTGCACTCAGGGATCTGGTTGGCTGAATCCTGAACTAGATGGGTCTTTGGTCTGATCCATCATGGCTATCTTTACTTTTTTATGTCCTCGCGACAAAGTGATTCCCCCCTGCTGCATTTTGTGTAGAATGAATGTTATGCTGTTGTCTTTGAAATATAATTTGAAGAGCACTCCTACAGAGGCGCAGATGATGTACGTGTTACTGAGTGCCTGGGCAAACTTTTGAGGATCAAGAGAGAACTGTTGTCGGCACTCCATCTAGCCACATGGTGTCACTGTAGTCACAAATTCTCTGATCCTGTTTTAAACCAGATTTATCTCTCATTTATGATGACACTGTATTAATAGGAACTTGAATGCAACATCTTCATTTAGTCTTATCTCTCTTCGTAGCCGTTTTAAGAATAAATTGGCCCCGTTTAAAGCAATGCTCAACGCATCTTTACTTTTGAAAACGGTTCAAGTGCTTGTCGAACCTCAGACTTCTCTGTTGCTGTTTTTAATTCATTGAACTTCCTTAACTGTTTTTTCAATCAGCAATTATTGTGGCGGCTCTTAAAGTGCTCAGAGTCTTGGAGCTGTTCAGAAGTTTCTTTTTACAGTTAGCGCTGCAAGATTTGTGCTAATCCAACTTAATGCCACTTTGGAATGGTTAGGTGATGCATGTATCAATTTCATATTGGCTTAATGTGAGGATTGAAGATGAAATTAAATGGACATACCTCCAATCATTCAAATGCAACATTGAGATGGATGTTGAGACTCAGGCGGGGGGAGCCTTTTCTAGCCTTTTCTAGGCAATCCTCCAGGGGTAGAAGAACTTCCATCACTGCTTACCATTGGCCATGCTGGTAGGTCTGATGGGAGTTAGAGTGTCAGTGCAAATGGCAGCTGGCTTAGGATTTCACCACTGCCTTTTTGTTGCTCTGGTACAGCCTTCACCAGCCTGACACCCTCCAGATGTTTTTGGACCACCATGAGATGTAGCCAGCACTGTGGTCTAAACCACTGAGCCTCTTGGGATTGTTGATCAGAAGGTCGGCGGTTTGAATCCCCGTGACGAAGTGAGCTCCTGTTGCTCTGTCCCAGCTCCTGCCAACCTAGCAGTTCGAAAGCACACCAGTGCAAGTAGATAAATAGGTACTGCTGTGGCGGGAAGGTAAATGGCGTTTCCACGTGCTCTTGTTTCCATCATGGTGTGCCACAAGCGCCACAAGCGGTTTAGTCATGCTGGCCACATGACCCGGAAAGCTGTCTGCGGAAAAACGGCGGCTCCCTCGGCCTGAAAGCGAGATGAGCGCCACAACCTCATAGTCACCTTTGACTGGACTTAACTGTCCTATATGGAGAGTACCAGGTTGCTGAAGCCTGTTTTAGAATCCCATGCACAAAACTCCACACCTTCTCGGCAGGTGAGCATCAGCTAACTTACAGCCATAATTCTCATGCAACCAACTTTGTGCAAGTCAGATTCCCTGTATGATTTATTACAGCATTACATTTGTGACTGTGAGATAGATATTTTATGTAAGTTTTAAAATTCATTTTAAATTATAAAGCAGGATCACTCTCTGAGCACCAGAATCTCTCTGCTTAGAAGCCATATTTTAGTCAAGATTTGTGGGATTTTTCTTCCCTTCTTTATCCAAGCTCTCAGTAGAACGGGAAAACCTCTGACACATTGCTGCGTTTGCTCTTACTGTTCTAAATTTATAATTGGTGGCACGTTTCCTTTTCTTAATGAAATCAATCACACCAAATAGAGCTGCTATGTTTGAAAGAAAGAAAAAAGCATCTGAGAACAGCATTTCCTAAGCTGATATGTTTTCTGACTGTGGCTATTATTATAATATTAATTACTATTATTAATCACTTTCCATGAGGCATCCTGAAGTGATTAATGCCTGGATGGCCCAGTTGGCTAGAGTGTGGTCCTGGTAACAATCCCCGTATGGGACAGCTGCATATTCCTGCATTGCAGGGGGTTGGACTAGATGATCCACAGGGTCCCTTTCAACTCTGTAATTCTGTGTTAATGATTGTATGATTTACAATATAGTAAAAATATATATAAAACAGACAAGGTGGTTTTCTATACTATTTTCCTTACTTCTTCTTCAACGAATGAATGAATGAATTTATTAATACGGTCGCAGACCAGCTTCAACACACACAATATCACAAATCATAAAAAATATCAGAAATACAAGGAACAATATGACAATGACAAGAATTTAAATATAAAAATTAAAATTAATTGTTAACGTGCCCCCTGTAATTAACATTTAGGGGATTGGGCATCATGGGATACCACTTGCTTCCTGCGATTGATTGCAGACACACAGAATTTAGCTACATTTAATGTAGTCTTGGGCTTCTTGTCCTCTAGCAGTAGTTTTAGGCTATGGTATTCCGATTCTTTCCTAAACTTTTGCAAAACAGGTGTAATAAAAGTCAAACGTATGTCCTCGTAAAGACGACAACGTAATAGTACATGTGAAGCAGTTTCAACTTCCAACGAGCCACAAGGACAGACCCGTGTTGTGTATGGTTTACCCTCAAATCTGCCCTGAACCACTCCATTCCATATGGTTTCCATAGCCACCAAGCACACTCAGTATTTGACTGGACTATTTCTGGGGGCTGGGGGAGGGACTTAGGCTTTCTTCTAGTTTTTTTTAAAAAACTTTTTTGCTGTGATATTATCCTGAGCCTGCTGGTCCCTCCCTCTGATGCATAGCTGTTGGCGTTTTGGCTAGCTATGCAACAGCACTCAAAGGATTGAGTTGAAATTAGAATATATTATGCTGGTTCTGTTACCAAATTCATAATGTGGTGAATTCATCATATAAATGTATATTATAGCTGAGGAATTCTCTGTATAACATAGGAAGCCTGTAGTCCACAATCATAGCTCTACATTAGGGCCACTTTATTCCTTTGAGAAACAAGACTGTTTGGAGAAAACAGGACTCACTGAGTCTTTTGTCAGATTTTCATTGCACTTTTCAAAAATTACATTTCCTTGCTCTGTGATTTACAATACTAACATCCTCTGTATTGACATAAAATATTGACTAAGGTTGGCAATGCACATATTGTTCCAGAGTTTGAGATGAAGTATTTTGTATCCCACTTTCAATGTCTTCGCCTCCAGCTTTATGGATTGTAATTAATTTGAGCTTTGGACAGTGGCAGAGGAAGAGGAATGCGGGGGAAGCGTACCGCCCCTGGCAGCTTGATCCCGGTGGGGTGCCATCGCAGCTCCCCCCCCGCCTGTGCTGGGTGCCACGCCTCCAGGCGGCGTGCCACACCCCTATGGGTGGAGCACCACACCCCCAGGACATGTGCCAGCCCCGCCCCTTCCTGCTCTCCGCCCCCTAGTGCCGGAACATGAAGCTCCGCCTCTGGCTTTGCATAGTATGGATATGTACAGTGGTACCTTGGGTTACATACACTTCAGGTTACAGACTCTGCTAACCCAGAAATAGTACCTTGGGTTAAGAACTTTGCTTCAGGATGAGAACAGAAATCGCGCAGCAGCGGCACGGCAGCAGCAGGAGGCCCCATTAGCTAAAGTGATGCTTCAGGTTAAGAACAACTTCAGGTTAAGAACAGACTTCCAGAACGAATTAAGTTCTTAACCCGACGTACCACTGTAATTCATACATACATACATACACAATTTTATTTGTATGATGACTTTCTACAGTTTGAACCATGCTCAAGGCGGCTTACAACATGAGAGAAATACATAACTACAACATTGCATAGCATAAACAATAAATAAAACATAAACAAATTACATAACCAAACTGAATCATTTCCACATAAATCACAACAAGTTTTAAAAAAAACAAATAGCAACAACCACATCCCCCAACAAAACCCCCCAAATAATACCCCAGCCCAATATTATGTTCAGCAGCCTCAGCTTTTGCAGCTGGAGTCAGTCCGGGCCAGGTGGGAAAAGATTTTCAAGGCAGGGAGCAGGTCTTTGAGGACTCACAGCCAAGAGGGCCTGCACCATTGCTGCATTAGCCCTTGTAGATCCACTTTAGCTCTGGAAGTGCTACAATGTATTAGAGGTATAAAAAAGATATTATGGCACTATAAAGCACCTCTGATTTATGACCAGTGGATGTAGCTTTGTCTTATTACTTTGGACTTGTCTCTTGCCATTGTTTCTTGGAAGTCTAGCAAAATTTATGGGAGGAAGTCCCCCTCGCTTTCATAATTTCTGTGCCCCTTTCACATTTTTGTGCTTGCGTTTTAAATCCGTTAGTTCCTTATTCTGTCAAAGGTGCATTTTTCGTTTGCAGCTACAACATTTCATCTGACATGGGTCAGCTCCAGTGATGTGCATTGACCCTCCCGTTTCAGGTGTATGTTCAGCTCGCTCGCATCTGAAGTGAAGCAGCAATGTGGCTAAGAGAGGGAAGGTGCCAGGATGAGGTTGCTTGGATGCTCTGAAGGGGCAAAGCCTAGTTAACCCTGAGGACTAACTCATAAATAATGACAAGGCCCACAGCTCTATTTCTGGAATACCGGGAGGCTGAATTGCCCAATTTGCAAAAGGGGCTAGTGGAGCAGGATCCTTCTTGCTCTCTGGAATGTATCAAAGGCTCAACTCCAATGGTAAATAAGGCCCCCTTCCAAGCTCAGTTTATTATGATTGCAGCAGTCTCGGTCCTTGGATTTAGGCACTGGCAGTGGTCCCAGCTGTAATGCCAATGGAGGTACAGTGGTACCTCAGGTTACATATGTTAGGATATTTCCATTCCACCTTAAAAGGGAGCAGGATGTTTGTGTCACAGCCTGCGTATTTCCTGTTCACAGGATGTTTCTGTTGTGTTTTTGCTTTCGTTTTCTCTCTCACTGCCGGAAACTCTCTAGCAGGCAGTCATGGTTTTTCTTTGTTCTGATCAACGCTGAATAAACTTGTAAATAATGCTCTCCTGTGTGCATCTTTCATTGTGCATATCTGCTGATAGAGTGTGCAAGAGCTCTGGATCTTTGGCAAGCTATTTCTGGAGCTCCTGTCGCTAATTGCTGATACTGCGTGTCTACGGGAGAACAATGGACGTCCGGAGACAACGAGGGAGTCAAGATGGACTTTATCTCCCTGGCAGTATCCCAACAACATACGCTTCAGCTTACATAAGCTTCAGGTTACAGACTTCGCTAACCCAGAAATAGTACCTCAGCTTAAGAACTTTGCTTCAGGATGAGAACAGAAATCGTGCACCGGCGGTGTGGCGGCAGCAGTGGGAGGCCCCATTAGCTAAAGTGGTGCTTCAGGTCAAGAACAGTTTCAGGTTAAGAACGGACCTCTGGAACGAATTAAGTACTTAACCTGAGGTACCACTGTAGACGTATGATTCGCATTTGCAGTATTGCACCAGTGTGAGGCATAGGAGCCAACTCCTAGGGGCGAGGGGGTTTCGGCCTCCACAATAAAATATTTGACAGCACCCCACAAAGTGTTGGGTGTTGCCATTCAAATGGTATGCGTGCACTGGGTCACGCAATCAGTTAAGTGGGGTGGGGCTTGCCTGCCCCCCCCCCAATATTTTATTCAAGTTGGTACCCTTGGTGTGAGGAGATGCAAGTTTGGATTTTTTTTTTAAAAAAAAACTGGAGATGGGATGATGTTTTGGAGATGTGGTCAAATAGCACAGTGCAAAATGCTTAACCTTCCTCCTGCTTGTCTATTCGCACATCCCATGACTGTTTGCAACAGTACAAAATCCTAGTTCTGCCAACAGGAGGCTCCTCCTTTATTGAGCACTCGTCCTCATTTGCACAAAGGTGAGAAGGTGGTCTTTATTCCGAGACCAGGGAGAAGAGCTGGTGGAAGAAGATTGGAAGAAATTTAAAGATTATCTACAGAAATATTGCAAAATTAATGAATGCTAGAATGATGTTGGATTGATGTTAAGGGGTTTTTAGCAATAATGTTATGAAAGAATATGCCAAAATGGAATGTTAACAGGTGAAAAGTTAAAGCTAAAATATATTAAGATCAAGATTAAGATAAAGGTAAAGAAGGAAAGGATTTGCTGAATAAACAAACTGAATTGGAATACAAAGAGTGGAGGTGTGGGGAGGTCCGAGAAACAAGTAAATGTAAGATATGTTTTGAAAGATTGAATTGTTTTTAATTGCTTTTTATTTTTTGTATTTTTCTTTTTTTTGTTTTCTCTATCTTTTTGTGAAAATCTTAATAAAATATTATTTTAAAAAAAGAGAGAAGGTGGTCTTTATGCTTGGGCTTTATTGAGCATTCATTCTGGTTTGTTTACAGGGAAGTTATACGACAGTGAGCATTCATCTTGCATTCATCCTAATTGCTTGCAGGATGTTTACACGTCTTCCCACGAATCATTTGCTCACCCCACACGTTTCAGTCCATTTTCCTTTCACTTTCCTAATTCCAAAAGTTTGTTTGCTTTTGTTAAAAAATCCCTTTTTTAACAAAACACAGCAACAAAGCACAATGATCCACTTTAATTGTGCAAAACCTAAAGTTCTGATACGTCACTTCTATAACTTTTCTACAGCCATTCATCCATTATTTCTGCACTGTTTTTTACTGTTCTCTTTTGTGCCTCCTCACAAATATTTGCCCCCTTTTCATTATCTCCCTTCCCAGTATTTGCTGGACTTTACTGGCTGCTGTTTGTTCAGCTGCTCTTGCTCAGAACCATTTCTCATTTCTCTTTGTATTTAATGTCAACATTTGTGACACTTCTTTGTGCATTGCTATGACTCATGCCTCATTTGGCTCCTCATTCGTCTGCAAATGACTGCAGGATCTGTCCCTGCAGAGTTTTGCTAGGTTCGGGAAGAGAACACATGGTCATCTAACGAATGTATGCTGTCTTATTTTAACTGGTAAGCACAAGGAAGCAAATTTGTTCAGTGCATTATGCAGTACCGTTCTCTGGGTTAGGCTAATTTTGCTTCATTGAATGGAGGATGCTGTTTGATCAGTGCCATGGGAAACTGCCTTATACTGAGTCAGATCACCATATTACTGTCTACACCGATGGGCAGCAGCTCTCTGGGATTTCAGACATCCAGGGAATGTTGTTGCCAGGGAATGAATCTAGGATCTTCTGCATGCAAAGCCGATGCTCCACTACTGAGCTCCCTTTAATAAGTAGAGAGAAAGCAAACAGCAAGTTATGCACTTACTCTGAGCCTGATGCCTGGCACAGACTCTGCAAATATTAACATTGTGCAGTTTGAAGTGACTGGAAACGTGAAAACTGAGTCCTTTTTGGAAATAAAACATTGCCAAGGCCCATAAGTTTAATTAAAACTTTACTTGCATGATTTTCTTCAGAAGCAGAACAAAAACATCAAATGATACATCCAAACAGTTCCATAAGACATATGCCAGTCCAAGGAACAGGCTCAGCATCTTACAAAATATGAAATAATCCAAATCGATCTATAAGCAAAGGCCTCTCTCCTTACAGTATCCATTTTGCTTGGAGCTATTTTCCTAGAGAGCTTCATTTACATCCTCACTCTCAAAGAGCCAGGGAACAAAGTCTAAAGGTAACTCCCTTCAAAATGGCAATTTGCAATTTAATAGCCTCCCATGTGATCTAAGGTTAAACACTCATGTTAGCTGGCAGAAAACAACAAAAGTTAATTATCAACCTATTTAGGAGCTCAGAGACAACTTCTTGCTTTTAATTTAGCTTCAGTGGACTCATCCAGCATAATTTAAATTGGTATAATTTACACCAGTGAAAATCCCCCAAAAGGGGCATTGCAGGGGTAGGACAGGGCAAAGAAAGACTTACACCTATTCCAACCCTTTATATTGATCACATGCCCTAGCAACCCAGAAGAAAAAGGCTGGCAAAAGGGCAATCAAAGTTCCTCCAAGTTTCTCCTGAATGGAGTTTGGAACAGGGGTAATTTATGCCAGGATATGTTCCGAGCTTTCTATAGTTACGATTGCTCTGTCAACCAGGTGTACATCATTATTGGTTTGCCAATAGTTTTCCTTATTAGATTAGGGGACGGGGAACTTGTGGCTGGACTCAGGCTCCTCAGCTTCTAAATCCGTGTCCTCATGGGATGCATTAGGATTCCTTGCTACAGGTGCTGATTTTTAGGTGTACTTCTGTCTGGGTGCCTGGGTGAATGAGGGAAAGTGAGAAGGAGCCATGCATCTTGCTACGATGGTACAGAATTAATCCTGCAGATGCAACCTGCGATTTCTCCACCCCTCCTCCTGTGCCCTGGGGCTCACCTCCAAAAACATCCCTTGCTGTTGTGCTCTTCATAGCAGCCGCCAAGGCTTTGAGACATCAGCACATTCAGTTCTGATTTTACTAATGCTTCATACACCATTAACCTGCAATGTCTGTGCAGTGGTCTGTTCAGAGACTTCATTTTGATAAACCTTGCTAATTGTACATTTTGCCAAGCAAGCTGTACAAAGCTAAAAGCTGACTAAAAGTTTTGCTTCTTGTGCAGAATAAAAAAAGAAGGAAACAAACTGGAGTTCTGATGTAAGATTTTTGTCATCTCATCTAGGCCAATGCCAAATCACTGTTGGTTCAAGCTCTGTTAAGAAGCAGAGACCATCTTTCGGTATTTCATCTCTATTAAAAAGGGGTTGCTAGCGTAATGTTATTCCCATAGTTTACTCTCAGGGTCAAACTAGAGATTATACAAGAGCATATGAAACATTACCCTGGCAGCTTCTTTTAAACAGAATCCATCAGTTCTGGAGTATCATTGGGGATTTGAGAAGCACAAAGTGATATGATTATTTAACTGCTATCGTGTCCACCCCCCCACTCCAAATCACACCTCAGATAGCTTTTCCTCTTGTGATCACCTGTTCGGAAGAGGTTTCTTTTGTTTCAGAAAGGTTGTATGTGTCAGGAGTGGGTCAGCAATAGATTACACAGAGTAAGTGAAGTTAACTCTTTATTAGAAGAAACAAGGCTGCTCAGTAGTGCTAGGCCTAATTGAGCCCAGTAATTCTTCCCAGTAGATCTTGCCCCTATGAGGCAGTTGTGAGGATTGAAGGTCCCTGCTTTCCTACAACAGCCTAAGTCTCCTCCTCCCCTGGGTCCTTCCCAAGCAATCTGAGACTTTGCCGGCATGCCTGACTCTACTCCTCCCTCTTCATACCTCTTCTGGTTCTGAGAGACCAGGGGGGAAGTGGAACTTGTCACAGCAGGAGGGGGAGACACTCTAGCTTCTTCACTGACCTGACTTATCTCTTCCTCTTCATCTTCCTCCTCTCCTGCTTCTGCTTCTGGGATTCTCTCTGTCACAGACTCCTCCTGCTCACTAAACCCTGTTACCTCTTCAGCTTCCAATACCTCCTCCCAATCTTCTCTGTCTTCTCCTTCTGACCACTTGTTATTGTCCCACCACCAATCCCCAGGCTTTGAGCCTTCGTCCCTTAGGGGTTCCCCAGGGGGTACCTTCCACCACTCCTCTCTGCCCAGCCAGCCCATGACAATAGGATAATGTTACATGCATTGGCATTATGGAACTGACACATTAAAACTGACACACCCATTAAAAAGTCATGTTGACCCAGATCTTAAGGAGCCAGTGTTAAGTAGACATCCAAATTAGCCCTAAGTGTGCTAAGAATATATACACTGAATCCTGGCTCCATTCTATTCTGGAAATTGCATTGGTTGCTATTGCTGCTGTGGTTCAGATATCAATCCAATTGGGCACTCATGAGTCCTCAGCATAGTATGCATCTTTTTTGTGCTGTTTCCTAAAATCTGCCTGGCAGCAGTAGATGTCACTGTAGTCAACAAGAAACATGCAAGAGAAGAAAACAGAGCAGTGTGGTTAAAAACAAAGGTGGTATTCAACTAGCTGGGTTAGGTCCATCAATTTCAATGGGCTTGCTCTGAGTAAAACTTAGCTGAGCACCACACCAACAATTTAACATGATTACCCAGGGACCCATGGAATTTTTTTCTTTCTCCACACCAGTCACCCTCAGATAGAAGAAGTTGTCTCTTGAGGATTCAGAATCTGTCACTGAAGGCAAGATGCCTTTGAAATATATTGACAATTTGTGGAAAGGTGGCATTTAGGGAAGAAGGATCATGTTACTAATGCACATGTCTTGTTGCTGTATGGTTCAGGTGTCTTGTCATTCCCCCGCCTCCACACACATTTCCCATGTGAAACAAGGCAAATCTGAGTCTCTAATTTGGTTTCCAACTCTGGTTTTTTTTATTAAAGATATTGATTTATTTAATAACTGCAAGAAAGTAATAAAGTGGAACACCATCTAACAAATAACTTTTGCTGAAATCATCTCATCTCATATAATTATCAAAATGAACTGGGCTGAATATCCCCCTAAACAATCCAAATATGCTTGTTAAAATTAGATTCAAAACCTTCAACCAGTTGAAAATGGTATTAATGATTCATTAAATGGTATTAAGACTCATTACATCAGTGCTAAAACATGCTGGGCTGCCCCCATTTCCATGCATTAGAAGTCCTCAGATCAGGGCAGGAGGGTTTTCAGAGGCCATGAGGAATATATATGTTTCTTAGTTTTGTGCTGCAAATATCATCTGTTCTACAATACTGACATTGTTACATGCATTGTTTAGGGCTGCATATAGTTTTATGATTAGAAGCTGCTTTCCTTAGTTCAATGCATATAGGCACAACCCCACAAAGCAACAAATCCCCGACTAAAGTGTATTATGTCTCAAAACAAAATAAGTGACATTTATACCGCTGCTTGGGCAAGAGAGAGCCTAGAGTTTATAATACAGAGGGGTGAGTCAGAACGCAGACAACAAGCATTCCTATTAGGGTCAGTGCATCTCGGAGACAAATGTCTTCCAGCACTTAGCTCCAGCTTCCAGTGTTGATGGCCTGGAGTAGGAAGGGGGGAAGGTCCATGACCCACTTCAAGAAGAGTGCACTTGGATTCAATCTGCAGTGGCTTTTATCATGTTTGCAGGAGCATGACAACCCCTAGGCTCACAACGTCAACTTAGGGTGAACACAAGTCAGATCACTGGGGAACTTATCCCAGTGCTACCAACTCTGAATGGCATCAGATTTCCAGGTGGGTCTCAAACAGGACCTATCCATCACCTGATCCTGGCAGAATGACAGAGAGGAGAAAGAGGATCCCGGTGAAGGGTGTAGCTGAAACTGGGACACACCTGGGCAAACTGGGGATGGAGAAGGAAGTACTCACAGGAGGATGGCAAAGGGGTGGAGGTCAATACACAGGAATCAAAGCAGCAGAACCCGTCACCAGAGTGGCCCCTGTCCCCACTAATATGGTGGGCTCTGAGGTGTAGGGAGCAGAGAGAGGGCTACTCTAGGGGATTGAGGCAGGCAAGAGCCCACAGCCTGGCCAGGTGAGGCTCACTAGCTCTGGGAGAAGCTGTGTGACTCCTCAGCTGCAGCAGGCTTGGAACAGGTGAGGGTCACATGCCTTGTCAAGCCCTGATGCTGCAATCAGCATGGGAGCTGCAGTCCAGCAACATCTGGAGGTCATCAGATTGGGCATGGTTGCACTACAGGGGTTGGGCTAGATGACCCTTGGGGTCCCTTCCGACTCTATTCTTCTATAGGAAACCACTGCCATAGGAGGCACATGGGGAAGGCGAGCCAACAAGGTGGCAAAAAGATTCAGGCAGCTGCTCATTCAGCTTTGAATATGGGCAACTGGTTGATCATCTGCTTTGTGGCTGAAGGGTGCCAGTATCCATTTCTGCACCACTTAACACGATGGAGTCTTATTTCAAATAACAGACTGCAAGGAGGTCTTTAAAGCCGAAACTCCGGTTGCAGCACTCATTATATTCTGCTTTTGTTCCTCTCTAGATTGCATGCTCAGATGACAGAGGGAATAGGAGCTATGGACACGCGAGGTACATGCGAAGTTCAGCAGACTCAGCTGGCTTCCTTCTGTAACCTTCCCTAATAGGAACATAAAAGAATCGTTGGCATGTCTGGCAGAGAGAGAGAGAGAGAGAGAGAGAGAGAGAGAGAGAGAGAGAGAGCGCTAAAAAAGCATCCCCCAAAGCTGAAATGGTTTTCATTCTTTTTCAAATTACTTCTGACATTAAACTTTGCCCTTGTTCAAGCTCAGGCTAACAACACATCCATCTTCCTGAAGTCTAATAGTATAGTTTGGAAGGAATTCTGTAGTTCAAAAACACACACACCAAGGATCACAATTTAGATATGGTAAAGCTGTTGTGAGTGTGCATACGCGCACACATACAACCATATTGTTGGAGCCCTTCATTCTAAGAATAAGACAGTGGTTCTGATCCAAGGCTGACTCATGTGGCAGTTGGGTCCATGTAGCTTGCAGAGCATCCCTTGTTCAAAGCCAGACAGCCGTTCCTGGCTACTGCAATTATTAGGATTTAGCTTTTGGACTGCCACTGAAACTGCAAGTTGGTGTGTGTGTTTGTGTGTGTGTGTGTGTGTGTGTGTGTGTGTGTGTTTGTAGTGGCATGCAAAAAAGCTTAAGTTTCCAAGTGACAGCAACTGCACTCAACCAGCAGGGAGCCAGAAGGTGCAGACTTTCAAGTAATTATCTATACACTGCTATAAGCCCAGTGCCCATGAGTTTGGCCTTGAAGCCATTACGGATGAAAAGCCATCAAACAAGCTGCAGTAAGTAACCTTTACAATACACTGTCCAAAGTCAGAGTGCAATAAGCTTTACTTAGGCAGACATGATTATGAATGCCACTGGAATCAGACTATTGAGATTAAACGGCCTTGAAACCTCAATTAGTCCCTTTGGATTAATGACATCTAGGTGGGGAGAGAGGTGAAGAGGAACAGTTTTCATATCGTTTAGTCTGATTTTTATAAATAGTTATTTCCCCTTTTAATTTATGCACAACCTTTTTTCAAAGACCGAGGGGCATAATAATAATGGTCTAGTATAGGTATAACTGGATGCACTTGTCTCTTTTTAACAAAAGCTTTCTCCTGTAAAATTAGCTTTTAAAATAATTCATTTTTTCAAACTTTTTAACTTGTCACCTTACTAAGACTGCAATCTTAACCATGTCTACTCAGAAGTAATTTTATTTGTGCTTGTGTGGGGTTATGTTTGCAGTCTACATTCTTAAACAAAAGCATAATTTCTTTGGGGAAGAAATTGGTCTGTGGCCTTATAGTCACATTATGTCTAATTGTCATACCACCTTACCTAGTATTCGGAGTAAGTTGGGCCAAAGTCCAAAAGGTGAAAAGGCTGCTTAGTGTGCTGTCAGAGAAAAATAAATATCCACTTGGAGACAGTGGTTACTCTAAGAAAGTGGAGGGGCTAGTCTGACTGGTTTGTTTGCTTTCTCCTTTCTTGCAATGCAGGTTTTTACCTGTGCCATCACAATTATATTCACACCACCCAGTAAGCTGGGTTGTCAGGAAGGATTACATTGTCTGAGCTGAACATGCCCCCCAATTCTATGTAGTATCTGACTTGTGTCTTATTTGTGGTGTTTTATTGTGACTTGGAGGTTATGCAACCAAGAGGAACTGGTGGCAGGTACAGTATGACATCACTGGGGTGAATACAAAATGCCCCATAAACACAAAATGGATATAAAATATGTTGTTGAGGCAAGTGGGATCCCTGACCAGAACCTTGTGTAGAGTAGAAATGAATTTGCTCTCCACCACAATAACATTAATTTTTTACTGGAAACAGTATTAAAATAGTTACATATAAATGCTACAAAATACAAAATAACACATTGCTCTTTAACAGCAGTCAATGTGGTCCGGTCTTTTTTTTAAACAACTTTCCTCTCTCTGCTCCCAGAGAGAGATCCTATGCAAGCATTTTGCTTGTTCAGGATTGCTGAGCTGAGCTTCTACTGTTGTTGACAGCAATGATTGACAGCCTGAAACCCTGAGTTCTCAGGTTTCATCTTCCTGCTGAGAGAGAAATCTCTTCTTGGGTGTCCAGGATGAGTCATCTTGCCTTATTTTATAGAAACAAACCCCTCTTGCCTAATGTATGGTGTGAATGTGGACCTCACCCAGTTAGGGGTGCTGTAAGAATTCCAGCAGGGTTTCAAGTGCTTGTTGGCAGAATTCAGGTGCTTTGAGTGGGACTTCCTGGCTTGATTCAGTTCATTCACCCTTGACTTTCTCTTAACCTAAAGCAGGGAAGGCTCTCTGGGTTCTGGTTGGGCAGCAGTGCCACTGCGCTTTATTGGTGAGTGGAGATTTGAAACCAGATTCTAACTACAACACCTCCCTGACTTTCAACAACTCCAGGGCGTGTTTCAATATTCAGGGCCATTTTGCTATCAGACTTGCAACTCAAGGAGAGGGCAACAGTGGGCAGTTCCTCAGCTCCTAATGATGTACAATCTCATCGCCTCCCAAGATTGCTGGCATACATGCATACACCTGAACCGTTACACTGACTTGGGTAGGGCAGTAGCAAAATGGTTGAGCATCTTCTTTGAATGCAGAAGTTCCTAGGCTCAATTCTTGGCATAGCCAAGCAAGGCTGGGAGAGACCCCTGTCTGACATCCCAGAGGGCTGCTTGTGGACCATATTGAGCTAGATCGACCAGTGGTCTGAGTCTGACTCAATATAAGGCAGCTCCCTATGTTTCTGTGAACAAGTGCGTGCGTTTCCTGAACATCATTCTCCTAACAGCTCATGTTTGCAGGAGAACCGGTCTCTTGAAAACCTCCTTAACCCTTTCTTTTCCACCTTGCTCATTCCCTGCCCCCAGTGCTACTCCTGTAGAAGTGGTGGTTTCAGGAATGAGAGCTTGTTCCACATACTCCTTTTCTTACTGTCAAGAGCCTTCCATTTCCCCCACCTAAGTGATCTCAGCAGCTGCGGTAGCACTGCAGTGGAGTTGAGTATTTTCCATTCTGTCTCCTGTTGAAACATTTCAAATTGACAACTTGTTAAGCTGCTTCTGTGCTTGTTGAGAAACAATTCCTCTGTGTAAATTGGTTCACCCGATAGCACTCTTTCACTTTCTGTAGTCTAATGTAACAAGACCACAGGAAAGAGGCCTCTTCTGAAACAAGGAACATCTATCTAAGTAGCAGTTGTTTCATAGGAAATAGGAGAAAGCTAGTAAAAAACTCTGGCATTTATGGTGGGGTGGGGGGCAGAAGAAGTTTAGTATTTGATTACGGATGTGTAAAGCAGATCACCTTGATAGATGAACATTTAGTAAATTGTCGAGAGTCCTTTCAGTGCAGCTGTCCTTTTTTCTGTTGTGGAAGCATCCTCAGTGATTGGTGGGCAACAAGAGCACCTCACCTGAACAGAGAATTCCCGTCATGACCAGGGAGTGTAGGGCATGGGGGAAAACACACTGGATTCCCCGCAATGTCCTGGTGCATGCCAGCCCTGCCCATCCCACCCCTGACCTTTGCACATTGAGCAGCAAGGACTGCGTGGGGATTGGGAATGAATGCCTGAAAAGAAGGCACCTTTCATCACATGTGGTGGTTGTGTAAAGTAATAAAAGCATTCTGTGAACTGATATATAATGAAATGAAAAATACAGTAACTATGAAAACTACAGTAACTATTAAAATACAGTAACTATTATTTAAAAACCAGAAGCTTTTTTTATTAGGATTTGTAGGTACCGATATTCCAAAGGCTCAGAAAAGACTTTTTATGTATGCAACAACAGCTGCATGGATGTTACTAGCCCAGAGATGGAAAGAAGATAAAGTCCTGTCCTGAGAGGAATGGCAAACCAAGCTGATGGACTACGCTGAAATGGCAAAACTGACCAGAAAGCTCAGGAACCAAGAAGACAAAAACTTTAAGAAAGAATGGGGGGGGGGATCATAATTTATTTAGGAGACCGCTGTAAGCAGATGAAAACATGAGGAGGGTTTTAATAATACTTGTAATGTAACAAGTACTATGGACAATATGGACAGATTTAAAATATGGATTATGAAATAATATGCAGTTGAAAATGTTGACAATAAGACCCAAGGAAGGGATGGATTCATTCATTTGGTATTGTTATAATTCTACACAGGTGCCCACGAGAAACCCATCAGCATTTTAGTGAGAATTCCTCTTATACACATGCTTGTATGCATATTTTTTTTGCATAATACACATATTTAGCAAACAATTTCCCCATATGTAATTAATTTTTGTTTGTTATTTTCACTCATATATATGCATGTTAGGCATGCTTTAGGTGTGTTCTCCTGCGGTCTGTTATTATTTTTGCCTGTCTTTCACTTTAGTTTAGAGAATTTCTAAAATTAACTTCACAATTTGGCACAGTGTGTTCAGCCATACATGTCTTCCCTCCCCACTCAGTAGGTTACTGTAGCATGTCAAGGTCACAACTGATTTAAAACACACTACACAAAAAGGAATCATACCAGGATTCCTTTTGGTGCTGTGTTTTTATCAACACACATGGTAAAGTCCCAGGAAACGACATTTCAAAATTTCCCTTTGCATGGTGTTTTCATCCATGTGTGTGCGTGCGTTTCTGTACACCCGTAATCTGTAAGGATGAAAGAGAGAAAGATGTGAAGAGAAAACTGCAACAAACAGCACATTCTGATCCAAGTTCGTACATCATAACTGAAGCATGGAAAACCTGAGCTCTGCAAACCTGAGTAATAATTTGGAATATCCAAATCTTGAGAGAACTTCAGATGGACATAATTTTATAAGCTTCCCTAGTCCTGAGCTGAGCTGATTAGGGCGGTGTACGTGAGGCCATAAATTCATAAATACAAATAAATATCTCCCATAATGTTATCATTATCACCAAAGGTCAACTGTATCTGCTGAACTATCTCCTGCAGTTATCTCAGCCAGCTCTTCAATGGAATGCCCTATTGCTTTGCTCCTCTTGTATTGATACAAGGTTGATGCAGTTTGATTCACCCTTTTGTATTATTCTTGCTAGTGTAGCAGTTTTCTATTGTGTTCTTCAGATTTTCTTTTTGCAGCCTCCTTGAAAGCCAGGCTTCAATAGATTGAAAAAGTCTCAGTTCAATTCCATGAGCAAAAGGTAACTGCAAAACCCTGTCCCCCACCCCTCAAATATGTTCTTTCCCCCAGCTCTGATTTAATATTATTTTCATTACAATATTGATCCTATCCATTGTGTTGTCTGTAACATTAACAAGGGCACCAAGCCTGGCTAGGTTTCTTGCCATGGTAAAATGCTGACTTTAACTGATGCTTTGCTGAAAGCCCCACATTCTGCAAGCAGAAGATGCAAACGATACGATGAGGAATTTATGGACACTTCTTAGGATTTTCACATAGTTGGTGTGTCCCACAATAAATGCACATTTGTTGTATGTGGTGTTTGCTCCAGATTGCACTGTTGTCCAGGATGCTATTGTCACTGAGATATTGCAGTTATTACCCACAATTCCAAGTACAGTATTTCATAGTTTGGGAAGTGTGTGTGTCTAAAGGTAAAGGTAAGGGGACCCCTGACCATTAGGTCCAGTCGTGACCGACTCTGGTGTTGCGGTGCTCATCTCGCTTTATTGGCCGAGGGAGCCGGCGTACAGCTTCCGGGTCATGTGGCCAGCATGATTAAACCACTTCTGGCGAACCAGAGCAGCACACCAAAACGCCGTTTACCTTCCCGCCGTTTACCTATTTATCTACTTGCACTTTGACGTGATTTTGAACTGCTAGGTTGGCAGGAGCAGGGACCAAGCAACGGGAGCTCACCCCATCATGGGGATTTGAACCGCCGACCTTCTGATCAGCAAGTCCTAGGCAGTGCCACCCTGCATATTTTTAACCAACTTGTTCCTTTTGTGATTCCAGTGTGGATTGTGGTTGTTCAAGGGTTATAGACAGTGTACTGGATACTTCCTCTGATATCTTCTTTCTAAGCTGCTCTACTGTCTCCTTTTATTTTGTTAAGGTCTAGTGGTTTAATTACATTTAAATGTATTATTTCTCCCTACTGCTGGGAAAAGCAGTGCTGTCATGGTCATCTAGCTGGCAAAGACCAACTTGCCCTTACTTGCTCATGCCACTTCATTGATGTGCCCTATTTGAACCTCTTGTGAGCATGTTTGCTGGAGGCTGTGTACTCCTCCTCTCCTTCTGGGCTGGCCTGCATCTCTCGCTGTGTTCTTCTTTTTATAGGACAAACTGCAGCATAGTTATTCCTGCACTATAAGGTCCCATGGACTACAAGAAGATCAAACCTATCCATTCTTAGGGAAATCAGCCCTGAGTGCTCACTGGAAGGACAGATCCTGAAGCTGAGGCTCCAATACTTTGGCTCCAATACTCTTCATGAGAAGAGAAGACTCCCTGGAAAAGACCCTGATGTTGGGAAAGATGGAGGGCACAAGGAGAAGGGGACGACAGAGGACGAGATGGTTGGACAGTGCTCTCGAAGCTACCAGCATGAGTTTGATCAAGTTGCAGGAAGCAGTGGAAGACAGGAGTGTCTTGTGTGCTCTGGTCCGTGGGGTCACGAAGAGTCGGACACAACTAAACGACTAAACAACAACAAGGTCCCACATATTATGCGTCAGTCTGTACACATGTGATTTAGCAGATATGGGCACCAGATTGGGGCTTGGGGAAGTTGGTACTCAAAAGGTGGCGCATAAGCCATATCCACACTTTGCATTCAAAGCACTATAATACCACTTTAGCAATGCCCCCCCCCCCCAAGAATTCTGGGAGCTTCAGTTTGTTAAGGGTGCTGAGAGCTGATAGGAGACCACTGTTTCCCTCCCAGACAGCTACAATTCTCAAAGTGGTTTAAAAATAAATTCCTCTTCACAGGGAACTCTGTAGCTCTACAGCTCCCAGAATTTGTTTGGGGAAGCCATGATTGCTTAAACTGGTATCATAGTTCTTTTAATGTATAGTCTGAATGTGGCCACAGTCTGAACATGAGTTTTTTGAATAGTGGGTTAGGCCAAGAATCATTAAAAATATATATAGAAAATAGTCACCGATTCTTCATCTGGTCATAATCTCAGTCAAGATGGTCTGTGACCACATTCAGACCCCATGGCTTCAACATTAGCAAAGTCCTCCCTGCTCAGTTTATGATCTAGCCTGATGAAGAGTTTTGGGGAGCTCAAACATTTACACACTATTTATTAGACTTGTTAGTCAGTTGTTACTCAGAGGTCTCCAAGCGACTTGTAACATATTTAAAAACATAAACATGAATACATTATACCAGTAACATAATTCATCCGGAACACCTGCAATTCATTATATGTGTGTATGTGTTTGATCTTTTGAGATACTTTAGCTGGCCATAATATGGATTTTACTATTATTCTGATGGGTCAACAAGGCTGCCTTTACTTTTTTGTAATTTGGATAAATATTTGATCACTGGAAATCTCACCCAGATGCCTTCGAATGATGTATACGTGGGGTGTTAGTATGAGCTCAGAGCAGGAAGGGTGTGTTTAATTGTACATGTTGCCATTTACTACGCTTTCGGAAGCAGAGAACCCTATGTTCTGAACTCTGTTTTTGAATTATTGTAAGATTTTCCCCTGCTGTTTGTAATGAAGCTCAAAATGAGGTTTTCAAAGACATGAGGTTTTCAAAGACAAAAATTAGAGTAAATTCAAATGATGAGAACACATATACACAAACACACTTTTGCTAAAAACTGTTTCTGTGGTTGGAAGCTGCTATTTCCTAACAGTGATAAATTACTCTATCTGGTTGCTAGGTGCCCATCAACCTTCAGGAAAACTATACTCACTTCAATCACGGAGTGAGTTTAAATTTAGAAAATACCAGCATGTTGGGGGGGTGTGTGTGGAGATGTACTTGTCTTCTGCTACAGCATTTTTATTAAGATGGCAGGCTTGGCGTCAGCTTCTCTAACCAAAATAATGATAGATTGGGTTGGTCTGGGTGCCATTCCCTCTGAGCTGTCACAGTGCTTTGGTTGCAGGAGAAACAAACATTTTTCCATGGCTAGTAGAAGAAGAAGAAGAAGAAGAGTTTGGATTTGATATCCCGCCTTTCACTCCCTTTAAGGAGTCTCAAAGCGGCTAACATTCTCCTTTCCCTTCCTCCCCCACAACAAACACTCGGTGAGGTGAGTGGGGCTGAGAGACTTCAGAGAAGTGTGACTGGCCCAAGGTCACCCAGCAGCTGCATGTGGAGGAGCGGAGACGCGAACCCGGTTCCCCAGATTACAAGACTACCGCTCTCAACCACTACACCACACTGGCTCTGATGGTACTGATGGGACCTCTCATATTTCAGAAGTGAGGGGCATTCCACAGCACTGCTGCCACCATTGAAAAAGCCCACCTCTGTGTTAACAAAAACATGGCAAAAACAACCAAGTTCCATTTGCCAGTCTTATTGCCTTTGCTGGCAGTAGAGGAACATACACTTTTTCAGCTTACCTGATGTATGGTGAAGATGGGACCATGTTGCAATCACTTCTGCAAAAGGATTTTTTACACACTTTGTGCATGTACAGTACTTTTCCATGTATAAAACTATGGTTTTTTTAAATTCCAAAATCATGTTCATAATTAGGGGTCATCTTATACATGGGTAGTGTATTGTGGGGCCGCGGGATTGGTTGTTGCCATGAGTTGGAGATTGTTATTGGTGGCTGCTGCAAGGGCTGTTGTTGATTGACTGTCGCTGTGGCAATTGGGCGGGCGATTTGCTGTTTTTTTCGGGGATGGGACAGGGGATAGGTTGCTTTGTTGATGCACATGAGTGCCAGTGTCGGTCTGGTGGGTGAGCATTTCCCCCTAAAAAAAGTTTAACTATTGCCCCCCCAAAGCTCAACAACTGTGGGCAATCCTCCCCCCAAAAGGTCAACAACCCCCCCCCCCATTTTCTAAATTTTCAGTCCCCCAAAATAGGGTGTGTGTTATACACAGAAAAGTACGGTATGTGTTTAACAAGGGCAGAGCCAACACATAGAATCATAGAGTTGGAATGGACTTCTGAAATAATCTAGTCTTTGCTTAAATACCTCTGGCCACTGACTCCACCACGCAGGGGCACCCCAAGATATTTTGGCACCTGAGGTGGACCCCTGCCAGAAGTGGTGAGGGAACACCAGGAACAAGAAAGATTGACATCAGGTTTCTGCTGCCCCGGCGAATCCTGCCACCTGAGACAGTCATCTCTCCTTGCCTCATGGGTGAGTCAGGCCTGCTGCCACCTCCAGATTGTTCCACTGGCAAACAACTTGTATCATTAGGACATTTCTCCGAATGTTTAGCAGAAATCTGTTTCTCTACAGTTTCCACGCTTGGGTTCCAATCCTGCACCCTGGAGCAAATCTAATCCATCTTCTGTGCGACAGCTCAGAATTCAACATCGGGAATTAAACATGCTGTTCATTACAAATGTTCTTGTTTTATACTAGTCAGCACTTTTTTTTTTAAAAAAAAGACCACATTTTTACCCTTACGCTACAGCTATCCATCCATACTTCACTGAAGAATTTCTAAAAAGCCACTTATGATTAGCAGACTAATAAAGTGTTTACTGTAAAGTTACATTCCACCTCCTCCCCTGGAGATTCCAAATCTTTACATTTGGTTTGGGTCACTAGCAGGGAAATCATTCAACAGTAATTAAATGATAGATACAGGAAGTCTGGCTTTCTATATATCTGATGAGAGGTTGTGTGGTTTGTTGTGACTCACCAGAAGTCCTTGATTACGATTAGCAGGAACAATTCATTGCTAAGCCTTTTATTGAAAAAAATGTTTATTTGCTTTTATTGAACTGGTTTTGAACTGTCTCTGGTCTTTGAATAACTTTTAATGCTGTTGCATTATGTTATTTCCTGTGGCTGATTCACAATGTCTTCAGGTATTCCGAGACCACATACTGCAAGGCCATCATGCAAGAGGGGAGACATTGTGAGACCAAGGCTGGATCTACACTGATCTGAAAACCCCCCGCTTAAAAACCCACATAATATAGTCCTCAATGAAATTTCCCATTGATGACCGATTGCTGCTCTACACCGCCCTCTGGTGTCACATTTTTAAACATATTAACTGACCAGTGCAGATTAGTCCCAAGTGTGCTAACTTTGCCTACGTTGTTCTCATCGCTCTGTATGAGTTTGGGGGTGACTGTATGAAGCAATAAATCTCCTCCACTCATGGGGGAACCTCTGATTTTAGAACTTGACTTTCAAGGGCTCTGAAATTTGCACAGGGAGGCTCCTTGCTTCAAACTTGACAGTTGCACAATCATTGATTTGTTGTCATCTAAAATGGTAATATATCTAATATTTTGCCTAGATTAACATAATTTTTTGATGTAGAAAATAAATTTTCCCTGAGATTGCAATCAGGTACCCAATTACCTGGGAGCAAGCCTCACAAACCTCCATGGGACTTGCTTCTGAGTAGACATGGATTGCACTGTAAGTCTTATCTTTGAATCCCTTGCACGTTTTCTGCATTTAGCATCTGCACAAGGTGATGGAAAGAAAGGAATGGCTTTTCTTGTGGTCCTTTTATAGTATGAATAATACAAAAGATGTATCTGATATGTGGTCTCAGTGAAACTAACAAGGTAAACACTGGCTGTGCTTTCAGATATATTGAATCCGCCTATTTTCTTAGAATGAAGGTGACAAGTTTTGCCAGTGCTGCCCCCATAATTATTCCTATATCAGACCTACTGAAAAAGCTAACAAATTCTCAGTTGCTCTGTTAGCATAATGAATCTCCAGCTCTGCCTTTCACCAGGATGCTGGTTAACTTTAATCATGGAATGTAGTACTGAATGCCAAGCAATCTATCAGACACACTTGCTTGGGTGATGAGAATCTGTACAATGTTTTAAACTTAAGGGGGTGGGGGGATGACAAGCTAACCTGGAGAATATCAGAAAGCACTTGCTGGTCATTCCTTTACCTTTGACTCTTAGTCCAGATCCCGCACTTCCACATCTGTAGAAAGCAGGCTTCCTCAACCTCAGCCCCTCCAGATGTTTTTGGCCTACAACTCCCATGATCCCTAGCTAGTAGAACCAGTGGTCAGGGATGACAGGTCCAAAACATCTGGAGGGCTGAGGTTGAGGAAGCCTGGTATACAGCCATGTCTTGTGTCCTTACCAAAACATCTAATGGTTGCTTGTCAACTGGTGTTTGTCCATTGCGATTTTTCCAAAATAGAGATTAGGAGTGCTCTTGATTAATTGTTGTTGACTGACTATAGTAGTCCACCTAAAGCAGCCTTTCCCAGCCAGGTGCCATGCAGTTCCCATCATCTCTGGTCATTGCATGTTGAAAAACAGGGGGCAAATGACAGTGCTGTTGCTTGTATGGTACTGTGTTGCCCTATGGAGATGGTTGAATGAGCTGCCTGTAAATTATGCTTAATACTGCCTCCTCTTTTTTCTTTGAAGACCAGAACTTCCTTTGGAACATACAGTCGGCTGAGGATTAGCTGTGTTGGGGGTGCAGTTGGTGGGGTTGCTTGAAAGTGAGGTTTGCATGGGGAAGATTGGTAAGAATATGCTTGGGGATGTTACCAATGGCAGACAGGGATTATGGGTACAGTATCTATCTCATCACCATCATAAACAATAACCTCAGCATACCTATGTATAGTTTCATGAAGGAGCTAAGTGGGCTTGTCTTGCATTTAAAAAAATTAGTACTGTATCAATCTTTGTGCACAAACAATTTCAATGTTTCCCAGAGGTGCCAACTTGAATAAAATATGGGGGCCAGGTAAGCCCCCATTTGAAAAGCAGTGCCCATCAACTTTTGGGGAGCAGTCCTCTCAAATATTTTATTGGGGAGTTGACTAGGGGTTGACTCCTCTGATGTTTCCCAAGACATGCCTTTCCCAGTAAAGGCATCAGGCCGCTTGGAGCTTCTCAGGAGGGAAGAATTCTTCCCCAAAACCTAATAACAAAATGGCTCTGTTGAAGCATTTATCTTCCCAGCTCCTTTACAACAGTGGCGAGAGTTATCTTTTTAATGGGTGTGAAGATAAATGTCACGGAGTAAGCATCTATCACACTTCTCTTTCTATATATACAGAATGGAAGTAGAGATATATTGTGTAGATTTTGCTGACGTAAGAGCACTTGGAGATGCAGGGCTTGTCGATACCCATTTCATTTTGAAACCTATCAGCAAAAGTAACAATGGCAAATCATGGCTGGAGACCAAAATAAGTAGAGACCAAATCCATATTAGGGTGGGGAACAAAGAGGGAGTGTCTCACTCATCTGAACTCAATCGTTATATGAATTTAGGTGAATAGGACTGGCTGGGGGTAGAGTGTGGTGAACTGGTAGATATACAGTGGTACCTCTAGTTGTGAACAGGATCTGTTCCGGAGGCCCGTTCGCAACATGAAAAGCCCGCAACCTGAAGCGTCATATCTGTGCAGGTGTGTGGCGCGATTTGGCACTTTTGCGCATGCGCGAAGTGTGATTTAGCGCTTCTACGCATGCACGATTGGTGAAACCAGGAAGTAACCCGGAAGTAACCCTTTCCAGTACTTCCGGGTCACCGCGGGACGCAACCTGAAAAAACGTAACATGAAGCAAATGTAACATGAGGTATGACTGTACTGCCAGTTTCCAAGTTCTGCTGCTCCAGCCAGGGTGGGAGGTGAGCAAACTTATCCAGTCTTTCCCACCCCCAGTGCTGTTTTGTTTTTTAAAAATCCCCATTGGCTTGAGCCAATATGCTATCTACACATGTATCCCAGACACTGAGTTTTCAGGGCCCTAATTTGAGAACTAGGGCTGGTCTCCTGGGGGGTGGGGCAGCCCCTGAGAGTCTATGCAATAATTTGCAGAGATGGTGGTTAATTGTGAGAGGATGAGAGCTTGCAAGCTGTATGCACATTCATCATCATCATAATCATAATTTTAAGATGCTTTTGCCCACCTGGGCATCTACAAAAGTAGTCGTAAACAATAAATTAAACACAAAAAATACATAACCTAACTAAAAAGTTTCTACATAAATCACAAGATCTAAAAAAAAAGACACAACCCTCCTGCAACAACTTTCCTAACAAAACCCTATCCTGAGAGTCTGTTCAGCAGCCTCAGCTTTTGTAGCTGGAGTCAGTCAGGGTCCTGCCCTCCTAGGCCAGGTAGAAAAAGGCCTGCAATGCAGGGATCGGGTTTTCTGGACTCCCAGCCAAGATGTTCACTTGCTTGCTTGCTTGCTTGCTTGCTCATTCATTCATTCATTCATTCATTCATTCATTCACACATGCACATCGCCCTATACCCAGGGCTCTCAGGGCAGTTCATAGAGCCAGCTTTTGCAGCTGGAGTCTGTCAGGGCCCCACCCCCTCAGGCCAGGGAGCAGATCTTCCAGGACTCACAGCCAATATAGTCTCATGATTTCTTACCCTGGCTTATTAATTAACAACTTGGCAGATACACTATAGAAACATATAAATCAGTCATAATGATAGCAAGCAAAACCATTCCAACCTAAACAGCTCTGTATTTTCCTTTGCTACCTGTTCCAACTGAAGGATGCCTATGAGCAAATTAACTACTTCATGTTATCAGACTGAAGTACTTATTGCCTGTTAAATGAGTCAGAAGTATTCTATCCAAAAGTATTGCCAATTAATTATACTTTGTATTCTAGGTAAGAATTATTTTGTTAAAAAATCCAGCCCCCAAGAAAAAAAAATTAAACCCAAAGTTTGCTACTAGAATTCTCGCCCTTCAAGTCACAAAAGAGCAATTCAATTAAGTCAGTAGATTGCTTGGTAATTGCCTGCAGTCAAGCTATCCTAAGGCTTATTTCAAACATTGGCCCCATTGGTGCAATAGTCCTGTCGAAGCCTATTTGTTTGAGGATTTTCATCTATGTCTTGAAAAGAATTGTTGAAGCAAGTAAGGCAGTGTGGGCCAAAAGTCTTCGTTTACTCCAAGAACATTCTCTGTGTTTAAGTAAAAGAATCAGTGTGGGGATGGAGGACATGGTGAGATCTGATGGATTGTTTGGAGGCCTGAATGTTGGTATCAGTGCTCACAAGTGGTCAAGTATTGTCAAACCAACCCTGGTGCCAACAGTCAGCCAGGCCAGGTACTGTCAGGAACGTGCCCCCCCCCCCCGAGCGCAGCGGATGAGTCGGACTCAGAAATTGAACTAGGTGTACAAGGGACCGACTCAGCAGATGAGAACTGGCTGACAGAATCAGGAAAGGGCAGTTCGACCCCCCTTTGCGGAGAAGACTCTATTAGCTCTCAAGGAGAGGAAGAGTTGGAAGGCAGCCAGAGCACTGCTAGGCAATCAGCAGATAAGCAGAGGTCTGAGTCTGGGTCGAGTGAGAGTGGGGAGGAGAGGGGAGGTCAGCCTCTCATTCTCCAATCTATGCGTCACGATGAAATCAGAAGGCAACGGAAGGGCAAGAGGGGAAAGGCATGAGTCTGGCGTCCTTCCTGCTGTGGGAAGGGCGAAACTTCAGACTGACCAACAACCATAAATGTGAACAGGTGAGAAGATGGGCTTTTTCTAAATAAATTTCTTATCGAGGCTTGCTTGTCTGCCAGAGATCATTACAGGTACTGCCAAGTGTCCCAGGACTCAGAAGGACGAATAATAATAATAATAATAATAATAATAATAATAATAATTTTATTATTTATACCCTGCCCGTCTGGCTGGGTTTCCGCAGCCACTCTCTGCATTTGTCCATGACAATGACAACATACCCCCCAACACTTTGAAGCCAAAATCTGGGACCCCATCTTCCCAGATGCCATCTTCCCATTTTTTTATCATGAAAGCATGGTGGCCATTTTGGTTGTCTTGATCTCACACCATGGTTTCCCTTGACAAAAAAAGCACCTTTTTCAGGCATGGCTCCACAAAGCATGTCTTTTTGGGGTGCTGCATGACATCATGGTCCTGAAAAAGCACATTTTTGGGGTGGCGAAATCGCAGCAACCCAAATGGCCACTATTCTCTTTTGATAAAAAACAGGATGTGCTGGTTTTTCTGGGACACTTGCAGGGTATGGGACAGCCTAAATGATACTGTGATCCAGGCCTGGGGAACCTCCAGAATGTTGTTGGACTACAACTCCCAACATCTCTGCCAGCTGAGATGGATGGGGCTGGAGTGCCACAAGTTCACTGTGCTTTCTGTAATCAAAGTAATATCAAAAGACAGGCAGAGGATCAAAAGTAGCAGAATGTGGCAAGGAAAGAGGAATGTTGGCCAGACAGAAGAGTGGGGGACATAGGTAAGGCAGGTGAACAGCAGCTGATTGGACATCACTGGGTTGTCCCACCAGTGTAGTGTACAGTATTCACCTCCTAGGTATGCTTGAAATTTGCCATACTCTGCTGCCTGCACTGGCTCAAGATATAGCTGGGATGCGCCACTGTAGCATAAAACCTGTGAAGATGCTGCCTTGAATGTTCCTGGCTCAGTTGCTTGTCCTTAACTTGCCCAGTAATTGTAAGCAACTGCAGATGTCCCTGGAAACGATACACGATGCAATGACGGGGGTTAATGATGTGCTTTATGGATGATATTCAGCATTAACTTTGGATTTCCTGGCTTTTGTTGATTTTGTCACAACCTTAACATTCTTTTGACTGCAGAATCATTAAGTTAGAAAAAAACCCTGCTGCATTCTAAACAAGATTTATTATTCTATGGTGAGATAAATCTTGGTTTTAGATTTGAGTAATAGCATGATTAATTTTCACAGCAGCTGAAGGGTCAAAAAAGAGATAGATCTGGATGAAAAATAATACTGGTTAATGCAAATATGCAGAGTTTTTCCAACGACTTAAGGAAAACCACATTCAGTACCAAGAATGAATAAATCAAGTTCCCAGCTTGGATTCTGGATCTTTTACTTTGCTTAATATAACATAAAAGGAAAACTCCAGTGAAAGAACATTCTAAAGGCTGATACACTCACTTCTTTATTTATTTTGGTCCATGTGATCAGTTCTGACCATTGCTGGATATGTGCTAATATGGTTGAGAAAGTCAGTAACAGTTCCCATGGCTATATTCTTAACTTCTACTATGTATCTGTTTGTACTTGTGTTGGCACTATCTTGTTGTGGTGATAAAAACAGATGACTGGCTTAAAGCAGCCCCCACCTCAACTTTTTGGCACCTGAACATATTCGGAAATGCAATGAGCATCACAAAATACCCATTTCACAGAAGGAAAAATCTAGTCACGCTCAGAATCACCACTGCTCCTCAAAAAGGCAAAACACCTACACATACCCACAAACAAATAAAATACAGGCAAGAATTAGGCAACAGCCCTGGACAGGCAGTCTTTCCCAGCAAACAGCCTTCCCACCCCAAGTCAAATACACACAGCTCATGTTTTTGTTTTGTTTTTTTTATAAAGAAAAGGACACCAAGGGAAGCTGAAAATGCAATGGTGTTCATGGATATCATGTTTGGGACCTCAGGTCTTAACTATACAACATTAATAAGCAAATGAGCCCTTAGTAGCATGGTGGGATGATTCTAGATCCAGTAATAACAGAACTGCTAGGCCTCCTAAGGCTCAAATCCTCACAAGCTTATGAATTAAACTAGGGTTGTGTCTGCAGAGTAGGAGAATCGAGTCTCACAGTGCATTGTCAAAGCCCTGTTGCATTTGATGGATGCAGATGACACCTGGTGGGTTGAGGGAGACCATGGTAGTGCCTAGTACCTGATGAATGAAGTCTTGTGGACTTCATTTGTCCCTTATCCCTAGGTGGTGAGGCAAAATGAAGAGGAGACGTTCTTAAGAAAAGCAGAACATAGTTCCATCCCCCTTGATTCTGGCCTGCCACCCTGAGATTTTACTCTTTCAATGATGACCCAAAGAATTAGACTGAAACTTCAGGCAAAGTCTTAACACCTGGCAAGTGTGAGAGTAATTGTGCTGTGTGGGCAGATAAGAGGAAAGGGTGTCATTGATTTGTGTCATTGTTGGAAGGCCTTGTGAGTGAGTAGCCGCTTCAGATTAGGGTACTTTCAGTAAACAAGATGTCAACTCCCTCAGATGGTTTGCTTAAGGGCCAAGGCTTTATTTTACCTGTACATCATCTTAAGCAACTAGGTATCTTTTGTACTGTGGTTTATCTCTAGACTTGCAAAAATATATATATGCTGGGTTCTACTACTCCTAACTCTACTTCTGAGCTCTGTACCCCAAAGCCCAGGCAAATACCACAGTGTTTACAGAGAAGAAGAAGAGGAGTTTGGATTTGATATCCTGCTTTATCACTACCCGAAGGAGTCTCAAAACGGCTCACAATCTCCTTTCCCTTCCTCCCCCACAACAAACACTCTGTGAGGTGAGTGGGGCTGAGAGACTTCAAAGAAGTGTGACTAGCCCAAGGTCACCCAGCAGCTGCATGTGGAGGAGCGGAGACGCGAACCTGGTTCACCAGATTACAAGTCTACTACTCTTAACCACTACAACACACTGACTCTCAGTTAGTTAGCCAGTCTGCCTGCCTGCCTTTCATGTATATACTTCATATCTATCAAAACGAACATGTTCCCCTTATTTTAGCTCCACAACTCCCCTGCACCTGTAAGTTATTGAGAGAGTTAATGATTGGCTGAAATTCCTTCATGAAGCTTCATAGCTGATAAGGGATTCAAATTCAGGTCTTTTTAAATCCAACACTCTAACTCACTACACTTGAATCCAAATCCTGGTGTATGTACGCACGCTTGAAACCTTTCCTCAGTTTCTCTCCAACCTATCCCTTTTCTGACTCACTATTATTTGAAATTCTATGACTGCCAAGTACTTCTAACAAAACAGCCTCTATTCTCTTTGCAGACTTTCCCATTCACAAAGTATCTCCCTTGTATTTCCTCTCTCTTTCCATTGCTGTTCCCTCCTTGAAGTGTATCAGAAGCAAGAAGAGTCACTGAGGCTACTGGATTATCAGTTGAAAGAACATTCATGTCAGGAAAGGGCCATGAGAAGAAAACTACATGAATTCCCAGAGGAGCGAATACCCACTCATGAAAGAGACCCTAGTGTCTCTGCAGGTAGTTCTCTGAAATCATCAGCTCAACATCTAGTGCTGTGGTTTAAGGCAAACTGAAAGCTACAGACAGCTAAAATGTTTCAGAAAGCCCCAAACAAACTTCCCGAAGACTTATTCCTTTACCTGCTGAAAGTACAGTGGTGCCCCGCAAGACGAATGCCTCGCAAGATGGAAAACCTGGAGGTGCTTCGCAAAACGAATTTCCTATGGGCTTGCTTCGCAAGACGAAAATGTCTTGCGAGTTCCTGCGATTTTTTTTCGCTCCCCACCCCCTTTTTCTAAGGCATTAAGCTGCTAATAGCCTTTTAGCAGCTAATCCGCTAATCCCTTAAGCCTTTAATAGCCGCTAAACCGCTAATAGCGCTAATCCGCTAATGGGGTTGCTTCGCAAGACGAAAAAACCGGTGGACGAAGAGACTCGCAGGACGGATTCTTTTCGTCTTGCGAGGCACCACTGTATCATTTTCCCCACCCTGTATCTATAAATTTAACCTTCAAATGTAATAATTAATCAAAATCTAGAAGTGGAATGACTTTTTCTCTTCTCTCCTGATCCCACACTAAAGACATGCCTACTGACATCCCCAGTCCATGGAATGGTCTCAAGGCTTATACGACTAAAGTGAAACAGCATGTCCATCCATGTCGCACTAAGACCTCAAATTCTGTAAGAGCCATTCATTCTTCATCTGAAGTAGATGGCACTATTGTGTGTACAGGTTGATACTGAATGGGAAAAGTCCTTTGGTTCCAGAATTCCTATTAACAATTACTAATGATCAGGAAGCAAGGTGGGGTGAAGATCATAAACAAAGGAGCCAGCAATGACTAGGGGATTGTAGTTGAAGGTGTGGCTGGAAGTCACATGAATTTAACACCTTGCTGCTGCTAAGCAGGTCTGGGTCTGGACAGTGCCTGGTTGAGCTGCATGATTCCTGCTATTGGTTCCATCTAGGGATGGACAAATCTGTCGGTTTTGGTTTCCCTCAGTTTCTCTCCTTTTTCCAATATTGAATTCAGGTCCCTGAATCTCTGCAGCAATTTGCATGTTAAAAAATTCCTCGTGAAAATTGTTCAGAATTTTAGTTTGCATCTCTCCTTATCTGCACATTTCCCTAATGCAATGCTTCCTTGTATGTTCTTTTGATGAATGTGTGCATTTTTATTCACTGTTTCCCCTAATATAGATTTTTTTTTTTTTGGTACACATTGTTTTCTTGGAAATCTGAATTGCAAAATTCAGATAATTGCAGACTTTGAATACTTGTGTTTTGCTTTCAATAAGTGCAAATTAGGTAGTTTCTCAATAAAATGCAAATAAAAACTAATTTTATTCCCATCCCTGGTTCCATGATGCTATTTGATGTTGTTTAATGTTGTATTATTTTTTTTTAAATGTTGTTCAGATCTGCCTAATGGACAAGTAAACTGCAAATAAGCAGACAATGGGCATGATCCAAACAGAATCAAGCACTTCACAAATCCCTTCAAACTCTTTGTTTACAGTGAGACTTGCAGAATTCAGTTCTATTTATTTCAGTAAGATATACCTGCAAGGTAAGCATGCTTAAGATGACAATCTTTTAATTTGGTTGGAACATGCACAAGTAGTTTTGCCCTGTTTGGTGTCTTCCATTTTCTAGACCAGGGATAGGAATCATCAGGTTGGTAGCCTAATTTGGCCCTCTGGTTCTTTCCATCTGGCCCTCTGGACTTTCTCCAGGCTGCATCTCACCTCCCCAGTCACATCCTTCACTGGTCTTGCTTTGGAGCCTTCTTGAGTCTTTTGCCTGGCTAGAACGGGTATTTGAATTCTGATAATCCTGCTTGCTTGCTTGCTTGCCTGGATGGAGGATAGCAATGGGTGTGTGTACAAGCAAGCCTATTTGTTCCTCTGCCTACCTTTACTTCTGTCCTTGCTTACCACTGGCATGTGACCCAGAAGAAGACAGCGCCCCTGAACAACATAGATACCAATAAGGATATTCTAAAAATAAGATTGCCTGGTAGCCATGAAAACAAATGCATATCCATATGACATGGGCATTCCTAATCCTGTTTTGAGTTCTGTTATTCTGTTTGCAGCCATGATTTCCCATGATGACAAGCTTTTTAAAGGTTAATGATGAGGAAAAGGTGGGAGGGAGGACAACTGTCTTGTTTGTTATGAAGTTGTTGTCTTCTAATGACCTTTGCTTTCTGAGATGTTGGGGAGAACAACAGGGGTTGGATGGATTGTTTTCTAATTGGCCTGCTTTGTGTACACTTCAGTGGAATTTTTCTGGCATTGACATACTGTACTACAAGTGGACAGGATCAGAGCTAGAATAATGTCTGGTTTGTCCTGCTATGGTCATTTTCATGATCTTGATTAATTAGTTACAGGGAACCAGGCAGAGGGCCTTCTCGGTAGTAGTGCCCGCCCTGTGGAATGCCCTCCCACCAGATGTCAAGGAAATAAACAACTAACTGACTTCTGGAAGACACCTGAAGACAGCCCTGTTTAGGGAAGTTTTTAATGCTTCATGATTTATTGTGTTTCTAATATTCTGTTGGAAGTTGCCCAGAGTGGCTGGGGAGGCCTGGCCAGATGAGATGGGTGGGCTATTAGTAAATAATAATAATAATAATAATAATAATAATAATAATAATAATAATAAAAATAAAATTTAGCTCACCTAGCCAGACTTTAGTTGCTGTCCTGAGATGAAACCCGGTGATATCCTCCCACCCACTAAACTCCCATAACGACACAAAAATGGCACTATAAACTTAGTAATGGCTGCGGGTGAAAAGTTTGGGTGTATCTCTGCTCAACCCCAAAGCCTGTGACCTCCCTGCTAACCACTGCCATTCCGATAGCATAATAGCCATGAAATAATGATTCGCCTTGACTTTTGTTAATGCCATGCCATATTAATCTGGGCATGTTGAACAGGCCAGATAAATAAATAAGCCTAATTGCTTGTGAGCTCACTTAGAACCACTTGCGTAATACAGTTTTCATCAGCAAAGCAGTTTGATGCTAGTTTACGCATGGCAGAACAGGCAGCTACATGCATGTGTGTTAGCTAGAATATATAGAGTCAATAACTTTCCCCGTGTCAGGGACCAAAACCTGATTATAAACTTTTCTCCACACAGGCAGTTCTTCTTCCTGTCTCCGTTCCTCACCACACTGTTAGTTCCACTTAAGGAAATCTGCTTTTCTTTTTGACCTTTATGCTCTAACTGTGCTGAGTCATTTATTCCAATTAGCTCAGTGCTATATCCAGTTTCAATGTATGGCATTGCACAGCAACGAAACCCATGTGGTAACTAACAAATTACCGTTGCTCGTGCATCCTGCATGCTCCAGTCATGTCTGGCTAACCTCGTGCCCATATCAGTTTGTATTCAGTGCACAATCCCTCTGCAATAGTCATTAATGCAATTAATAGCCTGAACAGACGGTGTGGATTCTGAACATCAGCATTCAAAAACAGAAGTCTCGTGGAATCAGTCTTCGTTTGCACAGCTAAGGTGAAAAAGAGCCTCTGTGTTTTAGACCTCTGCATGAGGCATACAGACTCTTGAGCGTCCCATGGACAGCAAGAAGACCAAACCTATCCATTCTTAAGGAAATGAGCCCTGAGTGCTCACTGGAAGGACAGATCATGAAGCTGAGGCTCCAATACTTTGGCCACCTCATGAGAAGAGAAGACTCCCTGGAAAAGACCCTGATGTTGGGAAAGATGGAGGGCACAAGGAGAAGGGGATGACAGAGGACGAGATGGTTGGACAGTGTTCTCAAAGCTACCAGCATGAGTTTGACCAAACTGCGAGAGGCAGTGGAAGACAGGAGTGCCTGGCGTGCTCTGGTCCATGGGGTCACAAAGAGTCGGACACGACTAAACGACTAAACAACAACAACATGAGGCATACAACTAAAAGTTTCCAGTGACATAACACACAGGGCACACACAACCCTGGGATTAAGGATGGGCTCAGCTACATGACTGCATAGCTGTGTCTCCCCAGCCAAAGTCCAACACTCCTTCTGAGGCAACACTTCTTTATTTATTTATTTATTCATTCCATTTATACCTTGCCTTTTCTCCCAAAAGAGCCCAAAGTGGCAGATACCATAGTGATAACACTATACAATTAGACATAAACATTTAAAAACCATCTAAAGCAGTGATCAAAGCAGCTAATCCTCCTCCCCTTTTGGATTTCTTACCCACTTTTGACCACAAGGTCCAGCGTGGGTAACAACCGCATACAGATACAGTATTAAAAGTTATTTATTTCAATTATAAGTCACTTCCCAGGAGGCACCCCAAAATGATTTGCCACTTATGCAGCACATGCATAAAATGAATAAAAATCTAAATACAGACACTAGTTAGGATTCAAAAAAAATATGTTTACTGGGAGAAATGCAGTCTAAAATGCTGAGAAATTTTCAAGAGCACTTTGCAAAGGGGTGTGGAAATGTGGTAAACTGAAGTTAATATTGGAAAAATGAGAAACCAAGAGCAACTGCAGTTGACAGATTTGTCCATCTGTACTTGTAAAATGTGCCTGAGTCTTGCTTTCCTATTATGTGCTAGCATATTTAGACCCCAGAGAGCTGATTTGTAATCTAACTCCTCAATTTACACCACTGTGGCTATTGCAGAAGTATGAAAAGGCTATGTTATTTATGTGGCCTGGAGTGCCAGTAAGATTTTAAAAGCAGAAAATATGACAGACCAGATCATTCCCTACAGTTTACACATTGGATTATGCTTTTGCCTTGCTTTTTCTATGGTCAATGAATTCAGATGAATACTTTGTTCCTTGACCAGCCAATGTTTATTTCACCACTAAAGAACATGACGTGGAAATATACAGCCAATCAGTCATAGATAAGTGCCCACGTCGGCAACAACATATTGTTATAAAAGTGCAGGGATTCAAATAATTTCTGTTCAGAAGTGATCAATGCAGCAGCAACATTTCAGCACCTGAAGTATTTTATGATCCTCAGGAAAGGTACACATTTAAGTGCTGGAAAACAGCTGTTTAAAAGATAAATTTCAAGGCCAGTATATTGAACTTAAAGAGCAAAATTTAAAATAGCCCATAGGAGAAGCTGTCCATCAAGGTGCATACAAATCCATGTTAAAAGGAAAGTAAACGGAACATAGCAACACAAAAAGCTGGCAGAGTGAGAACAAATCTAATTCTAGGGTTGGGGTTGGCCTTTTTTCTTTTTTGGCCTTTTACAGGCAAAAAATGGAAATTTCTACGGAGTTTTATATGTGATTGAAACCTTTTTTTATTGGTTCTATGTGTAGTGTGAATGTATAGCTGAGAAAAGAAAGGAATACAAAGCACATCTTAAATTCTCCACATCTTAAATGGATATTTGCAGAAATATGCTTCTGAATTTCATTATCGGCTGTAATGCCTACCATGAAAAAGTTGTTCTTCCTGTGTGTATGCCCCATAGTTTTGGAATGCGTTAAGAGAGAACCATCTCTCAGCGCTATTGTAAGGACAAGATAAAGGCTGCAGAACACTTGGAAAATCAGAAGCATTCCACAAATGATGATGGCTTTGTGTCTTGAGTGGAGCTACACACAAGAAAGGAATGGTCAGCAAATCACTCGCTACAAATAACCTGCAATTTCAGATGCCTTTCCAAAGCCTGAAAATAACACAGTGTGCCAAAAACGTTTTATCTCTGGACTATATCTGCACTCTTCCTTCATTGCACTGCTGTCATTGGCTGTTTCCAAGGCTCTAGAGGTAGGAGTGGAGGGAAGGAAAAGGAGGAAAGTCTTGTCCGTAGTAAATTCCTTGGGGAGAGGCCTTGATGGTGGTGGCGGCGGGAAGGGTCACTCTGTGTGACACTTTCCCCATTGAGAGGGGGGAAAGTGGTTTAATATAGTGACAGACATTTGAGTAAAGCAGGGGTACAGGGACACCTACAGGGAAAAGTGGTGGCTTGAAACAACAGCAGAGGTTTGAATAAAGCAGGGATGGAGAAACACTGAGGGTGTGTGTGTTTTTAACTGTTATTAATAAGGAGTAATAGCAAAGATGGGTATACCACAGAAAGTAATACAAAAAAGCTAACACAACTAAGCCTTTCCAACCCTCTACTTGCTGTATGCAAAGCTTGATTTAAACTGCTACTCTCCCCTCAATGTAACTCCATCCCTGGTTTAATTAAACTTCTGCTGTTGCTTGGTAGTTTGTTTGTTTTTTTTAAAAAAAGAAAATAAAGGCCCTACTGGATGAGACCAAAGGGCTATCTAGTGCCACGTTCTGTTCCCTCAGAGGCCAGCCAGATGTCTATACGAAGCCCACAAGCAGGATGAGAGCACAATAGTTGTGCTCTCTTGTTCACACTTGCTAGCATACTTTCTCTGATCCTGGAGGAGTTCCCTGAGAAGAGGGATTGAGTGTTAAATCACTCAAGAAACTGTAGCTCTGTGAGGTAAATTAGAGTCTCCTAACAGCTTTCAGTATAGGGACGCGGGTGGCGCTGTGGGTTAAACCACAGAGCCTAGGACTTGCCAATCGGAAGGTCGGCGGTTCGAATCCCCTCAACGGGGTGAGCTCCTGTTGTTCGGTCCCTGCTCCTGCCCACCTAGCAGTTGGAAAGCACGTCAAAGTGCAAGTAGATAAAGAGGTACTGCTCCGGCGGGAAGGTAAATGGCGTTTCCGTGTGCTGCTCTGGTTCACCAGAAGTGGCTTAGTCATGCTGGCCACATGACCCGGAAGCTGTATGCCGGCTCCCTCGGCCAATAAAGCGAGATGTGTGCTGCAACCCCAGAGTCGGCCACAACTGGACCTAATGGTCAGGGGTCCCTTTACCTTTAACAGCTTTCAGCACCCTTAACAAACTGCAGTTTCCAGGATTCTTTGGACGAGGCCATGACTACTTAAACTGGTGTGGTGCCTCTTTAAAAGTATGGCGCAGATGAGGCCTAAAAGTGAACTGAAGGGCAAGGATGCTCATTGGCTTCATAGGACAGCATTTATCAGATGAAGAAAATGAAAAGGAAACCAAACCAAACACCAGATCTCTTCTCTTCACTTCTCTTCTCTTCTCTTCTGCTGATCATGCTTTACTACTATAAAACTGTAAAACCAACAAGTGTCGCGTCAGTAATCCGAAAAAGCCGAAGTGTTGACAGACTGTTAATATGGTAATGAATCATTATATATTATTTCCTCGTATGCATTTGTTCAGCATTCCAAATGAATTATCTTCACTCGCCCACAACTGTTTGTGAAAGAAAAAACACAAACCAGGGAGCAAAGAGAAAAAGAGCGAATTTAATGATTTCCTTAGTCATGAAAGCATATTGTCTCTAAACACAATTTGTTCCTAGCCTAGTAGCTATTGTGGGTAGTCATCTGAAAGAAGTCTAATCAGCAAAATAAGCTTCTTTAACAGGGTGCATAATTATCTTACACCGTAAAAGCAAAAATGCTAATCCACAAGTAGATTTGGAGTTGAGCACAATGCTTTTATGTTTCAGTACATTTTGGATATATTTCTTAGGGAAACTTCAGGTATCATTGTACTATATACACTAGCTCAGAAAGAGCTTAGAAGTAAAAAAAATATGGACCCCAATCCATTGAAGGTGGTGGATACACACACACACACACACACACACACACACTAATTCTCTGCTGGATCAGGAACCATGCAGTGAAAGGTGATGTCAGCTGCGATCCTATATGCCAGGGGGTGGGGATCCCAAGGGCCACACCCAGACTACTCTACTTAGCCCTCTGTACTCTCACCAGGCCACTCCTTTCACCGGCTCTGCTTTGTAACTCCAAGTGTGTGGCTGGGATGGACTCTTGAACTCTGATAGTGCCTCTTGCTTGTCTGTGTAGAGGATACACAGGATTTTGTCTGTGTGAAGAGAAACCAGTGTACTCTACAAAGATAAAATTTACAGCTGTTACACCACTCACTTTTGACTCTGGCTATGCCCACTTGTGGCATGTGTCCTCTGAAAAGTTGTCCAGAAGGGAATGTGACCTAAAGGTTCAGTTTTTGCTGAACATGTGTACTAGGCTCATACCTTAGCATTTGCATACACAAAATTTATATATCTTTGCATTCATTTTCTGGCTTCTTCAATTCATTGCCCCTCAGAAAAAAAATGTAAGGCTGTTTCTAATTGTTGTGAGTCACCTAGGGACCATTTGGCAGATAACAAATAAAATTAATGATGATGGTGATAAAACACCAAAAATACCACTTAATTAGAATGCATATTCTATATTGCTAACTTTATTATTGAATAGAAGCACATTACGTATTTACCAGAAACAATAGAAATAAAGCATATTGACTCATTGGAGGAGAGAGCAGAGGGATGATATCCTGGCCAAGAGGAGGTTCCTGGGCAGACCCGGCTATATAGCAATCAACCGAGCAGGTAGCGTCAGACTGGAGCTCCAGAACCTTGGACAGCTCTAAGTCAACAACCTGTGCAGCCCCTTCACATGTTATCCACACACAGGGGTCAGGACATGAAGACTGGAGAGTGGAGCCGCAATTTGGGCCCCAGACTCAGACATGCTGATGCTCCAGGAAGTCCATATTTTGGAGTGGAAGTCTGTTGGGAGTCATTATTTCTGATGAAATACATGTGCACAGCTGCTCACAAAGACGTTTCCACATGATTTGGACTTTGTTTTGCACAGGGGTCCCCATCAGGTTTTAGCTGCTCACCATATGCCTGTCCTAAAAAACAGTGATTCCTTTTTGTGTCAGCAAATGCACATGTTTTATGGCAGCTTTCTGCCTTTTACCACAAGCTGTATAAACATTGTTATTACATTACAGTGGGACAGTTATATAATGTGTTTACAGTTGATAAGTATTATCTAATTTTAAACTGTAATTATATGCTGGCTCTCAGCATTTTTAAAGTAGGAGGTACTGTGTGCCATAAAGCTTTAATAGGATGTAAAATGCTTCATTAAGCATTATCTAACATGTCGAGGACAAAATGCAGGCTAAAGATGTTCTACTTCAAATTTTATTCTACTTTCCTCAAGCATCATATGTTTAATTACACTCCCCAGTGATTAATTTCCACACTTAAATGAAAGCACAAAATGAAGTTCTTCACTTTGGAACATAAACGCATTGCAGAGTTTGAAAAATAACAGAGGAGCAAAATCCCACTGCACCAGAGAGGAGTGCTCAGAAAATGGCCAATGCAGTTGTTGTGGACAATTTCTGGCTCTTCATTGACATCTCTACACCAGCTCTCTACGAATAACAGGGTTACATACACACACTCCGTCAGTCGGGACAAATCAGTGTTATTCGATTTGGAATCCTTGTGTCAAGAGTTTCAACATAGTTTGGTTTGGGGTATTGTGTTTGTTTTCATTTGGGTGGGAAGAGAATGAGAAGCTCCAAACTCAACCTCATCACAACCACAAATCAATTCACCTCAGGAAAATGACTAGGAGTGGCTCAACTGCAATGCACCTTTGGTGATTTGCTCCTTTCACATCAGACAGCTGTGACTAGAAGTAGGACGAAGATTGGTGTTATTTGCCCAAGTGGAGACCCATGTGGGGATGAAATCTACTGACTCATTTGACCCTTTGCCACCTTGCTTTTCAGTAGCTTTGGTGATAGCAGATTTATTATTTTTCTTTTTCATTTCGGTGGCCTTCAATTCCCATCTGTCTCATGGATGGACGAATCTGTCAGTTTGGCCTTCTCTCAGTCTCCAGTTTTTCACCCCCTTTCTGAACGTTTGTGAATTTGTTTTTTAAAAGCCCCAAAAAACTTCTGCCTGATAATGTTTAATGTATTTCTTCTGATATGAATATTTTGTCTAGTATGTACAATTTTGTCCAGCGTATGCATTTGCACAAGCTCTTTTCTACTAACTGGATGCAGTTTTGTAATCTCCCCCCTGCTGGATACATTGTTGTGTGCATTCTTTGGTTGGAGAGCTGCATTGATAGATTCAGAGAAGTGAACATTTCAAAGAAGACATGTACTTTAATTCACATGTTGGTTGAGAACAGTGAGTATGGCATCTCCACATCAAGATGTGAACAAAATGAATTTCTCTGCAGTCCTTACTCCATCTCCCACAATGCCTCTAAATGATGCTATATCAAGTGTCATTCACAAGGGCTTTCTAGTGCAAGTGCAAAGCAGGAGGTGACATCCCCTTTGTCCCAGAATGAAACTCCAGGATGCTATTACATTTCCCACAGGCCAATTATAAGGGGGAAATTATGTAATAGCTTCTCTCAGAGGGGGATTACAGGGAAGAAAATGTAGCTGCCTGCTGTGGGTCACTGAGAGGAATGACTCTGCCTGGGTGATAAATTTAATCCTCATGAAAATCTGCTGCCACAAAAGTTCACCAAAATTTCTATCTACTTTGGCAAAATGGGAAGGGTGTGTCTTTGCTCATTCCTAGCTATTGTTCTCTGCTATCCCTCATATCTAAATTTGCTGAAAGAGATGCAGGATTCCCCCTACTTCCTTCTCCCTCCAACCTTCTCAGACATTTTCACTCACTTTCCACAACAGTACTGCTGGAGGGAGAAAATTAGTTTTTAGTCTACTTAGGGAAGCTGAAAGGGAAGACAGAGGATGAGAAGCCTCTCACAAAATGACCCATTCCTTGAAGTGTAGCTCTGGAGGTTGTGATGGAGGTTATGAAACCAGAACACTCCATTCACAGCCAACCATTGTGGTTCGAGGACCCGATTCCCGCGTAGTGGAATGAATACACAAGGACACGTGATATAAGGTTAATGGGCAAGAAAAGGCCACAACTTTATTGATTATGGTAAGTGAAAAGGTATTGGCTTAGGCATTGGATTACGTCAGCTGACTCCACCCCCTCAGAGAGGGGTGAGTCTAAAACAAGGGGGGTTTATTCACCAGTAGGTGGAGCCTGTTGATGCTAATCCAACTTGCGACGGGACGACAAAAAGTGAGTCCAGAAGGCTAGTGCCGCAGCAATTTAGGCTGCTAAACACGCCCCCTCGCAGGCACCTGGTTGGGCCAGCCAGGTGAGTGGGAGGCAGGGGGCTAATGCCCCCTGCTTGAGGCGGAGTCCGGCTCCCGACCACAACCACTCCCCTCTCTTGCAGGAGGAGAGTATTTGCTGAATGCGACACCAACAACACCTCCCTGTCAAGTGCAAACATCCCACTGTTACCTCCCAATCCTTTGTCCTCCTTTCTCTCTCTGGTCTTAAACCCCCACCCATGAACTTCATTCCTTCAGCTCCATCACCCCCAGACACCTGAAAGTCTTCTGCACTCTCAAATTATTCTGCTCTTTCTGCCTTGGACCACATCCATGCCATACATTTAAAGCACCAGTGCTATTTTTCTAAAAAAAAGTTCCAGAACTCACCATAAATGCTTCCCTTGTTCTCTTATAATGGCAATGGCCTACCTGAGAGGTGCCGGAACTGAGTTCTGGTGAGTTCTGCCTGAAAAACACACACCCTGTAAAGCACTATTATACCATTTTAATAGCGACCGCTTCCCCCAAAGAATCATGGGAGCTGTAGTTTGCTAAGGGTGCTGAGAGCTGCTATGAGACCCATATTCCCTCTACAGAGCTACAGTTCCCAAAATTCCCTCTGGGAATTCCCTCTGTTGTTACTGCTAGAGAAGACTATCATGGCTACCCCTCTGGAACTTCTTCACTAGTTGTCCTTGGATCCTGCACCCAGCATTCCTTGCCAGATACCTATACTGATGTCCCTGGAGATGTGGCTAAATGTGTTCCAAGGATTTCAACTAGTCATCTTCCTTCCTGAGTTTAATTCAATGCTGAGTAATTTTTTCTTATCTGGAAGACTTCACACAACTGCTTGCGATAGGTTCAGTCCCAGATGGGATTGTAGTATCATGCCAGATCGAACAGCTTCTCTTAATAAGAAAGGAGCTGTCACTTAACAGGGATGTTCAAGTTTGTGTTTGCTGAAATGGTTGTTTCCATGGCTACAAACTGTATGTGTGTCTGGCTCTCAGCATGGCTGAGGGAAGAAAACCATTGGTTTTGAGCTTGTCTAGTTTTATTGTTTTGTTTTAACAGAGACGTAAGTACGAAGTCCTGATTTGCGACACATTTAACATCTTAAGCTAACCACCTGATCCTAAGAATACTCACACTGAAATATTGCTTGAAATTAGGCAAATTTCCTATTAAGTGCACTTGGGGCTTGGGGCTACACTACTTTTGTTTCTTTTCATAAGCAGTTCCCAAATAACCTTTCTTTTGTTTCACAGTTCTTTGTTTTGTCCTGAGTGTACCGCAGCCCTTGCACATTAATTCAGCTGCTTAGAAACACATTATTCTTTATATATTACAGAGAAGAAGTAAATGGTATTTTGGAAAGCCATTTGAATTAAATAAGCACAGGTGTGCATAAAACAATGTCAGTTTTCTCCTGGCTGGCGGGCTCCTTCCAGTCCATCTTGATATAATGAAACAGAGTGTATGGATGGTGGAAGCAGCCCATGTTTTGGCACCAGCATGATGTCTGGTTAATTACTTATTTTGTTCATTGGTATTACAAAGGCAACCCAAAGCAGAATGACAAGAAAATGGCTCGCCCAGAGCAAACCATGGTACAGTAGATAGAACAAAAGGTAGTTCCCATTAGAATGGCTAAAAATAATAATGATGGCTACTAGTTACAGTATGATGGCTATGTTCTACCTGTTGGGATGCGTCCAGGGAGGACACAGAAGATGACCTAGATCCCAGATTGTGGTGGTGGAATGCTTAAGAGCAGTTTGGGGAAGGGATGAGCAAGAAGCAGGGGATTTGAGTGATCAAGGGTGGTGGTGGTCAGGAGAAGGAGGGCCTTCCAGGACAGGTTTAGAGGCTGAGATTCACAGTGCGAGCACAGACTCACACAGAAGCAAGAGGTTGCCCCTGTTACCCGGCAGCAGGACAGTCCCAGTCCTTCTGTATCTCCTTCCCCTCTGACACACTGCTCTAGGAGAGTCCTGCATGTTGCTGAGCAACAGGCCAGACAGGCCCAGAGGAGGAGCCCATCCTCTTGATGCAGCCTTTGTCTGCTTGGGAGGGATCCAAAGTGAGAGGCTAGAGGGGGAAAGGTGGGGCTAGTGGTCAGTTTCAGCAACGTCTCAGCTGGATTCCAGAGGAATCTCTTGCTATTTCTGTTAATAAAAAGCTAATTGCATTCTGTGTCTCCTGTGCTTCCCTGCCCTGTGGCTGACCTGGGCACGCTTGACAGCTCCTTGACACTTCCTGTCCACCATATTAATTTTTATCCCCAAGAGTAATCAGAAGGTTAATTCTAACAACTATTTATTCTCTTGTTCTTCTATAGGGATTTTCATTGTTGCGATCACTGTATGCTAAGTTTCATGGCAAGGGTGGGGGAACTTTTTCAGGTGCAGGACCATGTTCCCTCATAAGCAGTTTTTCAAAGCCTGCATGCCAGTTGTGGATCGGTTGGAGCAACATGTTATGTTTGCCTTTGTACAGTAGGGTTCCTCTACCATAACCCCTTCAGAATCTCCATCCTCCAGCTAAGCAACATAGATAACAATTCATGAATACATTCCAGTCATGCCGAAGTACCTGTCAGGATGCTGTCAGCGACTCCCAGCTGTTGCCCAGGAGAGTATAAAGACAAGAGAAGATTTCTTACCACCATTTTTTTAGTCAGTATTTACAGAGAGGCTATAAAACCCAGTCTCTTGGATAATGACGTTGTCCCGAGTGAATCTCCACCCCCTGTCTCTCCCACTTCCTCATCTACGTGCTCTCTGTCTTTGAGCTCTTTGCACTCCTACTTTCAAGGCTTGCCGGGTTCTGGGAGACGGAGGGTCTGGAATGCTTTCTAATGACGTGTCAGCCAGGTGGTGCTCTGGCTCTTCCATGATTTCCCAACTTCCCCCCTCATCTGCCTCTGAGCTGTGACCTCCCTTAAACCTGTCACGGTACGGTTCACAGGCAATCGAAATCCCGGCAGGGGATGTCAGGTCTGGGGGCAAGATGGCGGGGTGGGAGCAGGAACGGGGGTCCAGAAGCCAAGAGTCAGGAAGCCAAGAGTCCGAGGGTCAGAGGCCTGGGAGTCAAGAATCCGAGGGTTTGAGGATCAAGAAGCAAGAAGCCAAACGCAGCAAGGCAGGAAGCGTGTTGCTGTGGCAAAGAGCCGAAGGGAAATGCTGACCTTATATCCCTTCCCAGCTCTTGCCACCAGGTGCTGTGAGTTACCAATCAGCCTCCTCTGTGAGGCTGCACCTTGTCTCTTCAGAAGAAACTTAGGAAGGCCCCAGTCCTATTGGTCAGAGGGCCTGGCTCCTGCATGCACACCTGACAAAACCCCTGTTGTAAATCTATACTGTCTTCCTCTTCTTCCTCCCCGGAAGAGTCAGACTGGGGAGGCGGTCTCCACCATTCCTCCTCTGCCCAGTACCTGACAGTACCTGATGGAGCTGGGCTGATGTGGCTTGGGAATAGTCTTGAGGGTTAGATGGAGAGGCATGGAGGAGCCTCAGGTTCCCACCCATGATCTATGGACATCTGAAGGAGATTGATCAAGGGGATGGAGTGAATCCCCTATAAGGAAAGGTTGCTGTGTTAGAAACTTTTTAGCTTAGAGAAAAGGCTTATAAGATGTGACAAGGCAGAAGCTTTTCTTATTATATGTGGCATGAAGAAAGTGGCCAGGGAGAAGTTTTTCTCATTACACTAGAACTCATGGACATCCAATGAAGCTGAATGTTGGCAGCTTCAGGATGGGTAAAAGAAAATACTTCTTCATGCAGGTACTCACTTTCACAGGAGGCAGTGATGGCCACTAAGTGGGATGGCTTTAAAAGAAGATTAGACATATCCATGGAGAGGGTCATTGATGCCTATTAGCGACAATGGCTATGCTCTGTCTTCACAGTTGGTGGCAACAATGCTTCTGAATACCAGTTCCAGGAAACCACAGGAAGGGAGAGTGCTGCTGTGCTAAGATCCTGCTTGCAGGTTTCGTACAGCCACCTGGTTGGTCACTGAGAGAATGAGATGGTAGACTGGGTGGGCCATTGGACTTACGGGGTCCTTGCTGCGGGATCACATTCATCCAGTGCTTTACCAACTGGACTGGCTCCCAGTGGAGTACAGGGTCAGGTTTAAGGTGCTGGTCTTGACCTTTAAAGCCCTATGCAGCCTAGGACCCACGTACCTACGGGACCGCCTCTCCTGGTATGCCCCGTGGAGGACCTTAAGGTCCACAAATGACAACATTTTGGAGGTCCCAGGTCGCAAGGTGGTTAGATTGGTCTCAACTAGGGCCAGGTCCTTTTCAGTGCTGGCCCCAACTTGGTGGAACGCTCTGTCACAAGAGACTAGGGCCCTGTGGGACATCTTTCCACAGGGCCTGCAAGACAGAGCTGTCCTGCCTGGCCTTTGGTTTGGGCTCAGTCTGACCCTTATGTTTCCCTCCCCTTCTGGTTTTGATCTATGGGCTACTATTAAAATGAGACTGCATTTATAATGATAAATTGCATTTTAACCTGTATTTTAAATTGCCCCCCCATTATGTTTTTACTGTAATTTTACTGGTGTTAACTGCCCTGAGCCCGGCTCTGGCTGGGGAGGGCGGGGTATAAATAAAAATTTATTATTATTATTATTATTATTATTATTATTATTATTATTATTATTATCCAGCTGCTTGTTCATATATTCTTAGTGGGCAATCTGGGGCTCCATATTCAACACACAGGGGGTGGGGAAAAAAGCAACCCATTAAGTATTGCAACCTTTCTGATGACTAGGTTCCTTCTTCCTGCATTGCAACGGCAAAGCCCTCAGAATCTGTCCTGGGTGTCCAGCTGACTGATAAAACAGCTTTGAACATATCACAACAAATGCTAGTACTTTTGCACTTGCTTCACTGACATAAACAAATGCTACTTCCAGTCTTGTTCCAGAATTTGTACAAATGGCACCACAAAAGGAACAAAAGAAACACGTCCGCTGGCTATGGTCTGGTTCCCAACATGTTAACATCAATTTTATGCAAATGCTGTTAGCCATGAAAATATGCAAATATACTGTGAACCTCTGGCTTCTGTTGAATTTCCAATGTGCTGAATATATTGAATTTCAATGAGCAGGTCTATGCGAGGAACAAGTTGCCCTATCCTGTAAGAAGCTATGTAGGGGATAGAAATGCAACTGCATATAAATTTATAACATGGCACAGTTTGACATCACCTAGAGCTAGTGAGATACGAATCTTTAAGCCTAATCGCTATGATCCCCACCCCCGCACCAACTCGCTGGACCATTTTCACCATTGCTTTCCTCCCCCTCTATCAGCGATATCTTATGAACCACTGTACTAAGATGACCAGCCACTACATCAGATGCCCTTTTGCCCTGGATTAGATAGGACTTGATTCCCCTTATAGGTAAGGGGGAAGAAGCCATTAGTGTTATTTGGCCCTGACCTTTGAAGTGACTCTGTTTTCCCTTCACTAGGGATGACAAACCTCAGTGGGGGGGGGGCAGTGGGGGCTCACCATTGGTCTCTATCTGGCCCGTGGGTCTCTCCCCAGGCCACTCTCTCCCAAGCCACACCCCTCGCCATTCCTGCTTTGCACCTTCCTGGAGTGTTTGTGCCTGGCTGGAACTCTGGCAGTGCTACTAGTTGGCCTGGATGGAGGATAGAGAGGGAGGAAAAGAAACAAGCCTATGGTACAAAGATAGAATTCACATGTGTTAGTCCACCCATTTTTTCTCTCTTGGGCACCAATGGCATGTGGCCCCTGAAAAGTTACTCAGAAGGGAATGCTGCTCTTGGACTGGAAATGGTTCCCGGGGGGGGGGGGGAGTCTGCCCGTTATGTAGTAAGTCACAGGGGTGCGTGGAAGTGAGGACAGAAGCAGGGAAGGTACCACCAGATAAGGATGATCGAGGCAGCTCACCCAGGTTGTCCAACGACTTGGAGCTGGACCCGGCACAGGGCAACATCAATCCAAATTTAGGCAAATTAAAGTCAGTTTTATGGCCTTTGGCAAGTGAAGCATGTGCTTAACTCAGCTTCCTTGAAATCCACTGGATTTAAAAGTGCTCAGCGTTGGCTGGAGAGTGCCCACATTGTTTGTTATTCATCAACATGATTCACAACAGTCTTTATTTTTAATTGTTCTTCTTCCAGTCATAAATCCCCGATACTTTTTGACTCATCATGTGACCCTTTCCTGGGGGTGATTCTTGTGAAAATTCCAGAACCAGGCCGTCAAACACTGGCCACATCCGCACCATACATTTAAAGCACTCTGATACCACAGTCAGGGCTTTCCTCCAAAGAATTCAGCGAGCTGTAGTTTGTTCAGGGTTCCCAGAGCTGTTAGGAGACCCCCCCCCCTCAATTCCCCTTAAAGAGCTACAGTTTCCAGAGTGGTTTAACAACAATCTTTCATCATAGGGGACTCTGGAAACTGTAGCTCTGTGAGGGAAATAGCCTCCAACACTCCTCAGATGAAAATAGAGATATTTCTCACTCCCCACATCAACTTCCAATCAGAAGAATGGGAAGTGCCAGCACCACTACACAAGGGGCAAGATTAGACACAGACACACAAAGCATTTTTCTTATTATTGTTTTAAAAAATCAAGATTCCTTGCACTCTGCTCTTCTCCCACTTTCTTCCCACCCAGGGCAGCCCTGCCCTCTGCCTGCCCCTCAGAACTGGCATACCATGTGGGGCTGGGCCTTGGCCACCACTGCCAGCGTTTGCTCCTGAGGTCTGGGGTGGTGCTTCTGCTGAACTCTAGCTTAAAAACCTCCAAGGAAGGAGAGTCCACAATCTTCCGAGGGTGTCTCTTCCACTGTCAAGCAGCTCTTAGTACCAGAAAGTTTTTCCAAATGTTTAGTCGGAATCTCATTTCTTGTAAATTGAAGCTGTTGGTTTGAGTCCTACCCTGTAGAACAGGAGAAAACAAGCTTGTTCCCTCTTCCATCTGACAGCCCTGATTGGTGGGGAAGCGTGGCACCAAAAGACCAGGGGTATAGGAAGGGGAGGTGCTGGGGGGTGGATCTGTTAGGATATTTCCGTTCCACCTTAAAAGGGAGCAGGCTTTGTGAGTCACAGAGTCTGCGCATTTCCTGTTTTCACAGGATGTTTCTGTTGTTTCTTTGTTTTCCTCTCTCTCTGCCGGAGACACTGAAGCAGGCAGTCATGTTTTTCTTTGTTCTGATCAACGCAGAAATAAACTTGTAAATAATGCTCTCCTGAGTGCATCTTTCGCTGTGTGCTTTATCTGCTGATAGAGCAGATAAAGCTCTGGAATGTGACAAGCTATTTCTGGAGCTCGTGTCGGCTCTGGAATGTGACAAGCTATTTCTGGAGCTCGTGTCGCTAATTGCTGATACTGCGTGTCTACGGGAGATCGACGTCCGGAGACGACGTGGAGTCATGATGGACTTTGTCTCCCTGGCAGTATCCCAACAGGACCCTGGGTGCCCTCACTGAGGGGGGTGACATTTGGAGCGCCGCCCGCCCACGACTGCCTAGCCTACCCCGAGCCGTCGGGGTAAGGGGGGAGCTGTGCCGCTTTGCTGGCGGCTTCCCCCTTTGTTTTGACAGCTTGGGGGAGGCTTGGGAGTCGTGGGTGAGCAGTACACTGAATGTCAACAACAACAACAACAACAACAACAATTTTATTTATACCCCGCCCTCCCTGGCCAGAACCAGGCTTGCTAACACCAGTAAAATTACAGTTAAAAACATAATAGGAAAAAAAACACCAATTTAAAATCCAGGTTAAAATGCAATTTAAAATTCAGCCTCATTTTAAAAGTAGCCCATAGATCAAAACCATAAGGTGAGGGAAACATAAGGGACAGACTGAGTCCAAACCAAAGGGCAGGTGGAACAGCTCTGTTTTGCAGGCCCTGCGGGAAGATGTCACGTTCCGTAGGGCCCTAGTCTCTTGTGACAGTGCGTTCCACCAAGTCGAGGCCAGTACTGAAAAGGCCCTGGCCCTAGTTGAGCCACCATGGGTGGCTCGCTCTGCCCCTGGCTGCAGTGCATGCACGCCGCTCTGGGCACCCAAGTGGCTATCCTGGTGCCTGGGAGGGCACCCTCCACGCCACACACCCCCGGGCAGTGTGGGCATATGCTCTGTCGCTGCAAAAGACCCCTCTGTTTGATGTTAGTTGCAGAAGCATGTCATGCTTGGTCTCTAACCCCTCAAGTTTGAGGGGACCCGGCTTCCTCCCAACAGCTATTGGGTGGGGGGAGCAAAGACACCTTGGCCCCATAGTGATGGCACCCCTGAGCTGCAGTGTAGTCACGTAAAACTGTAGGCCTGAACCTCTCCCTGCCCGTTGATCAAGTTATAAGTGTCCTGGTAGGATTTACAGTCACACGTCACTTCCGCACTGTACCACACACAGAAAAAGCAACAAAGGGACATATTGGTAAAGAAAAGTAAACTTTGGAAAGCTTCTCAGCTACGGGGCAGGAATCTGCTGTTGCTGATACAACCTAATAGAACTAGTCAGTGGCATTAGCTAAGAGAAACCTTTGACAAAACCTGTTTGAGCCGGATTTTCAGAACAAGGCAAAGTAGTCTACATATTTAAACACACTTTCCTCTGTCTGCCTTTTCAGTTTTCTGATATCTATTTCTCATATGTGTGTTGGTTTTTATCTTTCCCCAATGAATCTTAAATATGTCTCAGCATCTCCCCCATGGCTGTATTCCAGCCAGCTTTCCTTAAGCTATTTCACATTTTTTTCCACCCTAATTGTTATGGTGCTGACTGTGTCTGTTATATCAGTACCATTTTTCTACTGTCTGGTTAATCTTTTAATCTTTGTGCTACACTAATTAGAAATATCACATCCTGCAACTCTTAACAGTGACATGCTAGTCTTCTTTCCACTTAAATGGGTCCTGTCTACCTGATTTCCCTGCCTCCCTGAAAGGAAGGGGAAAGGAAGCCTTCAATATGTTATCCATTTTTTGTCCATTAATTCATTTCTCCATCTCTGCAAACTTTCCAGTTTTTCAATTTTTTGAAAAAGTCAGCAGTTAGTGATCTGCCTTTGCTGTAGGGATAAAGTCCATTTCTAATCTATTTCAGTTTCTTGCAAGTTTAGTCATAAGTCTCTTCCATCCCAGTTCTACACCAATCAGCATTTTTGTAAAAAGAAAACACCAAAAATTCACATTATTTTTTAAAAAACAAAATATGACTTTTGTATGCATTATACCTTGAAATTCTCTTTTTTGTACATTTTATCCTAAATGCAAATTTTATATGCATTTTACTTGCATGTTGTTGTTGTTGTCATCGTCATCATCATTCCAGATGCAAGAAAGTCAATATGAGCTAGTAAGTACTTATTAATGAATAAAAAATGGCAACCCGAAACCTAAAAGTACAAGATGGTGTTCTGTTGACATGCAGGTTCAATGGAAATAGCCCTGATGATGAAGAAGAAGAGTTTGAATTTGATATCCCGCCTTTCACTCCCTTTAAGGAGTCTCAAAGCGGCTAACATTCTCCTTTCCCTTCCTCCCCCACAACAAACACTCTGTGAGGTGAGTGGGGCTGAGAGACTTCAAAGAAGTGTGACTGGCCCAAGGTCACCCAGCAGCTGCATGTGGAGGAGCGGAGACGCGAACCCGGTTAACCAGATTACGTGACTACCACTCTTCACTACACCACACTGGCTGAGTTGTCTTTTGGAGTAACAAAGTTATTTGCCCTTTGCAGGCAAGTGTTAATCCTCATCCCCAAGTCTAATATTGTAAATGCAGCTGACATATCAAGTTTGGAGTGAAACTGTCTGACATATACAGTGAACAAATTCCATGTGTGAAAAGCCTAACTGCATTCTGGTCCAGGTATTAGTCTAGGAAGTGTGAATCAGGTCACTTGGCTTAAGAATGAATGAAAACTTTGAGCACCCCTACTTGGTGGCAGTGAAGCATTTGTTCCTCTCCAAAACACTGGGATAAATGTTTCATGGTCCACTGTATGTTCTGAGGAATGAACCCTGGCCTGGAGCTCAGGTCCAGGCAGGATCAGGCTTCCTTCCTCATTTTCGCCTCTAAATGCCTTCCCAGTTGATATGTAGATCATTTAACTCAGCACAATTGCTGCCCTGGCATTGTTACAAACTTCCTTTACTTGCACACAAACATTTCCTGGTCTGCTGTCTATTCGCTTCCAGAAGGTTTTTGGCAATAGCCAAGGATCAATTCCCCCCCTATCTAACCCTTCACTTGATTTCAAATGGTCTTTGCAGTCTCAGCTTAATATTTTCCCCTCCTTTCAATGGGCCTGACATTTCTCCTCTGTTCGTATTTTTGCTTCTTCTGCAGTTTTTTTTTAACCATGAAGCCCATCAGAAACCCTCCCCTCTCAAGCAATATTTTATCCTTGCGGCTGATATCTCATTTTAACCAGTCCCTGCCATTCCAATTAAGCCATTGTTTCCTCAACATATGTTTCCAATTCAGCAGCCTTGTTACATGTGCTCCCAGCATTCCTGAGACACATTCAACCCATTCTTCTTTCCTCCTTTCTTCCACTGAAACTGTTGCAGTTTCAAGAAAGAACAACTGCTTTAAGTCTAGAAAGGCTTTCTCTATGCTCTGCCACTACTGTTCTTTATCATGACTGGCCAGTGTTACAACCATTTCGATCCATTTCCTCTTCGTTAACCTCTCACATTCAAGAAAGCTGAGGTGCCTCAAGAACTGTGGCTTCTTTCTTCCTATGACCAGCTTCATCTGAAAACCCCACTTTCCCAAGAAATTGCTCAAGCGATAGAGACTTGTGGTTGCCTTTGGCAGTTTGAAAGATGCAACTGGTTCAAAATCCCAATTCCATTTTTTCTTTTTATAGCCAACTTGGTGCTCTTCAGAAGTTGTTAGACTCTTAAATCACATTTGCACAGGTTGCCAACTTCCCACAAGGCCAGGTTCCAGGTATTTGTGTTAATCCACAAAGCCCTAAACAATTTGGATCCTGTGTAAGAACCATTTGAACACTCCACCTCAATCACTGAGATTATATGATGGGGAACTTCTGGTGGTTCCACACACCACTGAGGCTTAATTGGCTTTTACTAGGGAGTGAGTCTTTAGTACAGAGCTGGTCCATACAGGTCAGTTCTTGCCTCCTTTAGACATGTTCCAAAAACCGTATTGTTTAGACTGGCCTTTGAAGTATGTTATTTTTAATTTTTTCCAACTATTAGTTACTGATGTTTTATTGATGCTGTGACTGGTTTTATTATACTTTTGTATGTTGTATGCTGCCTTGTTATGCTTTCATGAAAGTGTAGATTTTAAATGCATCAATCAATCAATCAATCAATCAGTATACGTCTGCTGGCTACTGTGCGTTTACTTGTTTACAGAGGCATTCTCTTGATCTCTTGACCCAAGTTTCCTATTTTAATTGCTTGTTTTAATGGGATTGTTTGAATGCACATTTATATCATGGACATTTGGGTTTTTTTTAGCGGGTTACGTTTATTGCGTATTTGAATGGTGGTAGTATTTTTTTAAAATTATTTACACAATGTTGTGCAACTGCTTTTTATGTTTTGTAGCTATTTAAATTAATAAAACCTGATAATAATGACTAATCATCCCTGACCACTGGCCATTCTGCTTGGAGCAAATGGGAGTTGATTGGCCAGCCCAGTGCAGTGCAGTGCATTTTGCTGCCTGGGGCAAAGGACAAGGAGGTGTCCCTCCAATCCCATGAATAAAAGCTGAATGGACAAGCAGTTGAATTTTACTTCAGCACTAGTGAGGGGACACTGCCCTCTGCTGCAACAGAAGGCCTCAGACTAGCTTATAGGGCTCTGGGCTCTGTTGCTCTTCAGCTAAGCAAATATATCAAATGGTTAATGCTACCATATCGATGGGAAGTGGGTGGCGCTGTGGGTTAAACCACAGAGCCTAGGAATTGCCGATCAGAAGGTGGGTGGTTCGAATCCTCATGATGGGGTGAGCTCCCATCGCTTGGTCCCTGCTCCTGCCAACCTAGCAGTTTGAAAGCACGTCAAAGTGCAAGTAGATAAATAGGTACCGCTCCGGCAGGAAGGTAAACGGCGTTTCCGTGCGCTGCTCTGGTTCGCCGGAAGCGGCTTAGTCATGCTGGCCACATGACCAGGAAGCTGTACGCCGGCTCCCTTGGCCAATAAAGCGAGATGAGCGCCGCAACCCCAGAGTCGGCCATGACTGGACCCAATGGTCAGGGGTCCCTTTACCTTTACCTTTACCATATTGATAGATATCAGTGCAGTGGGTAAAGCCATGTCACCACTGCTTCTCAGGGCATGCAGACTGGCTCATTATGCTGATCACATGACTTTCCCCCTCTTTTCATTTTTTTAAAGTTCAGATTGACAGGAAACCACCAGGTACTAACAAATTACAAAGCAGGAAAAAGCAGGAACCACATGGGCTGTGGGTATATTAGATGTGCATATGACCCCTCCACAAGCAGCCTGGCAGAAATTATCCGATCTATAGCAATGATATTTTTGGACCCCTTTGAGAAAAGGTGACAGTGCTTGGACTGCAAATTAAGATGTTGCATGGAATTTTAATTTGGAACCTGCAAGTTGGGCATTGCTTTGGCCTGTTTGGAGCTGCTTGTGATGATGAGATGTTTATTCAGATTTGAGATGCAACCCAAATTTCTTTGCAAGTATTCTCTAATCTGATTTATAAAGAAGCCTGTAGCATCCCACAGCCGCAATAAAAGATATTGAAAATGGCAGGCTGTTCATCTGCTGAAATCAATGCATGCTGAGGGAGATGAGCGCCTCCCCAGAAGCGTTCAGCATATTACAAGATCAGGCCTAGTGCACGTGAACAGAGTACAGATGTGAGAGGTAAATACAACCAGGTAGCCATTGCTAACTGCCTTCACTGATACTTTACACAAACACCAGAGAACAAAAGGATACTCTGCACACTAGTCAGCACAATTAGGAAAATACGTGTGCATAAAGGGGAAAATATTAAGCTTAAGAGGAAATCCTGCTTCAGGCAGCATTATTCAGGCCAGATGACCATCAACAAGCTTAACTATTATGTTTTCTCTGGAGAAGGTATATTAGTGACCATACTATATCTATGACTTGCAAAGCACTGCCCAGAATGTGCCAATGATGTTATCTGCTGTTCTGACACTTCGGGGCAGACAGCAGCTGTGGATTCACATTTTGCAAGTCCTGGTTACCCCCTGGTTACCCCCTGGGTAGTTGTAGGCTAGCAGCAATTACCTGAGCTGCTGGCAGGTGGGTCACTGTTGCTTGCCAGGAGGTAGAGTGGGAGGGTCAAGGTGACTGGGAAGTCAGGGCTGTGCAAGCAGGGACCAACTTACCAGAAACTCACCTGCTTGGTTACTATCTCCTCGCATCCTGTGGGACAACTTAGACCAGTGGGCAGCTTTTTTCTCTTCCATCTCTGAAAAGGCTTGCCTCACGCTGCTGGTTCCAGAAGACCCCAACCAGGACAAAAACAACCCCCGGTTATTCCTCTCTGGCACTGGGTCTCTGGCCCTGATCCCTGAGCCCATAACTGTTATCAGGAGATCATCCTACACTTGAGTAGGACCCTGGTAGAGACCTATGCCTGAATTGTTCGTTCGGGAGCTTCAAAAGCTTTCTTCAGCCCGAACATCACAGCGACCGATGCCAACAGACATCAGCACACTTAGGCATCCGCAGAGTCTTCGCAGCTTTTGTAACAGACCTCAGCAACTCAGCATTTTGGTTAATCTACTTTATTTACATACAAACACACATGGAGCACTGCAACATGGCTCCCTCTCTCTCTAGCATCAGACAGCAAAGAGTAAAAACAAAGGACAATAGTCCCACTTCACGGAACACAGTAACACAAACATCCTGTCTCCATCACTTCCCACTCTGTGGAGTCAAAACATACACCGTCATGTGATAGACAAAAATCCCATGACTGCAGTCATGGAGCAGGAATTCTAACAATCAGGTCCTGGATAAACTTCTGGTCAGTGTAGGGAGTGATGGCCAAACTTGGCCCTCCAGCTGTTTTGGGACTACAATTCCCATCATCCCTGACCACTGGTCCTGTTAGCTAGGGATGATGGGAGTTGTAGTCCTCAAACAGCTGGAGGGCCAAGTTTGGCCCTCACTCCCTACACTGACTGGTAGTGGGTCTCCAGAATTTCAGACTGGGGCCTTTCCCAGCCCTACCTCAAGATGCCAGAGATTGTACCTGCACCTTCTGCATATGGGTGGTCTGCCACTGAGCTATGAACCTTCCCTAAAATTTCAAACTTCATTTGGATTAGAAGTACAACCATTAATCAGTCAATCATTGAGTGGAACAGTAGAGTGGAGGTGGTTGGCTTTCCTTTGCTTAAGAATTCCAGCAGCGACAGACAACCATCTATCGGAGATGCAGTGATTACTTCCTGCATGGCAGATCCAGCACTGAGCAATGGCTTGGGTGAGATGACCTCCGAGAGCCCTTCCAACTCTGCGATTCAAACCCCTTTTAAATATATGAAAAATGTAAGAGGTAATAGCTCTTCTGAGAAGGACTTAAGAAGGGCTCCTATCCTCAGAAGTCCTACTGACTTCAATGAGGCTTGCTCTTAGGAAAATGTGTATAGCATTGCAGCCTTAGGCACATTTATTCACATTAAATAGATTAAAGCTAATTTGCTAAAGCCTGGTAAGAGTTCTTCAATTGCAATATCACAATTAAATATTAATATTTATTATATATAATATATTGTTTGATTGCTGTATATAAATAATAAATCTTAGTAGTTTTCAGTGCCACAGTTCAAGCAAGGAGAGTTATGGGGGGATAGAAATGTCTAGATCAGGGAGCCTGTGGTCCTCCATATGTTGTGGGACTATGACTCCCCCTCCCCCCAATTCATTGGCCATGCTGGCTGGGGCTTCCAGCACCATCTGAAATACCACACGTTCCCCATCCTTAGTCTAGGTCTTAGGCTAGTCATGCATTTTTAACAGGGTCTATATTTTGAACTGGGAAAGACCTAAGAGGCAGTAATCCTGGGGCAATCTCTCACTGGTGAGCTGTCACCCCAGACAAATCACCCCCCCCTTTCAGTATGACCAGATACACAGGCTTGACAGAATCCTCCCTCCCGCATCCCCCCCCCCCCCCACGGCTGGAGAGTTACAACACATTCTGCAAGACATCCTCTCTCTGCTGCCTGCAGAGGGATCTAACTTGTGCCTGATGATAATTGCTTATGTTTAACCAAGAAAGCAGAATCCGGCACATAATGTATCACAATAATAAATTAACTGCCTCTCTCTTCCCTCTTTCTCTGTCTCTCAGACTCAGTTCAATTTGTGGTTAGCCTCTCAGGGTGCACGGAAGGGCAACTTTCCTTTGAGCGTTAGTTAGTATTCTATATAGACCTTTTGCCATAATGACTAATGTATTTCAACCTTGCTGTTATGCATAAAACATCATGAAAATGTACATCTGCACTATCTCTACTGTCACCCCAGTTCCTTTGTTTCTAAAGTGCTGAGTCGTGCCTTTTTAAAAACAAAAACAAAAACAAAAAAAACCAAAACCCTGGATGGATATCAAATTTGAACAGCCGTGCCAATTTTACTGAAATTATATCACAGTTATATTATCTCTTAATGAAACAAGTATAGCTGGCTGATTGATTTATGGAGCAATTTTTTGCATCATTACCTAACTTGATTGTGTGCAAATACTTTTTTATACTCACTACGGCAATATCCTGGGCATCGTTTTTAAAAAATGTTTGTTTCAAGATCTGCCATTTTTTTCTGCTCGGGATTGAAAGGAACGAACAGTTTGAGCGAAGCAGAGCCGATGTCATGCAATGCTGTTTATTGGACTTTAAAAATGTTTTTAATGGCCTTCAGTAAGGAAGAAAGACAAATACATTCCTCTTTCTGCTGTGACTAATCCCTATCAATGGTGCATAAAGGTAAACCTCAAGCTAGCTTCTGAATAAATAGGCTCCACATTTGCTGAGGTGACTTTCCCCAGTTAAATAGTTTGATGTTTCTTGAAAGCATTTATCTAAAGAGCCAAGATTTTCTCCAAACACTTACAACTCAAGTAGATCCAGACTGGGCCCACAGCACAGGGCATGAAGGTCAGGATTCCCTTGCTAAAATAAGATTCAGACTCAGCTAGTTCAACATCAAACTGCGGGAGGCAGTGGAAGACAGGAGTGCCTGGTGTGCTCTGGTCCATGGGGTCACGAAGAGTCAGACACGACTAAACGACAAGTTTGCATTTCCTTGATGGTGAGAGAGGTTGGGTATTGGCTAGCCCATGCAAAATTTCTCTGCAGTTTGTATTTCTCCCTTCACACCCCAAATAATCAAAATCTTACCATTTATTAATTTCTAGGGTTTAGGGTGCCTCCCCCCATCTATAACAATATATTTGGAAAACTGAGTGGGAGTATCATGGAGAAAGACATGGCTGGCTGGAACAGTAGAGAGGAGGACTGCACATTAGCACATTTCTGGATCAATATAAACCTAAAGCCAATGTAGTGGTTAGAATGTTGTTGCAGAACCAGGGAGAACAAGGTTCTAATCCCCACTCAGCCACAAAACGTGGGCCAGACGTTGTTTCCACAGCCTAATCTGCCGTAAAAGGTTATTGTGAGGATAAAATGGAGAGGAGGAGAACCAGGCATGGCACTTGAGCTCTTTGGAGGAAAGGAGAGATATAAATGTACAAATCAATTAATTATCTAATTAAAATCACTGCATGCATAAAACCCTCACACATAATGGCTGAACCTGCAGATTCCGGGGAAGTGTTTCTGGCACAGACATTGGTGGTCTGAGGTGGGAGTTGTGTGAGCCTCTCTTTCGTTAGGTGACATTGAACTTGACCCCCAGTATATTTTGACCAGACAACATGGCAGTGAAAACTAACATTTCTGAGGGCTTTCTCCCAAGCGTCTCTTTGTATACAGATATTTTAAAGTACATTTTCTCTAGCAACTTGAATGTGACATACCCATTTTCATCCTTACAGCTTCTGCTCCACTATCCATATTGTTTATGATTTCTTTATTAACATCCCCACTCAACTGCACTGCTGTCACTTCTGTTCCGTCTTTATATTGTCTGCTTAAATAATTTCGTTTCCCAAGATTTTATGGTCAATTATTTTAGGTACATCTTATTACATCAGGCGAGTGATGCTTGTACATTCCCCCTGACAGAAAAGACCTCTTGCTGCTTTGTGCTAAAGCCTGATAATTGGCCACTAAATAAATTAATAATATAAAAATTCCAGTATTTTGAAGGTTACATACCTGCACGGCTATAATGTCTGACTTCTTGTGATAACCCTTCATTTTTAAGACTGCCATTCATAAACGACCTTCCAATAAGTACGGTTTGCTTCTCCCCAAGTTACTGTCGTCCAAGAGGTAATAAGCACTTTAATTGAGCACGAATGATCTCAGGTAGGTTACACCTGCACAACAAAGATTAAAATAGTGCAACAGACTAAAACTGGTGCTCCTTCTTGAGATATAAAAGCCAACTGAAAGTTGCTGGGAATTGAGTTATTTGACTAAGGTTAACAGGGTTAACAAGTGTTAAAGCTTTTCCACATTTTTTATTTCTGCCAGCATCCAACTGAGGAACCTTCCACAAAAGGTTGTGGAAGCCTTTTCAGCTAAGTGACCACATATTTGGAATAATTCCCATCAACAGCAGTTCCACTTATGGGAGGAATTGTACAGAGGTCACCTGCCACTGGAGTTTGACTAGCAGTGCCATCTTTTGGACACTGAGGTTCAGCTCCGTGGGCCTTCTGGCAGTTCCCTCGCTGCGATAAGTGAGGTTACAGGGAACCAAGCAGAGGGCCTTCTTGGTAGTGGCGCCCTCCCATCCAATGTCAAGGAAATAAACAACTATCTGGCTTTTAGAAGACATCTGAAGGCAGCCCTGTTTAGGGAAGTTTTTAATGTTTGATGCTTTATCATGTTTTTAATATTCTGTTGGCAGTCGCTCAGGTTGGCTGGGGAAACCCTGCCAGATGGGTGGGGTATAAATAATTTATTATTATTATTATTATTATTATTATTATTATTATTATTCCTATTGAGGTACCCTTGGCAAGCGATTTGAAAGACGTTTTAAGCGAAAACTTCCACTAGGTCATCTACTCTAATGGAAACCTGGCATCTGACTGCAATCCTCAACTACTCATTAATTCTGAAATAATCCGGTGGGAAAACCACAAGTCGGATTATGTAAATATGTGTTTAAGTTTACAGCCCCAAAATAGAATGTATCAGCAAAGAAACTGATCCTTTGGTGGGCCAACTAAACATTACAGTCTTTGAACATAACCATAGTTTAAACCATAATTACTACTGAGCAGAGGGAATAGGGAGCTATCTTTCCTGAGGCAAATTGCAGCTACCTGGAGGGGATTTTTATTTATTTATTTGCATCAGCTTGCCATGAAGGCAGCCTGGGATTGGTGGGTGAAATCACAGGCCAAGGCAATGGGACCAGTTCTCAGAAGGAAACTTTTAATTTAATCTGTTCAAGAATCCCTGTGCTGCAGGGATACAGTTACCAAAGACAGCTGCTCAGAGGAATGATGGGTAGGTGGGCAGCTCTGCAGGATGTTGAAGGCTTGGCCCCAAAGTGTCTCTGCCCCTGAAATTCTTACTGTTTTCTTACCTCTACTTGTTCCATTCCCCAAGCTTATTCTTTCTGCCCAAAGTCACATGGCAGACAAGCTGACCTCGTGATTACAGGATCTCTGACCATAACAGGATACTGCTGTACTTTCTGGAAGACCACTGCCATGACTCTGCAATTCTGAGCCAATCAATGCCTTGCTCATTTGAAATTTGCAAGGAAGGTAGCCCACCTCTGTGCTCCTCAGAGGCTAAGTCCTTTCTTTTTACAGCAGAGCTAATTTCTGTTCAAGCATTCCGCTCAGTCATTCAGCTTATGATTGATTACATTAAAAACAGTACTGTTATAAATATAACAGAAGTGCAACTGTCATGGACACATGGGTATATCAGACTTAATTGTGCAAAATAATGTGTGTCTTATTATGGTGCTTGACAAGCTGTTCAAGAGTGGGAGATGCTATCTCAGAAGGTGTTGGACTCTCCTTCACTAGTGATTCTTAAGCAGAGGCTGGATGGCCTCACATTAGGGATGATGTAATAATAATAATAATAATAATAATAATAATAATAATAATAATTTATTTATACCCCGCCCATCTGGCTGGGTTTCCCCAGCCACTCTGGGAGGCTTCCAACAGAATATTAAAATACAATAGTCTTTTAAACATGAAAAGCTTCCCTAAACAGGGCTGCCTTCAGATGTCTTCTAAAAGTCTGGTAGTTGTTTTTCTCTTTGACATCTGGTGGGAGGGCGTTCCACAGTAGCAGTGGAGAGCCTGAACTGGCAGGGGTTTGGTCTAGATGCCCTTTGAGGTTTCTTCCATAATTTAAAGAAATACCTGGCAGCTTATTCCTCAGTTCTTGAATAAAAGATTTGTAAATTAACGAATATGTTTTAATCATATTTGGCCCATATAAATCCCTGAATCCAGAAGCAACATATGCTTGCTGATCAGCCGCCGAAAGAATTCTGATCGGGTTTTCGTAATATACTTACAGTGATATTAGATTAGGTTCTTTGTTTTTGAAATAATCCTTTCACTGAAGTTCAATTTGAAGAGCTTTGTGCTCTCCCCGTACAAATCACCGTATGTCTCATAGCAGCATACTAAAATGCTGATACTTTGATTTGTCCTGAGAAAATAGCTGCTGTCCTTTATGTAAGAAGAAACAAACCCCACGAGATGTTGCAAAGATCTGCACTGAAACCCCGTGCTTTTCTGATCAAATGGAAAAGTAAAATCCCCTTTGGTTAATCCAGCAGTTTATTCTTGTGCCATTTCTACTTATTCATAGACCAAAATCCAAATCTCAGTGACGCTTTCCATGTTACTACACTGCCTCCAGCACAGCCCTGTGGTTTAATTACAATCCAGTATTGAAAAACAATTAGGTTGCTTGTTGGCTGCAGAGTGTTAACTTTGATTACATTGTTAAAGTAATCGGCAATGTGGCAAGGGAATGTTCTGGAAGGAAAATAAAAATAAAATCTCGAAACAAGCATGTTTAGTGAATCTATCTATCTATCTATATCTATATCTATATCTATATCTATATCTATATCTATCTATAATGTTGTTGTTGTTATTTAGTCGTTTAGTCGTGTCCGACTCTTCGTGACCCCATGGACCTGAGCATGCCAGGCACTCCTATCTTCCACTGCCTCCCGCAGTTTGGTCAAACTCATGCTGGTAGCTTTGAGAACACTGTCCAACCATCTCGTCCTCCATTGTCCCCTTCTCCTTGTGCCCTCCATCTTTCTCAACATCAGGGTCTTTTCCATGGAGTCATCTCTTCTCATGAGATGGCCAAAGTATTGGAGCCTCAGCTTCACGATCTGTCCTTTCAGTGAGCACTCAGGGCTAATTTCCTTAAGAAAGATCTATATCTATATCTATATCTATATCTATATCTATATCTATATCTATATCTATATCTATATCATCTATATCTATATCTATATCTATATCATCTAATCTATCCATAATCATTTTAAGGGGGCAATCCTATGGCAAGGTCATTCAGGATGAGCAGTTTAGGTTCAGTAGATCTCAGACTCAGCCAGCTGATTCCCAGCTCAACCGGGTTCAGTTAGCATTACATTCCCAATCCCATATCAATCAATGTAACTAGCTCATTCTGGATCAGCTGAAGCTGGCACTGAGGTCCAGCTCTGAGGGGCTTCTAGCGGTTCCCTCACTGTGAGAAGTGAAGTTACAAGGAACCAGGCACAGGGCCTTCTTGGCAGTGGCGCCCTCCCAATGGAAGGCCCTCCCATCAGATGTCAAGGAGATAAATAACTATCCAACTTTTAGAAGACTTCTGAAGGCAGCCCTGCATTGGGACGTTTTTAATGTTTGATGTTTTATTATGTTTTTATATGTGTTGGAAGCTGTCCAGAGTGGCTGGGGCAACCCAGCCAGATGGATGTGGTATAAGTAATAATAATAATAATAATAAGAAGAAGAAGAAGAAGAAGAAGAATATAGCTGGGCTGAGGCCAAAAAAAGAGGCATTCTGGTGGGGTGACAGAGGTTGGACCAGAGAGTGAGGGCTTAGGTTGGATACTACACCTATTCAGCTTGGCCATGTGACCAGCTAACCCAGCATAGAACACTATTTTGTGTGGCGAGTTCCCACTTCCCCCCACTGGAAATAAAGACACGTGACACCACGATTTTAGGTTAATGGGCAAAAATTGGCCACAACTTTATTGTTTACAGAAATGAGCTGTATTGGCTTAGGCATTGGTCCTATCGACTATCCGGCTTCAGCCCGATTGCATGAAGATTGGAAAGAGTTAACCGCCAGAAGGGGGAGTCCTGCTGATGCACATCAACTTGGAGCTCCCCTGGGGTCACCGCTTGGGGGCGTGCCTTAGGCCCACACCTCCACAGGCTTCGGACAGGGCAACGCCCCCCAGAATCCTTTACCAGACTACCCTTGGTGTGGGGGAAGGCGATTGCGCTTCCTCCCCCTCTCATTTACATAACAATACCCTTACCAATGCTTAACCGCCAGAGCCGAGGAGTTGTGATGATTTGCTACGAGGTAAGCGAAAAACCACATGGCTGGAGCCAGTTTGCCAAGTAGAAAAAATTCCTACCAGGCCCCTTGACGGCGACCAACCGAAGTCCATAGCAATGTCAAGAGCCTGCCGAAAGGGAGGGAGGGATGGGAAACCGGATCAGCTGGAGCGACGAAAGAGAGAGATCCTCGGCTGCGCCGGCCCTAAATAGCACAGGCCATGCCTCCCCAGCCAGTCGATTGGCTGGCAAGGGAGATGACGCGGCCGAGGATTCCCTCAGTCTCGCGGGGGCTGTGAGCCAGCCCCCGCGCACATGGGGGAGGACGTGAAGCCTGCAACCCCACCTCCTCTCCAGCTCGGAAGTGGCTTTAAAGGATTGTTCCCCCTCTGCCAGGCTTAGACAGAGCAGCAGCCGCCCCACTGCAGAATGGATTTTGGAGCTAGTGTAACTTTATGCTAGCTTAATTCACACTAGTTTGCTTTGCACCAGCTTCTTGTGCATAGGGTGGCTGCCTGACCAGCAATTCACAGTCAAGCCCCCTCCCCTCTTTAAAAGCAGTCCTAGGTTAATATTTATTTATTCATTTTTCAGAAAAGAGTCCAGGGTGGTAATTTCTGTGCAGTTGTGGATCCCTGAGAACACACAAAGGGGAGAGGTGGTAGCCCAGATGAAATCCAGTGAGAATTCTTGGAACCCATGTTCCTTGTAAATGGTTTCCTGGTGCTTATTGTAATGCTTGCTGCCTGAAGATCTAGCACCAATATACACTGTCTACAGCTGAAAAGAGGGTGGGCCAAATCAAAGGCAAGCGCTATGAAATGTAAATGGTGAAGAACATTAACAGTACTGCTGGCTTCTTTTAGAGAAATGCTACAGAGCTGCAACAGTTCCTTAATTATTATCATTACGCATGACTGTAGCTGGGAAGAGACCTGTCAGGTATGCTACAGCAATTTTCTTGTCTGTGGAATAGGACGACCTCAACATGAAAATGCTACCATAATCTTATGCTTGAATCTTACCATTAGAACTTTCTGTTCTGTTCCAGAAAGCTGGATGAATCTCTAGTGATGAGCATGTTCAGAAATGCACCGACATATTGATGATTTTTTGTTGGGGAGGGGGTTCTTTTTAAAAACCGGAAATGTGGCAAACTGAACATAAGACTGGGAAAAAAATAAGGAACAGAGAGAAACCAGAATAAAGAGATATTTCCATCCCAAATATGAGTGAGTAAAAGATGCTGCTTCTTGGGAAAAAAGGAGTAGAAGAAGAAAAAAGGAGTTTGATTTGATATCCCGCTTTATCTCTACCCAGAGGAGTCTCAAAGTGGCTAACATTCTCCTTTCCCTTCCTCCCCCACAACAAACACTCTGTGAAGTGAGTGGGGCTGAGACTTCAAAGAAGTGTGACTAGCCCAAGGTCACCCAGCAGCTGAATGTGGAGGAGCGGAGACGCGAACCCAGTTCACCAGATAATGAGTCTACCGCTCTTAACCACTACACCACACAACTGTCCTTGTTCATGCACCTGCCCAGCATATCTACAGCCTTCTGTGCTCCACTGCATCTCACGCTGTGGAATCAGGACTGGTACTGCCCAGTGGTAACAGTGTTTTTAGCATTACTGTATATGTCTCTCCCATACATTTTCATTTTCCCGATTAAGGATCAAATTTAATTTGACTCCTCCAGCCTCATATGTTTGTTCTTCTTTTCGTTTTCTTGTGCGTTTTTGATAGTATCCTCCAGCTTAGTTATTACTGTGTAATTGTTTTGAAATGTAGTTATTGTTAGGAGTTGTTGTAGATGTTCCCCTACACAATACAAGCTAAATGAATGTAAAATTGAATTACCAGCCCAAGGATTGTCCAAGAAGCAGTAAAACCAGTAAATTAGTTTCTTGCATTAAACAAGCTAAAATGCAATGGGGAGTTCAGTGTGCTGAACTTCTTACGTGATGCCTTGGTTCATTCAAGAGATGAGCTTGCAAACTTTGATTGTTTTGTAACTGATTCTGGGAAAGATAAGGAAGGCTGAAATTCTAAACCAATTTTCTGCTTTTAAGTGAACTGAAGCTCCTTATTACATTTGAACTCAGAGAACTACAGTTTAAACCAGGCACCCCCAAACTCGGCCCTCCAGATGTATTTGGACTACAACTCCCATCATCCCTAGTTAACAGGACCAGTGGTTAGGGATGATGGGAATTGTAGTCCCAAAACATCTGGAGGTCTGAGTTTGGGGATGCCTGGTTTAAACTATGGTTTCTTAACAAGTCAGGATAATATACCATGGTTTGATCCTGGCTTATTTGAACTGACGCTAGTTTAAACGATCCATCACATATTCTGAGATGATCACTCCCCAGCTTCCTTTAGAACAGCGTTCACCAACCTTGTGCCTTCTGAATGTGGTTGAACTACAACTCCCATCAGCCTCAGCTGGAACTACTGTGCTTTCTAGGGTTGGTGGGCATTGTAGTCCTACAACATCTGGAAGGTGCTAGTGCTAAAGAAAGTGGAAGTTCAGATGCCTAGAAGAACCTGGCACATTCTGTATTATAAGAAAGGGTCATATAGTCTTAGGATAACATTTCCCAGCAGCCTGTGCTGTGACTTGTTTCTCTACCCTAGAGAGAAGGGTTGGTTTCCTGAGATGAAGGAAGAAAAGGAGAGACAGAGACTGAGGAAAGACTATAGACTGGGAACAGGTCGGTGGGGGCTGATGAAACACTAGTGAGGACACAAAGGTGGAGTAGAAGATCTTCTAGTTCAGTGTTCCCCAAACTTGGGTCTCCAGGTGTTTTTGGACTACAACTCCTATCATCCCTAGCTAGAAAGACCAGTGGTCGGGGATGGTCCAAAAACAGCTGGAGACCCAAGTTTGGGAAACACTGCTTGGTTCCATGGAAGCTTGAGACTCATAGGGGAAGCAGTCAAAGTCTGCTCAAACAGCACCTTGGACAGTTCCAAATGGTTCTGCAAAGGCATCTACAGAAGACACAAGGAGCTGGAGCCAACTGAGGCCTTGTGTAAGTTGGTCAGACCTGGAGTGATTTGCTTCCAGTTGGGAGGGCTCCAGATAAGGCATTAGTGCTTCTCCACCTATGAAAGTAGCCTGAACATCACTTTCATCAGCTTCGTCTGCTGCACACTGCATGATCCCAGGGTCATGAAAAGAAACCTTCTCAACAGTTTGGCAGTGAATGCAACTCTGAAAGTGTTGGTACAGAAAGATTTTGTGGGAATCGCATGGTAAAAGAAGGTATAAGATATGACTGAGGCTGTGTAGGCTTATTGATGAATAAGGAAACACAAAGCTGCTACATTTAAATCCACTTATTATGTGCCATCCCTTAGATAGCAGCAAGCTTCCCTATACTGACCCCATTAAATCACTAATTGCTGTTAGCCGCATGTCAGTAGTCCCTTTCAGTCATTAGACTCTATGCAATTAACATAGTGTTGTGAGCCTTGGTGGTCATGTTTAAGCAGGCCATGGGGGGGTGCTACTGCTGCTGGTTGCTTAAAGGAGAAGCAGAGTGAAGTGCTATTTGAACTGGCCTACCCATTATTTTAATGGAGGCCAGAAGCGAGTTCAAGGGCTGCTTTGCAAAATCACAGCATGGCTTTTGATGGGTGAGCAGCCCTGCCCACCTATCACCTGTGCAATGTCACGGTGACCTCATGTGATTGCCAGGTGGGCAGCCCCCCAATCTGTTAAATTTGGTCCCCAAGGCCAACACTACTAAGGATTTGTTCCATGGAACCAAAAAGATTTCTCAGAAATATAAACATCCATAATTAAAATTCAATTAAAGCACAGGCGGCAACGATTATGTGTGTGCCCAATGGATGTGTGATTACCAATGCACATGTTGTTTTCTTCCCACTTAGTTCAGATGAAGCTCTCCCCAGAGGTTAAAATCAAGGGAGGAACTTGATTTCGAAAGTAACCAAGAATCTTGCCGTACTGTGATGACTGGCAAATTTATTGTGGCAAATGTACTCATCACATGTATGAAGAGTTATCAGGAGCTGGCAAGCATCTGTATGCAGAACAAGGAGCAAGAATGGTGAGGAGAAGAGAGTGAGGCCAAACATTAATAATTAGATGATTGTTTTGCATACACTTAGGCATTTGCATAACTAGCACTGTGTGTAGCTTTTGCATTTCGTCTCCCTCTGATCTCACTCTGTTGATGACCAAGTAAAAAAGTGCCAGTCCCACTACAGTTCCAATACAGATACTTCTCAAATTTTTGATTTGTTGGTTAGGTGAATTCTGAGGCTCAATGAGTTTCGAACACCTAGAAAGGCCAATCACAATCTGTCTTCTGTGGGCTGGGTGCAGAAGAAATTCTGGTAGCGATGCTGTGCGCACAAGTGACAGTTACTATACACAACCCTGACTGAGTACAGATGTGGATCTTGAGATGTTGTGCAAGGCATAGGGCTACAAGAAGCACACCACTGGAGTTCAGTTCTCTTTTCTCATAGAAGGATGTTGTGCTAAATTGGGGAAAGCCCTTCCAGTCACAGAAGGGCACCCTGGATCCAATCCAGTGTTCCTCCCTCTCCCTCTAGCACTCGATGGTAGCAAAACTTCCTTTCGTTCAGCTGTGAAGTCTTTCTGATGCTGTGCCCACATTGGAGAGCCATTGCATCCCTCGAACAACCTGCATGGCTACCTCTCCCCTTTAGAAAGATTACTGAGCTGTGCAAGCAAATTAAGTCTATTTAAATGCCATGTAGAAACAATTCACAGCAATTTGCTGTGCACACTTCTCATTGCGCCTCTGTCAAACGCTGCCTTCCCTGCGTACTAATTGTGTCACCTCATCCAATGACTGTGCAGTGTTTTCTGCTTAGAGTGTGCAATAATCGAGCCTGCAATTAATAGAACAACCCATAGGCTCCAAACTTGCAAGCCTTTCTTGTATCATTACCACCCTGACATTAGTCTCCTGTTTCTGCAGTCTTACAATAGCATGGCGGGAAAAGCACACAGAATCGCCCCCATTGCTCTTAATGCAAAGTGGACAGGTCTCTTTGTTCCTTTGTGCAAGTTAAACCTGGTTCGTTTAGCTCATTCTATCTCATTTCCTCCAGGCCACATTTGCAAGGAGGGGAAGGAACAAAAAAACACGCGCACACAGAATGAGATTTGGATAAACAGTCTTATTTCACCATAGCCTGCTGTTACTGTTATTTTAGAGGCGATCTCCTGCAGCTGCTCTGGGAGAGCCAGGTTGGAAGGATCCATTTCTAGGAAATGGTAATTACTTGCTGAAGTATGTTACTCAGAACTACACTGCTGTTATTCTCTGTCGAGTGACACAAACCAATTAAGGCAGCCTATATTGCTCAGCGAAGGAGTGACCTGATTTTAATCTTTTCTTTCTTCTCCTCTCCTTTCTTCACAGAGTTATGGAAGAAGAATATGCCTGTTAAAGCCAGTATTGCTTTGAAGTAGTAATATTATGGCTAATGTCACTTAATTTCTCCCCCCCCCCCGCCTATTTCACGAAAAAGGCAGGCTAATAAAAAAAACTAGCACAAAATGTGTTGATGATTTGAAGTCCTTTATAATGGGGTCATTTACAAGCTTGTATGGTAGGACTGCCCAGTCTTTAACAGCAGCCAGACACGTAGGCCAAAGAACAGACAAAGAGCCCTGCTGGATCAGAACAAAGGTCTATCTAGTCCACCATCTTGTTCCTGAATCAGATGTCTATTGGGAAGATCAGAAGCTTTTCTGCTGGTGTTTCCCAGCAGCTGATATTCAGAGACATACTGTTTTTGATACTGGATGAGAGGTAGCCATAAGGATTAGTAGTTACTGATAGCCTTATCCTTCATGAATTAGTCTAATCCCCCTTTAAAAGCAGTCCAACTTGGTGGCCATCACTGCATTCTGTGAGTGAGAATTTCATAGGCTCAGTTTGGATGCCACTGCTAACATTTGGTTTGGCTATCATTAAAAAACTTGGAACATGGGAGCTCCCTCCTTCCTGCTCCCATGTGCCAGTTCCTTCCCCTGTGTCCTGATTTGTGGCAACTAATGATGTACTAATAGGACAAACTATGGTAAGCCATAATTTGTCTCCAAACCAGAATTGAGGAAATGAAAGCTTAGAAGGTACTTTGTTGCTGAAAATGCTTTGAAAATAAACTGTTACTCAGATTTGGTACTTCCAAACAGAAAGCCAATCTGCCTTCTACACCACCTCAAAATGGAAGATAATTTTTCTTTTCACTTTGACAGTGCTAAATCAGAGTTGTCCTTAAAAAAGAAATGTCATATCTGAGCACACTGCCCTAGGAAACTGAGCTGAAGTTTCCACTCAGCTTCTAGTATGACTCCATCACTTTCTTGGAGAGTTATAGCAAGCATATATGCCATTGGTGTATCTTTAAAGTTAGGATTTTTGTTGCCTCTGAAGGCACATTGCATGGTATTTTGGCCTCTGTCATTCTATTTCCCCTTTATCCAGTGTGAAGGATAATTCTGGAGCTTTTCCCCTTCTACTTCTGTTTACAGATGGTACTGAATTCCATATTAGCCACATATGGTGGTGACATTTAAGTTCTGGGCGTGGTAGAACTATCCCAAGCCGGATCTCACTGAATTAACTTGTTTTAGTGAAAGTAGGGCCCCATTTTTGTGAATACAGTTGTTAGGTTGCGTGGATGTATATCTTTTTGGCCCATCCCCAGCAACTTCACTTTTGAGTTCTTTGACCACTTTGTTACCTTTCAGAAAGACAAATAAAACAATATCCTACTCCTGTATCAGGACTCCTGCATCAGCACACTGTTTTTTTTTTTTAATAATATTTTATTAAGTTTTACAATCCATAAACAAGAAAAAAGAAAAAGAACACAATACAAATTAGCAAACAATACAAAAAGGACAATACAACAACACATAGACACCATACAACAAAAAATATTAAAAAGAAAAAGAAATAAAAGTATTAAAAACAATCATTGTCTCCTTATATTCTTTACATTAGCTTGTTTCTGCGACTTCCCCAGACCTTCCCTCTCTGTATTCCAGATCTTATATTCTGACAGTAAATTCCTTCCCTCTATCATATTTTTGATTCATCATAATCTTAGTGTCTTAATATAGTTACATTTCCATGTATCTTTAAACTTATTAATCTTTCTTAATCTTTAAATTTTTATACTAATAGTCTTTTAGATTCAATCTGGTGTCATCAAACATTCATTATCTTATAGTGTTTCTGTAAATAGTCTTTAAACTTCCTCCAGTCTTCCTTCACCGTCTCTTCTCCCTGGTCTCTGATTCTGCCAGTCATTTCTGCTGATTCCATGTAGTCAATAACTTTCATCTGCCATTCTTCCAGCGTGGGTAATTCTTGTTCCTTCCAATACTGTGCGATGAGTATTCTTGCTGCTGTTGTAGCATACATAAAGAATGTCCTGTCCTTCACATGGACCTGTTGGTTGACCATGCCCAGGAGAAAGGCTTCTGGTTTCAGCACACTGAAATCTGTTTACGGGCAGTAAATGTTAGAGGAATCCTGAATCAAACATGTTGACATTCAACTCTTTGTAGTGCTCAATATATTAACACTATGCATGGGATTTTTATTTTCATATAAAAAATAGTTATAATATGAAAATGTAGTTTATTGTTTACTTCTTTGGTTTTTGCTTTTTTAAAACAGAAATGCAGCTATAATTTTATAAGATATGTTTGCATCCTTTCAATAGGCGGAAAATAAGGAAGACTAGGAAAGTACTAGGACCAAGAATGAAATACATGACTGCAGTATGCATAATAAGAATGTCGTTATTAAACTCCTCTCTATTGTATATATTCTCTCTCTCTCTCTCTGAGGAAATAAAATTCAATATAACTGTCTCAGCCACGTTATCCATCTCTGACTGTATCATCCAAGAATGCATGCAGTTGCTCTCCCAAAATTCTCTCCATCACATTCTCTAAATAGGGGGTGTTGTGACTGGTCATATGTTAATTGAAACCAATGAATCCAGAATTGGCTTCTTTAGGAATGAACATACATCTGGTCTTTTAAGGTAGCAGAGACCATCCCATGATACAATGAAGCATTAACCGCACTGCAGACCCAACGAGACAGACCTCCTCTGCAAGTTTAATAAGCCAGGAGGGACAAAGATCAAGGGAGCACAGGATCAGGCATAGAGCTGCAAGCACCTTACCCATATAATCAGGCTGCATAAACAGAAAGTGATCCCAAAACACATCACAGGCTATGGCACTGGGCACTTTGGTTGGGACAGCAACAACTGCAGAATCAAGTTCCACCTAATATACACATACACAACAAAACTGATGGGAAGAGTTAGAGGAGTATTGATCCGGAAAATATTTGGAGAACAGAGAATATGTAAGGATTATATAAGATCATATTGTACCAACCACACCATATTAGCAGAACTTGAGTGATACTTGTAAACACAACAAATACTGTTTGTGGAGTAGACGGGAACAATTTTAAAGAGTATAAAACTGTGCGGGGGGAAATGACAGTATAAACAGTACAATGAGAATGATTGGAGGACTCATTTTGTCAGAAGTCTTTTTTATTTAAGTATTACCATAAGTCTTTTTTATGCACGTAAATCTGCTTTTTCTTCTTTCTTCTTTCTGCATTTTCTTCTTTTCTTTTTTCTTAAATTCTTTTTTCTTTAATTTTCTTTTTGTAGTATGAGATTGTAAATTCTTTATATATGTGTGTAATTTAAATTAACACACACACACACACACACACACATTTTTTTATACAGATCTGTTGACTGTAGAACTGTACTGCAAAATTCAGAGAAGTGTGAATTTTGAAGGATAGTTGCATTCGAGTTTGTGTCTTGGTTTGGGAAGTGTGGATTTGATAGGGTCAGATTAAAATGAGAACAGATCTTTCCCCCTGCTCCATATCTTGCATTTCTGGGCTCCAGTGAAACTATCTTCATCTGCTCCCTGGACTGCCAGCCCCACAGTGCTGTGCTAAGCATTTTGTCAGATGTTTGATTGTAACTAATGCTTGGTTCCTTTCTCTCTTGTAAAGAGCAAACAGCTTCACTGTTCATTTTTCAAAGGTGAAAAATGATCCAGGTTATTTCATATAAAGTTATGGTCAACAAAGTGGTGTGTTTCTCAACTATGACAAAGGCAATTCTACCCCCCTCTAGAAAATGGTTGGCAGGTAAACACAATGGATCATTGTGAGGTCAAAAACCTGCTGGGCTAAATATATTGTTCCCTTTAAGAAAGTGGTTTTACCTTCATTTACCTTCTGAAAGCTGTCAAATTCCAATAAACTGTTGTCAGCTTTAATATAACTTATAGACATCTTCAGTATAATAGATTTTGATTGCTAGAAGTTAAGTAGAAACTGATTCCAGATGTTTAGCTGAAAACAAAAATCACATCACCACTTCACTCTCAAAGAATAACCACTGCATAGTGCTTTGCAAATTCTTTACATTGATCCTCCAACTCTCCTACTTTGGATGGTGATAAACTATTAGCTTTCAAGGTTACCTCTCCTGCTGTGCCTCCTTTCCCTTTCCCCTTCCCCTTCTCTGCCTCAGTTTCTACTTGATTGTAATCTCCTAACTAAACTATGTCAGTTAAGATAAGATAATTTATCTGGGTTTTATTCAAAGTAGAACTAAGGAGAGCATTCTATCAGCGGAAGGAATTTTCCTTGCATGACAGAACTGTCTCCCCCTTTCCTTCCTCATGCACCCCCTAAATCAGTTCTAGGTGTTCGCTCAAATTTCTGGAGCAAATTTGGGGATGGTGTGGGTCGTTCACAAGGAGAGGAGGGGGGATCCCATTGTGCTAATGTGAATCTATGTGCTAGCACAAGTGTTTAGTTGAATACCACCCTCAGAAATGCTGCCAGTTCCAAGTGCAGGGCCAGCTAGACTGGCAAAACTGTATAGTCTCAGTGCTTCTTTGATGAGATGCTGGTGCTGGGGGGAGGACCAGAGCAAAGACCCATCCATTCTTGCATCTTGTTCTCGCAATCACAACAAACACTAAAAGGTTAGTGAGACAGAACTTTTCCTCACAGAAGCCATGCTGGTTCTGCTTCAGCCAATTTGTAGGGAGAGCCCACCTTGGGCAGGTCTGAGGTTTCTGCTATGCCCTACCAATGTTTACAGCACCATATTTGATTGGGTGGTGGCACTGGTCAGCAGCATGCTGTCCGATATCTAGTTATGTGCCTTACGTTGTGCTGAAATTTTTGAGCTGTAGCAAATAAAAACTGACCATTTTGGAAAGCCAGTGTGGAGGAATGGGTAGAGTGTTGGTCTAGGACCCCAGAGACCAGGGCTCCAATCTCCCCTTGGCCATGATGAAGCTCATTGGGTGACCTTGGGCCGGTCATTGTTTCTCAGTCTAAAATGAAATGAGGAGAAGGACCATATACACCATCTTGGAGAAAAAGGTGGGCTATGAATGCAATAAGTGAACAATAAAGACTTTACTACACTTTTGTCTACATATAGTTATTGATCCCATGTCCTTTGGCTCATTCAGCACTGGGAGCAGAGTGTAATTCTAAACCCTAAGAGGCGAACAATGGCCTAAACCAGAAAAACTTCCAGCATCCTGAGGACCTGAGGCATGCCATTCATGTGGAAAATGTTATGGATTCTCCAGTGACAAATATCAAGCTAGTTTGTGGGAAGCTTTGCTGGGATTCATGTAGTGGCTTATCTTTTCTGCTGAAAAGCGGAGACAAAAAACTGCCCCAGTTAATCACCCAGGACAGTATACAGTGCTGCAGAATGCACACTCGCAGCAAAGGATGGAAGACAGATTGTGCTGTGGCACTTCCTTGCTCCACTCTCATAATCCCTGACCCATTCTTCGCTACAGAAGCCATAAAATAACATAGCGCAAGGATAACCATCTTTTATTTATGATACAGACTGACGTTTGGGTGGAACTGGGATGCTTCATTCCCAGGAGAGTGTCAAGCTGGTTGAAGCAGTGAAGGTCCAACACAGTTTTGGAGACTCTGGGAAGTTATTCTGGCTGTGTGCAAGGAAGTTCAAAGCTCAATATGTGACTTTAGCTGAAACTTAAAGACTAGCCTGAACAGTTTGTATTGATCTGTTTTGGGAGACCCATGTGTGTGTGTGTGTGTGTGTGTGTGTTGTTTTCAAAAAAGCCTGGGGCTGCAATCCTATATAAACTTGCTTGGAAGGAAATCCAGTGGATTTCAATGGGGCTTACTTCTGAGTAGACATGCGTAGGGCTGTGCTGTGAATTTTCTAGACAGTGACCCTCTAAACACAGGGGAGATGTTTTACATACAAATTGAACAAGACAGAGGCAGAGGCAGAAAGACCTAATTTATGGGATTCCATTAATATAAATCCACAGCACAATAATTAACACTGACAGATAATTATACTTGTTTAGATAAGACAGACCATTTTATTAGGTAGATTTGTGTTGCTCCAGGAGCTCTGTGTCATTCCTGCTTCCTTGGTCACTCAAAAATCACATGAAACCAATTAACCCCTGATACTCTGCCTAGTTTATTTATTTCCTTACATTTTCCTTCCACTTTTCATCCTTCATAGACCTCAAGGTGGGTCTTTCCTCCCTCTCCTGTCCCACCCTGTCCCATCCTATTCCATCCCATGCTTAGGAAGTGGATTCAGGACAGATAAAACAAAGTACTTCTTCACACAGTGTGCAGTTAAACTATGAAACTTACTCCCACAGGAGGCAGTGATAGTCACTGAACCTGTTGTTGTTGTTGTTGTTTAGTCGTTCAGTCGTGTCCGACTCTTCGTGACCCCATGGACCAGAGCACGCCAGGCACTTCTGTCTTCCACTGCCACCCGCAGTTTGGTCAGATTCATGTTTGTAGCTTCGAGAACACTGTCTAACCATCTCGTCCTCTGTCGTCCCCTTCTCCTTGCGCCCTCCATCTTTCCCAACATCAGGGTCTTTTCCAGTGAGTCTTCTCTTCTCATGAGGTGGCCAAAGTATTGGAGCCTCAGCTTCACGATCTGTCCTTCCAGTGAGCACTCAGGGCTGATTTCCTTAAGAATGGATGCGTTTGATCTTTTTGTAGTCCATGGGACTCTCAAGAGTCTCCTCCTGCACCATAATTCAAAAGCGTCAATTCTTCGGCGATCAGCCTTCTTTATAGTCCAGCTCTCACTTCCATACATCACTACTGGGAAAACCATAGCTTTTACTATACGGACCTTTGTTGGCAAGGTGATGTCTCTACTTTTTAAAATGCTGTCTAGGTTTGCCATTGCTTTCCTAGGTCACTGAACCTAGATGGCTTTAAAAAAGGATTGGACAAATGCATGGAGGAGAGACCATTAGCCATGATGACTATGCATTAGTTAGAATCAGTTGGAGGCAGCAATGCTCCTGAATACTACTACCTAAAAACCGCAGGAGGGGTGAGTGCTGTTGAGCTCATGTTTTGCTTGCTGGATTACTACAGGCATCAGTTTGGCTCCTGTGAGAACAGGATGCTGGACGAGATGGACCATTGGCCTAATCCAGAAGGTTAGTCTTAAGGCCATGATCAGGAGGGGGAAATGTTTGTGGGCTGTGTGTGTAAGGAATAAAAAAAGAGGGAGTTGGGAAGGACCAAGGAGGTGTTGCTGCTTTTCCACAAGAAGGCTGGCCTGGCCAGGGTGTGTGTGTGCGCACAGGTGCACTCCTACAAACTACATAACCCCCTCTTTGGCTCCTCAACCTTTCTGGCAGCCCCATTGCCCTTCTTTTGTAGCCTTTAAAGGCATGTGCTCTATAGTGTCTAGGCAACAAAACAAGCACATGGACCCTTTCCTCCTCCCATCCAAGGAAGGAGGTACTGACTTGTTTGTGGCTGCCTCTGAGAATGCAGAGAATGTTGCCATGCTCCTTTCTGGAACTCTCTGTGGGGCTGCCCCAGGCAACTTGACACAAAGTTCCACTGCAGGCAGAAAGGCTTCCCACAGGCCACATTAGCTCTCTCACTGACTCACACACATGCCTGCCTAAGCTCTTCCCTCTTCTGCTGGCTGTGCATGTGCACAAGTACTAGCGTGATGACAACCTTACATTTTTATGTATATAGGAAGAAGCAAAGGTGCTATCCACAACAAATATAGTTGCAACCGTGATCAGAGAATATACAGTTCTTTTTCAGGAGCAATGGAGTTAAAAACCCAAATTAAATACACATGCACACAATACTTGTGCTTCTGTTTTGAAAGTGTATTTGACCTATTCTTGATTTTAACAATAAAAATGGGTTTTGTGTAGATTGATAAAGCATGTGTGTATGCTTTAATAGTCAGTTTTTCTGTGGTGTGGTGATGTGAAAGGAAAGCTGTCATTCATAGAATGATATTATATGTTTACTTGCAAAAGTTCGTTTTTTATAGAGTTAAAAAAAGATGGTAAGCTTTGTTGCTGCTGTCATTTTCTTGTCTCACAAAAGAATGACATAATATGCTTGTGCAACAGTTGGACAACAGCTTTGATTCCAGTTGCTATGACGATCATGGGGAAACTATTGAAGCACAGTAAAGACAGAAAGTCCATTAGCCAAAATGTTATCAAAAGGAAAAAGAAACAACCACCATTGCCACATGCTATCAAGAGAGGGTTTAAAAATAATGATAATCTGGTCAGTATGGGGGTGTTTATATGGAATGGGAAATCCATCTAACAAGTGCAATTTAAGACAAAATATATAGAGTGAGTGAGTGAGTGAGTGAGTGAGAAAGAGAGAGCTAGGTACTAATAGAGACCCAATATAAACTAAAATACAGTCAGGTACATTGTTTTAAGATGGCAAATGAACTCACACTACTGAGATATCATTGCTTGGTTTGATATTTATGCTACAGATGATGTATCACACAGACAGCATGAAATTCAAGCAAGTTGCCAGACAAAGGAGGAATATTTCATCCAATCAAATAGGATCAATCTCCATGAAATTTTATTCACCATCTCACTATGACCTACTTCTCTCACACAAACAACAGATGAGATAGTAAAGCCAGCTTCTCCACTGTATCCTTTCAGAGTGCAGGCAGGGATTCCCATGCGTCCTTCGTACAAAAAAATCCCAACACACGGAGCAATAGAATATTAGAAGCAAGAAGGTTGGTTGCCAGCCTGGCAGGGTTTGCCCCACTGACAGGATGTCTTGGCTGGTTGCCAGATGATGGAAGGACCCTACAGGTAGAATGTTAGTGTATCCTCCCCACCAATGGTTATTTTTCCATGTGTGTGCATTGACCATTCAGTCACACTGGGTGGCAATGGTAGATGTTTCTGCATGGTGCTATGCATACAGGTGTGCAAGTGTGGAGATTCTTTGCTAAAAAGCATACTGGTCACCAGCCACAAAACTGAACATGCTCAAAGTAGTTTACAACAAAGAGAGTAGAAATACACCTCTAAAGCAACCATTGCAAGGGCAATTCCATAACAGCAGGAATAATAAAACAACAGAACAGCAAACCAATGCTACAAACATAACAACATTAAATTTGCAACATTACAACTTCCAGCAATGGCAAAAAACAATCTTTCATTATTATTTTTTACATTAGTTTTTATTAAATTTCTTACAAATATAGCACATACAACAACAACGACAACAACAAAAAACAGAATCACAAATATAAGCAAAAAAGATGATAAAAAACATAACAACAAACACATAAAAAACACAATTAGTTACTTATTTAAACTTCTAACATCTATATGGAGCTAGCTGACCTTACTGGAAGGATCCGCGACCAGAAAAAAGAGGAACACCAAGAAGAGTGGAAGAAATTTAAAGACTATTTGAATAAATATTGTAATATTAAAAATTAGAAGTTACTTGAAAGTACCAAATAGGCCTAGGATCAAATTAGGGGTTAGTTAAATAAATGAGATTTAGAACTTTAAGAAAAGTTAAGAAATTTGATTTTAATTGGAATATTGTGGTTTAATAATGATATTGGAAAACTGCTACATTTAAATACAAGGAAATTCAGATGGGAGGGCTCAGAGGAAGTCAAAAACATGTTTATGAGGTGAAAACAATCTTTCAAACTCTGGTTCAACATACAGTAGGGCGTGGGGGAAGGAGATGCTATATCTCCTCCTGCTTTCTCCTGGGCCAAGAGCAGGAGGATTTGATCTTGCTCATACTCTACAGGGAAGCCCCTCATGAAGGAGCAGCAATCTGCACCCTGCAAAATGTTTGATCCTGCATGGTGCTGGTTCAGGGAGTGGCGCATCAGAAGAAGAGACTGGACAGGAAGGTCAGGCTTGGCAGGGAAACTTGCACCCCACACTCCACCTCCAAAGGCTTCCATTTCCAACTGCTACCTTCTCCCAGGAAGATGTTGCTGGTAAAGTAGGTCCCCCCTACTCTTTTTGTGCTTTTTCTCCTTTCCACCCAATGGCTGCCTCTCTTCCTTGCCTGATGCCCCACTTCCTGACAGCTTCAGTTTGCTCTGAACCAGCCCAATCCATGGCAATCTGGGGTTGCCTCCATCCAAGTGACACCCAGATCTCCACGAACTGGCCTGATTGGGTTCGGGTTTAGGGCCTTGGCCAAATCCAGTGCACAGCTTTTACATTCACCTGTACCCTCAGGCCACATACTCTTCTTGGCCCCTCATTACTGAACATAACATACCAAAATGCATTCTAATTGGGGAAATTGCTTTGCAAAGATGTGGTCTGGGGGGCAAAATTTCATGAGAAATTTGCTGATGAAGTTTCATGATGACTTAAAAAAATTGTGGAGGTATGGAGTACTGAATTTAAGATGGGAAATAAGAGAAACTGCAAGGAACTTGGGATTGACATGTTCCCATTTCCTAAGGTAAAGGTACCCCTGCCCGTACGGGCCAGTCGTGACCGACTCTGGGGTTGCGCGCCCATCTCACTTAAGAGGCCGGGGGCCAGCGCTGTCAGCAGACACTTCCGGGTCACGTGGCCAGCGTGACGAAGCTGCATCTGGCGAGCCAGCGCAGCACACAGAACGCCGTTTACCTTCCCGCTGGTAAGCGGTCCCTATTTATCTACTTGCACCCGGGGGTGCTTTCGAACTGCTAGGTTGGCAGGCGCTGGGACCGAATGACGGGAGCTCACCCCGCCGCGGGGATTCGAACCGCCGACCATGTGATCGGCAAGTCCTAGGTGCTGAGGTTTTACCCACAGCGCCACCCACGTCCCATTCCTAGGAGTAACTAATTCAGGGACCTACCTGTAGTGACAGAAGTTAAGAAAAAGAATCCATATGCATGAGGAGCTGCTGAGGAAGGGAAGCTTGTGATTCAAATGTTATACAGTAGAAACCATCATATTTTGCATTGGAAGCAACACAGACTTTGTGATATTACTGTACATTCCATATTTTTGTCCTTAGTAACTCTCCTTTTTCCAGCAAGTGACAAAGAAGCTGATCAAAGAATTGGTGGCTGTGCTGTGTATTTGTTGTGTTACAATATTTAGAGGGATGTGAAATCCCTACTTTGTCCTGTTCAAAGTGGCTTCCTTTAATCTTCATTTACAGGAATCTCACTCAAGCGCCTGCTAATATTTATGGCAAACTGCCCACTGCACTGATGGCATGCTGTGTTGTGGGAGAGAAATAATATGGACTTGGCATTCTTGATTTCCAGAGCTGCAATGGAAGCTGAACAAATTTAGGCACAATGGAGGCAGGTATGAGCTGAACACTTCCAGTGTCGTTGTTTTTTAAGGAGAGATAATGTTATTCACTTCAGAACTTGTTTATTTCCAGAACTGGCTGCTAAATAGAACTCTTATTATTTTTCTTAAATCCAGTAATTCTTTTAAATAATTTTGATCCATGCATCTAAATTTATTGCTCATGATGGGTAAAAATCAACTAAAGGGTGTTGCCTAACATTCCTTTTTTATTTATATTGATTTATATTGATTTTAATGCAAAATAAACAATATTCTGTAAAAGCAAAACAATAAGGGATCATAGGAGATGAAGGATGGCAGAAATGATATATCACACACTGTGGCAAAAGATAAGTTAACTCAAGAATTCCAGATCTCATGGGAGGCTGGTGTAAGTTTTGTTGTATGTGATGTTCATTTGTGCACAAAGTAAAACTCCACCTGTGTGTAGCTGCACCTCACAATGTTCAAAGATGGAGTGTCATCTTTTCCAGAATAGCAATATTCCTAACATTCTTGTACCAAAGCATAAGGTCCAAGTACCATAATGCTTTACCTTTCTGGATGATGGACAAGTGCGCAGCAGCCAATAAGATGATTACTAGTTCTTTTAAAATAACATCCATCTTTTTATGTCCCAAAATAAATTGGAGAGAGCAAGAAAAGGGAGTAATTGAACTGTCTCCTTAGCAATTGCAGCAATTTCTTTGAAAACCAAGAATCAAAATATGTGAACTTGCAGCACTTCCACCAGAGGTGAAAGTGTGTTTCCCCTAGCACCATAGCCTCATCAACAGGTATGAGGTGTCTTATATGTCAATTGTACTGGGGTCCTGTACAGTTTAAGTGTACTTTCCCTGGAATGAGCCGAGATTGATTTTATTGGCCAGTCATATCACATTACACCATTGCCTATATTCTGCCTTATAGCTCCCTCCCAAACAAGTTTTAAATCCAACACAGAGCCCATGGTGTAGGTTAATAGTTTCTTGTATAAAGCTGCAACCAAACCAAGTATTTGTATGAATATAAAAACATAAGAAGAGCCCGCTGAATCAGGCCTTAGGCTCATATAGCCCAGCATCCTTTTCCTACAGTGGCCATGCAGATGCCTCTCAGAAGCTCACAAACAGCATTCAAGCGCAACCCTTCTGCAGTTTCCAGCAACTGGTATTCAAAATCATTGCTGTCTCCATCATGGCTAATAGCTGCCAACAGCCCTCTCCTCCATGAATTGTCCAATCCTCTTTTAAAGCCATCTAGGTTCGGTGGTCATCACTGCTTCCTGCGAGAGTGAGTTCCATATGGGCTGTGTGAAGAAATACCTTTTTTCTGTGCTGCTTTCTGGCCCTCAAATTAGCTCACACAAAAAAATGCAATAAGATTGAGAACAGAGAACAATGAGACTTTTACAGTTTAAAAGGTAAACATTTTACAGATTAGCTTAAAAAAAAACTTAACAGAAAGCCTGAAGCAGTTTCAAGAAGACAACTGAGACTGAGATCCAAGATGTGAGAAATCACACTTTACCTATAAGCACTGCCAATCCTAACCCAGCCATCCCCTTCTCCTCCTTGACCTCGATCTATGGGAATGCCCACTATAGCTGATGTCCAAGGTAAGTCAGTAGACTCTGAGTTCCTGGCAGATAGGAAGGCAAGGCAGAATCAGCACCTTGGAGAGGGACCAAGGTGTGGGTTTCAGTACCATGGTTAGCAATCCTACAGCTGAGGAAGAATGGTCAAGTTATCTCGGCAGTGTTGTGGGGCAGTTGGCAGACCTTTATAGACTGGGATTGGTATTTCTTGACTAGAATACCTGCATGCTGCATCTGGCCAGTTAAAGGGCAGTTGCTCTTTTCTGAAGCCATTGGCGGCTTACTTGATCATGAAGTTTCAAACAGTGGTTATCCTCAGGGCTCTTCAGATCCTCCAAGGAATCTGGGGACCATTCACTGGAGTCTTGTGGCAGAGACATCTTCCCTGGGTTCAAGGGAGGAGATGCAGGCTCTGGTGTCCATTGCTCCACATGGGATGAACCAAGAAATGGATCCCTCTCCTCCTTGGGGCTGCCAAGAATTATTGGTTGGGAGTCATAACACTATTATTCACTACCACCCCCTTCTGGACCAGAAGAAGGACCTGCTGAGCAAAATGGAGGAATGGCAAGCAGTTGTCTTGGTGATGAAACCCCTGTATTATGGACATTAGTAAGCACCTAATCATGCCAACTTATATGTGTGTGTGTGTGTGTGTGTGTGTGTGCGTGCGTGCGTGTGTGTATGTGTTTAGGGGTACTCTTATTTTCCTGCTCACATTGAAATACTGCCCCTCAATGAGGCCAAACTTAGATTCGTAAAATGTTTAGGGTATGCGTCCTCCCAGAAAAAAGCACTGGTGAAGTGTATTTCAAGGAGAGAGTGAGGGCAGCAAAACAATCTTGCAAACAAACCAGAATGTGTTTCACACCAACACTGAAAATCAACCCAAGGCAATGCCCCCAAAACCTGGCAGATGTGGTGCTATTGGGAGGGGAATGTAAGGGGCATGAAGCTTTCCTGGCAGCTGCCTACATATCCCATGGGAGACCGAACTTACAATTTAATGAGCATTGACATTAAAAGGATATTGAAAAGTAATTGGTTTCTAATGAGCCTCATATGCAAAACAAAATAAGAATTGGTTTACATTATTAATAACATTTCTGCCAATTTATACAGCCTCAACATCCATAAGCAAAAAGAAGAATGCAGTCATGTTGCTGATGTGCAAAATTCTGTCGGAATCTTAATTTCTGTGGGAAACCCTCAGAGCCCCAGAACTAATGCTTACTTCAGTGTGTGCCTGGTGGATCCCTGATTCCTGAGGACTTCATATTCCTTCTATTCACTGGGGTCCTGTACATGGTCTGAGTTTTATTCCCCACCTCAATGGCTCAACCCTACGTATTGAGACCCAGACCCTTCCCCATTATTGCCTATTGAGAGTGTGTTCCCACCCTGGAGTTATCTTTCTGCAGTTTGCCCTTGTCTCCTCTGTACCTCTGCCCTTCCACCCTCCCTTGCACCATTCTGAGCCCTTCTGCTCACACCCTTCATCCAGCCTCCTTACATGGTAGTATTCTGAGCCATTCTGCTTCCCAGCAACCAAGGGCTGTCTCTCACGCAGCTGCTGTGTGTTCAGGGAGGTGTCACCAGATGTGTGGGTGCCATGCTCTGTGTTCAGCCAGGCTGACAGAGGGATACCTCTGTGCCTCCATCTCTCTACAGCCCCATTTTCATAACCATGTGTTCTGTGCCTGGTGTATCCTTTAGGAATACTTTAAAAGAGGGTATATTTCAAAGAAGCACAAGCATTCATTGCAAGATTCTTTGCTTTTAAAATAAATGTTAGAGGTCATTGCTAAGATTGAGTTCATTAGAGTGGGAGGAGATGCCTAGTTGCTCTGTCTTTACATTCTCCCTGCTTAACACACAAGACTCTGTGTGGCTGAGTAATGTAATGTTTTATGTGGAGGCTAATTGTGGGAAATTAATAGGATTTGCTGTGGCGATTTGTAGGACCACACTTTGATGACAAAAACAATAACATCACCTCATCAGCCGCAATTGTGTGTGTGTGCCCTATTGTATCCTATCATCTATTGTGAAAAGACACAAAAGAGAGTGTGTGGCTCTAAATCAAGCAGAAGAAAGTAGCTATTTTCTGGGGAGGCTAAAAGCGATACACTGCAGGAGAGCTACAGCTCTGCACTTTGAGGCCTTCCAAGGTCACCTGCCTTTGCCCAAGTTTGCATTAATGCAGACAGCTCTGCCTTGGCATATGACGTCTACATCGCTGAAAATGTGAGTAGAGGCACAGAGGTTTTCTTCCATGTGAGCATGAGAAGAGCAAAACTATGTGCAGCTACCGGACATGAAGTTTAGGAGGTTAAGTGAGCAGACAGGAAGATAAATGAAAAGGAACACAGGACATTCTCAGGCAATTGCTTCTTTGCAGGAGGATAACACTTGCACCTCTTAACCTGGGCCTCACTAGCAGCACTCTGTTCCTGCCCTTATGTAACAGAAGATACCCTTAGTCCTCAAGGACAGCCTTGCCACGTACTGGGATGAGTGTGAGAGAAGACATGGACTCCAGCAATCGGGAACAACAGTGCACAGCCTCCAAAGTTTACATTGTGTGCTTGTGTCTGGAGACAATCCCAAGGAAATCAAGAGAGAGAGAAAAACCATAAAAAGTGAGAAATTTACAGGACAATCCTAGCCTGTGCTGCAATTCAGCAGCGACAATCCTCTGGCCTGTGGGCTTAATTTTATTTTGTGCTCTTACCCTGTATTTTTATCTTATAAACTGCCCTGAGATATTCAGATGAAGAGTGGAATAATAATAATAATAGTAATAATAATAATAATTATTATATATAATAATAATAATTATTATTATTATTATTATTATTATTATTATTATTATTATTCAGCCCACAGGGCACCCCAATTTTACCTGTGAGACTGTTTCAGTTAAGCCACACCCACCTGATCTTCAGGTGCTTCCGAAGCCCTTTGCGAGGAAGGAAACAAGAATCTATGATCAGCTGAACATTGTTACTAACTAAACCCTACACTTTGCAAGTGCCACTGATCAGCTTATTGTGGGTGCTTGCAAAGCCCGATTCCTTCGTCCTCTCAGTTTGACCTCTACCTTTGTTGTACATTTTGTATTGCATTTAAACTTGTCTTTAGTTGTTGCTGTTTTGGTACTGTTTTCAAAATTAGTTTTAGCAGTTTTATGGTATGCTTATAAATTGCCTTGAGACTTGTGGAAAAGGTGATTCACCAAAAACATTAATGATAAATAATCAGTATGGACTGGATTCAACTAACATGGTACTATTGGAAGCTAGTGCAAGGATTCCGTCTAGCACAACAGGACTTGCCTCTGTGCCTTCCCCAAATATGCTCTGGAGGGTTGGAAGATCCCTCAGTATCCTGTACAGAGTCAGTAGAGGGGAGATCATTCTGTTCGGCAGAATGAAAGGATCTTGAGCTGATGAAAGGATCATAACAGCACAATGCTTAATTACACCCTGTGTTTCCCAACATGCAACAAACGCACATGCTTGCTTCAAGAGGCTTGAATCCATGACCCGGAAATGAAAAGTCTCTACTGACCAAGGGGGCCAACTTCAATAAAATATGGGGCAGGTGGCAGGTAAGCTCTGCCTCAATCGATCACATGACATGACATGCACCCACCCACCCACACCCACCCACCCACACACCTACCTTTTGAATAGCAATGCCCACCAACTTTGGGGGGCAGCTCCCTCAAATATTTTATGGGGGGGTTGGCTGCTTTGCTACTGACAATGGACAATAATAGCTTCTGCAGTGACTGAACTGAATTGAACTTCTGACACAATCCAGCTGTGTCTGCTCATGTGTACTTTGGGGATATGTTCTCTTGAATTCCCAGTTTGCTGTTAAAGCACTAAACTTAGAAACAGGCAAAGTGCCAGAAGTATACCCTGAGAGGTTAATGAGCTTACAGTAGACCACATTAGGTGTAGCTACAATATCAGTTAGAAAAATTAAGTGGATTTTATTAATCAAAGATAGAAAGACTACAGGAGAGCTTTCTATATTGACCCAGGAAAGTTTGCTACCCAAACATTTCCAGCCGTGATCTTTGTTTGGCCTTTTTCAAGCTATGTTCTGCAGCAGTGAGTCATACTCATTTTCTGCTAGAGGACAAGAAGAAAGCAAGATGGTAATTAGGAAAATCACCCTTTGTTTGAGTGCAGCAGTAGAGTTAGAAGCCAATTAAAAAGGCGTCATGGTGCTTTATGTAGGCAGATAGTGAGATTTGGTATTACTTTGTAGAGTGGATGGCAAATCTTTTCTCTCTTACCAGGTCAGTCATTTTGGAAGACCAAATGTTTTTCTTCTAAAAAGAGTATCTATATATATTTTCTAGAAGAGTCTGCTTCTTGCAGCAAAGAACTCAGTTTTAATGACACCTTAAATACTGTTATGGGATTTGGACTAGTCTCAATGATCTCCTGGGGATCACTTCCAAGTCCACCTTGGTCATTCTTGGTTCTAAGACCCAGGATTAATGGCTGAGACCTGCCAGACCCAGGCACATCATTTGGCCAGGTGCATCCATCGATAGGCATATTAGTAGGCTGATGGACATTAGTGGCCAGCAGATATCTGAATGGCAGGAAGGTATTAATGTAAAAGCAAGCCACTTTTAATTTGAGGAGAGAATGGAGCAGAGAGCAAAGATAGAGAGCTGGAAGAGTTGGGAGGTGTTGAAGCTGTGAACTACCATCTCAACCATTTGAAAGGAATGCAGGAAATCCAAAATGCCAATAAGTCTCCAGTAACCTCATTTGAAAAGAAACACAAACTGGGTAAACAGTGGAACCCCTGATACTTCTCACTGCCAAACTGGGGTGAGTGTAGCAATGCTAGCAAATTAATTGTGGCCTAAACGTCCATCAAATGCCTGACATGGTCACCTAAGTGGGTAGCAGGGCTGGGCGATATCAGCTTTTCAACATGGCAGTGTATCACCAGCCAAACTTTGCAGTTTGGCGATATACCATGATATTGAAAAAACAAGCTGCATTTGCCTCTGTCCATGAGACACCTGGTGAAACTGCCCCAGCTCTTACCTCAGGAGCTGAGGCGGTTTTACCCAGGCGCTCACGGCTTGGGACAATGCAGGTTGTTTGCGCAGCTCAGGTGGGGAAGGGACCCCTTCACAGTGGTGGAGCTTCATGCTCCAGCACCGGGGGGGGGGGGTGAGAGAGCAGGTGGGGGCAGGGTTGGTGCACGTCCCGGGGCTGTGCCGCGCCACCCACAGGGGCATGGCGTGCGTCCTGGGGGCATGGCACCCAACGCTGGTGGGGGGACAGCCACGATGGCACCCCATCGGGATCGAGCTGCCGGGGGCGGTGTGCTCCCCCCGCACTCCTCTTCCTCCGCCAGTGCCCCTTCCTCAACTGAGTAAGTAGTAACCAAACAAACCCCTGTGTTGCAAAGAGAATGTCAGCAACACAGTGACCATGTACATACGCAATAGATAATCTTTATAGAATTCCTTCAAACCATAACAAGTACAAAATGAAATCTTTAGTCTCAATGTCTTTGAAAATCTTTAAATGAAGTGAGGTACCAGACTGTGTATGATGAAAGACAAGCTGTGAAGCTTTGTGTATTCAGCAAATATGATGTCCAACACTGAATATTGACTACTGTTTCATAGAACTCTTCATCAGCTTGGTGGGAGGATATACAATTGCTTCATAAACATGGTCATTGTGTTGCCTAGACATTGCTGACCTTCCTGAACTGAGACAGCCCTGGTGCTGTTCCCACTCACCATTAAGTGAGTGGAGCATCAGGGCTCCTTTAACTTCTTGCTGTGAGGAAGGCAACTGTACTCCCCTCAGATGAGCAGTTTCTCAGAGCCCCTACCCCACCACCGGCTTGTGGGAGCCAGTGCCAGGCTGGGGGCTCCTCTAACTGCTCGGCTGAGGTAAGGGCAGCTGCACACTCCTCAGTTGAGCTGTTTAAAGATGCATACGGAGGAACAAGCTGTATCACCGTCTCACAGATATAGCTTGTTTCTCCCTCTGCATTGTATGATGGCAGAGTGGGATGGTGGTTTCACTCAGCAATATATTGCTGGTGAAACCGCCACCACTCCTGAGTCCCTCTGCTAGGAGGGCTCCCTGGAAGAAGGAACTTTTGACTCCCTCCAGTGGACGCTGCTGGCAGAGGGACTCAGCCAGGAGTAGTGGTGGTTTCACCAGCGATATACCACTGAGTGAAGCCGACATCGCGGTCTGCTCCTCATATCGGTCCTGGGCAATATATTGCCCAGGCCTAGTGGGTAGGAGCCCATAGTGACAAGCCAGAAGTGACAAAACCATAAAAATATATTAAAAATAATTCCAATATACATGCAGGCAAAGAAAGATGTCTACTTCAACAGCTGGCTGGAAAAGGAAGGTTTTCTGTAGGTGCTGAAATGATGAGGTGGTGCCTGTCTAATATTTAAGGGAAAGGCATTGCAAAGGGCGCCACCACACTAAAGGTCACATTCCGATATTGTGCAGAGAGGACCTCCTTATAAGATGATGTCTCCAGGAGGCACTCACCTGCAGAGCACAATAATTACCTTGGAAAATAAGGGGTGAGATGATATTTCAGGTATTCTGGTCCTGAACTGCTTAGGACAGTTGAGAAAGTAATCTGATCAACCTGGGTTCATGCTCCATTTCTATCATATACTTAGTGTATGAACTTAAACTAAGGGTCACCAATATAGTACCCATGGATGCTCATGTGCCCAAAGAAGTCTCCCTTGGTCCTATCCCAACTCATCACACCACTGAAATTAGGATTGAAATATTGTATTGCAACAAATAGTATGTCCTTGGTGGCAGTTGATGTTTGTGATGCCCTCAACAGTTTCTCCAGTTTGCAAATGTGCCCATGAGCCCATAAAGGTTGGCAGCTCCTGACTTGGACAATCCACCCAGCCTCACCTCCCACGCCATGAAATCAGAATTATATTGGCTTATGGTTATTCTGAAACCCATTAGATTTCACAAAGCAACTTGCAAATAAAAAATGTTGCACAAATTTGGAGACTCACAGAAGCTCTTCAGGATCTCAAGAGATTTCCCCCATCACCTGATTCTTTTAACTTGAGATTATATTGAGGACCTTCATGGGCTCTACTACTGAGCTCTGGTCTCTTCCAATGCCTGCTTAAATACCTGTTAATAATGTTGGTTTTTTGTTACTGGAGTCCCATGCAATTACAAAGGTGTTAGGAAGATGAAGCTGGAAATATCATTAGGTATAAACTATCAATTATATTACCTGTACTTCATTTTCTAAAGTCATTTCCAGTTGCTGTCTGTGCTGCACTTGGAAGATTCTGCAGTCACTTTGGGTTTTCACTGCTACATTTATCTGTTCATGCTTGGGAATCTGAAGAATCACAATGCAATGGTTCAATTTCTGTATTGTATTTCCTTTAATCCTGTAGTTTGATTTTAATTCCAGTAGTAGTTAAAAAGCAGAAACTCCAAATATACTCCAAATATAAAGCTAAGGGGGGGGGGGGAAATTTGAACAGTACAGTAACTTCCATTTTAAAAAACAGGGCTTTTTCTGTTATTTGAGTTTTGCCCTGATGCATCTTATTGTCAATGATCATAGGCTGCTATTCTTTAAGATGATAATGGATTTAGTCAATAAGTAAAATACAACATGCTAGAAAACAGATAATAAGAGACTGAGAAAAAGCATTCTTTCAAGCTATTACAAGAAGCAGCAATGTTGTCAAAGCATTTAAGAGCCCTGCAGTAGAGGTAAATTATTTTGAAATATCGCTTGTATCTCTGTGCCAAGTCCATTTGCAAAGTGTGGCTGATGGAAGGATGAAGATCATTTAGATTTCTGCTCCATGGCCCATGGAAATTCTTCAGTGTTTCTTGAATATAAAGCCTTTCCTATACACACACATTCCACACATTAATGTCCTAGTAGCATATTTACTCAAGATTTGTAATGCTAGCAGAGGTATAGGAAACCATTAATCAAAGGTGTCTTTCACGCTTAAAGGAAGGCAGATCTGTCTGAAGCTTTAATCTGTTCAAGTTTCACCTACACTTCACATTTTTCCCTCCAAACTTTCTGAAGGAGAAAAAAGTTTACTCTGTCTTTAAGGACCAGTATAAGAGACTAAGCCAGCTAACAAAAAGGAATTTTTAAACGTTTATAGCAAAATGTTTCAGCTTCCGCCACCATCAGTTGCTCTGATTTAAAAATTGCTGCTTCCAAGGTGGCCATTACAGAGCTTTAAGGATGCTCAGAAGGCCTTCATTTGCTGAAGCTAAGCAATCCTGGTACTATTATCTAGCTTGAGGCCATGCAGTGTTTGCTATGGCCAAAAGATTCTTGCATTGCAGGGGGTTGGACTAGATGACACTCGTGGTCTCTTCCAGCTCTACAATTTTATGATTCTATCTATGCCAATAGAATCATAGAATCATAGAGTTGGAAGAGACCACAAGGGCCATCGAGTCCAACCCCCTGCCAAGCAGGAAACACCACCAGAGCACTCCTGACATATGGTTGTCAAGCCTCTGCTTAAAGACCTCCAAAGAAGGAGACTCCACCACACTCCTTGGCAGCAAATTCCACTGTCGAACAGCTCTTACTGTCAGGAAGTTCTTCCTAATGTTTAGGTGGAATCTTCTTTCTTGTAGTTTGGAACCATTGCTCCGTGTCCGCTTCTCTGGAGCAGCAGATAGATCTCCATGGCCTCTGGAGCAGCAATGGATCCAACAACGTTTGCAAAAAGGGAGAATTCTGGATGCACATGCTGGACACATTAACACCATATGGCCTCATCCTTGATGATAGCACCAGCACTCAACAGTGTTTGATAAGTTCCTGCATCTTCCTTTGTTTCCTGATTTTCCTACCCAAAGGCAGATAAATTTAAACCTACATGTGGGCAGAGGAATGAAAAGTTGGAGGAGGTGGCAGCTGCAGGTTCTCCTACTCCCCAACCCACTGAGTTTCTTTTACCCACTGAGGACTACAAGCCCAAATTTGGCAGGAAAGTGATACTGCATGCACCATTTCTCTTAGAGGCAAAAGGATCTGCACCATCACTTTCCTACCATATATGTTGTTACTTGTCTCATTCCAAGTCCTGGGCACCAAAAGGATGTTCAGAAGGAGGGCTGGGAGTTTCTGTAGCTGCTTCCTTCTCTGCCTTTTCCTTCAATTGCTTTTCTTTGCATCTTTCCCAAGTTTTCTCACCCCACAGGAACTCTTGAAGTGCATGTCTGAGAAGTCCCTCTTTATTTATCAAAATATTTCCAACGCTCATTTTCTCCTCGATACAAAATCCTCTTCACTTTACAGGAGCTCCTCTTTCCACCTGAATTGTTTGCCCAGGCTTCCATCTTGTGTGCTCCCGAGGGGCATGTGAACATGCCGCGATTTTCTGGGTCAGCACTCTGTCTTCTGTCACTAAAGCCTAAATCCACTCCAGAAGCGACTCACTCATCCGTTAGCTGGCTTTTATTGTTCAACATTTTGTTGGTATTATCCAAAAAGCCCCTCAAAGAACACTACACACTTTCGCCCCTGTGATCTGCTCAACAAATGCCTTGCCTGTGTGGTAGCAGAAGAAGCTGTTTTCAGGTCATGTACGAAATGTTGCATTGGAGGAGCGACATGCTTTATTCATGGTTTATCAGCTTCGAGGAGGCTGTGTGGGCCATTTGAGATGCATCTTTCTTGCTGTGGTAGGAGACACGGGGTCAGGGAATCTGTTTTGTGAATGTGGGGAAGATGTGGGAAAGTTAAACTATGGAATTCTCTCTCCTAAGAGGTGTAGTGATGGTCAATAAAGGTAAAGGGACCCCTGACCATTAGGTCCAGTCATGACCGACTCTGGGGTTGCGGCGCTCATCTCGCTTTACTGGCCGAGGGAGCTGACGTACAGCTTCCGGGTCATGTGGCCAGCATGACTAAGCCACTTCTGGTGAACCAGAGCAGCGCACAGAAACACCGTTTACCTTCCCTCCGGAGCGGTACCTATTTATCTACTTGCACTTTGACATGCTTTCAAACTGCTAGGTTGGCAGGAGCAGGGACTGAGCAATGGGAGCTCACACCATCGCGGGGATTTGAACCGCCGACCTTCTGATCGGCAAGTTTAGACCACAGCACCACCAGCGTCCCTTTAGTGATGGTCAATAACTTGGCTTTAAAAGAGGTCTGGGCAAATTCATGGAGAATAAGACTATCAACAGTGGCAGATTTTTGGGGTCTCAGATTTCAGTGGCACGTTGTGCAACACCAGAATTTAGCAGTCTATTGTAAATCATAGACGTGGAGTTCCTAGCAGTGCTCCCGAGGCTCTGCACCCAATGCGAATGAACCAATCACGCTTCCTGAAATCCACCTCTGCTATCAATGGCTGCTAGTCATGATGGCTATGTCCCACTTCCACTGCCAGGGACACTAAGCCTCTGAATACCATGTGCTGGAAATTGCAAGTGGGGTTAGCACTGTTGCACTCTGGTCCTGCTTCCTGAGCTTTCTGTTGGCATCTGGCTGGCCACTGTGGGTTGATTGGGGCCTTTCACCTGATCCAACGGGCCTCTGTCAAAGGGGCCATTGACCAAAACTTGCATGCAAGAAAATCAGGACCCTGTTGTGGCTTGGCTGGATTTTTCTCCTCAGATTCCGGGAAGCAAGCCACTTTAAAGCTGAAGAGCATCTTTGTTTGTTCATCTAATATATTTATACACTGCCCTTCAGTTTAAAAAGTTCTAGAGCATCTCACGTCAGAGATAAAAAAGCAATGAAAATACATTAAGATAGTATCAGTAGAAACAATAAAAAACAGATCAAGCAGTGGAAGCAGTAAAATCCATAAAACTGTCAGTTTAAAGCAGCCACACAATATGGTAGAGTGCTTTGGCAATCCGATGATAATAATAATAATAATAATAATAATAATAATAATGGTAATAATTTGTATATCACCATATCACTGGGCATATCACTGGACAGTTCACAACAAGAAAAGCTATTCATTGGGCACCAAAAAAATGACATTCCAAAACAATAGACAAACCCAAATATGGCAATATAGAATATTAAAAATGTGTGTGTTGAGAGAAATTCACATAGCCTATTGGCTTTATTCAGCAACCTGTCAAAAGTTGCACATGAACAGTATTTTAGCAAATGAGACAAAATGCCATTGTTAGTTCCTGTGTGAACTGTGGGATTTTTTTTTTTTTAAAAAAAACCCATGAACATGTCTTTATAGAGGAATTGCAGAGAAGGCCTTGGCGAGTGACTAGGATTGTGTATTCATTTGCACACTGCCATCTCACAACTGTAGTCCCCAATTCCTAATTCCATTAATCTGCAAACCATAAATGTTAGAACTGTTATCAATGTCCTAAGCACAACTATCTTTCATCTCTTTCTCAAATTTATTTCCCCTAAAGAATGAGGTAAATACGAAGCATCTTGCATTTTTGCGTGCTCAAAAGCAAAAGCATGTGTGATGTTTTGCAGCTGCCCTTGTATCCCTGGCAGGTGGTGATCACAGGATGATTTGAAAATTTCCCTGAAGACCTTAGATTCTTTGAATTCATTCCAAATGGACAACACATACCATCCCACTGAGTGAATTGGCGCTCTCCCTTAGATCTTGCTGTGATGTGAATGAGGTCAATATGGAAAATGCAGGCGAGGTAGAAAACAAACAAACAGATCAAAATGAGCGAATGTTTCTATCAAAGAGGTGAAATCTCTTATTGGATGTCAGTTACATGTTTTAAGAATGAAATGGTAAACCAAGACAAAAAAAGGCCAATATGAAATCAGATGAATTAAATCAGTGTGTATTTTTCACAATTACATTGTTGTTGTTTTGTTATACAATATATTTAGTTATACCCTGCCTTTCCCCCTATAAACTCTGACTTGCTGTGGTTGTGTGGTCATGCAGGCTCCTGGAGAGAGTTGTTGTCCAAAACATCTGGAAGACTCTGGGATTGGGGAAGGCTAGTTATATACACTTACCTAGAAATAAGTATCGTTGAATTCAGTGGAACATAGTCCAATGGATTTTAGTTGCTATGCTAACCTCCATCCCTCACATGCATTGCATTGCATTTTCAATCCATTTTGTATAGAAGTTCCCAGTGGATTATAGTTAATATGGCCAATCTAATATAAAGTTACTAGAGTTAATTCACACTAGATTTAATAAAAAGGCTTTTTTTCAGGAATAGTAAAAGGTCAAAAGAAATTCATCTGCAAACCTCCAGAATTTCAGTTGTGGGGTAGGTAGTCCATATGAGCTTGTACAATAAAGGCTTTCAAAGCTGCCTGTTACTCACTAGTGGCAACATATTGGTAGGTTCTGCAGTTTGTACTGAAAACCTTTGCTTTGCTTCTGGCTCTGGCTCTATCATCTATCTATAATCTATCTATCTATCAATCTATCAATCTATCATCTATATCTATCTATCTATCTATCTATCTATCTATCTATCTATCTATCTATCTATCATCTATCTATCTATCTATCATCTATCTATCTATCTATCTATCTATCTATCATCTATCTATCTATCTATCTATCATCTATCATCTATCTATCTATCATCTATCTATCTATCTATCATCTATCATCTATCTATCCATGAAAGATAATCAGCTCATGTCCACCAGCTCTTTCCCCCCTCTTTCCCTCCCTTTGAGCTGATATGCCCCATACACATCTGAATTTATTCTTCTCTGGGAACTGATCTTCAGATTCTGCCACACAATTGCCAAAACTCTTTTGCTCACAGTTGGTTTCTGCTTGCTAATTAATTAGGGAAAGTCACAAGAAATACCAGCTAAGTATTTTTTGGGGAAACTTAATGAATGAGTCTATTAATTTAAGAAGATTTAGCAATTATGCATTCTCTAATATTGATTTCCACTAAATTCTATCTCGAAATTAAATAGATTGATAATAAAACCCATTCCACCCCCCCATCCTGCCCCAGTTCCACTACAATAGATCTAATGAATAAATTGGCTGACTGCATTTCTCTGGCACTACAGTCACTTAGGAATAAATGGTGCAATATAAAACAGCAAGTTATAATTGAAATTAAAGAAGGAAAAAGGAAACAGATGTGGGCTGACCTCAGTAATATGCTAATGATTGCAATACGTTGGGTCTGGGGTGATGGGTTGTGAGGTTGAAGACATTTCATATCGTTCTTTTTATTTGGAAAACAGGTTCTTTTTTCCAGTTTTCCACAAGGCTGTTGTCGCTGAGCTAATGTATGTAAAGCAGCTACAACAGCCTGAAGTGCTATATGGTTAACAGACAGTGTAATCCACTTAGAGCTGTGGAGCGTTGGCCTAGAAAGTTTTTTTTAAAAAATATATACTTTAAAATGCAAATAAATGTCTTGCCAACCTTACTCTGCCCTCAGCCAGCTCCCACTTGCCCACTGGCTTATTTGCAACCAGTCTGGGGGTGGAGGGAGGTACTGCCTGTGACATCTTGCTTCTCCTTAGTTTATCTGTTGTCCTTATAGAACTCAGCAGGGAGGTGAATGGGGACAAATCTAGAATGAGTTGTGTTTGTCTGTCATTGGCTCTGCCTCCCCCAACTGTTGAGTTCCCAGTCTTCTGGCCTACCAGTACTGAGGTGCGTGAACCTCGGCTACATCACTTGGGAAGACAGGCAGACTAATGCCAGTGTACTGGAAGAAGCAAAGTTCACCAGTGTCGAAGCGATGATTCTTCAACATCAACTTCATTGGGCTGGTCATGTTGTGCAGATGCCTGATGATCGTCTTCCAAAGCAACGACTCTATTCCGAACTTCAAAATGCAAAGCGGAATGCCAGTGGTCAACAAAAGAGGTTTGAAGACTCAAGGCAAATCTAAAAAAATGTAGTATAAACACCGACAACTGGGAAACACTGGCCAGCGAGCGCTCCAGTTGGAGAACAGCCCTTTCCAAAGGTGTCATGGGCTTTGAGGGTGCTCAAACTCAGGATGAAAGGGAGAAATGTGCTAAGAGGAAGGCATGCTTGGCAAACCCTCACCGTGATCATCTCCCACCCAGAAACCTATGTCCCCACTGTGAAAGGATGTGTGGATCCTGAATTGGCCTCCACAGTCACATAGGGACCCACTGTTAAAATTGTGTTTATGGAAGACAATCTTACTTGGCTACAAGTCATCACCAAAGAAGATGAAGAAGAACCACCACCACTGATCTTCCTTCCCATCATCTCTGACCATTTTGAAGCTGAACAAATTAAAGGAAAGATGCCATGTTGCTGCTACGGTTTGGTGCTCCCTTTTTAAAAGAGAGTGAAATTTGAAAACAATGTTGGGTTTTCTAGCAGAACCTTCTATTCTTTGTTGGCTATGATCATCATTGGGTGTCTGCTCTACTGGATCGCTAAGCCATAGCTGGAAGCTTCTCCAAGTCATAGCAGTGATAGTGAATTATGAGTGATCACTTTCTAAGGATGATTGGCTTTTGACCGAGATGAGGCTGCCATAGTATCCTGCCTTCATCATGAAGAGAGTGGTTGTGATGCTGATGCTGAGACCAATTCATTCTGAGACCATATCATCGGGTTTTATGAAGAGCTGTACTAGCAAAATAGCTCATGAGATAAAAAGTCTAAGTTTGGCTTTAAGCAAAATGTACTTCTTTCATTCTTTCAATGACATCACATTAGTGAACTAGTTTCCTAAAAGTGAAATCTTCATGGGCTAATTCTTCTTCTTCTTCGCTGATATTTCAACCCCCTTTAGCCCCAGCCAGCATGGCCAATGATCAGGGATGCTGGAAGTCCTCTAACATCTGAAGGACTCCTGGTTCCACATTCCTGATTTATAGTAAATCCTGGGTAAAGTTTCATGTTATAGAGGCAATGATATTTTCAAACGCATTAAGCAAATCAACGAGGAAAGCAATTTTGACAACTTGTAAGGAATATATATGAAACTTATTTATTTTTTTTAGCTAATGCCAGACTAGAAACAGGGTTGGTTTCATCAGCATTTCAGTGGGAAAAAAGAAAATAGTAGCTTTCATAAACGTATTTTCGTCCCCCCACCGAGACATATCACTCCATATATTGAATTCTATTTGTTTCTTTTTAAAGAGTTTCTGACTATTTTATCTGCCTGAAAGCTGAATGCAATGTAACTATATATAGCTAAATGCTTCCATCGCTTCTTAGGATGCATGCCATCATTTACTCTGGGCAAAACAACTATTATTCAAGTGAAGGAAAATATATTGTGTGTAGGAGGGCAATATTTCTTTAGTGTTTGTGTTTAAAGCTGCAAAAAAGGGGGGGAAAGTGGTTTCTGAAATTGCATGCTTCCTTCATTATTACAAGCCTTCACATGAGCTCTTGTCATTCAAAATGGGTATTATACTCTCGTGTGTGTTTTTAGAAAGCTGAAATACAGCCACAGCGACTGTCATTATTTCCCAAGTAACATGACATTTACGGTACTTTTCAAGAATGTACTGTATGTGAGGTTACCAAAAAAAAATCTGATTGCCATACTAAATATAGCACTGACAATGTTGTACAGACTGGGGGACATAGACTTTTGTTGCTGTACACAACACACTGACATGCACATCAGTTGACAAAGCTGGGCTACTTATGAAGCAAGGAGTGGGGAAAATAAGAAGCCCATCTCAAAGCAAAATATAAAGCTGGGTATGCTATCCTTCTTCTGTCATATTTGCATCTTCCCTATGCATTGGGGGCTTGCTGCCTTGGGTGTAGTTTGAAATGAAACACACCAGTCCCGTCTCCCCCTGTTCTTATACAGCTAATGACTACACCACTATTTCTGAGTAGGTGGGGAAACAATTGGACAAAAGAAATACAAGAAATAACATAATTATTATCTAAGGCTCCCAAAGACCTGGGCTTCAAATATATGAAAAAAACACCTCCTTCCATAACTGTCCTAAGATATAAGATTTTTTTGGGGGGGTGGGGGCTCTCCTTGCCTAATGAGAGTCCTTGAGTAGGACCCTGTGGGTGGGTTTTTTCTGTCGTGGTCCCTCACCTTTGGAACGACTTCCCTTCTAAGGTATGTCTCTTCATGATATTGATGTTGTTTCATCAGAAGTGACAATATTTGTTGACAATGTATTGGTGTAGAATAGCAAGACTGGGTACTTTCAACGACAGACTCTGTTTCAATGTGAAGTTTCCTGAGACTGTTCACTAAGGATATAGTAAAGGTAAAGGTAAAGGGACCCCTGACTATTAGGTCCAGTCACGGACGACTCTGGTGTTGCAGCGCTCATCTCACTTTGTTGGCTGAGGGAGCCGGTGTACAGCTTCCCGGTCATGTGGCCAGCATGACTAAGCCGCTTCTGGTGAACCAGAGCAGTGCATGGAAATGATGTTTCCCGCTGGAGCGGTACCTATTTATCTACTTGCACTTTTGATGTGCTTTCAAATTGCTAGGTTGGCAGGAGCTGGGACTGAGCAACGGGAGCTCACCCTGTTGCGGGGATTTGAACCGCCAACCTTCTGATCGGCAAGCCCTATGCTCTGTGGTTTAACCCACAGCGCCACCCGCGTCCCTCTCAAGGATATAGTAATGCATTTCAATTAGTTATTTCAGCCTCACCAACTTCGCAGTGGTCTACTATATGGTACAATGTCACACCAGCTTCTTATTCCCCCTTTCTCTCATTCAGACTGTTAGGAGCAAAGATGTAATGATCAAGGGGGGGGGGGGATCTTCCATCTGATGTTGCTATTTAGCATAATCATTTGGAAGCACCTCAGGAAGTGGAGCCCTGGAGGGAGCATCTGCTGTGTTAAGATTCTTTCTGATACGTAAAAGAATGTGAACTGAAATCTTTTAAATCTCATGTAGAATCATTGGTTCCTCAGTGGTAGTTCGTGAAGGATCTCAAACCCAACAGCAAATTGAGGAGCTAGTGATCAGTTACTACCTGGAATGCTCACCCCAGAAGGAAGTTGTTGAATCTCTCACAAGCCCATGTGACGGCAAAAGTTTTTCTTCATTGTGGGCATATTGCAGCTCAGCAGGACTGAGCGAACATGATGCATATGTTATCACTTGCAAGCCGGCTGGAGACTGTCCCTGGAGGAGAACTGCTGCTAATTCATAGGCGGAGAGATCTGCTGAGACACTGATGGCTTTCTTTGGGTTATGAAAGGCTAAAAGAGGAGCTGTGTGAGTGCTTTTTATAGCTATAAAAGCTGTTCCTTGTGCCACACTCCAGTACCATTAATGTCAGCAGCTTAAATGGTCTCTCGTTGGTTTTGACTTTGCCAAGAGAAGTAGAATTTTCTCTACATGTGTGACCATGCCCATGAACTGGCAAACCTCACTGGTACTTTGAAGATCTGGGAAATAGCTTGGACCTTTTCTAGGTCAGGTTAGGAACAAAGGAAGTTGCATTATACTGATTCAGACGATTGGTCCATCTAAGCTCAGTGATGTCTGAACTGATGGGCAGTGGCTCATCAATTTTTCAGACAGGGTTCTCTCTCAGCCCTATCTGGAGATACCAAGAACTGATACTGTGATCTTCTGTATATAAGGTAGTTGCTCTGCTACTGAGCTATCTCCTTTCCCCTACACCACCAATAATCTGGCCAAGTAACTTAATATTTGTTTTCAAAAACTCACATTTTTCATTATGTGCGGTGCCAGATTCTTCTAGTCATTTCAATACAGCAAAGAGTCAATGGTCATTAGCGATGAAGGAGAAATTTGATTCAGGTTGAATGTAAAGGCCTCCTTGGTTCCCTTTTATTGACTGATCCACTGTATTGTGTATGTTCTCATTCAGTTCTCTGCCAATGATTCATCCACTGTCTTGGAAGTAATCTTAACTTCACTAGTGTCCTCCAGGTTTAAAGTGCTTATTTCCCCCCCTACCCTGTATTCAGACTAGGAAAAAATTATCTAGATTTAATTACTTAATAATATGACTACATATATGCATGTTACATGTGCTTTAATTTTTGGCTCGGCAAGTATTTCTAGATTAATAGTTGAGCGTATAGTGGAATGTATGGTGTGTTAGTGAAGGGATAGTACCTCTGGTGGGACAGAGTCGTGCTCTTTCTGGGGTAGTTTGTCCACCTTTGGTCCCCACCCTGCACTTAGCTCTTACCTGTGGCTCCTAGAAGCTGTAAGCATGTGACAGTGGCCACACTTCAGGAACAGCTTCGACTGGCCAGCTAAACCAGGTGAGGAAAGTGAAGGGCAGATGGAGAATGTCAACCTAGGAAGGTAGCCCCTCTAGGAAAAGAAAAACTCTGATCCTAAACCTCCACTTGCTTGTGGGATATCTTCAGGAGAAGAAAAGGCTAAGCAATAAACCCTACACAAATCTGGAGTGGAGTCCCATAGATGGTTGGATGGCGCCTTGTATGCCTCCTTCCAGCAACTCCTGCAGCCAGGCTGGTGCCAAACATATCGCTCTGTTTTCCTTTGGACCACATCAGTGAGGCCGAGGGTGGGGGGTCTAGTTGTCTGGGCAGCCCAGGACCTCCATACAGACCGCCCAGGCTTTTGCTCCGGGGAGGTCACGTAGGTGCTGCTAACGCAGTGGTTTGGCTTCACCCCCAGATGTGCACTCCATTGCCTCTCAAGACAGATGGATGCCAACAATAGTGGAGTCTCATAATCTATGGGGCTGGGGCCTACTTTTTTGGTGATTTAGAATTTCACTCCTGAGTGATGGTATGGAAGTCTGGAAGTGCCCCCGAGGGCCTGGCATGGCCACATACTGGAGACTTCCACCATGGAGCTGACACAGCGAAAACCAAAGCCAAGCCACCTCAGACCTACCTTAAAATCTCAAATGATGCCAATATTGACACATATCAGTATGGACCTATGTCAAGAAGAGGAAAGAAGGAAGCATACATAGGAGAAATTGTATTATGTGAGCCTCAGTAATTTTTAAAGTACGAATTGTGTAAACTATGAAGAATATTTTTTTTAAAGTCATTAACAGTAGGGTTGTGCACCACCACTAATATTCAGACTGGACTCCACTTTGGAAAATAACAAGGTCCATTCTGCAGTGCTTCAGAGGCCTAGGGATATGAATACAAATCCCACAAAAAGTAACAACAACAAAAACTAACCTCGAAAGTCACTACTATCGATTTTTATTTTTTTTTAAAAAAAGACTATAACTGTTTTCTTTTCACAGAACTGTATGAAATTTGCAGGCTCAACAAATTACAAATAAGTTCAGTGGTTTTCCTTTTGTACTTGGTACATTTACATGTGAGGGGAGAGACTCTATCAAGCAAGGCCTCCTTCCACCTGCCTTGCCCCACCCTCCAACCCTAGGAGTCCTCATAATGGAGCTGTTCCTGGAGGAAGAACTGTGAGGGGACAGACTCCATCAGGCAAGGCCTCTTTCCACCTGCCGTGCTCTACCCTCTAGCCTCTGCTTCTCAATGTGTATTGTATTGTTTTATGTACTGTGGCTTGCCACTGTTTTATTGATTATAGTTTAGATATGATTTATTGTAACTATTGAGTGGATTTCTGTTTAACTTTTATATGTTGATATTATTATTTTATACTATTCTAATCATTGTTGAATGTTACTTTTTTGATGTAGGTTGCCTAAAGTTATGTTTTAACTTTAGGCAACCTACATTTTTGTATTGCATTAGATTGTTATAAGATGCACATTTTTTGTTTCTTCAGCTTGTAAACCACCTTGAGTACTGTAAGATAGAAAGATGGTATACATATTAAAAATGATGATGATGATGATGATATGATACAAATCTCCACACTAGCCCAAAATACTTTGGAGATCCCTGCTTTGATTCTGGACTAGTTTGGCTTGAACAATCCCAAATCTGTCTAAAGCAGCCCCTCTCCAGTTCTGGATTTGAGATTCATTCAAACGTCTTGCACACCCTTTGCAAAAAGTAAGCACAAATAATAGTGAACTTTTTACATGTGCTTTTAAAGTGGAATTAATGGGACATTTATTGCCTCTTATGTTAATAATTAAATACACAAATAAGTTTATTGGGACTGAATGCAGCAACCCTGTGAACAACATCTATAAAATTTAAGCTGCTAGCATTTAATAGCATGTAATTTTAATTAGGTTTTAACGTCTCATATAGAGACCATTAAATGCAAAGGTCATGAAGTGGTGAATTTTCAATGGAGTTGAATTTTGGTGTGAAAAACAGTTCAGGGAGGGATGGACTCTTAGCCTGTTGAGGTGCAAGAAAAAAGGTATACAGCTGAGACTTAGCTTGCATTTCTTTTGTTTCTGTATACACATTGTGGAGATTTCTGGGCATCAAGCTGATATGATGACAATATTGCTTCTGGAAATTGTGTGGGTGTTGTTGTTTGTTGTTTAGTAAATGGCAATGCGGGATCAGATTTGTGGGGACATCCTGATTCCCCTACCAAGGCTGCCATTACTGAACCAAAAACAATTGCACAACCGCCAGCTGTATCCTTATCGTCACACCTCTATAATTAGCTGCAATATCAACAGTATCACAAGGAAATATATGATGAATGCTGTACATTGGCAAACTTGCCAGAACATTTTGCAATCTGTAAAAGAAAGAAAAAGTGGTTGCAGATCCTTAATATAAAATTTAGACTCTGTCACTCTCATTCTCCCCCCTCTTCCCCCGACTTCTTGTACATCTTAAGGAAGATATTCAGGGTAAATTGGAGCCTCTTTTTTTAGGCTTCTGATGAGCTTTCTGTTCTGTGATTCATACACTGTCATTACCATCAAACATAAAAGGTCAATTTGCTGTGTCAAATCCTTAGAACTGGCTAAAAAGGAAAGTAGTAAATGGGGATATATTGTCGATATCCATCTACTCTGTAGAGAGCAACTTTTGCCTTTGAAAGCTACTCTGTGATGATAACACAGGACATGAACTGCCATTTGCCGTGGTTGGAGCCTTTCAGCCAATGCAAGTATGGTGTAGTGGTTAGATTGCTGGCCCCTGACCTAGGAGATCAGAGTTCAAATCCAAGCCATGCTGGTTAAAGTGACATAAGAGTGATTTAAATATATGGTGCGGATATGTCACGTGTGATTAATGTCACATTCTCTGGCCCAGAGAACGTTGTTTATTTGCATCTCCCTTTCCTAATTCACAGCCAACCTCCTGCTTATTTTCACTCAGATCAGTTTAAGGAATGACCTACTTTGTGATCATTTTTCCATGCAAGAGCAAAAGCCCTTCCTGAAATCTTCTTCAGTCTATCCCAGATGGTTTAATATTAGAACATGGTGGAGGCCTTGGGGAGCTTATGTGACCCAGAAAACCTACTAATCAAGAAGGCAATGAAGCACATGGCATTGCTGTATGTAATTCCTCCTTAGAAAGGCTGTGTTTGTGGAGAAAGAGGAGGAGGAAAGCATATAGTCAGGCAGATTTGAGACTTACAAGTTTTTAAATTGCTGTTCATGGGGGGGGGGGGGAATTACCATTTCAAATGGTAATTTTGGAATGTTCCTGAGCCGTATGTATTGCTTGGTTCCTTTTAAAGTTCCTATTGGTTTTCTCTGTCCTTTGCATTTTCATTTACTATCTTTCTCAGCTAGTATAAAGGTCCTTCCATGGATCAGTTGGACTACAATGGTGGACTCTGCAAATAAAATACAGTGGTACCTCTAGTTATGAACCTAATTCGTTCCAGAGGTCCGTTCTTAACCTGAAACTATTCTTACCTAGAGGTGTGGTTTCACTAATGGGGCCTCTTGCTGCTGCTGTGCCAGCACACGATCGCTGTTCTCATCCTGGGGCAAAGTTCTCAACTTGAGGTAACTCTTCCAGGTTAGTGGTGTTTGTAACCTGAAGTGTTTGTAACCTGAGGCGGTTGTAACTAGAGGTTCTACTGTACAGAGGGACAGAGACATGAGGACTACACTGACCAAAGGACTTGACTACCATGTCAATCCTTTGAAATACCTAGGCAACAGTTGTGCACAGGGCTGGTGTCATAAGATTCTGTTTTACGCTAACTTGCTCATGTCCACAGAATGGAAGATGGCAGGATCCTGAAGGACGTGCTCTATGGGGAACTGGCTTCAGGCACCAGGCTTGTTGGCAGATCAACACTGCTTTACAAAGATGTCTGCAAACATGATATGAAGGCTGGCGACATCAACCCCAGTGTGTGGGAATCCCTTGCAGATGACTTCAGTGCCTGGAGACAGACAGTTGCGTTGTGCATCCACAGCAGTGATCAGAGAAGGAATAACACTATGGTGCATCTGTAGCAGCACAATGGGTTGCCTTCATCTACCCCAGATGCAACAAAATGTTGTACGTTCCCCACAACTCACTTCCATAAAGCAGCATAACATAGTCCATCTTGGAATTGGATGTTAGCATCATCTTCTCTCATACCCTTTTGGAGAGGTGAGCTATTGCCGTAGCTGCCTTGCTAATACGCCGGTCCAGCTCAGTTATGGTGGAATCCAGGTAACCAAAATTGTCTACCACCTCAAGTGTGTGATCACCAGTGGTGAAGTGTGGAGTGTTGGCTAAATGCATTTATTAGGGGGAACTGCTTTGCAAAAATATGTAAATTAGGCAAAATTGCATATAGGAATGTGTACAGTAGGAGATGTTCACACAAAATGCTGATGAATTGTCATATGGACTTAAAATGCACACAGCACAGAATGATGTTGAAATGTGGAGAACTGAAGACAAGAAAAATAAGAAACCGAGAGAAAGAGAAATCGACATATTCTCTGATCCCTAGTGTAGTGGCATCCACTTCCCACAGTAGAGAGGGTGAGAATAATAGGTGCACCACAAAAGTAGATTCATATCAGGATCCTATTTGCATGTAAACTTCCTGAAGCAGCATGGCAATTCATTCATGGATGTCTGCTTCCCCACTGGATGTTCCCTGACAGATGAGGCTTACAGACAAATCATTGGCTCTGTTGTTGCGTTCATCTTATTTTGGTCTAATTCGCCTGCTTGGATGTTTCTTTCTTTCTTTCTTTGGCATGGTTGATTAACTACATGGTGATTATTTCAACAATGTCAGTTTTTGCATTGTGACTGGAGAGGAGTGTTTCCTCCCCACCTCCGCTCCTGTCAAAGAAAAATCCAGTTTGAATGGTTTGCCCTGGCATAGTAAATGCCACCTTTCATCACCTGAGGCTACGTTCAAGTGGAATATTTCCCATGCAAAACTGACATTTAAATTGACATTTTAACAGCAACACAAGAACCAGGGTTTAGTAATCCCAATTTATTTTTTAAACAAAGTAAACCTTTCAATTGTGCAGCTTTTTGAATGATTTCATGAAACAGATCCTTAGGTTATTACAGCTGCAATCCAAAATATACTGACAGTGGAATCAATAAGGCTTCCTTCTGAGTAAATGTGATTAAGTATGGGAAGAGAAGTCTTCACAAAGAATCTAAGGTAAGCAACTGCAAATATTTGTTTGTGGGTCATTAGATGTATGTAGATGGATAAGGACAGCAGAGTGAGCAATGCTTTATTCATTCATCAGATACATTTATGCTCTAGCTTTCAAGGAAAGAAACCATCCCAAGACAGCTTATACTGATTTAAAAACAAAAACAATAGTATAAATACAATTAAAATCAGTCAAAATAACCACACCAGCAGCTAATGTATGTATATGCATACAAAAATATGTTTATTAGGAGAAATTAGTTGAGGAATTTTCATGAGGGCTTTCTTCCTTTAAAAAACAAAAAGTTGATATGGAAATGTGGAGAACTGAATTTAAGAATGGAAAAATGGGAGAATAAGAGAAACCAAATTTGACAGATTTGTCCATCCCCAACCCATTCAGGCTCTTGATGGGCTCCTGGAAGTTGCTGGAGTACTCAGTGGGGACAACACACACACACACACACACACACACACACACACACACACACACATTCACACACACACACACAAATTAATACCTGGGAGCTGTGCATTATGCTTCCCTCATCCAGGCAGATTGAGGCCTGTTGGCACCCAGCCTTTGAATTCCTTGCAACATGGGGAAACCATCCCCTGTTAGAGCCTCATCACTGGATCTGACAGATTTTCCTGCTGTCCTTCTCCAAACCAGGAGGAATGGCACAGAAATAGTCCTCTCCAGTGCCCAGGTTCAAGTATCAACTGAAACATTTGCTTGCAAGGCCCACTTGTAACACCAATCTTTCTTATCACTTCATGCACTTGAGTTTTTGCTGTGTGCCCGACACCAGTGGTGTTTGAATGATGAATTGCCACTGGGTGCAGGAGGACCTGCATGACCCTCCTGTCTCTTCATATCATCTGTCCTCTGATGTGGCCTCTTGGTCTCTGTCCATGCTGCTGGCTACCATTGTACCTAGTCCTAGTCTGTACTCCTAATGTCGCGGCCAGTGCCCTGCATGTTCGGAGAATGACATAGGCACTCAGATTGTCAGTTCTCTTAATACTCTTGTCAGTTTCTGAGCTATTGTCTGCTCTCTGCTTCCTGCTGCTTCATTCTTTTCCCTGACTGAATACAGAGTGGTAATGTTTTTGATGGGGACTTTCTGCCAGGCGCTGACATCTATGGAAACTACATGCTGACATGCTAACTTCCTTTTGCCTGTAATGAATTAATGGTGTTAGCCTCAGTAGTGTAGTGGCAAATTCAGGTGTGAAGGGTCCCTTTGTGATTGTCACAGCCACTCCCCCTCAAAGCCACACTCCTTCTAAGATTACATAGCCTCCTAAGATTATGCAATAATCTCATAATCATATGGCAATAAAAATTAGGGGTGCACTGCGACAATCAACACAGATCTCCATGTGTTACCTTAAATGCACACACACACGCACACACACACACACAGAGAGAGAGAGAGAGAGAGAGAGAGAGACACAGAGAGGGAAATGATTGGGAGTGCTCCAATACCACAATTTGGAGTGACTTAAGTTGTGTTTTCCATGAAATTCCATTGTATGTAACCAAACTTGCCCAGCATTGTCTTGAAACTGAAGCACCTTGTGCTTAGCATTGGAGTACACAGTAAATAGCTCCCCTTTCATGCTTATTGAGCAGCTCTAGGATATTGGAGACAGGCTCTGCTGCCAAAATACTAATGAGCTTTCAAACACCCTCTTTGTGACCCTGGGATACTACGCCACTGGCATATGAACCACACAGGAAGTTGTCTCGTGCCATTACACCAGGCTATTTGTCCACCTAGGCAAGGGTTATCTGCTCTGACTGCAGGTGGCTATCCAGGGTTTCCAGAAAAGGTCTTTCCCGTCACTTGTGACCTAATCCTTTTCATGGAATCAGAGAATTGTAAAGTTGGAAGGGACCCATGACCCTGAGATTAAGTCTGCTTACTGAACTATCCATGATATGGATGGATCTGGGCCTTTCTTCATACAAAGCACACACTCAACCAATCAGTGCTGTAACCTCTAAGGGCCCCCAAACTCTTAACTGAACCCAGAACTTTTATCCACATTATAGGTACAAGTATTTGGCATGCTTTTTTCTCTTTGTCAAACAGGAATAGGTTGACTTCTCTCTGAAGTCTTCGTGTCATTTCTTGGGGGCTCTGTTAGTACGTGGGGGGCATGGGTTATTTACTTGAATCAAAGGTTCCTGCCTTTGAGCTCAGCAGAGGAAGGGCTAACAAATTAGGACTATCATCCATTCCTAGGTATCTTCTAAATAAGTGAAACAAGGTACATGCCATACAGTAGATTTTATTTATCAAGTAAATATTCTTTAGGCACACTTTATTCATCTTGGTATAGCTTTAACCCATCAAGACCTTAAGAACCAATACAGACTTCCTTTCTTCAAAAAAAAAAAAAAAAAAAAAAGGGGGGGGGGTATCTGTTGACAGAGTTCCTCACCATTATTCATCCCCACCTCAAAATGGTAAGTCTCTCATTTGCTTAGTGGATTTCCCCTCCCCTCCTTGGAACCCACCTAGAGTACAACATGAGACTTCCTGAATCAGAAAGAAGTGTTTGCCCAATGAGAATGTAAAGTACTGGGTTGATGGTGCCACTCAGAGAAGTGAACACGAAAGCCAACGAGGAGATGGTTGCAAAATCACGGTGCAAGGCAAAGAACAAATTCAAGGGGGCCCAAGTGACAAGGGAGAAAAACATCCCAAGCAAAATTTCTGTGCAAGGTTCTCCTTGCTCACCTAAGTTGCGCCAGATCTTGATGACCAGTGTCTGGGTGGAGATGACCATTAGCGGAGCAAAGATCATTAAGGTGATAATAATGATTGACTGCGGGTCAAGCCCCAAATTGAAAAACAGTAACAGCCAGCAAGACAGAGCCCAGAGAAGACCAGACACAATGGCAGACAGGAGAACAGACAAATATTTTGGACTGTGACGTCGATGCCAAATAGGGAAGAGGACAACCAAGAACCAATCAATGCTGATGGACATTAGGAAATGCATGCTAGTACTTTGCATGAAGAAAAATAGGTATGCCAGTAACAGGAACAATTTAACAAGAGCATCACTCGAATCCTCACAAGTGCAAAAGAATATGAAGATACTGCACAGAACTAACAGGGCACCAAAATCAGCTACAGCTAAATTCCAGATGTAGACAGTGAAGAAAGTCTTCCTAATACGGAAGAGGAGAAAGAAGAAGATGGTTCTGTTCCCAAAAAGCCAAAGCGTGAAAATCAAGATAATGAAACGAGCAATCATACGATCTTGTAATAAGCATGTCAGAAAGCTCTTTGTGTGCTCACATGGACAGGGAATATTTTCTAAAACTTGCAAATATTCAGTGGGGAGATGTGTTGCATTCCATACAGTCATATTCAAACCACCACTTCTTAGATGCTGGCCTCTTCCACATATGGTCCTGTTAGCTGAAGGAAGAAGGAAGTCCTCCTAAAGAGACAAATGCCAACAATTTAAAATTGTAACTGAATGCTGAAAGTCAATCCACAATGAATGGGGAAGGAAGCTGGCCATGTGTGTTACCCAATGCAAGGTGCTATATCACCTCCTTGCAAAGCGTAGCTTGCAAACAGTGAGCCAGACTCAGCAAAGCACAACATCCTCCCCAACTTAACTGGCATATATTCTTCTCTCAGGAATGCATGCAAACAGAAGATCTGATCAAAGGTCCATCAAAGGTATCCAGACCCAGGACCCACTTTTAACCCAAACCCTTCTTAATTTTCTACCATATATTTGCTTGGTGGTAGTGCTCCTGTAGTGAACCATCTTAGATCAGGTCTTAACCCACTAGTAGGCACTGACCCACTAGTTGATAATCAGTAATCTAGTCCAGGGGTTGGCAACATGTGGCCCATGGGCTGGATCCGGCCCACGAAGACCATTTTACCGGCCCATGAGCCGCCCCCGAACCAAACCGAGCCGCCTGCTTGGCGAGTCCCCCATGTGCTGCGCTAAACCGGCGCAGTGTGGCACAGAGACTCGCCAAGCGGCACCGGAAATCACGTCTGTGCATGCGTAGATACCGGGAAATGCTTCTACGCATGCCCAGATGCCGAAAATCGCTTCTGCGCAGGCGCAGTTTTTGGCATCTGGGCATGCGCAGAAGCAATTTCCAGTGCCGCAGACATGTGCAGATGTGATTTTCAGTGTCACGCTGTGCCGGCCCGGCCCACGGATGATCTCCACGGGAGTGATCCAGTCCATGGCTGGTAAGCCTTGCCAACCTGATCTAGTCCATCCTTCTGTTTCCAAGTGCTTTCAAGATGCTTCTAGAAACTATACAAGTGGCATTTAAAAGTGACAGCTCTGTTTGCCCTCCCTGCAACTGTTATTCAGAGGTATAATTGGCATACTGCTTTTACCATGGAATTTACATTGAGCTATCAATGTGGAGCTCAGAGCTCAGAGCTATCTTCCATGATCTTTTGTAATCCCCATTGGCAGTCCTATGAATTGGTGGCTATCCACAGCTTGTGGCAGTAAATTCTCTCCCCTGTGGCTCAGATTTATATATTCATAGTACATAACAATGCTCTGTGTTGAGCAGGCTTGCTTTACTTGACCAGTGTCTAAGGCAGAGCTTTCCAAACTGTGTGACACAAACACATTGTGTGTCGGCTGCAGTGTGTAGGTGTGTCGCGTGAACACTCCCCATGCTCCTTCCAGGCCTGGAAAGGAGTTAGTTTAACCTCTGGTTTGCTAGTAAAACTGAATTACTGTGTTGCCAAATGATGCATGTCTAAAAAGTGTGTCACCAGCATGAAAAGTTTGGAAAGCTCTGCTCTACGGTATATTTTGAAGTTGGTTGACAAACCATGGGGTGACCTTGTTAGCATTGGCTGTGGTTTGCAACACAAAACCCGTGGCTTGTGGGTATAGCAAACTAGAGAAGAGAGGGAGGAATTTGTACCAGAAAGTGGAGTTTCTGGGGACTGGTGTTTAATTTGCAAGCCATGGTTTGTAGAGAGGCAGTGGCTTTTCTGCCCCAGGTCAACACTTACTTTTGTTTCTGAACAATTTGTCGAAATGGAAGAAACCTGGTCACTTCCTGACAGCTGGATGAGGCCCCAAAGCCCAATCCAAAGAAGCAATGACATTCCTTCCTATTTTCTTCTGTGAAAAAAAGAAGAAGAAAGTATCAGTAGTGACTGACATACTGCTCATACTGCACGGGGGGAGGAGAGAGGAGATTGTTCCACCAGACAAGCATAAATACTCAAGTTGATGGAGCAATCTCCATAGCACAACTTCAAATTCCACCCAATGGATTTACTTCTGAGTTGACATGTATAGGATTCATAGTGATTTTGTGAATGGCCACCATTCACATTCACCATGCCCTTTTCTCTGTCCTCACTGTTTACACCCCCCCCCCGGCCCATATATATATGTACTTGTATCTCAAAATAACACATCATACATCTGATGAAGTGGGCTGTAGGCCACAAAAGCTTATGGCATACGCCCTGTGCCATATAGTCTTCAAGGTGCTACTTTTTGCTGCAGGAGACTAATATGGCAACTCCCTCTTCAAGCTGGAATTTTACTACACCCATATTGCAGATGGCAGAGTCATAGTGGATTTCCTAAGGCCATCTAGTGACTTCATAAATTAGCATAAAGTTGAACAGGGGACTGTCTTCTTCACAGATCAGTCTCTTAACTGCTATATTGTATCAGTTTCACAACTGCATAATCAAAATTCCACCCTGAGCCACCCCAAGGATCTTTCGGGAGGAAGGGCAGGATGTAAATTAAATACATACACACATACACACATACATACATACATCTGAGCTCTCTCAGGCCCATCTCCAAGTTGTTGACTAGCACACATTTGCTTAGTAATATTGTCACCACTCAGCATTAGTCATGTCAATGCATGACAGGTGCAATTTCAAATTGCAGGTTCACATTCAAGCTTTGGCCTATATAGGATGTTCAACAAAACAAAACAAAACAAAACAAAACTACAACGTCTGAAAACAGTAAAGCAAATAATCAACTTACAGTAGTAACAATGAACAAGTTTAAACATAAAGAAAACCTATCCCTTGCCAAAAAAAGTTGTTTCAGCAAGAATAGTGTCTGTTATCAGTTGCTAGTTGGATAACGTTCTTGTAACAGAATCTGTTCTGTTGTTCTGCTTCCACCCTCCTTCTCCCTGATGTCCTCTCTCTCCTCTACTTTTCCTTCCTCTACTCCTGCAGTCCTCTCTTGGGTTTCTTCTCCTCTAACTGTCACCAACTGACTTGCTAATTGTCTTGCTCTTTCCTGGCATTCTACGCCCCCACCCTTAACTTATCATTCCTGCATTCTAGTACCCATATTCTATTCTATGGTGTTACAAAAGAAGCTGCTTCATTCCAGGCTAGACTATTTATATTTGCCCACACATCGAATGTGGTTTACTCTGACAGGTAGCAGCTCCCAAGGTCTTGGGCAAATGTCTTTTCCATCGCTAACTACTTGATCCTTTCAACTGGGGATATTGGGTATTGAACCTGGGATTTCCTATATGCTTGCAAAAGAAGTATGCACCTGGGATAGCTCAGTCGGTAGAGCACGAGACAGTTAATCTGAAGATTGTGGGTTCAAGCCCCACGTTGGGCAAGAGATTCCTGCATTGCAGGGAGTTGGACTAGATGCCCCTTGTGGTCCCTTCCAACTCTGTAATTCTATTCTACTCTAGTAGCAAACAATGGTCTCTGTCCCTGTATGCTTCTCCTGCTGGCTTCACCTTTGATAAACAACCTTCAGGAAAGTGATTTCTTTTAACCTCTTCTCCAACCAACCAGACTTTTGACATGGTCAATGCAACTTCATACATGCTCTTTCCTCCTTTGGTATCCAAAGAAACCCAGGTCACCAGTACTTGAGAAAACGATCGCTTGTCTTTCAGTCCCTCTTTCCTGCTTTTAGGACCTGAACATGCTTGTACAAATGAAACTGGACTCTCTAGAGGCATCTTTAGTCTCATTCATATTTAACATTTCCATTAGACTGGAACATTTTAATTTGAATCTCACCATCCATAACGTTTTTGGTTCGGAATTTTTCCACTCTGTTGTATAAGCAAATTTTAATCACACTGCTTTGTACTTTTGCGTCAGGCATGATTTCTCATGGACCTCCTTTCTTCACCTCCTTCTTTTCTTCTCAAAGCCTGTTCTATCAGCGCAGCTGGGTCTCATTTAGCAGAACTGAACTGAGTAAATATGTTGCCAGTGACAAATTAAGTGACAGATTTTGCCTTTGCATGATTGCGGACTAACTACTCAACTCTGAAATTTATTTTCATGCAAAACTCTTCCACTGTAGCTTTCGAAAGCAACTCTTGATCTGCAAAAAAATCTCCTGTCAGTGTTCACCAACCAGAATATATGCAGTCATTATGTGACATTTTGCTTGTTGCTCTTGTTGTTGTTGTTTAGTTGTTTAGTCATGTCCGACTCTTCGTGACCCCATGGACCAGAGCACGCCAGGCATTCCTGTCTTCCACTGCCTCCTGCAGTTTGGTCAAATTCATGTTGGTAACCTCGAAAACACTATCCAACCACCTCGTCCTCTGTCGTCCCCTTCTCCTTGTGCCCTCCATCTTTCCCAACATCAGGGTCTTCTCCAGGGAGTCTTCTCTTCTCATGAGGTGGCCAAAGTACTGGAGCCTCAGCTTCACGATCTGTCCTTCCAGTGAGCACTCAGGGCTGATTTCCTTACTTGTTGCTCTTACTTGGATACAAAACCTATGGGTAGAATTGCAGGATCATAGAATTGTAGAGTTGGATGGGACCCTGAGCTTCATCTAGTCCAATCCTCTGCAATGAAGGAATCTCCACTAAAGCATCCATGGCAGATGGCTATCCAAACTCTGCTTAAAAACCTCCAAGGAAGGAGAGTCCACCATCTTCTGGTAGAGTCCATTCCACTGTTGAACAGCTCTTACAATCTTCCTGATTGTTCTTCCAGATTGTTTAGTCAGAATCTCTATGCTTGTAACTTGAAGCCATTGTTTTGGATCCTACCCTCTGGAGCAGGAGAAAACAAGCTAGTTCCATCTTCCATGTGACAGCCATTTAGATATTTGAAGATGACCATCATATCTCCTCTCATTCTTCTCTTTTCCAGGCTAAATATACCCAGCTCCCTTAACCATTCCTCATAAAATATGGTTTCCAGACCCATGATCATCTTGGTTCTACAATGTATTGGTAGAAAGGAATTAAATCTGAATCAAAACAGAAATATTTCTATTTTCCCCATTGGATTGCTTGATCTGAAGATCAAATTTGTTGCTCTAAAAATTAAATTGGTCAGCTTTTTAATTCAGATTGCAATATGGGGACAAGTCCAGTGAATGAAGGAGTAAACATGTATAGAATTGGGTTTGAAAGGCCAGAGACTAGACAAAGATTAACAGCAAAGAGCAGAGATCTGAAACCGATAACTGAAACTGCTGTTATGTTGGTAGGAGCAAAGTGATCACAGCATAGAGAACTATCCTACAGCAGCTACACTGGTACTGATGTTACTGGGTTCAATTTGAGGTGCTGGCTTTGACTTTTAAAACAGTCTAAGACCTGGTTTTCAAAAGGACTGCTTATAGAATCATAGAATTGTAGAGTTGGAAGGGACCCTGATCATCTAGCCCAATCCCCCTTCAATGCAGGAACATGTAGCTGTCCCACATGGGGATCAAACCTGCAACCTACAGCTGGATCATATCAGTGGCGTAGCGTGGGTTGTCAGCACCCGGGGCAAGGCAAGTAATTTGCGCCCCCTAACCCGGGGCAAGCAAGTAATTTGCGCGCCCCCACCCCCGCTGCACTGTCCCTCCCCCAGATAGTCCCTCGCTCTCTCTCCGCACCGCACCGCACGCCTGGCACCCCCCCTCTCCACAGTGGGCGGCGACCCGGCGGCTTGGATCGGATTCGCACAGCCAGCACTGCAGTGAGAGAAAGTGAGTGAGCCAGGTAGGGGCAGAGAGCTGCGAGTGCAAGCGCCCCCCCCCGATGTTGCGCCCAGTGCGGCCGGCCCCCCCCTGCACCCCCCACACTATGCCACTGGATCATATAGTAATACAGTAATTAGGACAGTGGTGGTTAATGTAGCTTCTGTAGTTAAACTCAGTGATACTCAGGGTTTTTCTTTTCAGCCAGAACTCACCAGGGCCAGTTGGCTGCACAGTATTAGGTTTAGGAGGCCTGATTTCCCTGTCCAAACTACATATATTGTCCAGTGCAGGAAAGAGGTTGAATGAACATACCTAGTACCTAAGGGATTGCCTCTCCTGGTATGCCCCATGGAGGACCTTAAGATCCACAAATGACAACACCTTGGAGGTCCCAAGTCGCAAGGTGGTTAGATTGGTCTCAACTAGGGCCAGGGCCTTTTCAGTACTGGCCCTGACTTGGTGGAACACTCTGTCACAAGAGACTAGGGCCCTGCGGGACTTGACATCTTTCCACAGGGCCTGCAAGACAGAGCTGTTCTGCCTGGCCTTTGGTTTGGACTCAGTCTGACCCTTATGTTTCCCTCGCCTATGGGCTACTATTAAAATGAGGCTGCATTTTAAATTATATTTTAACCTGTATTTTCAATTGGTTTATTTATTTATTTTATTTTATTATTGTAATTTTACTGGTGTTAGATGCCCTGAGCCCAACTCTGGCCAGGGCAGGCAGGGTATAAATAAATTATTATTATTATTATTATTATTATTATTATTATTATTATTATTAAACAAGTTATTGTAGAAATGGAAGGGGACCCAAAAAAAGAAGCTCTCCATTGCTTAAAGTGCAAAAATCAATGCTTTCATAACTACACCATAAGCACAAAAGAAGAGCCTGCTGGATCATTCCAATGACCCATTTTGTTCAGCATCCTGTTCTTACAGTAGCCAATCAGATGCCTTCAAGAAACCCACAAGCAGGTCCTGACCACAAGAGCAGTCTCACCTCCTGTGGTTTCCAGCAAAGAACAATTAGGTACAGCACCCATTAATCATTTCTTTGGTGGTTCATTCTTTACCCAAAGATAGAAGGCAAATAAGAGTTGTTATTGTTGCTTTGCGGAATAATATTCTAAATGGAAAGCTTAAAACATTGTTGAACTTGTACAGATTCACCGTCTTAGGAGGAATTGCTGAGTCAATAGCTAAGATTGTCAGCATCTGGTATTTGTCAGTGAGAACATCTTGAGGCGGGGGTGGGAGAATGACTTCCCAGCATGGTGGGATGTGACATAATCCTCTCCCATATTGCAGGCCCATATTGATTAATTTACTTCTAGTAGAAATGTTAACACAGTGCTACAGGGGTCATTTTGAGGTCTTTTGAAAGTGGAAATTGGTGGAAATTCTGCATGCCAAGATTCAAGTTAGGGAAACGAACCCCAGCAGAGATTTCACATGGCAAAATAGGAGCAAAGAAAAGTGTTGAAATAAAAGCTGCAAAACCTTAAAATGTGCCCTTTTAGTGAACTGCAAAACATCCCCTTTTCAGAGTTATTTCCAAATTATCTCACTTCCTCTAGCATAGGAAAAGATCACATGTCTGTAAGTTATAAAATGATTTACTTACAAACTCTCCAAAATTCAGATTCATGTGCTTTTCCATACAGTAGTCAGAAGAAGTTGCGCAGGCAGTAAAATATATATTGGTTACAAAATGGTAGAAGCTCCTAAACTATTGCTATAGGAAAATGCTAGTTTTGGACCACATTTTTGCCTGGAACAAAAGTGATGGGTTAAAGCCATGTGGCTTGGGGGGGGGGTGTCAGCTCACAGCTCCTCACACACCAAAGTTCACATGTAGACTAGAAACAGAAGCTTGGTTAGCTATTTCCTCCTAAAGTGTGGGGAAGTGATATAGGCTATGCCCGGCAAGACAGCTTACTTTATGAACCCCTTCATGTATTAATTAGACTAAAGCATGTTGGTTATATGTGGCTGGTTTAGCCCACAGAAATTGAATACAATTGACACCCCATGAATGCAATCATAAATTAAGGAATGTTATTTGGGTTCCAGAGCAGGAGATCCGAAAACATTGTTTGGTGTACCTTATGGATAGCCATCTATAGCCTATGCCAGTGCATAGCATAAGGGTAGAGGTTAGGATGCTGGAGACCAGGGTTCAAATCCCCACTAAGTCATGAAGTTCATTGTGTGACCTTGAGCCAGTCATGGTATGGAGAGGGGGGAAACCATGTATGCCACTTTGAGCTCCTTGGAGGAAAAACGGCATATAAATGCAAACATTAATAATTGCAATGCATTTTATTAACAAATCTTACCTTGCTTTTGTAGGCCTGAAAGCTCTTCTAAAGTGTGGCATCTAAATCTTTCAAACAAAAACAAAGAAGCAAGCAAGCAAACCAAAATCCGGTTCCTGCACACTCAATAATTATTGTTGTTGTTGTTTAGTCATCTAGTCATGTCCGACTCTTCGTGACCCCATGGACCAGAGCACGCCAGGCGCTCTTGTCTTCCACTGCCTCCCACAGTTTGGTCAGACTCATGTTTGTAGCTTCGAGAACACTGTCCAACCATCTCGTCCTCTGCCGTCCCCTTCTCCTTGTGCCCTCCATCTTTCCCAACAACAGGGTCTTTTCTAGGGAATCTTCTCTTCTCATGAGGTGGCCAAAGTATTGGAGCCTCAGCTTCATGATCTGTCCTTCCAGTGAGCACCCAGGGCTGATTTCCTTAAGAATGGAGAGGTTTGATCTTCTTGCAGTCCATGGGACTCTCAAGAGTCTCCTTCAGCACCATAATTCAAAAGCATCAGTTCTTCGGCGATCAGCCTTCTTTATGGCCCAGCTCTCACTTCCATACATCACTACTAGGAAAACCATGGCTTTAACTATACGGACCTTTGTTGGCAAGGTGATGTCTCTGCTTTTTAAGATGCTGTCTAGGTTTGCCATCGCCTTTCTCCCAAGGAGCAGGCGTCTTTTAATTTCGTGACTGCTGTCACCATCTGCAGTGATCAACACTCAATAATACAATCCTTCGAACTAAAAAGGAGCAGGGCTGGAAGCATTATGGAAATCTGGGACATCATTCATATACTAATTAACTGATTGGTTGATTTTTTAATTTTTATTTTAAAAAATACACTTATATCCTACTTTTCCTCCAAAAAGCTCAAGGACAGTATACTTAGTAATCATGTGAGGCTGGTTAGCATAAGAGATAGTGACTGGCCCAAGGTTACCAGTGAGCCTCATGGCTGAGTGGGACCTTGAATCCAGTTCTAGCCTGCCAATCTAAGCACACACACACACAAATCAATCAATCAATCAATCAATCAATCTAATATGCAAGCTTATGCCCAGGTTACACATTGCACTATAATCACTCTGCAAGCACATGGCGGCTCCCTCTTCAAGTAGAAGCACAATAATTATGGTACTGGGATTCTATGAGCCAGCTCTTGACAATAGGGCCTTATAGGATATTTTATGTATTTGCTAAGGTATTTCCTAAGTACAACTGAATGCATACTGCATATGTGTTTTCAAGTGCATCTTTCTCTTTTAAGATACACAGGAGCAACAGGAAAGAAAGGATTGGGTGCCACCTCCTTGTATTTGAAAGAAAAAATCTGTATGTGAGACCTGTGTGCGTCCTTTCATTATTAATGCGGTGTGCATGTGGCTGGACTTAGGTATGTGCACTTGAATACAAAATATTTTGTGAGCAGTCTCCCTCAATCTTCCTGTGCTAGCATACAAATGTTTCCCATGTGATATGCTGAGAAGAGCTATACCCGTCCATTTTGCAAAAACTGTATTGCATTAACAGTGCAATCAGACAACACACATTACAAAGCTTGCATGCAAACAAATGGCTAGAATAATACCTGCATGCCATGTGTTTGGTGCTATCCAAGCTATTGGAAAATGAGAGGTGGGCAGTGCCAGATTTATGCCAAAGCTAAGAAACCTCCAGTTTAGGGACTCAGGTTTTGAGGCAGTCTCTAAATGAAAAAAGGGCCTAATTTCAAATTTTACATAATCATGAAAGGAAGTGTTTTAAATGCTGTCATGGGCAGAACACACACAATGAATGCTGTATTGCTGCCTCTATTTAGTAAGTGCTAAACTATGTGTGTTACTGCTCCTGTGTTGGTGTACATTAGAAGTTTTCATGTATGCCAAATAAGATAATAATGCCTTTTCATTTAAAGGTAATTTCAGATTCAAAGAGGCTGATTGCAAGAAATGTGTTTTAGCTAGATTGCCAATTTTTAGTTGCATCATCACTTATGAACAAGTACTGTATTATATAAAAGGTCCCCCCCCCTTTTTTATTGTTCTTCTTGTTAGAATAATACACCTTCTCTTTGGTAATGCTGTGCAGCCTCTCAAACTGGACAGAATTGAAGACCTTAACATGTCTTAATCCACCTCTGGCGATGGGTGAGAATGTTGGGAGATTCTGTCTTTTAGAGCAGAGGCAGGCAGAAGGTATTATGGGATAAACTGGGAGACCTCTGGGTGATCTGAAGTAGATCAATGAGGATTTCTGACTCCCAATTGTTTAACAATGGCAATAACCAAATCATTCCCCTGCCCTTAAATGCTGCAATGAAGAAAACTGGTGAGGTGTAACCAGGAATGGATTTTGGGGTGGATGAACTGTGAGCTCCAAGCAGTTTCTGGTTGCTGGCGCCCATCAATGGACAATGGAAGAGTGTACCTTTGGGGGTGAAGTCAACCTGTTGGAAGGCTGTAGTGCCTACTGTGGCTGTAGACACCAATATGGGAGAGCTATGTTTTGTTGCAGCTGGGACAAATGCATCTGCACCACAGTTTCTTCTTTCTGTGCTCTTCCCAGTGGCCATTCCTCCTCTGGTCACTGCTATGTATACACAACCTAACTGTCACCAGGAACTACGGTCATCGGCAAGGGCTTCCCACACGGTGGGGTTGATGTTGCCAGCCTTTGTGCCTTGTTTGCAGACATCTTTGTAATGCAGAGTTGGTCTGCCAATGGGCCAATGAGCACATCCTTGGGGATCATGCCATCATCCATTCTGTGGACACGGCCGAGCCAGCGAAGATGTCGCTGAGACAGAAGTGCAGACATGCTGGGAATGAGGGCTTGGGTACTCAAAACCAATTCCTGGGCTCAGAGTTCTTTAATTCTAAGTAGATGCATGGGGCTCTGGCTGATGGACCTCAGGGTTCTAGTAACAAGCAAAATCAATTCTGCAAGTCTGAAGTCTGTCCACTCCTGCCTTAAGAGCTTTCAGCAGCACACACCATGCATTGCTTACAACACTGCACTTCTTCCATAGAATCTCACTCCCCAATCCCCAGGTCAAACTTTGAATACTTCAAAGTTTCAAAATGTTGGATCCGGGCTCTAGCGATTTTGAATGAATTTTGGTTTATATGTTTAGGTTGTTTTTTTTTTTAAAAAAAAAAAGACATATTCTCTAGTGATTGGTAATTATAGTTCTGGCTGAAACTAAGTCAGCTGGAAATGCTTCTTGGGCTTGTTGAGACTGAAAGGTAGTTAACTCCAGCTGCACATTAACATATCATCTCCCATTAAATTATATCAAAAAGGATAAACACTGATAAAAGACATCTGCTGACACTTAAAGAGGTCCTATAATCTCAGCGTTACTTCATATTCCCTGTAACTGCAGTCATCAGTCAGAATTTGTGGGGCATTCATCTTCACTTTTGCATAGGTGCTGTATTGCAATTAAGCATTAATGAATGGACACGCTGTTGTGGAAACTCCTTATGGAGCTGCTGTTCTATATATGGAACACAGGGGTTGGCTGCCCCATCTTTTTTAATTTGCTGCTTATTGCTATGTCTGGGGCAAGCTTCTGCAGCTATTAAGCAATTTGGAATGCACATGCATACAGGCTTGTTTCTAAAAGAACATTGGTGTCATGGGACTGGTATTTTTGTGCTGAATCTGAATATCCTGGCAGGATTCAGGTCAGGGTACCTGGCTGAGCCTGGAATGGAATGGGTCTTTTATCCAAGGGAGTGGTTTCCCAACATAGTTCCTATGAGCTATGGGGATCCTTGAAGCCGATCAGTTATTACTCAATTATACTCGGGAATAGTGGACACAATGGCACCTAATTGCATCTGTTGGCGAAAATACCATGCAGAAATGCAGTACAGGAGGGGAAATTGCTTGCAAACATGTGCAAATCAACAGAAATTGCATTCAAAGATATGTATTTCAGGAGAAATGTGCTAACATATTTTCATAAGGAACACATGCACACACACATAGCAAACTGAACTTAATATTGGGGGAAATGTGAAACGGCTATCAATGGCTATTAGCCATGAGGACTGTGATCTGTTTCCATGTTCAGAGGCAGTAATGCTTCTGAATACTAGTTGCTGGAAACCACAGTTGCTAGACTAGACTAGAGGCTGCTGATCCAGCAGCCTCTTTTTGTCTTCTTATGCTCCCTACTCTTTCACCGCTTTATCATTCATTCACTCACACACACACACACACACACACACACACCAGTCAGTATATTATCAGAGTTCCCTGTTACATAGTTGTCCTGTTGCTGAAAGAGGCCACTTCATGGTCAGAATAGTTCTCAGATGCAGAAATAATCATAGTCAAGGAGCCTCCTACACAAGTATTAGTTGGGTGACCTGTCATGGGTAGATCAGAATGAGGAATTGTGCGATATGTTGCTCACTTTGAAATAAATGCTTTGGACTATCCTATCTTGTTTAGGATAGTACAAATAATTGCTGCTGGGTCATCTTATACATATAATACAAATTAATCCTTTTCTTTCTTTAAAAAAATCTGTCTTAAGGCACACTTTGAATAAACATCATGTGCCTTGTCAGCAACTGTAGACATGTTACATAGGGATCAAAAATTATTATTTTACTTCCACAAGCTTTAAGAGAGACATAATGAGGATGATTCATTTGTAATCTGGCTGCTGTGCATCTTGGCCGATAGTTTTAAAATAAAGCAAAATTCTATTTCCTAAGTAGTTTGCTAGAATTACTTAGGACTTGCGCAAAATAGCCATCATTCATCCATGATGATCGGCTTTGCAGAGCCAGCACTAGAATACTGTCATTTATTTTAATTGATAACTCCCCCCACCCCCTTGTTCCTTGAATTAGCTATTTCTAAAGTTAATACGAAAGGTGCTAACTTGACAATCCTGAATCCTCTTTATAATTATAGTTACAACAGCAGAAACAGAAAGCCAAGAACAGCCAGCCTCTTCAAGTTCCCTTCACTGTGGGAAGCAGAAAAAGACAGAGAGACAAAGAGACAGAGGGATAGAAAAAAGAAGAGGCACACACACTATGGAGCAGAAACGAGAGAGTTACTGTGTAACAGGGCTTCCAGGTCCCCCTAGGTTGGCTAAACTGGTACCTGCCCAATGTTGTTGGGGCTACAAATCTCAACAGCTGTCTTCTTCTTGTTGTTGTTTGGTGATCACTCGTAGCTGAGTAAGATTGTCTTCCATAAACACAGTTTTAACAATGAGTCCATAAGTGACTGTGGAGGCCAGTTCTGGATCCACACATCCTTCCACAGTGGGTAGAAGGTCTAGGTCAGGGCCTGACAGGCTCTTAAGGACTGCTGCTGCTGCCGCCCAGCGAGGACTTCCCTGCTGAGAGCCTGATGGTCCTGCTCTTCCTCTCTCTCCACCAGGCCTAGGTCAGGGCCTGAGAGGCTTCTGGAGGACTGCTGCTGCTCAGCAAGGACTGGGATATTTTGGGGAAAGTTTCATTGGGAGTTTCTGCTGCTGTTATTGATATAAATTTTCTTTATTTTTATGTGGAAATTGTTCAGTTTGGTTACGTAGTTTTTGATGTGTTTTATTTATTGTTATGACTACTTTGCTATGTTTCTAACTATGTAAATCTTTTCATATTGTAAGCCACCTTGAGCATAGCACGTTTCTCCCTTTCGTCCTGAGTTTGAACGTCTTCAAAGCCCATGACACCTTTGGTCAAGGCTGTTCTCCAATTGGAGCACTTGCAGGCCAGTGTTTCCCAGTTGTTAGTGTTTATACTACATTTTTTTTAGTAGCTTAGTGCCAGAGCAGCTGCTTCACATGGAAAAAGCCCCCAATTTAATCCCTGGTATCTCCAGGCAAGGCTGAGAAGGATTCTTACCTGAAACCCAAGAGAGCACTTGTCTATCAGTGTAGACAATACTGAGCTATTTTAGCATGTGTATATCCCACCTTTCCCCCACAAGTAGTTCAGGGTGGTCTCATTTACAACAACCCTGTGAGGTAGGTTAGGCTGAGAGGCAGTGACTGGCCCGAGGTCACCCAGTGAGCTTCATGGCCATATAGGGATTTGAACTCTGGTCTCCCAGGTCCTCGATGAACCCAACGTTCTGATTCAGTGTAAGGCAGCTTCCTAGCATTTCTGGGCATTGGGCATGTTGGCTGGGGCTGATAGTAAGTGGAGTCCAACAACATCTGGAGGGCCACAGGTTTCCCATTCCTGGGATAAATGGAACCCCTGCAAGTAACCCTCTAAATTTAGGGAGCTTCAGTATCAGACTGCAATACAGTATGACAAGCTGGTGTCAGCAGGGGGAAGGCAATAATCTACATTTTATCTTTACAGGATTTATATTTTGCATATTGGAATAGTTTGGGTGATATTCAGCTAGGTTTTTACCTAGACTGACTGAAAGTAATGAACATGACTAAATTAGGTCAATTAATTTCATTACACCCCTCCATCATTTTACTTGTACATTGCCTTTCCATAGTTAAAACCATGTTCAAGGCAGCGTGTAACATGAAGAAAAATGACACAATTACAAATACAACAAAACCATTAAAAACACATCAGAAAGTACACAACCAAATGGAAAGATTTACACATAAATGGGAATAAGATATAAAAATAAATATACAAAAAACTGATATCAATAACAGCAACAGCCCCCCTCAAACACCCCAACAATACCCCAGTTTAAGAATCAGTTCAGGAGCCTCAGGTCAGGTGGGAAAAGGCCTGCAAGGCAGTGAGCAGGTCTTCTAGGACTCACAGCCAAGATGGTCTCTGTCCTCTTCAGCAGCCTCAGCTTCTGCAGCTGGAGTCAGTCAATAGGTCTACTCAGAGTGAAACCCACAAGTTATTTGCAAGGTGTGTGTGTGCGCTGTGTTCCCTGCTAGCAGAAGACAAGGAAAATCATCATATATTCATATTAGTCTAATAGTGATATATTAGTAAAGTATGTGTGAATGACTTTATTCATTTTTTGCTTGTAATTAGAATGTGAAATAATAAAGCAGTAGCTGATAAAAATATAATTGCAGAAGTGTGCATTCACACTTAAACTTCTCTCTGAATTGGAGATGTTCAAAGCCATTTACGTGGGCCTGACAGGCACTCTGATTCCTGATTATGCTGAGACCTGTTTAGCATTCTCATCGGAACATCATCGTGCATCCTCAGACCATTCTTGGCACATTTTATGAAGTATATTCAGGTGTGCCAACTTCTGAAAAAATCTTAGAGAGAGCAATTTATCAAACAACCCTATTCATGATTATGCTGGCATTGTGATGCTACTGGCACAGGTGGGAGCCCAGTACTGCTTTAACCCTTACACTGACGGGACTCTGGCAGCCCAAGGTGAAAACTGAGTAGAATTTGAGGATGTGCTAAGGGAAGCACCCTATCAAAGATGGCTGTGTTTTTCCTCTAGTGTCAGAAGCAGTATGCTTCCAAACGCCAGGAGCTGGGACTCACAAGCAGGGGAAGTCCCCAGGTCCTGCTTGTTGGCTTTCCTTTGGTGTCTGTCTGGTCACTGTGAGAACAGGGTGCCTGACTAGGTGAGCCTTTGGCCTGATCCTGCAGGGCTCTACTTAGGTTCTCCACTTCTGCAGGGATTCTCGCCTGCATCATCAGCAGGGCTGGATTACATGCAGAGGCATTAAGCTACATCAAGTTTATGAGGCCTCAAAATGTGTAAACACCAAACTTCACTTCCCACTATTGCTGCCTGACACCTTATCTACACCTGGCTTAAGGAAATTTTGATATCAATTATAGTTATTTCTTCACAGATTTATAAGCACAATATGATAAACAGTAGCTTAGCTATTAAGATTATTTTTGCCATATACCCTCCAACATTTTGAAGCCAAAATCTAGGACGCCATCTTCCTAGACTCCACCTTCCCATGTTTGTTGGCATGACCTCACATGATTTTGTGCCTCAGTTCCCCCTCTGCCACAGCACCCAAAAACACGTGTTTTAGGGTGCTGCGTGAGGAAATCGCACCATGAAATCATGGTGTATCACAGCAACCTAAACGACCACCGTTCTCTTGGGATAAAAAAATGGGATGCCCTGGTTTTTCCAGGACACTTGTGAGGTACGCCAAATCAGAACAATGTTTTACAGTCTGTACAGAGGCCCCTCACAACCAGAGGCTTTAAACTGTAACTTACTTAGCTTGTGCATAAATCAGGAACTGGTCTACAATGTAATGTTATACCAATAAAAGAGGTGGCAGACTGACCTGTACTTACACTGGAGGTGGGTGGAGCAAGGTGCCATTATGGAATAAGGCTGGCTCCAGCAGTCATCCCAGTCACTTATTGAGGATTCTGTGGGCACCAGGCTCTCGAAAGCGGCATTGATGTTGCACTGAGCACTCACTCCCTGCAGCTGCTTCAGCCTGGCCAGGCCTTCAGTCCCATAGGAGGTGGGAGAAGAGGGGAGTCAGGAGGAGGAGGAGAAGGAAGCAAGTAACAGCCACGTTATCATATTATCATGACAATGATCAGCAAATTTTACTGGCTGACTGAGCTGTCATTCACCACTGGGTTCCTATACAACTCCAGCTGAAATAAATGAGAAAGTTATTCACTGGTGGCTCACAAAGTATTATTAATTTTATACAAAAGATAAAAGAATTGTTTTTAAAATATGAAGGACTAATGATTCATTGTGCTGCATTATTAATCAACATTAATTATTGAACCGGATCAATAATGCAGCTATGGTTTGAAGTTGGACTTGTGGATCCCTTGTAAAATTATATTTTGCCAGCTGGCCAGGCAACAGGGTTCTGGAGTGTATCCTCAAGACAGTAAGAGAATTAGTAGGAAGGCAGTAGCTTTGCATCAGAAACACGCTGCATCATGTTTGCATTTTAGTCAGCACCTGGACTAGTATTTGAGGAAAGGCATGGACTTTGCTAATGCTCATCTTCCCCTCCCAACCTCAAATAACTCCAAGGTTGCAGACCTTCTACAGCTGCCTATGGCACACAAGCATGGAAGGAGGCTATAGAGACCATGGGACGCGGGTGGTGCTGTGGGTTAAACCACAGAGCCTAGGACTTGCCATTCAGAAGGTCGGCGGTTTGAATCCCCGTGACGGGGTGAGTTCCCGTTGCTCGGTCCCTGCTCCTGCCAACCTAGCAGTTCGAAAGCATGTCAAAGTGCAAGTAGATAAATAGGTACCACTCCGGCGGGAAGATAAATGGTGTTTCCATGCGCTGCTCTGGTTCACCAGAATCAGCTTAGTCATGCTGGCCACATGACCTGGAAGCTGTACACTGGCTCCCTCGGCCTACAGAGCGAGATGAGTGCACAACCCCAGAGTCGGCCATGACTGGACCTAATGGTCAGGGGTCCCTTTACCTTTATGTAACCCATAGCTACTAATACCATTACCTGTCATAGTAACTATGTGTCTCCCTCACTTCTGGTCTGGTAACCTCTAGACTGGACTACTGTAATATGCTCCACGTGGGGCTACCCTGGAAAGCAATTTCTGGAAACTGCAACTAGTACAAAATGCTATGCTAGCTTCCCAGTAGGTGGGTCACTGTTGCCTACCAGGTGTGTGTGGGGGGGAGAGGGAATTGGTGGGGAGGTCAGCACAGTGAAGATCCAACAGCGGATCCAATCTGGCACTCCTGCTGCTCTGTTTGCACTGTGCCAGTCTCTCTACTGCCTAACTCCTCCCCCTTCCAGCAAGCAACAGTGACCCGCCTGCTAAGAAGCTAGTGGCTCTGCCCCACCCACCTAGCTGCTTCTGCTTAACAGTATTTCTCTGCAGGTTTAAGAGGAAATGCTGCCCATTTAGTCCCTTGCATTCTGACTGCAAAATCTTGCTGTAGAGGAGCACAGATATTGGGTAGAGATACTCCAAATGCTGGTATAGATTTGATAAAGTGACTGTGAGATGCGTTTTGCTGGATCTTGCACGTCTTGAAGCGGGAGCTGAGGCACAACGCAATAAGGCCCTTTTCATACTGCTTAGCTACGCATCTAAGTCGTGGGGAAGGCCGTAAATATTGATTATAGGTTAAAGGCAATTAGAATAATGGAACAGTAGATGGTGAGCCCTGCCAAAGTGTTCTTGGCACTGGGAGCATTTACTACATAAGGAATGACTGTCAGATTTAATGAGCAAACATATTTTCCAGGAATAAGCATTTAATATTAATTCCGCTTCATTTTACAGAACACATGCGTTATTAAATTTGTGGATTAACACTTTAGAAGTGGGTGACTGCAAGGAATAGGGTGGGTCCAGTTCCAGGCTAAACTAATTTACAGCATTAAAAGGACCAACGTAGCCAGTCAAACAAACCTTGCCAAGTTTGATCTGTAAAGTCAGGGAGGGAACGTGCCGGCTTCTTTGCATCTAAAAATGGTTACATACATCTACCCAGCTTTCTGCTAGGACCTCAGAGCCAAGGCGCTTTGAAAAAAAACACTCTTCATGCTTGGTTTTCATCTGGGCTTAAGCCTAATCCCAGAAGAAATGCTTCGAGCTGAGCAAGCATAGCTGATTTGTAAGTAAATTGAGGCTTTGCTACAAGGCCCCTGCATGGACTGTCACTCTGGGTGACACACACTCCATGAGATACCCAGGCAAAGGCAGTCTAGTGTGTGATTTGGCTAGTTCAACCAATCACTAAGATGTTCAAACAAGCAACCTCACTGCCGACGCTCTTGCTGGCAATGCATGCAATGTTGTGTAATGGTTAGAGTGTTGGACTAGGACCTGGGAGGCCAGGGTTCAAATCCCTACTCGACTGTGAAGCTCAGTGGGGGACCGTGGGCCAGTCACTGCCTCACAGCCTAACCTACTTCACAGGGCTGTTCTGGAGATTAAACGAGGAGGAGGGAAACCATACCTGCAACCTCAAAATTCTTGGAAGAAAAGGTGGGTTATAAATGCAACAATAATAAAAAAAATGTTCCCTCATGTTCTGTGATGTGAGAAGAGGCCTCACATGTATGACAATGTATGCATTCCTCCATCTAAAAGGGAATCCTTTGCCAGTCACACAGAAGACTTCAACGCAAATATTTTGGTATGTGCCGTTTTCTGTACTGTTTTTAGCCTTTTGTGTTTGGTGGTTTTTTTTAAAAAAATGGCGGCTTTAAGAATTGATGGTTGTTAATTTTTTTATGTACCTCAACTTGGGTATGACTACTGGTAAAAAGTGCACACTTACCTGTTTAGGGGCACTTCTCATTGCCACCAGACATGCTACTGTCAGAGGATATGTCTGGTGAAGGCCATCAGCACAAGCTGGATTAGAACAGCCTTCCTAAATTCTGAAGGTGGCCTTGGAGAAGATGTGGTGGAGGGGGAAATGCTGGCAGCTTCTATTGCTATTAATAAGGGAAGAGGGAGCTAAGCAGCCCCCATCCTCCCCAGAGGAGCCCATAGCATCATCAACCAAGGCCATTTCTAGGCTACTTCCAAGGGGAAAATTGGTGGCCCAAAGGCACAGGAAGAGCGTTCCCTGCCTCCCCCACCACCAGTAAGCCCCATTTCATCTACACACACACATTTGCTGAAATTTCACACCCGTCTCAACACTTGTGAATAGAGTGCCCAAACGGAAGGGGCTATTTTGGCTCAACCCCCCCCCCCAATCAATTTCACGCTGAAAATGGTCGCTGGATAATTTTCAGATCGGCTCTCTTCCGAGGTCCTCTCCTGGCGGCTTCCCTGCATATGTTTTAATTTGTGCTGTCAGAAACAATTCTCAGTTAAACTCATAGAATCATAGAATCATAGAATCATAGAGTTGGAAGAGACCACAAGGGTCATCGAGTCCAACCCCCTGCCAAGCAGGAAACACCATCAGAGCACTCAGAGCAGCTCCACACTTTATGTGGCAAGCGCACCAGCGTCACACTGGCATTTCCCACAGTGAATGCATAAGAGCATGCTGCGATCAAGTCAGCTGTCTGAGGGAGAACCATGTGGCAGGAGCTGCCTCATTCTCCCAGACATGGTCTCCTGCTCTGCTCCTGGGTCCAATCTGGGAGGGAAGAATGCTTCTGGAGAGGTTCTCCTCTCTATCAAAGGCAGGACAGCCAGAGCCACCACTGGAAATCAGTGAGGGAGATGAGTGACTTCATCATGCCTCATACTGTGAGGATTCTAACTGCCATCAAGTCACCTGAGGAAAGAACTGTGTGGCAGGAGCTGCTGTCTCTTCCTGGCCTGGACATGGTCCTCTGTTCTCCTGCTGGATCTGATCTGGGAGAGAAGAGTGCTTTCATGCAATGAGTGCACTTTCTCAAGGCAGGCAGAATGTCTATAACTGCATTATAAGAACTGTAACTTGAAGAACGTGTGCTTGAGTTTGCTTTTGCCTACTTCGTCCTATTCCTTCTTACCTCATGTGTTTCATGTTGTTTCAGAATGGGAGCCTGAGGGCAGGGACTGGTCTCAATACTGATTTCGTAAGCCTCTCTGAGAGTCTTTTCAGCTAAACAATCGAATATAAATGCCTGAAATAAAGAAAATAATAAAATGCAGACTGTGTCCATGTACACATATCTTTAAATGCTCACATGTTCTCATCTGGGGCCCAATCATAATCCTTGGATGGAATATGCATGGATGTTTAAAGATGCTGACATTTCATCCATGTTTTATTGTGTTTGCTGGATAACCCCAAATTCCCATGCTTATAATGGAAATGTTTCCCATGTAAAGTGCTCATTCATGGGATCAGACATAGCAGTCAGGCTTGGGGTGCCATCAGCCCCTCAGAATAACACACCCATTCTTCCAAAGGATACTTGTGGGATTTGATGTTTGTGAATGAGACTATGAGCTGTCCTGATCTGTACCTCCCAGCTTAATCTATGGATCTGAAATCAGTTATTTGTTTATCTGGTATTTATATATATATTTCTTGTACAGATAACAAAAATAAAACAAATAACATCAACACAATGAGCCAAAAACATAGCAGGACGGATGCATAGATTAAAAATGAGTATTTATATTTGTTTATGATTTCCTCATTGTATTGGTTTATTAATTGGTTTATTAATCTTTCCCACCTTTCCTCAATGGAGTTCATGGCTCTCTCCTTCTCAATTTTATCCTCACAACAACCTTGTGAGGCAGGATGGGCAGAGAGATAGTGGCTGGTCCAAGTCATTCACTGAGCTCCATGGCTGAGTGGGGATTTAGAATCCTGGTCCCTCACAAATACCCTTGTCAGACACTCTTAACCTCAGTGTGGTGTAGTGGTTAAGAGCGATAGACTCCTAATCTGGGGAACCGGGTTCGTGTCGCCGCTCCTCCACATGCAGCTGCTGGGTGACCTTGGGCCAGTCACACTTCTCTGAAGTCTCTCAGCCCCACTCACCTCACAGGGAGTTTGTTGTGGGCGAGGAAGGGAAAGGGGAATGTTAGCCGCTTTGAGACTCCTTCGGGTAGTGATAAAGCGGGATATCAAATCCAAACTCCTCTTCTTTTCTTTAATGTTTCATAAATCTTCCAACCAAGTTCTCAGCTCAATTTCTCCCCCAGAGTAAGTTAAGAAATGTTTATTTTGAGGAAACACACACACACACACACACACACACACACACACTGCAATGTTAATTTTTGTGCTGTTTTTTAAATTGTCATTTAGAAATGTGGATTAATATGGAAATGGGACAGCACAGACTTATGGGTAAAACACACACCCAAAAGCGAAATCCACCAGAAATTGTCTGATACTCTCATCTCTAAATCTTTCGACAGATATACTAGACCACCTCTGAATTTAATTGAGTAACACTGGTATAAACATTACATGGTGCAGTGCATTGCATGCTTAAAATTAAAAGGCAATAAATAAACTTCATTACTGAAGACAAATGAATTATTGTTTTCATTTCAGTTGAGCTGCGGAAAAGCCTCCTATAAAATGTTTCCATTCAAATTCGAACAGAGTTCCTGAATCTCTGATGTGCTTGAATTGCAGCCATAGATGATAAATATTAATGGGCCAAGTTCAACCCTGGTGTACTTCAATAGCCATAATGAGATTACATCAGGGATCTGCGAGGCCCCAGCATACTCAGGCACCTTATGTTTTATTAAATACCGACAAACATATTGAGACTAATCTGTTTCATTGAGCTGTGATGGAAAGCAAAAAGCATCTCGAAGCGAACTCTGCCATCGCAAATATTTCCCGCATTATTAATAAAATATTGTTCAGCTGTTTTTATCCACCGCACTGTTTAGGCTCTCTTCAGCAATAATTTCATGTGACATGGAAGCAAAAATTATTGAATTATAAGATGCCTTACGAGCATTGCAAGTGACAGGAAGAAGAGTGCAAAATGTAGCAGAGCATACAAATTGAGAGAGCTTAGAAATTCAGTTGTGAATACTTCCAGGAACTATGCAAGCCACCATTTAATAATGGATACATTTACATTTAAGGTAGAATTATTGGTGAAGTTCCATGTGTCCCTCATTTAATGCTCACTGGGATTCTTAATATTTGCATGAAACCGCCAAACTGTAGAAACAGTAAATAATGTGATAGAGAACCTTGGCTATTTATTTACATTGGAGGGTCATTCTGAAAATACTTGGTAATACATCGTTTCCTTGAAGATTGCCTTACCGCATACAGGAAGCAGGAAACCAGGCAGAAGGTCTTCTTGGTAGCTGCACCTGACCTGTGGAATGCCCTCCCATCAGATGTCAAACAATTATGCAACTTTCTGTAGACATCTGAAGGCAGCCCTGTATTAGGAATCCTTGAATGCCTGATGTATCATGTGTTCTTTATATTCTGTTAGAAGCTGCCCAGGGTGGCTGAAGCAACCCAGTCAGATGAGTGGAGTGCAAGTAATAATTTCTTATTATTACTTAAACAGTCATGACTTCTCCCATAGAACTGCAAGGCTGCTGAGAGTTCTTTATGGCATGAGGAGGAAATCTTTGGCCCTCTACTTGCTGTTGGACTACAGTTCCCATTATCCTTAGCCATTGGCTAAGCTAGCTAGGGATGAAGGGAGTTGGAGGAAAGAAACATCCGGTGGGTCACGGATTCCCATCCCTGTTCAACAAACCTCTTCCATGGGGAAAAATGACAATATAATTTTGGCAGCCTATCTACTCTCCTGCTATTGAGCAATGAGTATACTGGCGCTCATCCTACTAGGGAAAGTTAGGTATGAAAGAACATGCAAATTTTAGTTTTCTCCATGTCTTATTTTTCCATCCTGTAATTCAGTTCACATTTCTTCAGCAATTTGTGATTTTTTTCCCTTTTAAAAAACCCTCATGAAAATTCACCTGTATTTTAGTGCAAATTTCTCCTTTTTATACAATGCATATTGGTATGTTATTTCCCCTAATAAAGACATCTCCATGAACAACGGCTAGAGAATTGAGTTGCAAAATTCAGATACATGCAAATTTCATGGGGGGGGGGGCTGTATTTAGTTCTCATATGGTTTCAGAAAATCTGAATTGATTTTTTATTTTAAAGAAGAAGAGGAGGAGGAGTTTGGATTTGATATCCCGCTTTATCACTACCCTAAGGAGTCTCAAAGCAATCTCCTTTCCCTTCCCTCCCCACAACAAACACCCTGTGAGGTGAGTGAGGCTGAGAAACTTCAGAGAAGTGTGACTAGCCTAAGGTCACCCAGCAGCTGCACATGGAGGAACAGGGAATCGAACCCGGTTCACCAGATTACGAGTCCACTGCTCTTAACCACTACACCACACTGGCTCTCAGAAAGTCTGAATTGAATTGAATCTTTCCTCCACCCCTAGTTGCAGTAAATGCTATACAACTCAACTTAGAACCAAGTCCCACTGATTTCAGTGAACTTACTCTTATGTAAGCATGCTTTCTATTGTAGTCATGAAACAGGAGAAAGACTCCTGGAAAACACATTTTTATTGGGCAGATATTTGTCCATTTGATTATGTACTGAAGCTCATGTACTTCCACCAGTTCTTGGCTTAAGCTAACCTTCCCCAACCTGGTGTACTTCAGATGTGTTGGACTTCAGCTCCAAACACCACTAGCTAGCATGGCCAATGGTCAGGGATGATGAGAGTTAACCTCCAAAACAACTGGAGGCCACCAGCTTTGGGGAGGCTGTCCTAACCTCACATTTTTCTCCATTTGTTTCATATACTCTCCCTCCTTTGTCCCCAGTGGCGTAGCGTGGGGGGGTGCAGGGGGGGCCGGCCGCACCGGGCGCAACATCTGGGGGTTAGGGTTAGGGGGCGCAAATTACTTGCCTTGCCCCGGGTGCTGACAACCCACGCTACGTCACTGTTTGTCCCCCTCCTTCTTTCACTTCCTTCTGACTTGCCCTTCCTTTATTCTTTTTCTCCTCTCCCATTCCCTACTCTTAGTTCCTTATTAGTCCTTAGGGAAATTGTGGATTAGGGTGGGTGAGATGGGGGGTGGGGTGGGGGGTGATTCTGTGGCTTATTTTGTGAACATTGGTAAAATGTTGAAAGCAATATGGAAAGTGGAGGAAGAGAGACGAAAAGATTCCCTTACATGTGTGCCTGTGGCATCTTCTAAGTCAGCTGAAATGGCCAGGATCCCAGAACTGTCAAATTAATTCAAAGCGTTGAAGTTAATGACAGCAGTCTGGAACAAGCAGCTTAGTGCTTCTAAGAACTCTGTACTTTATTATTGCCTTACCTATTTTATAGGAAAGGCCATGAATGTTGGAATAGGCTGTATCTTCTTCTGTGGAATGTGGCTCTGGTGAAGCATTATGGTGGGGAACCTGTGGCACAACTCCCATCATCCCTGACCATTTGCCAGGGGTGATGGGAGCAGTAGTCCAACGATATCTAGAGAGCCATAGAATTCCTACCTCCGTTAGACATATGACCCATTCCTATGATAAACATGAGCCTAGAAACAGAATCTAGAGTGCCAATATGTGAGCAGTAGTTGTCTGCCATACTCAGTTCAGTGATTTTCTGTGTACATTCCATGGCATATGTTATTGACAGGAATGTGGGCCACATATGTTGTCCAGAACTGCTGGTTCAGGCCTCACCTCTCTTTCTAGCATACTTTTGAGTAGGCATGCTTAACTTTGAGTATGATGTTAGGCAAACAGGATTTGGTATCTGCATTGCAAATATATTAAGTGTTTTGCTGACCCAATTTCAGAGTTTACTCCAGATGACTGGCATGGACACAGACAGAATTATTGAATACTCTTTCTCTTGTTAGGAAAATAAACATATTGGTAAAGTATTTGTTTGTTTTGCTTGTGGTCACAGTTTGTTGCTCTGAGGGTTTCAAAGCTGTAAGCTTGAAGAAATAAGTTCCATCAAAACTTTTGGGACTTATAGCAGACTAAAGAAAGATAGGATTGGGAAGCAAAGCATATATTTTCATTGGATTATCCTCAATGCAGTCAGCTGGGGCGCTAGGTTTTTGTAACATAGGTCAAGGCTTAGTTTTCACAATCTCCAACACATTTTTGTTTGTTTGTTCACTGGGATTCTTTATCACTTTCTTCACAAAAATCACCTACATCAATTTAAAGGACAAGAGAGAAAGCAAGAAAAAGCAAGGAGGGAGCTGAAATGACTCAGTTCAAATATTATATAGAATTCATCATAGACTGTGAGAGTATTGTTATCTCTCTCTTGCTACCAGCAGAATATTAAATTATACTAACTGTGTTTAGTTAACAATTTGTACTAAGACTCATATTTGATTTGACAGCCCAAGACAGAGAAAGGGCTCTTCAAGAAGCCGCTTTTAGATTTGGAGCTTGGAGGAAGCAAACGTACGGAAATCCAGAGAATCCCATATATGCTAATAGGATTTACTGCTTGGTCTGACACCATGTGAAGGAGATTAGCGGTAAGATTCCTGACATTGGTAAGCTTTCCAGAATTCCATTTTATCATTCATAGGAAACATGGCCAATGCACAGCTGTGCTTTCAAGCACTGCCACCCTCTCTCTCTTGCTGAACCAAGGGTAGCCGATGCAGTGCTCTCCAAGTGTAGCTGGACTCTCAACTTCCATCAGCACCAGCTGGCCATGTTACAGGGTTGGGAGATGGAGTCCAGTAACCTCTGCAGGGCATCTCATTGGCTCCACCCTTGCAATAAATACCGATTTTTTATGTTTGGTTTGCCTTGGGAGTAATGTTAATAATAAAAAATATTATTACTGAAACCTATGTCGCTTATTTTACTCAATATGACTTTCAACAAAGCGTGTTCTCCCTCATGGGGAGCACGTGTTGTGGTGGGGGCTGACGAGACATCTCACTGTTGCTAGGCAAAAGGTTTGGCCATCCTTTAAGCAGGGGTGGGCTGTTACTGGGGAAATTTATATGTTGCCATTTATTGATTGACAGCCCTGTTTGTTAAATACACTGCACTCTTTTCACAATCTCCAACACATTTTTGTTCATTTGTTCACTGGGATGACCCGCCCTCCCTTCCCTAATGCTAGGCTGTTTGCTTGACCTTGCTATGCCTGTCATGGGGTCGTCTGCCATTGGGGCAGGGGCCCGGTAGGAATTTTGTCCATTTGGCTGATTGGCTGGGCCATTTGGTTTTTGCCTATTGCGTAGCAAATCGTCACAACTTGTAAGGTTGCAGTTAGGCATTGGTTTGGGAATTGGTTGGTGGAGGGGTATGGATTTGGCTGTGCCTGCCCGTCCAAAATGCTGCTGCTGCTGCAAGGGTTTTCCGTTAAAGGAACCCAGGGGCTCACCATGCTTTTGTCCGAAACCCCCTGGCAAGGGGCTAGGGCCACACAAGAGCCCCTGGGAGCATTCTGGGGAGAGGTGAGGCATGGTTCCCAGTCCCGTCTCTCTCCCCAGGTGACTTACCCTTGCTGACTTCGCGGGGGGTGCGAATGTCAGAGCTGTCCCCGGGTGGGGTCAGTTAGTGCTACCAATGCCTAAGCAACCACTCACATTGCTGTAATTTAATAAAGTTGTGGCCAAAATTATGCCAAAAACGTTAAACAGAAATTAAGTGTCATTGTGTTTTCGACACATACATTAACCAGAATACACTAAAATGTAATGAAATATTTGAAAAACTCATATTTATATTTTGAATAGCATGACTAAAACATCCCACCCATTTTTTTGTCTCTGTTAGAATACAGATATCATACCCTCCAACATTTCTCCAATGAAAATAGAGACGTCCCATTCCATAATGATAATTTTACTATTTATACCCCGCACATCTTACTGGGTTGCCCCAGCCACTCTGGGTGGCTTCCAACATATATTAAAACATAATAAAATATTAAACATTTTCAAAAAAATCTTCCCTATACAGGATTGCCTTCGGATGGCTTGGGGGTTGGATAACTCTATACCCTCCAACATTTCTCCAGTGAAAATAGGGATGTTCTAAGGAAAAGTGGGACATTCTGGGATCAAATCAGAAACCATGATGGCTTCTCTAATTCAAGGACATCCCTGGAAATTAGGAAAACTTGAATGGTCTCAGATATCTATGAAACAATATTATAGGAATTATTTCTGTGGGTTGTTTTTTTAAAAGGTGCAAAGTACTTTAGAATTCATATCTCACTGATGTTCCAGAACAGTTCGTGCTATTGGATTAATGTGGCCACAGGTTAAGACCATAAGGCATAAGACCATAAGAAGACTGGATCAGGCCACATTCTGTGATCATAGTGGACACCCAGATAGATGCCTGTAAGAAACTCACAAGCAGGATCCAAGCACTACAGCACTCTCCCCACCTGTGGTTTCCAACAACTGGTATTCAGAAGCTATACTTTGATGCCGAAGCAGAGCATAGCCATCATGGCTGGTAGCCATTGCCAGCCTTATTCTGCATGAATTTCTTCAATCCCCCTTTAAAGCTGTGCAAGTTGGTGGCCATCATTGCCTCTTGTGGGAGTGAGTTCCTCAGGGGAGCTTCCATGGGGTTCAACCCCTGACTCTGTACCATCTGTTGCCTGGTGATATCTCCAGAGCTGGCTGGTGGGCTTGCCAATGGTGGCAGGCAGCACTGGCAGCGATGCTTCCCCAGTCTGCAGCAGGTGGCTGTGACCGATGGGACGCCGCAGGAAATTTTAAACGGTAGGTAACTCACAGCTGCTAGGAGAAAGCTTGGCATTGGTGGGGCCTTGGCAGCGGCCCAAGAGTGGCAGGTGCTGGTGGCAGTCCTGTTACTGAAATTTGTGGGTAAGAATGGATATAAGCCTCAATTTCCTACCTTTAAATGTGACACAAAGAGGCACTGTTGTGGGGAAGGATTGTAGCTCAGGGACACAGCACCAGCATTGCCTGAAGAAGGCACCAGGTTCAATCCCTGACATCTCCAGGTAGATCAGGAAGGGACCCTAGTCTGAAGCCCCAGAGAGCTGCTTCCAGACATTCAGTGTTGACAATGCTAAGGTAGATGGACCAATGGTCTGACTTGGTATATGGCAGCTTGCTGTGTTTCAAATTGGCCTTCTATTGCTTTAGTCTTTGGAATGTTGCATTTTATATATCTGGCAGCTGAATAGGAGGTTGAACCCCAGTGAAAGATCTGTTGAATAAGAAGTGTGTGTACACACTAATACATCAGGTATATACAAACCTGCCAGAAAAGACAGACCCAAGTAGAAAAATAAGATCCGAAGTCAAAGAATGAAACTCAATGCAGATTTTCATAAGAATCAGCTGCATTAAACTCAGTAGAACTTCAGAGTAATATATAATAATATATAGGATTGGGCTGCTACTAAGGTCAATTTTCAGAAGCGGTTCCTCCCACCCGTAACAAAACAGGATCCCCCCTTTTTACAATCTTATCATACATTTATCCTTTAGCCTCCAAATAAAGTGAGCTGAGATCTTATGATGCTTTTGGTGTGAAGACTATACTTAACACCCTAAATAGCTAGAACTAAATTCCTTTTGTCATCGTGTCCTCATCTTTTATCTGTTACTTGGAGCTAACTTGCTCTTCCTAGAGAGCATCTTATTATTTCTGGCAATTAGTTGCAACATCAGATAAAAGCTCTGCCATTTTTGAGAAAGAGAGCTCCTTTCATGACATGAAATTCAGTGCATGAAGATTCATGTGAACCCCACATCTCTAACACACACACACACACACATACACCCCTCGAATCTCTCTCTCTCTCTCTCTCTCTCTCTCTCTCTCTCTCTCTCTCTTTAAGAGAGAGTAGAGTAGAGTACACACTGAGTAGAGGATTAGGAAGAATGAAGGGGGTACTATTGATTTCTGGGGATAGGCACAGAGAAAGGTAAAAAGTTACCTAGCAACAGGGCTTTCAAAGATGATTTGACACAAGATGAAGAATGAAGCACAAGATGGTTTGAAAAATGCCAATGAAGTTTTTGACTTAAAACATGGCAGGCTAATGCAAATGAGCTCAAACAAGTCACCAGGGCAATCTTAAACCCCACTGGGCAGACAGAGGTGAAGGAGTTTAATTTTACATTTCCTTAAAAAAAGAAAGAAATCAAGGATACCTGCTGTACCACGAAGTATCAGGCATCACCCTGACCTTCCCCACAGCAATGTAGGAAAAGAACTGAGCATGGTTTTCTTTGCACACGATACATTTCTGTTATAATTAGATTGTTAAATTGTGTTCTTCCCCCACCCCCCTGAATAACATTCTGTCCTTCATTTCCAAACAAATGGCCTGTGATTTGTGCCTGTCAAGCATTCTCAGGGCACACCAATTGAAGCTGTCAGTAGCAAAATAATCATATAAGCAAACTTCACATAAGCAGCTAAAAGGGCACCTTTTAATGGTGGTTGAAGCTGTTTGCCAATAATTTCCCTCCCATTTCCTCCCTCCTCCATATTTGGGGTTGGAGTTGACAGACCCTGTTCAATATCTGAATGTGACATTTATCTGAAGAGCTGACATGAAAGTTTAGTGACATTCTCAATTGGCAGCTTCTGTCGCTGCGTGCAGGCAATAAACTAGACCAGGGGTAGGGCACCTCTGCCCCATGGTCCTAATTAGGTGTGCCGGACCATTTTGACCCACCTACCAATCATCTGAGACCATATATTATGGCAGGTGTGGACAGTGGCTAGGCTGGACCAAAAGAGGCTTTTCGAGTCCTGGTGTTGGTTGGGCAACAGAAATGCTGTGCACAAACAATACCTTTAATGCACATTCTTCCCCTCAAAGAATTCTGATTACTACAGTTTAGCAATGGTTGCTGGGGATTATAATGCTGAGAGAGGAAAACAACAGTGCCAGGAATTCTTTGAAGGAAATAATGTGTTTTGCTGCCAAATCCCCCCAGTCCCAACCCACACAGCCCTAAAGTCAGGATAATAGGAAGCTACCTTAAAGTGAAATGTGAAAGCTGGACCATAAAGAAGGCTGGTCGCTGAAGAATTGGTGCTTTTGAATTATGGTGCTGGAGGAGACTCTTGAGAGTCCCATGGACTGCAAGAAGATCAAACCTCTCCATTCTTAAGGAAATCAGCCCTGAGTGCTCACTGGAAGGACAGATCGTGAAGCTGAGGCTCCAATACTTTGGCCACCTCATGAGAAGAGAAGACTCCCTGGAAAAGACCCTAATGTTGGGAAAGATGGAGGGCACAAGGAGAAGGGGACGACAGAGGACAAGATGGTTGGACAGTGTTCTCGAAGCTACCAGCATGAGTTTGACCAAACTGCGGGAGGCAGTGGAAGACAGAAGTGCCTGGCGTGCTCTGGTCCATGGGGTCACGAAGAGTCGGACACGACTAAATGACTAAACAACAACAACAACCTTAAAGTGAAGCAGACTATTGGTTGATCTAGTTCAGTATTGTTTACACGGACCAGCAGCAGCTCTTTAGGATTTCAGATGGGGGACATTTTAAGATATCTGGATCGAGCTTGGGACCTTCTACAAGCAAAGCAGATGAGCCGTGGCCCTTTCCCAATGATAAAAATGCAATCCTGCTGTTCCAGTGGTGCTCTCTTCCCAGTCAGTAGCTTGGATACTTAGATAAATAAATGGAAAGAAAAATTTTGGTAGTGAGGGTAATACTGGCTCAAAGTGTGGCTTGCCTGAGGCCAACCAATGACTTCATAGCTCTCAACTGGGTGCTTCTTAGTGTGCAGTTTTAACATTAAGGTGTAAAGATTACCTGTTCAGTACCCCATTCACCAGTGCAAGAAAGCTGTGTCTCTATGACTAACTTCCTTTGCTTTATAACTCATTATTTCCACAGACTAAATAAGCTTCACTAAAACCCTGCGCTCAGCCAACAAACAAACCAGTTAATGCACTGGCTCTGAAATTCAAAAATCTGATCCATTAATGCAATGGGGGAATGCCAAGAAAGCTTTTGATTTGATGGAGATTTGCTTATTGAAGTTTTGGAGGCACATAGGTGGCTAAAAATGTTGAATCTGTAGATTTTATGGTTTCTATGGATTTATGCCTCCTCCTTCTTTAGGCTCAAATCAAAGCTCAGACTGCCAGTAACCCCTCGGATAAGCTGCCTGCGAGTATAAATAGGAACAGACATGAATGGCTCTTTTTGCATTGCGTACAGAACCTTATAATTGTGCTTGCTTCTGGAAGGAAGCAATCGTCTGTCTTACCAGATGGCATCATGAAGGCTTTGAATATCTGTTGTCCTCTGCAAATATGACAGTATGCTGTACGCTACTGAGTCATTGAGAGGCCTCTCCTGAAATAATGTAGCTGGCTATTTACCATAGACCAATGGCCCAGAACGTTGGCTTATATTAGATGAAAGAGTCATCAAAGGTTAACACTTGACGCGGGTGGCACTGTGGTCTAAACCACAGAGCCTAGGGCTTGCCGATCAGAAGGTCAGTGGTTTGAATCCCTGCAACGGGGTGAGCTCCCATTGTTCGGTCCCAGCTACTGCCCACTTAGCAGTTTGAAAGCATGTCAAAGTGCAAGTAGATAAATAGGTACCGCTCCGGAGGGAAGGTAAACGGAGTTTCCGTGGGCTGCTCTGGTTCGCCAGAAGTGGCTTAGTCATGCTGGCCACATGACCCAGAGCTGTCTGCAGACAAACACTGGCTCCCTCGGCCTATAGAGTGAGATGAGAGCGCAACCTCCGAGTCGTCCGCGACTGGACCTAACGGTCAGGGGTAACTTTACCTTTTTATCCTAAGCTTGCCATAGCTCAGGGATGAGGAACCTTCAGGCCTGGGGCTCAAATGTAGAACTTCAGGACACACACCAGGCACCATACCCCTCTCCCCAGGCCACACCTCAGTGTCAAAAACATGATCTTTCATTCTAGCACAACAAAGAGCCAGAATGCAAAAGAGTTCTGTACTTCTCATTTAAAGAATTTCCAGTTATTGTAGCATCATGGCTTGTTCTCCTGATTAATGTCAACAAATTATGAAGCTAAAAATTATTAAATCCTTTTCACTGCAAATGTGGATGTCTCAGCTATCATTTAGGAATGTCTGCCATGACATCTGATTGAACATGAATACAGGACTCTATGGTTGGCCCTAAGACCTTGTTGTATATAGTGAACTCTGTTTTTGATTGAATATAGTCAAATTAGTAAGTTAATTATTATTCAGTGATGGGTGCTATATGGAATATAAACTTTTAAAAATCTTAAAAATAAAATACTGTTGATGCAGGTTGGGAGAAAAGACATTTTCACAATGCAGCGCAGTTTGAATCTAACTTCAAAATCCCTCCACGTTTCTTGAAGTGTACAGATTGACTTTAGGAACGCATTTATTTATTGCTGTTGTGCCTATGAACATCAGTGTTCCCAAAGTGGTTAAGATGCAAAAACAAAACATAAAAAATGCAATACATACAATTGAATTATAAAATAATTTAATAGCACACAATTCAAATGCAACCGAAGTAACAGAAGCACGCTGCCTGTTAAATTCCCCAATGTGTCGTAGAATTAAAAGGTTTTCTACTCAACGACAAGATGAGACTAAGGAAGAACATGGATGGGGCCTCTTGAGGGAACACATTTATTCCACAAAGTGAAGATGGTGTTCCTTGCTACTGAGCTCAGTCAGATTTTTATCATTTCCTCTTCCAGCCATTATCAAAGTTTTAGACATTATCAAAGCTGTGATTATTATGGAAAATAGCTTTAACTAGCCTTTAAATTCCTTGAGTTTTGTAAAGGCTGTAACTGTATACACCAGGAGACGGAAATGTGTGGTGCTCCAGATGTTGTTGGCCAACTTCCATCAGCCCCAACCAGGATGGCCAGGCATGATGGGTATTGTAGTCTGATGACATGTGAAAGGCATCTATTCCCCATCCCTGCTATATGTGCACACTTACCTGGGAGTTCGCATGTCCCAGAGACATATTTCTGAGTAGATATGCAAAGAATTGCCATGTAAGAAACTGATTTTGCTGAGAGAGGCTAACAAAGGTACCTTTTTTGTCTATTTGTTTAAACTATGTAGATGAAATCCGCATAGCCTGAAAGAGCTGGTAATATTATGTCATTCTGCAAGGCTATTTAAAGGTTCCTATGTTTGACCATTTTTGAGACCCTTTTTGAGGAGTGGGGAATGTTTCCACCAAGCTTGAACAACAACAACTACTACAATTTATTGTTTATACCCTGCCAATCTGACTGGGTTGCCCCAGTCACTCTGGGCAGCTTCCAACATAATATAAACACAACACAACTAAACATCAAGCATTAAAAACTTCCCAATACAGGGCTGCCTTCAGATGCCTTCAGAAAGTCATGTAATTGGTTATCTATCTGATGGGAGGGCATTCCACAGGCTGGGAGCCACTACCAAAAAGTCCTTCTTCCTGGTCCCCTGTAACTTCACTTCTCACAGTGGGGAACCGCCAGAAGACCCTTGGAGCTGGGCCTCAGTTTCCAGGCTTAACAATAGGGGTGGAGGCACTCCATCAGGTATGCAGGTGAAACCTAGCCAGATGGGTGGGGTATAAATTATTATTATTAATAATACTACTACTACAGGTTTACATAGGAATCTAAATACTGGAGAAAACTGAATTTTGCTAGCACAGACATTACCTACATAGATTGCCCCACTCCACTGATCGGCTGCTTGTACTACTTAATCTTACCACAAATTTTCACTTTGTGATAAGGCAAGATGAAGTGCATGTCATTTAAAAACATGAAACACCATGTATCAATTAATTTAAAACAAAATTTGCTTCATAGGTTTGGAAGCTTTTGGTGACGGAAGCCCTGTGCTGAACACCAGCCGCAGTGCCTAACGCTGAAATAATTGTCTTCTCAGTTGAAAGTATTTCATGTTATAGGCACCAATATTTTCTTTACGTGGTTTCAGCTGCTCTTGGAAACATATTTGCTGCCTTAATGAGTTCACAAGAGACCAAAGAGAAAGTGGGGCATCTCATTTCCAGTGCCTGCTGTGATTTACATCATTCATTATATGGCTGCCTTGCTTGAATTTACCTTCCGTTCAAGGTTTGGACTAGAGTGATATTCAAGCCTTCATTATGACATTCCGATTCAAACAGAGTTTAGGTTATTTCATTACAACCTGTCATGATGACTTTGAAATATTTTCTGCAATAGACATTTAGTCTGAGAGTGACCCCTTCTAGATCACACCATGTGCAATCAGTCCATAAAATGACAGGTAGAGAGATACTGTTTACCAGGCTACTAAGATTTTATTTCATAGAAAAACAATAAATGTATTGCTATTAATAATCCCCAATATACAAATAATTCATAAAGATAAACTGTGTGGAGACTTTTTTGGTTGCAAGCATAATAATAATAATAATAATAATAATAATAATAATAATAATAATATACTGATACAAAAATATGAAATCCAGTCCTTAACATCACTGTTGTTGACCCTCTTTGCTATTCTACACTCATTCTCTTGCCTCTGGGAGCTTCTGTGACTTCCCCCTCTCTTACAGAAGTTGGAGAAGGACTTGAAACAGCCTGACAGCTTGGAATCCTAAGTAATTGAGATATTTGTGAACATTCAGGCCCATCATACCAGCTCAGGCAACTGATTGCAGAGGCTTGATTGCCACAAGCAGACTACAATATAGATAATTTTTGGGTACTGTGCTTAAAATGTAAGATTCTTTGGGATCAAGACTGCAGCTCATGCATAGCTCATTTTTGCTCTGTCCTATTAAGCAGGGCTAAGGTCTGCTAGTTCAGTTATTGTTCTCCCCTCATTCTGCCTCGTCTCGCTTCTGATATGAGCTGCAGAATTTCTAAAAGTAATTTCAGAACTGGGGCACATATAGTTTGCTGCAGTTTTCAGCTACGTTTTTCTTCCTTTTCCTATAGGTTACTAAAATACACCAATGCATTTGAGCATTGATTCAATCACAGCACAAAAAGGAATCAATGTTTGCCTCACATCAAAATGTATTTCTCAGCTGTGGTTTAATTAAAGTGCCTATGCACTGATGCACATTCTTAACCCATAAAGAGAACACACAGACATCAGTGCTATTCCAGAAACAAAAGCAGATACATTCACCCACTGTGAGTTCCCCAGAATTCAGAGGGTCATTGTACAGCAGACCAGGCAATATTCATCAGTGATAACATTTGCCTAACTTTGGCATAAATACAAACCAAATTCATGTGCACAAGGCTTGCTTGGAAACTGCAGCTTCCCCAAAATGAAGAAGCCAGATAGCTTTCTGGTGTACTCTTTTTTTAGACAATATTACCCCAATCTTGTATAAATTGCAAGAATCCACTGTGCCACCCCTCTGTGCCATCCAAGTGCCACCCCTCTGTGCCATGTCACCTCTACCCCTGGGCCACTCACCTCTGCTGGTACCATCGCTGTGCCACACCCCCCTCTGGCAGAGAAGCAATGTGAGCATCATTGCCCATTTCTGGCTACATCTTTCCGGAAATCAGAAGCGGAGGTGGCAGGGCAGGGCAGGGGTGACCAGGAGGGCACTGCCTTGGGGGCTTCTGTCACCTGAGGTGGCCGCTTCAAACCCTGATTCATAGCAATTGCAATATCTTGCAATTAGATTCTGGCCCAAATTCAAGGTGCTGATGCTTGTTTCTCAAGTCTGAAGTGTCTCAAAGCCAGGATATCTGAAAGACAGACTCCTCCCATATAAACCTGTCAATAGGTCGAGAGCATCTTCTGAGATTTGGTTGGTGGGATAGCAGGACAGAGTGTCTTCTGCAGTTATGAAATTCCTTTCCTAGAAAAGATAGACTTGCCCCATCTGTGGTGACCTTTAAAGCAAGCAATGAAAACAGTTTTATTCCGCTTGAATTTTAACGTGTTTTTAACATTTGAAAGAGGGGGTTTGGCATGAGCGGAGTTCCATTTGCGCAATGAGACTTCCCCTTCCTCTCCCTTCCTCTTACTTTCTCCAGCTGCTCCAGAAAGTATGTCAACCCCCAGATTTTGAGGGTGCAGGGGAGATACAGGGGGTGAAGAAGTTCTATTGCACAGACAGAACAGCAGCAATGGATGCAACCCTACGGGTTTTAACTCTGCTCAACTCTCTCTCTCTCCTCTCTCTCTCTAATGCTTTAACTCAGCTATCATTTAAACTGGTGTTGTGGCATTTTCTTTTCACCTAAACCACCTCAGGGGCCTTTGTTATGGTTAAAAGGTGGCATAAAGGAAAAGGTAAAGGTACCCCTGACTGTTAGGTCCAGTTGCGGATGACTCTGGGGTTGCGTGCTCATCTCTCTCTATAGGCCGAGGGAGCCGGCGTTTGACCACAGACAGCTTCCGAGTCATGTGGCCAGCATGACTAAGCTGCTTCTGGCAAACCAGAGCAGTGCACGGAAACGCCTTTTACCTTCCCGCCAGAGCGGTACCTATTTATCTACTTGCACGTTTATGTGCTTTCGAACTGCTAGGTTGGCAGGAGCTGGGACCGAACAATGGGAGCTCACCCCGTTGCAGGGATTCAAACCTCTGACCTTCTGATCGGCAAGCCCTAGGCTCTGTGGTTCAGACCACAGTGCCACCCACCTCCCAAAAGGTGGGATAAAAGGGTTTAAATAAATAAATACATGTCTGATTGTCAAATCTTTCCTATAAAAGGTTATCTGCTAAGGCACCTTTCATTAACCAATCCATACAACATTTTTAAATGTTACGATAGCACACCCCTCTGTGTGTGTTTGTGTGTGTGTTAATTTCTTAGCTCAGAACAGATTGCAAAGCCCTGCTCATTCATGTTGCTTGTCTGGTTAAACATTATTTTTAACTCTTCAAAAAAAGTGTATATTCTGTATTCAAAATTCTGTGTGAAGTTGTATTCTGTAAACTGAATAAATTACGCATAATTCTACAATCTGTTATTTTGCATAATTTGTTCAGAATCAGCCAGTGATTTGATCATAACGGGTTTTCATCTTCTGTTAGTACAGAATTTAATCTTTCTCTTTAGGAATGAATGCTTCCCCCCTTTCTCTGCCATTAGGCTTATCAGCTCTGAACACTTGGCAATGATTAACAGTCAGCAGTGTCCTGGTGTTTGATTGGCAATATTTCGAGAAGGGGGGGGGGAGGAAGAAATTGACTGAAAATGTGTTTCATCAGGAGGCATAATGTGCTTTCTCTTCCCCCTCAACTTTAAATTACTTGATGCTTATTAATGGACAGCTCTAAAGTAACCCACTGGAAAAAATACTAAATAATATATTGCCTTTTTTATTAACTCATTTACATTCATGATTTCCAGCAGGGTTTGTAACGCTCTCATATCATGCAAATATTCATTGATATTATAAAGTGGTATTCCAAAAGCATCTCCAGTAGGTAATGTAAGATAAACCATGCTGTTCTTCAGGTTTGGGAAATAATGTCCATGTGGAGAAAGCTGAAAGTTCATTCAATTGGGGGAAGGGGTGTTTTTACCACCAGGTGACTTGAGATGGCTGCCAATTTTCAGTTCTCCATATTTCCATCTCTGTTTGTAAAAATAAATAAATTTGGGGGGGGGGTATAAGGTTCTCATGAAAATTCATTAGCATTTTAGTGCAAATTTATTGTAACTGACATGTTTTGTACGCAGTTTTGCCTAAGAAACTCATTTTTGCAATGCAATTTCCCCAAATATAATGCATTTTATATGCTATTTTAAGCTGTATACACAGTTTTGTGCACACCTTGCCCTTAGATATGCATTTTTGCATACATTGCTTGTCTGGAGAAATGCATTGCAAAATTTGAAGAAATGTAAATTTTGAAAAATATCTATGCTTTAGTGCACATATTGTTTCAGAATGTGTGAATTAGGTAGGTTCTCCTTTAATTGTGAACTGAATTTGTTTGATTCCCCATCCCTGCTTGTGACTTTAGCCAAAGTCTTTGCACAGGAGAGTATATAGTCTTATAAACAACTCCTGTACAGAGCTTTGATGTACTAGCTGTTTTGATACATCAAACTGAACTTCCTTTTAGAATGACCTCAAAATCAGCAGCCACAGTTCCCAAGGCCATTTCCATGGCGGATTTCCATTATTTTCACATGTCCATCTTTATTTAATTAACTTGACTATCCTTCTCCAAACCATTTCTTAGCAGACATTCAGAACCGGATCCAAACAAACTGCTGAAGGCGCTGGAAAGATTATGGCAGTAGTAAACAATATCACTACCATTTGCTTTTCGTTTGAAGGTTTTAAATTAGCTTTGAAACCACAGATACATAGGCACATTATTGTAATGTTCTTTCTGTCCTTTCCCCTACCTTCTTGTCTATTTTGTGCTTCATGTGCAGTACCATGAAGGGAGAAACAGAACAAAAACCTAAATCGGTTTGATCTGTATTAAGACTTTGTAAGGTCATGCTTCATTTAGCGCAATTCGTTGTGACTCTTCCTGCTGAGTTTAATCATAGCCAAACACAGATCCTTTCTGTTAGTGGTAATGTCTAGATCCAACTGAGGGGATTTGTCTGAAGGTCTCTGAACATCTGGTTTGCCAATCCACAGTCTAGAGGATGAAACCATAAGGAAGTGGCTACTTTGTCAAAGATATTCCTCAGTTGATGCTACACAGAATCCTGACATCCATTCCTGAGATAGCCAGCCAATTAGATTAGCTTTAAAACAACAGAGGAAATTTGGAGATAGCCAATGCAGGAGCCCAGACTTATTAGTTTTTTTCTTCCACAGCAACTGCTGAGAAATATCCTGAAACTGCAAGTGTTGGCTCCATCTATGGAGAAGCTGGAAAGTGTTTAGATGTGTAGATATGAAGAAGCTTATCCCTGGTAATGTGTGGCAGGTTTGGTCAGAAAAAATGAATTACAGCTCCTGTACAGATGCTGAGGGGGTGAAGTCAGGGAGGGCATGAGATTTGGGACAGGTCTAGCAGCACAGCTCCACTTCCCTTCCACCACTATACATTGGTGGTGTGAAAGGAGCTATCGAATTCTTCAAATACAAGGAAAGAATTGTTGGATAAGAAGAACTCAAAAAGCAGCAGTACTTAGAGCTTCCTTTCACTGCATTGTTTTGAAATAAATAAAGTGAAGAAATATACCCAAAGGGCTGCAACTATAGTCAAAACATGGCAAGCCTTTGTGCAGTCTAGAAAACTTACTTAAAAATCAGAATTCCTAGAACACAGCAAAGATTTTACAAATAAATCTATTGTCTTTCTTCTAATAAAATCTCATGTCATGACTCATGGCTGGAGGATGAATAATTTTTTTAAGACATGTAATATTATTAAATTATGCAGTACTGGCTACTCATGCTGAAATGATAATGACTATAACTATAACAATATTACTCAACATTAAAGCCTCATAAGAACTGCCTATGCTGCATTATAAACTTGGAATTTTGACAAAGTCCCTTCCTGAGTCTAAGGAAACGTTGCAGCCAGGGAATAAGAGGACAAGTCCTCTTGCTGATCAGTAACTGGTTAAAGACAATGAAATGGGAGTCAACTGACGCTTTTCACAATGGAAGGAAATAAGCAGTGAGATTCCCCAAGGGACCATCACTCTTTCACCTTCAAAGAAATGATACTGGAGTGAGAAGGGACAGGCCTTAGTTAGTGGAGGACACCAAATAATTCAGGATGGTGATGATTCAAACAGCTTGAAAGGGATCTCCCCAAACTGGGCAGATTGCCAGGTGAGCCATGCATACTCTTGCATACTGGGAGGGATGAGACAAGGGTAGGTTGATGTGGTGCAAGTGTAATCCCTGCCAGTTCATCTGTAGCACCAAAACCTCTCTTCCACCCCATGCCTCCCAATAAGCAACAGCAGGCCATCTGCAGTGAAGCTAGTGGTTCCGACTCACCTCATGAGCCACGGCTGAAGCTTGGTAAATGGGCAACAAAATGTAAGCCTAAACTGATGCACATTAAGGCAAAAGATCTTATGCATATGTAGGAACTGATAAGGTTATGACTATCTAGGATAGAGATCTTGCTTTTTGTGGTGGCCCACGGAATGAAAACACCAATGTCTCAGTAGTACTGAGAACGGCAAGATTCATGGTAGGAATCACAGGAGCCAGGATAAAACGGAAGGGCTGTGGCTCAGGGCATATGCTTTGCATGCAAAAAAGTCTTAGGTTCAATCCTTGGCATCTCCAGGTACAACTTGGAGAGGCATCTCTCTGGAAGAGACACACCAGGGAAAGCTAGGAGAGACACCTGGAGAGTCCATTGTCACTACTGTATAAGACAATGTATGTTCACATAGGTCCCACTACTGGAGTATTTTTAACACTGGTTGGCTCTCCAGGATTTCAGATGGGTCAACCTCGGCTCAAACTGGAGATGCCTGATATTGAACCCAGGGCTTTCTGGATGCAAAGCAGATGTTCTACCACTGAGCTATGGCCCTTCCCCTGCTTTTATGAACATTGATGGTGTGGCTGCATTTGGAATACTATGTGCCAATCTAAAAAATCCAAAAGGCTACCATGGAAAAGAAACACAATCAAGGGATGTTGAAGCATGTTGCCCTATAAGCGAAGGCTAAAGTGTTTAGAAGTTTTTAATTAAAAATATGATGGTTTTGTAAAGTTATTAATGGAGTGGAGAGAGTGAAAAGAGATACACATCTTCCTCTTTCACAGTACTAGAACTTGGGGTCATCAAATCAAATTGACTGGCAGTGGTGTTAGGCAGGAAAATGAAAACATATCTTCGGGAAATGCAGAATTAACTTATGGAATTTGCTGCTCTAAGATGTGATGATGGCTACTGGCTTAAATGGCTTTAATATTTAATTAAAGCCATCTATTTAAAGACATAGTCATAAGTTTGGAGTCATCTGCAGAAGAGACTCCTATTCAGTGTGGGGTTCCATTGGAACTAGTGTAGAAATCCTTTGGTCCTCCAGATATTGCTGAACTCTCATCATCCCCTGCAAGCATGAAAATGGCCAGGGATAATGGGTGTTATAGTTTGGTAACATCTGTTGGACTAAAGATTCCCCACACCTACGCTGGAGGAAGACAAGGAGATGGTTTTCCCCATCTCTGAAGATGCAGCCACAGCTCTGAAGGGCTTCCAACCCACCGGAAAATATTGGAGAGGCTGCAGGGGAAGAGGGAGATAGCAAAAATTGCCTCCCCACTTCCTTCGGTGAGAGCTTCCTGTGATCAGAACTCCTCTCATAGGAAGTCTGAAGCTGACCCATTAAGTTGCCTTCACCCACTGGCAGAGGAATAGGAGTGTGCAGGGAGCGGACCGCCCACGGCACCACTATTCCAGCAGGGTGCCATCATGGTGCCCCCTGGGCACGTGCCACACCCCCCATGGGCCGGGTGCCATGCCCCCACAGGCGGCATGTCACACCCCCAGACCACATTCCATACCCCTGTGGGTGGCGCGCCACACCCTCGCGGGCAGCGTACCACACCTCCAGGATGTGCACCACACCCTTGCGGGTGGCGTGCCATGCCCCCGGGCGCGCACCATGCCCCCGCCTGTTCTCCACTCCTGGTAGCGGAGCATGCAGCTTCGCCACTGCCTTCACCAACTCCAGATTATGCTGGATTCTAACTCCCATCAGGCCCAGCCAAATGTTCAGAGATGATGGGAGCTGTGGTCCAATATCTGTATGGCACCAGGTTGGAAGGGTTGCCATAGAGAATAAATATATCCCCAGCTAATAACTATGGTAGGGATGGGGAACTTGCAGCCCTACAGTTGCTGCTGAACTACAACTCCTATCATCCCTAACAACTGATTATGCAAGCTATGGCTGCTGGAAATTGTAGTTCAGCAACTTCTGGCTACAACACCTGGCTCCTGAGCAATGGAACTGACTGGCTAAATGGAATTCCCATGTTTTGAGTCAAGTCTTGTGACCAGAACCAGGAACAAAGAGTTAAGAAACAGGAAATGGCTTGAACTCAGACAACATTTATTATGGCAGACTTCTGTGGGAAACTATTCTAAGTTAACTGACTTGGGTGAGGCAAACCTTGTCCAGCCAAAGGGCATGACAAGGCACAGACCCATTGCCTGGGCCCCACTGTGAAGATAAATAGGGAAACTTTCCTGACTCCAAACCCTGGAGGCTCACAGCTCAGCCCCCACAATGGCTGTGCTAGCTGGAGCCAGTGGTAGATGCAGTCCAAAACATCAAGAGGGCACCAGGTTGGCAAAGGCTATTCTTGGTGGTCCGTGAAACCATGTGGATTTGTCAGATTAAAGATCAGTTACTGTGTAGTGCAGACTTTGATTATTATTTCCCCACACACAACTCAGTCTTGTTTTCTCTTACCCTTTGTTGTACGGATCTTGCTGGCTTCCCTTGTAAGCCTCAGGGTACAATATAATAATTCGTTTTCCTTGATTCCTGTACCTTCAGCCATCAATTAGCCAGACTCTTGCTATTGCAGTGTGTGCCCTCTGCTCTGTTATGCATACAGCAACATGCTAAACCTCTTTAAACACCTTGTTTGGAACACTGTTAATAGGAGTTACCTTTGGTGAACAGAACGCTGTGGCCTTCCGGCTAAATTGCTAAATGTCTACTTTCACCTCACGATCCCATATAATCCCCTCAAATGCAAAGGACTGTATGAGGTAACGTTATGTTATTAAAGCAGATCATATAATGAAATGCCAACCAAGAAAAGAATAGGCCCTCATGGATAGTTAGGTCAGAGACACAACCTGGCTCTGTGGAGTCTAGTCATGTTTCAGGAGTAACTTTGTTGCTGCCACGTTCCCTTCCTTTTGTCCCATAATGAGCTTGTGGTATGGAGTTCCAGAGGAAAATGTGGTAATAAGGAACTGAATAGGGTTGTGAGTGCTCTGCAAGAAGTTTCTCTTGCCCCAGCTTTGACTAAATATCATATCAAGATTTCATTCAATTAAAATGCTGAGGGAAGGTTTCTTGAACAATACATTCTCATAGCTCTTGCTACTGATTACCCTCAGCCAGGAGAAAATGAGACCCAAAAACTTTAGCAAGCATTATGGGGTCTAAGCCAAGTCTTCATGCCAAAGGTAAAAATAACAACAAGAATTCTCATTTAATTCCATATTAGGGTACGTCCAGTCACCCATCTGCATTTGACAAGCAACGTTATACATTATCTTTATGGAAGCATTATACTGTGACGGGGAGAAAGGATCATTCAAGCACACAGCTATATAAAACAAATATCCCGTGAGTCTTCGGTGGAGGAGGGTGCCCCCCCCCCCGCAAGCCACAAATTGGCAATGACAGCATCTAAAGGCATCAGGAAATCTTGCAGGAATATTTCTACGAAGAAAAGCTCTTCGAGAATAAGCATCCACAGATGGGTCCCTTGGCAGCTGGAATGAATTTCATCCAAGATGAGGTAGCTGAAAAAGCAGTTATATTATCACAGCTCTGGGAAGTGAACAGTAAAAGTAAATCATTTTTTTAATAATATATTTTGATATTTGCTGGCAGTGCTGCACAGCAGTGTGCGGAACCCTTTTCTAAAGCGACTCTGCATTTAGTCTCTGATGGGGGCATTTTGGCAAAGCTTGCAATAAGAAATGTGCTTTTTCTGCACCCAACACAGCTTCGGATGTTACAAGCCTGGTGGGGAGGGGAGTGAACAACTCCCCGGGGATTGCAATTTGTGCCTTGCATTGCAGTATCCAAAGAGGTCAGCTGTGAGATGTGCAAGCCTCTGATGCAGGCTGAGCTCTTCAAGTACCTTTCTGCAGAGGAAGATGTGTGTAACCTCTCCTTTGTGGATGCCCCCATGTAGAGTAGAAAGAAGGAATGTGGGTGATTCCAGTGCTTGCTTTGTCTTCATAATGTAATGTCTGAAGCCATCCTTCATTGACATAGTGCAGGACCAAATGAAGCAGAAGAACCCACCTAGCATCTGTTTGAAATGGACTGTGGTAGGCTGTGTCCATAACAATCTGAGCAGAAAGGTGCCATCGATCAGGCATAAAGAAGGTCACATCCTTTGCACATATAGGTCCACAAATTTAGTCTCTGTTTGAAATAGCTCATGCAGCAATACTGGGAAGGAGGTCCAGAAAATCGCTGCCAGTTGGAAAGTAGAATATGAGAGTAGATGGAGCAAAGGCCAGATTAAAATATCCCCTTAAAGCAAGAGAAAGTCAACGAGATACCCTTTAGATGCTGTTGGACTACAACTCCCATTATCACTAACCAGTGTTGGTGGGGCTGATAGGACTTGATATTTAATGTTCTCCAGAGGGCACCACTTTGGCTACCCCTGCATATGGAGATAAAACCACCTGTTTTGTCCCATTTCCTGTCTTTCTGCTTTTACACTAATGTACCAAATTGATCTATCTAAAGGGTCTCCTGCAATTTAGCCCCGGAGAGATCAATGCAAAAATCTACCTATGCTGCAGTTTAAAGGATAGCCATAAATGATCGCAAAACTACCCTGCATCCATTGAGCTGAGCAAGTAGGTGCAATTACTGGTATCCTGTAACAAGGAGGGCAGCCATGGTTGAAATCAATATCTTATGCTGCATGTAGATATGTTATGGTTTCCATTTGTCTTGTTTAAACAGCTGATTAGAATAGACTGTTTTATCTGAGCCAAGCCTATAAAGCTAATAGAGCAAGAAATGTGTTAGACTGCAGTATTCCAGCCTTGTTTCCAGGGAGCACCTGCTTCTGAAGGTATCTGAGAGACGGGCTCTCATTTCGCACTTGTTCCCATTGCAAGTTTAGTTGAAAAAAACCACCAAACTCCTGATATTCTGTTTTCTAAGATGCGTTTCTCGCCTAGAAAGAAATTAACAGCAAATGACATGTTAGGAATAACTAGTGAGCTGTGGTACAATCCTTTGTGTACAGAGGCTAGAACCACTGTGTTCGATGCAGCTTTGTCCAAGAAACTGTGCACTGGCTTGCATCCTTAAGTGCCACTTTGTGGGGTTTATTGTACTTAAAAACAGTCTTCCACATGAATATCGATATGGATTTATCTCCGTCTTTCAGCTGGAAAGGCAAGAGAGAACATCAACCTCTTTCACGGATCTCTCCCAATTTGCAAACATTGAGCCAGGGGAGGGTGACTAGAAATCAAATTATATATCATCACAGAAATCCAGGTGAGAGGCAAGTAAACACAGAAAGCCAGTTTTTATTATTATTCACTGATTGATTAAATTTCTGTCCTGCCCTTCCTCCCAAAGGAGCCCAGGGTGCCAAACAACAAGCCAGCCAAATGCTACAATTGAAAAATAAATAAATAAGACACCTGAAAACATTTGAAAAATGATCATATATCCTCACAGCTAGCAATTTCAAGGTTGCCTAGAACAGTATACATCAAATGTCCTAAGAGGTGGTACCAGGGCTGTGTTTTCTCTTTTTAAGCCAGCATGCTAAAGCTCCCTGGAGAAGCCCAGCAGTGTTGGGCCGCACAGGTAAAAACTATTTTTAAATGATCCAGGAAGTGACTGTACCTCATAGTGTGCAACCCCTTCCTGTGAAATTGTACAGGCAGCCATCTCTCACCCACCCCTGTAAATTATCCAGTAAGAGATTGGCATATTATGAAGTACACTCACTTCCTGGAGCATTTTAAAAATAGATTTCATTCACGTGGCGCCACTCTCCCAAGCAACTTTCAGATATTTTCTTAAAAGGAAGAAAAAGGTAGCCCACAAACCACCTTGTATGCACAGCCTCCAACCTTGTAAGACTGCATTTTGTTTTAAAAAAAGGATTTGTCCTTAAAAATCCCGACATAAACAGGGTAAGATTGCTGTAAATGTGGAGAACTGAATTTAAAATGGGGAAAATGAGAAATCGAGAGATTGATAGGTCCTTCCATTCCTTTTCTGAAATGGCAGGGATGTTTTAAAATTCCTCCTGATATTAATAATGAGGGAGAAAGAGACACTTCGCCAGGGAGGGCATTCCATAAATGGGGAACCATTATTGAGAATGCCCTGTCATGAATCATTCGCAGTTGGGCAACGTTCAGCAGCACCAACAATAACAGGGCCTCCCTTGCCAATCATAAGGCTTGAAGTGGTTCTTACTAGTGAGGTGATCTATTAGGTACAGTGGTACCTCAGGTTAAGTACTTAATTCATTCTGGAGGTCCGTTCTTAACCTGAAACTGGTCTTAACCTGAAGCACCACTTTAGCTAATGGGGCCTCCTGCTGCCACTGCGCTGCTGGAGCACGATTTCTGTTCTCATCCTGAAGCAAAGTTCTTAACCTGAAGCACTATTTCTGGGTTAGCGGAGTCTGTAACCTGAAGCATATGTAACCTGAAGCGTATGTAACCCGAGGTACCACTGTACTTAGGTCTCAATGCCTTTAGCTAGTACGAATCACTTGAATCCTTCACTATAAACATTATTGTTCTATTTTAAGTTCACTATTTTTTATGTATACAATAGCCACAGTCCAACTCCATTAATGCCACTGACTTCAACAGGAGAGAAACTTTATCATCTGTGAGGTGTTTCACTGAGACAAATGTGTGTCATTTCATTATTATGCCAAGCTCACCCATCAATACAGAGCTCAGTTATGGAAAGCAGTAATTTGCTTATAGAAGTGTTATTTCATTGAAAGAAATTGAATGTAAAGGAAACAAAATTATTAAGTAGTGAGAATATGTTTGACTGACAGCTAAGGATGGGGAGTGGGGTAGAATGCACTTTGGTTCACATTTTAGCTAATTTGGCTCTTCCTGAAACAATATGGGGACTGAAATACAACTACTGTTCGAAATTCAAATTTCTCTGCATTTTGTGATTTTGTTCTTAGCCAAATAACTTCTACAAAAAAAAAATGTATATTAAGGGGAAAGTGTGCATAAAATGCATATATCTGTGTAAATAGCACACAAAAAGCATTTTATTTGGGGGAACAGCTTGTAGAAATGTATATTTTAAGCAAAGCTGCATACAAAAATGTGTCCACATGCTGACAATTTGGTGAAGTGAAGATTGGAAAAAGCAAGAAACTGAGAAAAACTGAAATTGACATACTCTTCCATTTCTACTGGCACAAAACTAGGACATTGTGTTTCCCCAATATATTTTGTTTACAGTTTTGGCTCAGGCAAACTATTTTCTCTACTGCCATCTTGGAAAAAAGTTCTGACTGAGCCAAAACTATAAAACAAATATATGAAAGAAACATTAGGAAAAACATGTCTAAACCCATGAATCTGTGATTTAAACATCCAGCCAGAAACAGAAAGGAACACCAGAATGAGGAATAATGGGAAAACTTTTTTTCTGTGCTCTTACAGCTGCTTGCACAGCAAACATCAAAGTCATCAGTAACATGCAGAGCCAATAACAAGAGAGACTGGATGAGCAGAAGCAGCTCATTGGATGTGGCAGACACACAATGCTAATGTCCTAGCAGATAGATTGCTATTTCTGACCAGGAAGGAGGAGAGAGGAGGTGGCAGCAAGGTCAGTGTGGTGCAAACTGGCTCTGCCAGGGCATTTGCACCATGCTGACCACCCTGTTGCCTTACACCTCCTGCTCACCAGCAGTGACTCATTTCCCAGGAACCTAGCGTAGCAGCTCCACCCCAACCAATGAGTCTACGGTTGTTCCCTTGTCATAATCAGCAGCCAAGTATTCCACCAGAATAAGATAACATGATGTCCGCTGGGCAACAGCTTATATGCTTCCATGTCCCTCCAGAACATAAGATGGCCCCCTGCTGGAACAAACCAAAGGTCCATCTAGCCCAACTTTCTGTTTCCCACAGTGACCAACAATATTCTTCCAGGAAGCCCATGTAATTGAAATATAAATGTCACAGCTCTCTGCCCTGCCTGCCCCCATTTCTTCCCAGCAGTTAATTTTCAGTTGTTCTTTTGGAACATCAAGGTTCCACATAGCCATTATTGCTAACAGCCTCCATAGATTTTTTTTTCCACCCGTTTTAGAGCTATCTGAACAAGTAGTCACCACTACATCCTGTGGCAATGAAATTCATAAATAAAATTTGCAGAGAAGCAGTTTCTTTGCTGAACCCACTGCCAATCCATTTCACAGACTGATGTTAAGTTCTAGTCTTTAGAAACACTGGGAGCTGCCTTAGCCAAGTCAGACCATTGGTTCAGTGGCTTGATGTTGTCTTACATTGACTGAGTGCCCAAAGTTTCAGAGAGAAGCTTTTTCCAGCTCTGGGTGGATATGAAAGGAACAGAACCTAGGATCTTTTGCATGCAAAATTTATGAGAGAAGCAGACAAATTAGATCATAATTCAAATGGACTCCTTCCATACTTCACAAGAGAGAACGCTGTTTTACTTCTGTGCGTGCTGCCAATGATTTGACTGAAGGAATTCCTTCTTTACAGCAAGCTATTGCAAAAGAAGAAAATCCTCTCATTCCCAGATGTAGCCATAAACATGTGAATGCTATAATCAGCAGTCCCCTGACCACTATAATGATGATATTTAAGCTACTCCTGTTGTTTCTTATGCAAAGTATGGAGAAATGGTTTAGCAACTTGAGTGCCACAGCTCAGTTACTGCTGCCAAAGGGACCTTTCTGATGACAACAACAATAATTTCTTCATACTTCTCAGCCCTCACCTTTCAGATTGAATAATGATCCATCAGTATCCCCAACAGTAAGATTTTTTTTTTTAAGGGTTTTGATATTTCTTGCTATTTATGGCACTGTTCAATAAAAACACAAATTCAGGAATGTCACAAGACCACTGGTAGAATTCCACAAACTCAAGCCTTGCTCAATCCTGGAAGATTTGCTTCTCTTACAAAACTCTGTCATAAACTCTATGAGGATTTTTTAAAAATAAAATCATTGCACCAACATAGTGCAACCAATATGGAGGATTGGAGTGAAACGAGAGAAGTCCATGACAGAATGAAGCGGTTTCCTATGTTCCCATGTCTCAAGCTCAGAGGAGTTTATTACCAGTTGCCATTGCACATAGGGAAAGCAACTTTTTTAAAGTTACAGCTAGGTAAATAGATATAGACTGCTGGCTGTGCTGCCCCATAATGAATTCTTAAAACTGTCAGAGTATTAAAGAGTGCAGCTGGGATGTTTCTAGAATGAGAAGGTGGAGAGACTGGAGTTCAAAGGGGAAACAAATTTATGCTTTCTTACATGGCAAGGGTATTCTCTTAATTAAATATGTTTCAGTGCACTGTGTCCCTCGTGCAGTATTCTGCAAAGCAGACTATTTTCTTGCCAGGCAATCTCTTATTCAGGGATGGCTGCACATAAGCAGCTCTCCACATGGAACTGAGTAGATGTAGTCCCTGCATGCAGACCGTGCCTCATTGAAAGAAACCACACAAGTAATTATTGAACTGGAGGGTCAGATAATCAGCTCTTATAATACTCTGCACCAGGGCCAAGCTGCCTAAAATGAAGGCCTTCCGAACGGATAAGAACACCCGTTCATGCATTTGTGAAACTTGTATTCTACATTGCTCTCCTTCACAGACTCAAAGCAAGTGACAAATATGAAGGGGTACAATTTTAATCACAGCCACACTACATGACCATCCACAGGGAGAGGAGCAAAGGTAGAAATAGCCCCACTGAATGATACCGAAAACTATAGGTAATCAAATGTTGGATCTCTGAGTAGTACAGCTTGGTGGGTCACAGGTTATGAATTAGCTGAAGGTTTGTTCCTGTTGCTGCTTGGGAATTCTAAGAAAAATCAGTGCAGTCTTGAAACTGCAGTTCAGTATGCCATTTTAATTCAAAATGGTATCTAATTGTATATTTAAGAAGAAGAGTTTGGATTTGATATCCCGCCTTTCACTCTCTTTAAGGAGTCTCAAAGCAGCTAACATTCTCCTTTCCCTTCCTCCCCCACAACAAACACTCTGTGAGGTGAGTGGGGCTGAGAGACTTCAAAGAAGTGTGACTGGCCCAAGGTCACCCAGCAGCTGCATGTGGAAGAGCGGAGATGCGAACCCGGTTCCCCAGATTACAAGGCTATCGCTCTTAGCCACTACACCACACTGGCTCTCATATTTAAAATATACACCCTGCTCTTTGATCTCATACCATCATGCCAAATTTCATTATATCTTAGATGTCCTAAGACATGGCGAACAAACTTCCCAATAATAATTTAAACTTTTATTCCAGATGAATTGCTTATTGAGCTTTCATCTGTATTTGCTTGCACAGTGCTTAATCGGAGGGCATACAGATTTTTTCCTGAGGAGGTTGCACCACAATGAACCTTCTTCCCGACTGACTTGTCCAGAAGTTATACACCTTCTCATTTGCAGGGCACACTTCTGTTATGTATTGAAGTTCTCACCCTGGCCACCAGGAGTATCGTGTATATAGTTTTCACTCAGGTCCACGTCAGTTACTTTAGGCGGGAAACCTTGGGTTGTTGTTGCTACAATGTTGACAGCTGGCTGCCTATAAAAGCAGGCCGGCTGAGCTGTTTGCTGTTTAGTTCTGTTTCAGCTTACAAATAAAGAGCTGCTTTGGTGAAATCGCTGCGTCGTCTGCTAAGTCTACCCACTATTTAACAACTTCCTCAACCCCGAGAAGTGTGTTGTTGTTGTTGTTGTTTTAAAAAAATAAAAATAAAAAGTAGATTTGTTGTGCCAGAGCAACAGGGCCTTTTAATCCACTTTAACTGCAGGAACCAAAATTTCCAGTATGCAATTGAATCCCTCCTGACAGTCTGGAGTTCACCCAGGTTGGAGAAGACTGATATAGCCTAACATTCCAGTCCTGCATAACAACATTCGCCTGAAAAGCTGGCATGTCCCGGTGATTTGTACGATGGGATATCCTGAATTCTTCAGATAAGGCATCTAGATGGCTCCCAGCCCAGTCCCAAGCATTGGGGAGCCAACTAACAACTGCGTAATACAAGATGCAAGTGCTATTGTGCCAGCATAGTGTTGGAAATCGCCATGTTGTATTGGCAGTGCAAACAGACCTGATGCAATGCCATTGCAAACACTGGAACTGTGACAAGTCTCTGAGCAACCATGGCATCAGGCTGCCCTACAATAAACCATGTCACTCACGTGCATTACAGGAAGCTACAAAAGTAAATAAATTCTGCACTCCTGGTCAGCATCGTCCATTTCTAATTCTTCATAAACCACATGCGAAAATGACAATGAAATAAAAGGACAGCTCAAGCAATCTGTAAGTTGGTTGATATGGAATATTTAAATTTAAGTCTGTTAAGTCCCAATTTTACGTGAAGGCTACGGAAGTGGATATAGTACAAGTACTAGTAATTAGGGATGTAAGAAAGCATTGTTTTCCATCTTGCCCTGTATTTGTCACATGCAGCAATGCCCCCCCCCCCCCCGCTCTGGTGAAATTACATAACATTTGTAAGTTACTAGTTCTGGAATTAATTGCATAAATTTCATTGTTATTATGTTATTTAATTCCGTTCATTTAAATTCAAAGGAAACACAATGCAAATTGGGTGTGTGTGTGTGTAATCAATTACATGCCATTTACAGATTGAAAGCAACAACAGTGAAGACCAAACCTATTGATTGAATTGATTTCCATTCCGAACACCATCCTGATATTTCATGATTTGGCCGTATAGAAATAATTTTATAAATAAATAAAAATACTGGGGATTCTCTTTCTCTGACACATGGTACATAGTTATACAGAGAAGTTACGGCTCTGAATGCTATTTCTTTACATCCGCTTGACACACACAGGGGCCTGGTGCCATCACCCAAGATCTTCAGACAACCACCAACACAACTATAGTGGTACCTCGGGTTAAGAACTTAATTCGTTCTGGAGGTCCGTTCTTAACTTGAAACTATTCTTAACCTGAGGTACCACTTTAGCTAATGGGGCCTCCCGCTGCTGCCGTGCCGCCGGAGCATGATTTCTGTCCTCATCCTGAAGCAAAGTTCTTAACCCGAGGTACTATTTCTGGGTTAGCAGAGTCTGTAACCTGAAGCGTCTGTAACCTGAAGCATCTATAACCAGAGGTACCACTTTATCTGGCTTCATTGATGCCAGTGAGGACAATTGCTTCTATCCACAGGACATTTCATTTTGGGGGGAAATCTGAAATAGTGCTTCAAACCACAGTTCCTAGGGGCCCATTGGACAACACCTGCCTATGAGTCTATGGGGGAGGGTTTTGATTCAGTCTGCACTTCAAGTAGCTAATTCACATTTTCCAAAACAAAATGAAACCAAAACACAGACATTCTTCAAAATTCACACTTCTCCAGATATTGCAATATAGTTTGCCAGCTAAGTTAGGTGTACAAAGAAATGCATTATCTAAGGTAAACTGTATGTTAATGTATATGTGAAAATAATGTGCAAAATTGCATTATATTCGGAAGAGCTACACAAGAAAATGTGTATATTAGAATAAATTCATACTAAAGTGTTGATGAATTTTTAGGAGTATTTCCTGCATTGCAAACTGATGTGAAAAGGTGGAGAACCAAACCGATGATTGGAAAAATGAGAAACAGGGAAATCAAAACGGTGGGATTTGCCCATCTCTGCTCTCAAGACCTGACCCCTCACTCAAATGTTGGGGCTGAACTTCTCCCTGCTGTGCTTCCCCACTGCAGAAGAAAATCTCCTAACAGTTGCGTTGCTACCCTGCCTCGTACTATTTAACAGCAATGGCCTTTCCTTGGACTCAGAACAGGAAGAACTTTTCAGACACAGAAAATCTTTTTGCAGACATGGGCAGGGGGGAAACGCTCAGTGTCTGATGTCTGTTTTTCATATCTATATCAGCAACAAGAGCGGTTCTGGCAGGATTCCCTGACAAAAAGCAGATACATTATTAGATAGCCAAACTTCTGAGGCCAGTGATTGATGGATAATTGAAAGACTGATTTCCTAGAAAATAGGTGATTATTTTTTTATTAGCTACAGGTGGTTCTCCTCCATTTACAATTTATGTTTTTCTAACTGTGGCAGGATTGAGCCTATGATGTCTGACAAGTGGTTTTAAATACAATTTGCAGTGTGTGTGTGGGGGGGGGGGTAATTGTCTTCAGCTTGAAAAAAAATACCTATGAAATTAGTTCAAGGACTGCAGGATACTTGGAAAAGCCATATTGAAGGGAATTTCTGCATATAGGAAAGATTTAGCTTGGTTTCAATAAATAAGGCTGCAACACTGCCTGTGTGTAAACCCCATCAAGGTTAATAGAACTTATTCTTGAGGAGATATGAACAGGATTGCATTCCAATATAGCAGTCCTAAATAATATGTGTATGTACAAGATTTATGTATATATTTATTACATTTACTGTATTTTTCCGTGTATAAGACTATATTTTTTCCTAAATTTTTGAAGTTTAAAATAAGGGGTTGTCTTATACACAGATAGTGCATAGCACATTTTCTTAATTTAGGGTTAAAAAAAATAGGGGTTGTCTTATATATGGCGGCGTCTTATACATGGAAAAATACAGTATATCCCCCTTTTCCTCCAAGGAAGCCTCCGAGCCAAGTTATAGGAATCCTATCACTCTCATTTTAGCCTCACACCACCCTGGTGAGGCATGTTAGGCTGAGAGATAGTAAATATCTCAAGGTTTCTCAGCAAAGCTCATGGCTAGAGTACAGATTTTAGCTTGTGTCTCCTTGGTTGTACACTTAAATCCCAACAAACTTACTTTTGCACAAGAAGTTCAATCCTGAGTTCTGCAGAAATTGTCTCTGCAAGAAGCTGATCCAGCCATGTAAGAACACAGGAAGAGCTTGCTGGATCAGGCCAATGGCCTATCTAGTCTAGCATCCTATTCTCACAGTGGTCAACCAGATGCCTGGACAAGCAGGATTTGAGCACAAGAGCACTCTTCCCTCCTGCAGTTTCCAGCAACTGGTATTCTTTTTGGAATCAACATTTGATGATCTCCTTCTACCGGTCCACAATAGAAAGTGTCCTTTCATACTGCATCACGGTGTGGTACGTTGGTTTGACATCAACTGATAGGAAGTGCCTACAGAGGGTGGTGAATACAGCACAAGATATTATGGGCTGTCCTGTGAATCCGCTGGATGAAATAGCGGAAGAACGTTGCCTCAGGAGAGTGAGGAAAATTCTCAGGGATAGTTCACATGCTGGCCAGCACTTTCTTGATCTCCTGCCCTCAGGCAGAAGATATAGAAGCATGATTAGACACCCCAACAGGGTAAAGAACAGCTTCTATCCGTGGGCTGTTAGGCTGCTGAATGAAAAGATAACAACAGGGCAACTGACTTTTGGGTTTGGTGGGTGTGCGTCAGGAAACGAGGGGAATTAAGACTAAGAGTTGAGTGGGGGCTGCTCGTGTAATCTCACTGTATACAAGTTGTACAAGTGACAATAAAGTATTTCAATTTCAATTCAGAAACATTGCTGCCTCAAACCATGGGGGCAGAGGATAGCCATTTTTGCTACTAGCTGCCGATAGCCATCTCCTTCATGAATTTATCTAATCCTCTTTCAAAGCCATCTAGGTTGCTGGCCATCACTGCCTCCTGGGGGAACAGGTTACATAGTTTAGCTACACTCTACATGAAGAAGTACTTTCTTTTATCTGCCTTAAATCTTCCAACATTTATGGATGTTGAGTTCTAGTGTTATAAGAGAAAGGGGGTTTTCTCTATCCATACATACTTCCTCCATGCCATTGTTTGTTTTTTTAACTTCCATCATGTCACCACTTGCTCAATTTTTCTCTAAACCCCAAAGTCGCAAACACTGCAACTTTTTTTCATATGGGTGCCATTCTATCCCCTCGATCATTTTGCTTTCCAAAACTTTTCTATATCTCTACCTGTCCAACAAGGGACGTGGGTGGTGCTGTGGGTTAAACCACTGAGCCTAGGACTTGCCGATCAGAAGGTTGGCAGTTCAAATCCCTGTGATGGGTGAGCTCCTGTTGCTCGGTCCCTGCTCCTGCCAACCTAGCAGTTCAAAAGTACATCAAAGTGCAAGTAGATAAATAGGTACCACTCCGGCAGGAAGGTAAACGGCATTTCCGGGCACTGCTCTGGTTCGCCAGAAGCGGCTTAGTCATGCTGGCCAAATGACGCCGGCTCCCTCGGCCAATAAAGCGAGATGAGCACCGCAACCCCAGAGTCGGCCACGACTGGACCTAATGGTCAGGGGTCCCTTTACCTTTACCTTACCTGTCCAACACCAGACATCACATACGTCCTCAGGTGTGGGCAGGTGGTGTGGTTTGGGAAAGACAGCCTGGAGGGCCAAGTTTGCTCCATGGACCAGAGGTTTCCCTTTCCTATCTGGCCATTAGCCAGATAAAATGGAGCTGTTTTACATTACAAAAGCTGAAACACTATTTTACTGGTCCTTAGGACTGCAGTTAAATTATTCAATATGTAATGGTGCTAAGGCTGCAATCCTACAAATATTTACATGGGAATATATAAATAGGATTTCCTTCAGAGAAGACATGCAGAAGATTGCATGGCATGGCTCTGAAAAGGGGTAAAACAACATCTAGTATGGAGTCTTGGAATGAGGGGAGATCCCTTATTCTATCTAAAAGGAAATTCTCTTCAGATAATTGATTTGAAGCAATGCTGGTTAATATTAATAGCAATAAACAATAAGCCACAAAACAACAATAAACACCATTCATTAGCCACCTCTCCAGCTGAGAAATAGAGCAAATCTGTCAGAATAATCCATCTTGTTTATGTTTTGACAATAGACCATAAATTTATTGTCATAATTTGTCATCATAAATTTGTTGACAGGTGATAAAAAAGTTTCAAGATGTTGACAGTTTGGCAGGTTCAAAGCTACCAAGGTCATTAAAATCATTGTGGAGGTATTGGTTGAGACTTTTCCAATAGAGGGATTTGAGATGCGAAATATGCATCTGAAGTTTCGGTTTGCCTATGCTTGCTAGTAATATTTTACATTCATCTTACAAAAGAAAGGTAGCCACAGGTGAAGCAACAGGGGGCTAGATATAATGAAGTGAAAGCTAATTTCTTAGACACTGATGGAACTCCTGGAGTTGGGAATAATTGTGCAATTTCAAGGAATGTTGAAGATGCACCTTCATTACTAAAGGGTTTCATAACTGAAAGCCATTGAGGAGCATTGTTTGGCTATTGCAGGCAAATTTATTAGGGGGACCCAGCAGCTCATCAATAGCATGTGAAGAGCCTTGCTAGCTCAGATAAAAAATGATCCACTATCTTGTTTGCCACAGTGCCCAATCAGCTGTCTTTTGGGACATGAAAACTATCACTCTTTCTCCCAGTGTTCCCATTTAGAGGTATTAGGAATGGGGAGAAATTTGATTGAGTTCACATTTAAATACAAATCTAACCAATACATACTTTTAAAAAATGCATGAACTGAAACACATTTTTTTGAAATTTGCAGCTCTCCGAATTTTGCAATGCAGTTCTCCAGCCACAAGCTATGTACAAAAATACATATACTAGGGTAAAATGTGCATTAAAATGCATATATTAGCAATGGTGGGTGTTGCTCGTTGGGACTAGTAGGAGGAAAGGCTGGGAGACTGACAGAAAGCAGAGGCAGAGCCAAGGACACAACTCATTCTAGTTTTGTCTCCATCCTCGGCCCTGCTCAGTTTTGCAAGGGCAACTTTGACACTAAGGTAGAAGTTGATAGGCAGGGCTTCTCTGAACTGGATGCAAATAAGAAGTCAGACAGGTGGGGCCTGGCTAAGGGCAGGCTAAGATTAAAGGAGCAGTGCCCTATTAATCCTAATAGACCAGCCTCCATTGGTTTTTCCCCCTTATGGGTTCCCTAACAGATTCCTGAGAAGAATCATTGTGGGTTGCCCTGAAGGAAGACCTGGCCAGCAGCTCAGCCTTGACTAAACAGGAGTTGACAGCTGATACTATGCAGGTGACATGACTTTGCGGGAACTAAAATGGTCCCAGAAGGTTAGGCAAAAGTCAAAGAGTGATATAACTATATTTCTGATTGTTTAAAATGTTGAGTACTGCATTTTAGATTTTGGTTCTAGTGTTGTGATTTTAGATTTTGTTAGCCACCCTATGCTGTATATGAGGAAGGCAGGATGTAAGAAATAATAACTATATTATTATTATTATTATTATTATTATTATTATTATTATTATTTCCATCTTCAGTTCTTTGTGTGAAAAGCAGCAAGGGACAGAATTGCAGTGGACATGCAAAGTATGTATATTTTTTAAGGAAGCACAAATATTAGGAAATCACAATAACTCTCGAGGTGGCCTTCCAAAGGAAGCCAAACCCAGGGAAGAACTGCACCCCTGGTAGTTCTGACTTCTTAGAACAGTGGGGAATTTAGGACATAAGAATTTATTCTGCTCATTGGAGCTAAAATCCATTTCTCTTTTCTTTTCTTTTCTTTTCTTTTCTCTCCCCCCCCCTTTTTTTTTGAAGCTATGTAAGTGAAACAAGTACAGGAGTCTTGAGACATCTGCAACAGCAAAATGTTGGCAGCTCAGGTAGACAGGAGGCAGTCAACCCAGATTTCCCTTCTGTGTCTGCAGCTGACTCTGCCTATGCCAACTTCCCCTGAAGTTCCTGCTTCTTCTGCCGGAACTGCTCCCTCCCTCTCCACTCGCACAAGTAACTGCCACTTTCCCCTCAGCCACCACATCCCTTTGTGACATCACAGGGAGCTTGTAGCCAATGGCAACCACTGGGGAAGCATCTACACAGCCTCCCATTATTCATTTTGGGGGAGGGAACAGTGCTTAAATGTATTTAGAAAGGCATTTATTTATAATGGAAGATGTCTTGATTAAACCCTGTGGTTCTTTCCATCACTTTCACAGGTGGTGAGAAAAAATGTGCTGGCTTCAGACATCTCCTTCAGACAGGCACCATGAAGGAGATGGCTGCCATCCAACAGCATTGCCTAGGCAGCTCCACCTGTGTCACCCCCTAAACACATCCAGACAAATGCCATTTGTCTTGACTGCATTTGAAACCTCCCAGTCACAGACACATTTACACATCAGCCACTTTCCACTGAAGGATGTACACACCCCAGCTTGAATCCACAGATGTTCACACAGCTGCTGTCAACAGGCTTCTAAAGGTGAATTTGAACCAGTTTAGATCCACAAATATCAGACTGCTTCAGCCTTGCAACACCCGCTACCACTCAAAAATACAAACTCCACCGGCCAGCATCTGCTAGCTTCCACAAGGTCCATCACCTGCCACCAGCCACCTTCCAACCATGGATATCGGCTGCCTTCAAGCTGCTATCCCACTTGGCAAGTGAATGTGCCTTCTCATTGCTCCACAGCATCCCACTGCCAGATGATGGCCTCATTCCATCATAACCTCCTTAGCATTCACAATGGTGGGTACAGCTCACCAGTAATTTCGTCTTTTGCTTGTTTATTATTCTGTTTACCTTCTGGAATATCTGCATCTCTTTTACACACTGAAGCCGGATGGACAATGATAAAGGCAAGAGTGGATTGAGCCCAGTTAAATGATTTGAAAAGACTCACAGCTTTATTCACTGAGCATCTTCTGACTGTGTGCCATATGTATCTGAGGAACAGCCTTCTGTGGGAATCAAATTATACAGGTTTTCTTATGTGTTGTCTGGTCCCTTATACGTAGATCCAAGGAGGTATTTTTTAAAAAATAAATAAATCTCTGTTTGTATGAGAAAGCAGGTTCTCTCTGATGGAAAGGGTTCAGTGGCTGTTGAGTGACAATGCCTCAGTGACACATAAAGTGGCTCTTTTTGTTCTGCTGGCAAAAAGGTTTAGGAAGAAGGAACTGGATAAAATTGCCACAAATTGTAAGGGGGATTCAGAGGTTGAAACTGAAACTCAGTTTGTGTAGCCATGATGGTATCCCTGTTATCAGTTATCTCACAATATATATGGTCACTGGTTTTATTTGCAGCTGTTTCAGTTATATTTTAAATTGATTGTCTTGAATTGTCATGGCATTTGGCTAGTACAATAAATTTATTGAGTGAGACTGTTTATTATTAAAACCCCTTATCTGTACTGAAACCATCTGCTCCCTAAGGTGGTCATTCACTCTGCCTAATTGTAAGACCACTCCTGCTTAACCCCCTAAAGTAAAGGTAAAAGGTAAAGGACCCCTGGGTGGTTAATTCCAGTCAATGGCGACTATGGGGTGCAGCACTCATTTTGCTTTCAGTCCGAGGGAGCCAGCATTTGTTCACAGACAGCTTTTCTGGGTCATGTGGCCAGCATGACTAAACCGCTTCTTGGCAGGAGCTGGGACAGAGCAATGGGAGCTCACCCCGTCTTGGGGATTCGAACTGCTGACCTTCCGATCGGCAAGCCCAAGAGGCTCAGTGGTTTAGACCAAAGCGCCACACCCTACAGATCTTCTGTTGGCATTCAGTTGGAGCACATGGGAGAAAGTGGCCTCATAATGGAATGCTGCCCTCTTATCTAAGGATGTTTGTTTGAATGTCAGGAGTCACCACTCAACCTTCATACCTTGCTTTTTTTAATCTGGCGCCATCTTGTCCTTCAGGCAACAGTTGGCCTGGGGCCAGCCCTGATGCCAGGAGCTATAACTTTGATGGGTGCACATAAAGAGCATGCACATCCTTGCATGTGTTATTCTCTATGGGGCTTGCTCCCACTTTTCTGCCTCTTTGCCAGTCTGCAAGTTTAAATGACATTGCTTTGTTTCATAAAGTCTTGCTTTTAAAAAATACATTATTGGAAGCCACTTTGCAGTTCACGTTGCAATGAGCCTGCCAGAATAATGCACTGGAGAAATAGTTGATAGAGCTGTGAGTGAAAAGACTGTGGACAAGAGAGAAGCACAGAGATCCACCAAAAGCAACATTGTTTTACTGGGGTCACAAAGACTCTTATCAAGGTAAATGGATAAGAAAGTTGTAGGTCAAGGTGATTCCCCTTGAAATCCATCAATGCCAAGATGCCAAGATGCAACTAATGGATACTATCCATTGCTTAAGCTTCTGGATGTTTTTCCAAGCCTTTTCAAGGTTAAAATAGTACCTATTACTTATAAAATAGGAAGATCAACTGTAAGACTATCAGTAATATTCTTATTTCACCTAAATACCAACTGCAGTTGCCATCCTCACAAGGAACTTATTTATTTAACAGGTTTATACGTAAATCATCAAATAATCCTCTAACCATATTCAAAATATATACAGAGAATTGTAATTTTAAAATACTGATAAAAGCAAACACTAAAAATGTTGAGCTACATATAATATAGTTTAAAAGCTGACCTTCATCAAAATGCAAGTAAAATCAGCAGTTCTCAAATATACACCATATCGGTCGAATAAAGGTTGCACTTTCTCTCAGATCTGGCTTGTATAAAATCTGAGTTGCGATCTTATAGGTGAAGTCGTGATGTAAGAGAGCTCATTTTAGGGGCATGGCCTATATTCAGGACTGGCTTATATCTGGACCAATACAGTTCATAACAACATAAAATTACATGTCTAGGTAGGCTGGCTTAAACAAAAATGAACCTTGGTCCTAAATATGATTAACAGTTGTATTCCACGGGGCTGTCCTTTGAATAACCATGCATGGAATCAGACCATAAGGTTGCAACCCTGTACACCTTTACTTGGAGGTAAGGCCTACTGCACTCAAGACTCAGTTACATTGGCAAAGAAAAAGCGTTTTATATGCGTTGTATATACATAAAGCACTGTGACACCAGATGGCGCTGTGGAGTTCTGTTTTTTCCAACCTGATTTCTCACACAAAGTTTGCAACGCATTTAACTGAAATGCTTCTTTGATGTGTCTAGATACAGCCTCAGTGGCTCTTACTTTTGAGTGAGCATGCTTACATTTGGGCTGCATTGCATTGGACTGCATTTTCCTTCACAGTCAGTGAGAGATGATTTCCTATTGGGTAGCATGAAATTCAATTAGCCATCTCAGGATGCAGAGAACCTTACAACATCAATGGTCTCAGCAAGGAAGATAAGGTTGAAGAATGCACATCCTCTCCTCCTGGCAATGAATCCACTCTGCTGTTGTTCTTCCCAGCTATGGCAAGGTCACGTTTAGTTGGCCATGGCAAGGAGTGGTAGAAAGAAAAGCCACAGGTCATCTCTAAACTTGAGGTGGAGGGTTGGGACAGGATTTCTGACATACGCATCTCAATTACAGAGTTGATAACACACTAACAGTGGCTTGTATCCAAAGTAGTAAAGGTAAAAGGTAAGTCCAGTCAAAGGTGACTATGGGGTTGCAGCACTCATCTCACTTTCAGGCCGAGGGAACCGGCATTTGTCCATGGACAGCTTTTCTGGGTCATGTGGCCAGCATGACTAAACCACTTCTGGCACAATGGAACACCGTGATGGAAACCAGAGTGTACGGAAACGCCATTTACCTACCTGCTGCAGCGGCACCTATTTATCTACTTGCACTTGTGTGCTTTTGAACTGCTAGGTTTGCAGGAGCAGGGACAGAGCAATGGGAGCTTCTAGGAAGTTTTCTATCTGGGCATATTACAGAGACAGAACTGCTCAGCTTCAACAGTAGAGCTATCATGTTCCTGCATACTATTCTCTGAACTCATTGCAACTGGTTTTTCAAGTAAACATGCATATTGTTATGCTTGTCCTGCTTTCAGTAGCTTATAGGTCACATGATGGGAGAAATGAAGAAATGCCACCGCAGAGAGATTGAAGAATTTAAGTAGAACAAATAAGATGAATGACAGCCTTCATAGCAGAGAGAGCTATGCAAAGGCGTTGTCATGAGCAATGCCTTTCCAATATGGAGTAGTATGTACACTTTTATCAACTTTACATAAGCACGGCTCTCAAAAGCTACCTATGATGGAGTTTCAAATGTTGATTACTGGGTTAAAAGTGTGTGTGTGTGTGTGTATGTGTGTGTGTGTGTAACCACCCTCTGAATTATTTTTCAAGTCAGTAACCTGCTCTGTGCATTACAAAATCCCAATTCTTTTGTTGATGTCTTTTCCATTTATTACACTCATACAGTGTTTCTGAGCAGAAGGTTAATTAGCTTATTAGAATCCTACTGTTGTTTCTCATAGTGAAATATAATGTAGTCCTCTTAAGCTTGAAGCATCAAATGTATTCAATTTCTACTTTATTCTGCTTTCATGGTTAACATTCTAGGGGTTATGCAGGCTCCTTTTTGTTTTCTATTTTGTTAAGCAAGAAAACAGGGAGGAAGAGGTCCTTGCTCAAAAACAAATTGAAAACCTCCTCCTTTGGCATTAAAATCTCTCTGGAAAATGTCTTTTTTAGTAATGCTCTGCTGAGGAAGACCTATACCTGATGTGATGGTTTTAGGTTACGCGGAGAATGTAATCATTGCTTTGTAAGAAGAGAACATTGTGATAACGTCTAGAAAACCTAGGAAGGCATAAGATTTTAAAAAAGGATGTCTTATTTTTAGCTTCTTTGTATGATATCTAAAGATTCAGCTGCTACTCTGCTAATCCAGTATATATACTGTGCCTGAATATCAAATATAAATAATGATACATGATTCATTTATGATTGCATGGAGAAGAATAATTAGACATAATTAAAATGTCCTGGCTATCAACTGCAAGTCCTTAGCTTCAGATCTTCAGCTTTCTAAGTCGTCTCTCTCTCTCACACACACCTATCTTAGCTTCTCAGAGAGGAACGTTATACACAACTCACAGTTGGTCCCTCTTCCCATTTGACACTATATTTGAAGTGCTGTCTAATGACTAGAGAGTTTGGTTTAATCCATGGAAGTATGTGTTTAAGAATACTGATTTGCACATCCCTATAAGTAAGTCAGTATCATTACAAGGATGGAAGGATCTGTCCATTTCAGTTCTCTCTGCTTCTCATTTTTCCAATATTAAATTCATCTTAGTGCAAATTTCTCCTAATAAACACATTTTTGTATGCCATTTTAAAGGATGTGCCCATTTTTGCAAGAAACTACTGTAGACTCTTGAGAGTCCCATGGACTGCAAGAAGATCGAACCTATCCATTCTTAAGAAAATCAGCCCTGAGTGCTCACTGGAAGTTTAGATCCTGAAGCTGAGGCTCCAATACTTTGGCCACCTCATGAGAAGAGAAGACTCCCTGGAAAAGACCCTGATGTTGGGAAAGATGGAGGGCACAAGGAGAAGGGGACGACAGAGGACGAGATGGTTGGACAGTGTTCTCAAAGCTACAAACATGAGTTTGACCAAACTGTGGGAGGTAGTGGAAGACAGGAGTACCTGTCGTGCTCTGGTCCATGGATTCGGACACGACTAAACAACTAAACAACAACAATAACAACTGTAATATCATGCCCTTTTGCATGTTATTTCCACCAATCTATTCATTTTTCTGCACATTGCCCCTTAATATGTGCATTTTGGGGGGGCATTGCTTGGTTGGAGAATGAAATATTTTGCAGGGTGACTGCATTTTGGTCCCCATATTGTTTCAGTCTGTGTAGATTTGATAGATTTGCCTTTAAATGTGAACTGAATCAGATTTTCTCCCCCTGTTCCCTAATGATTCATCACTCTGCTGATTCACAACTAGACATGTGAACTGCTTCCACTGAAAAACATCATCTCTGAAGTGAGGTGACATGAGCTTCTCTCTATTGATCTGTAGTGTTGTTTCATATGCACAAATATCACTTGATATTGCATATGTGAACTCACCCTCAATCACTTTCCATTTATGGATTCAGTGGGTGGCTTTGGACATATCAAAGGTAGGTCACCATCCGTAAAACTGGAAAATTACAGATGTCCTTTGCATGGCATGGTTTTAAAAAACAATTAGAGAAATATATGGAGGTAAAGCTATGCTGAGGGTCACAGGTGGGAGAGAATACTCTTAGGCCCTGCTTGTGGACTTCCCGAAGAAGAAGAAGAAGAAGAAGAAGAAGAAGAAGGAGGAGGAGGAGGAGGAGTTTGGATTTGATATCCCACCTTTCACTCCCTTTAAAGAGTCTCAAAGTGGCTAACATTCTCCTTTCCCTTCTTCCCCCACAACAAACACTCTGTGAGGTGAGTGGGGCTGAGAGACTTCAAAGAAGTGTGACTGGCCCAAGGTCACCCAGCAGCTGCATGTGGAGGAGCGGAGACGTGAACCCGGTTCCCCAGATTACGAGACTACCGCTCTTAACCACTACACCACACTGGCTCTCAAATACCATAGGCATTTGGTTGGCCACTGGGAGAAGGTAAAAGGGAAGGTAAAGGTAAAGGACCCCTGGATGGTTAAGTCCAGTCAGAGGCGACTATGGGGTTGCAGCACTCATCTCTCTTTCTGCCAAGGGAGCAGGTGTTTGTCCACAGACAGCTTTCTGGGTCATGTGGCCAGCATGACTAAACTGCTTCTGGTGCAACGGGACACTGTGACAGAAACCAGAGCGCATGGAAATGCCATTTACCTTCCCACTGCAGTGGTACCTACTTATCTGCTTGCATTGGTGTACATTTGAACTGCTAGGTTGGCAGGAGCTGGGACAGAGCAACAGGAGCTCAACCCATCACAGGGATTCAAACAGCTGGCCTTCTGATCAGCAAGCCCAAGAGGCTCAGTGGTTTAGACCACAGCGCCACCCATATCCCTCTCCACTGGGAGAACAGAATGGTGGACCACATAGGCCACTGACCTGATCCAGCAGGCTCTCCTTAATTGAGAGGATGAATAAAACAGGTTTTTGAAAGACTTCGCACCTACGATATGTATTTTTGAAAACATTTGCTGCATCGCAAGATTTGGATAAGTGTGAATGTGATAGATTTGGTTTTAAATGCATATGGAATTGCTCATCAATTGCTCCCTACTGGAGTGCAGAGGCCAAGCAACCAAACTGGCTCTCCCTCAGCTCCCACTGGTGTCTGCTTCTAAGTCCCCGACTGATGACTTCATTTCTCCCTAGCTTGCCATCTGTAAAGGCGTATGCTCATTGTTTATTGACGTTTTACTTAACAGCGTGGAGGATAGTGATAACCAAATGCATCTATGCTTCCAATATATGAAGACAAGACCACAAATAAGTTACATTTACAGGACTGTTGTCAAACCTGCATGGAGCAATGATTTTTTTTAGTACAGTATACACTCCCAGGCTTCTCTTCTATCTATCCCAGGTTCATCCCCAGAGATCATATAGCTTTCCTCGGGTACAGAATCTGGAGAAGAAAGTTCAGGGATTAAAAAATGGTCTCATTAGCTTCCATTTCATCCCGTGAGATATCGCAGGACTAATGGGAGACATTTTGCATTGATTAGTTCATATATTTATGGTTCTTCAAAGCTATCAAATGGCATATGAGCTCTGAGCTCCATTTATATTTATTTGTTGAAATCCTTGGTGTTGCGCTAGTTTTGCCGGTGGGGCTTTATGTACAGTGATTGCATTCATAATATGGCGAATATGAGAGAAGGGGGGGGGAGAGAACCCTATGCATTACTGCTTACACTGCTAAGTCGACATCGATAAAGTCAGTAATACTTCAGGGTATGTTATTAAATAATTCACAGAAGCATCAGTTTCCTGCTCCAAATGGCTTTTACCCCGTTAAGGCACATTAGGGATGAACATGAACTGGTGTGTTTCGCTTAAGGCATGAGACAGATCTGGGCTTTATGCATTCAGAAACGGGGATCAGCCACTGCTTCTTCATTTCAGAATCGTCTGTGCAACTTAACACCTGCAAGTACCTAGCAGAGACTTCTTCAGTCTGCAGTCTAAATGCAGACTTCAAATATACACACCCACCCTATGTTTCATCTAATATCCAGCCTACTAAAGAGTTATGGAGAAATTTGCTTGCTATTTGAGACATTATGATTGATCCTAATGAGGACACGGGTGGTGCTGTGGGTTAAACCAAAGAGCCTAGGACTTGCCGATCAGAAGGTTGGCGGTTCGAATCCCCGCGACGGGGTGAGCTCCCGTTGCTCAGTCCCTGCTCCTGCCAACCTAGCAGTTCGAAAGCACGTCAAAGTGCAAATAAATAAATAGGTACCGCTCCGGCGGGAAGGTAAACGGCATTTCCGTGTGCTGCTCTGGCTCTCCAGAAGCGGCTTAGTCATGCTGGCCACATGACCCGGAAGCTGTATGCCAGCTCCCTTTGCCAATAAAGCGAGATGAGCGCCGCTACCCCAGAGTTGGCCACGACTGGACCTAATGGTCAGGAGCCCCTTTACTGGCCATGATGGCTGTTGGAGGTATTAATGTTTCTGAATTGCTGGAAGTCACAAGGGGAGCGAGTGCTCTTGTGCTCAAGTCCTACTTGAGGGTTTCTTCCTGGCATATGGTTGGCCATTATGTAGGGCTGCCATATTTCTGGGTTGGTGCAGTCTGTAACCTGAAACGTCTGTAACCTGAAGCGTCTAACCTGAGGTACCACTGTAGTTTACGTGTTCAGCTAGAAGTTCTTATTTTTGACCAAGTCTAGGCCCTGGAGATTGTGGCAAACACTACCTCTCAAATGTACCCTTCCCATATACTGAGTTTATCTGATAAGTCCTCCAGCTATTAAATATGAGGATCAGGGCTTTTTCAGTGCTGGCCCATGCTCTCTGGAATTCTTTGTTGAGAAAGATATGCCAGGCTCACTCACTTATGGCCTGTAGGAAGATGACTAATGCCATAGTTATTCCCAGGAGTTGACTATGAGTGCAGACTTTGAAATAGCTACACCTTCCAGAATCCATCATGTCCAACGTCACTCAGTCTTGGCTGATGGAGGAAAGAGAGAGCGAGAGAAAGACAGAGGGGGAAATAATGTCTTCCTTTGGACCCTCATCTCTTCCACTGCTGCTCCTGCCAACAAAGGGAGGTAAAAGTATATCTAGTAGATATACTTATCAGCACAAGGCAGTAAGCAAATCCATAGCCCCTCAGCATGGCTGGTGCTATGACTAGGCCAGCTAGGCTGCCGTCTATGGCACAGACCTCAGAGGGTGCATTTTATACAGGTTAGCTTTTGTTATATCTTATAAATTCCTGATAATATTTAACTTTTACTTTATATTTCAAGGGCAGTTTCTCAAAGTTCAAACTTTTAAAATCTTACAATGCTGCAAAAGAGACTAGCTGGCTTGGCGGTTGCGTCAGTGAAACATCAGCGCTTGACCTGAAGGAATTGATGACAAAACTTGCAAAGGGAAAGGCACACAAAGTGAGACCTTGATGTGCCTTCGACGGAAACTTTGAAGAGACTAAAATTTTAACACCACAATTCACAAGATTATTCAAAATGATTTGTGTGCAAGAACCATTTTCTTTTGTATTTGAGAAAGGTAATCAAAGATTGTTGTGTTCCTTATTCTTGCCTCTTAAAATAAATTGAGCAGTTTTGTGCTTTTCATTTCCCCCAGAAGATATCTGTTTTCAAATACTGAAGTTAGCAATTGTGGGGGTGGGGTGCAAGCAATTAGCCTTGCCTCGGGCACAAAATAGCCCATGTTAAGTTGTGGGCGAACATAGTAGATGACACAGTGATTTCTCCAGAGCAGCTCATTATTGTAGCTGGACAGAACTGAACAGCAAACAGCTCAGCCGGCCTGCTTTTATAGGAGCCGGCTGTCAACATTGTATCAACAACAACCCAGGGTTTCCCGCCTAAAATAACTGATGTGGACCTGAGTGAAAACTATCTACAGTATCCCCCTGTTGGCCCAGGGGGAGAACATCAGTACATAACACCCCTCCCCACCGAGATAAGGCGTTAGTTACAATCGTAATGGTTTCCTTATATACAGCACTACACGTAATGGTTCAATTAGGCACAAAAAGCATATCGGTTACATTTACCATACTTAAACCAACAGTGATACATGTCCAACAACATAGTCCTTTAAATAAGTTGGGCGCTTGGAAACTCTGCCAGACCGCCGGGGACTGGTAGCCAAGTCCGGAGAGCCACCCAATTCTTGCTGAGGCTGTGGTGCGACCCTAGGTGGCGTTGAACCCAAATCCCCTGGATCCACTGCTGTGGATGGAGCCTCCGCAAGTGGAGTGGTCTGAGTCTGTGGTAAGTCTGGCAGACCCTCTGAAGCGGCTTGGTTCGGCTCCACGCTGGCAGTTTGCGAGGGAGGTGTAGGTGTAGCCTCGCCATCTGTAAGTTTCTCTTCTGGAGCCACAAGCACAGTTGGGGGCACCACGGTAGTGTCCAAGTCCCCAACCCTGAGCCTAAGCTGGTCTATGTGCCGGCGCCACAAGCGTCCGTCTTCGAGTGCCACCTGGTACGAGCGAGGTCCAGTGACTCCCACTACTGTGGCTGGCACCCAAGGAATGTCCCCCACATAGTTCCGGGCAAAGACCTGGTTTCCTGGAACAAAAGACCGTGGCGCGTTGGCACAGCCTGGGGGTTCAGCCACGGCAAAGTCCGGGTGCAGCCGGTCGAGCGGTGACCTGAGGCGGCGGCCCATAAGCAGTTCAGCAGGACTCCGCCCTGTGGCCGCATGAGGGGTGATGTGTTGCACGAACAAGTATTCGGCGACCCGCTCGTGCCAGTCTCCCCGGTCCAGGCGTGCCAGTGCCTCTTTTGCCGAGCGCACCATTCTCTCCGCTTGCCCGTTGCTGGATGCATGAAATGGTGCCGTTAGGGCATGGCGGATGCCCAGTCCCAAAAGATACTGCTCAAAAGTGCCTGACGTGAACTGCGGTCCGTTGTCGGAGACAAGGACATCAGGACACCCATGCGTCGCAAAGAGTCCTCGCAGCACCCGGATGACGGCCTCAGTAGTGGTGGAGGGCATCAGGGCCACCTCCAGCCATTTGGAATAGGCGTCTACCACTACCATAAAGGTCCGGCCGTGAAAGGGGCCAGCCAGATCAATGTGCACCCTTGACCAGGGTGTCTTTGGCGTCTCCCAGGTGTGTCCCTTAGCTGCCGGTGGTGCAGGCCTTGATTCTTGGCACGCTTGACAGGCAGACACCCAGGCAGTGATGGCATCGTCCATGTTAGGCCACCAGACGTAACACCGAGCCAACGCCTTCATTTTGACAATTCCCGGGTGGCCAACGTGCAGAGCCTCCAGGACGCGTTGACGGAGTCTTTGGGGAATCACGACGCGGTCTCCCCACAGCAGACAGCCGCGATGAGCCGAGAGTTCATGTTGTCTGGTTGTGAAGGGCTGGAACTCCGATGCAAAAGGCCCTTGTGGCCACCCCCTCCACACCCAGTTGAGCACACGGCTGATGGTGCGATCCTGGGCAGATGCGGAGGCCACAGTGGCAGCCGATACAGGCGCTTCCGGAAGATCCTCAATCAGGAGGAGCGATGAAGCTGGAGCCGGGTCTTCCACAAATGCTGGAAGAGGGCAACGGCTGAGGGCATCAGCATGGCCCATCGATTTCCCCGGGCGATGGACGAGCCGGTAGTGGTAGGCAGCCAGGAAAACAGTCCATCGCAGCATGCGCGGCGAGAGGACCGGTGGAGTTGGACGATCACCGGCGAGGAGGCCCAGGAGCGGCTTGTGGTCAGTGATGAGGTCAAAAGTCCTGCCATAGAGGTATTCATGGAACCTCTTCACTCCAGCCACAAGTGCCAGTGCCTCCTTGTCGAGCTGGCTGTAATTCCGTTCCGTCTGAGATAGCGTCCTGGAAAAGTAGGCGAGCGGTGCTTCTCTTCCGTCTGGAAAACGGTGACTAAGGACAGCGCCGATGCCAAAAGGTGAGGCATCGCAGGCAAGGACCAGCGGCCTGGATTCACTGTACTGTACCAGCACACTGTCCGATGAAAGGAGAGCCTTGACCGCGTTGAAGGCCGCCATCTCCCGATGACCCCAGGACCAAGGCGTCTTTGTGCTGAGGAGTCGGTGAAGAGGCTCAGCCACCGTGGCTTTGTGGGGCAGGAACATGTTATAAAAGTTCAGCAGCCCCAGGAACGCCTGCAACTCCGTCTTGTTCTTTGGGATGGGGGCCTGCTGGATAGCGCGGATCTTGGATGTGGTCGGGTGAAGTCCGGAGGCGTTGATAAGATAGCCCAGGAACTCCACCTGTGGAACGGCGATCTGGCACTTCTCCCTCTTTACCTTGAGCCCAGCCTCTTGGAACCTGGTCAGCACGGCACGGAGGCGCTCGAACAGCTGCTGGTGTGAGTCTGCGGACACCAAGACGTCATCAAAATATGGTACCACGCCCGGAAGCCCTTGCAGGAGACGCTCCATAAGGCTTTGGAAGATGCCAGGAGCCACACTCACCCCGAACTGCAACCGGCGTCAACGGAATGCCCCTCGGTGGGTGACGATCGTCTGGGCTTCAGCAGTGGCATCATCGACGGGCAGTTGTTGATAGGCTTGGGCAAGGTCCAGCTTAGCGAAGACCTTACCTTCACCCAGGGAATGCAGCAGGTGTTGGACAACAGGAACCAGATAATCGTGCTGCTGAAGTGCCTTGTTGATCGTGCACTTGTAGTCAGCGCAGATTCTCACCGACCCGTCTGGCTTGACAGGCGTGACGATGGGGGTTTCCCACTTGGCGTGGTCAACCGGCTCCAAAACTCCTTGGGCGATCAGCTTGTCCAGTTGTTCGTCCACCTTAGCCTTGAGAGCAAAGGGAACCCGGCGTGGCTTTAGCTTGATGGGGGCGACTTGTGGATCAAGGCTAAAGGAGATGGGCGTACCTGTATATTGCCCCAAAGTGCCGTCAAAAACCTCGGCAAAGTCTTTGATCAGACCCTCAGTCTCTGCGTTAGAGATGCAGTTGATGCCGGTGACTTCCAGGCCGAGGGCATCAAACCAGTCTAGCCCTAGGAGGCTTGGCCGCTGGCCTTCGACCACCACCAACCGGAGCAGGCCCGAAAAATCCTTGAATGCGATCCGGAACCGGCCAACGCCTACCACGGGAATGTCGTTTCCCTGGTAGTCTCTCAGGTGTACGCGGTGAGAGTCAAGTTGCCTTTTGGACACTCTGGGTACCAGTCTTTTGATGGTGCTCCAAGACACGATGGACAGGGCAGACCTGGTGTCGATCTCCATGTCACATGGAGCTCCTTCAATGAGCACCGTGACGTTCAGCTTGCGTCGCGTAGGCGAGTAGGTTTGGCCAATCGTGGTTCCAGACGGGCAGCGGCAGTTGGTGAGAGCGAAACAGCTTTCCTTGGCAGACTGGAGTGAAGACTTGGACTTGTGAGTTGGTGAAGAGGGGGGGTGTCAGACGGAGCCGATCGGCAGACCTTAGCGATGTGGCCCCTTCTGGAACACTTCCTACAGATGGCGTCTCTGAATCGACACTTGGCACGGGAATGGTTGCCTCCGCAGCCGGCACATTCCGGTTGGCCCTTGGACTTCTGTTGGAACTTCCTGCGCTCCCGCTTTGTCTGGTGCACGTCATCGTCTTCACTGGAGGATGCCTCATCACTGCTGGCCTCTTCGTGATGCACTGGAACTGGCTTCCTAGCAAGACGCGGGCTGCTGGATCTCCTGGGCGGAGCGTTCAGCAGCTTCTGAGGCCACAGCCTCCTCAATGGCTTTCTGTAGCGTGAGGTCTGGCTTGGCGAGGAGACGCCGTTGCAGATGGATGTCCCGGACCCCGCAGACGATTCGATCCATCAGGGCATCGTCTAAGTCTCGGAACTCGCAGTGCATTGCAGCCTGTCGCAGGGCGGTGGTGTAGTTGTTGATTGACTCCCCCTCTGCCTGGTTCCGGTGGTAGAACGCATGGCGGGCAGCAATCTTGGATGGCTTTGGTGCATAGTGGTTGCGGAGCTTCTCTTGGATCGTGTCCCACGGTGTTGCCTGGACTGCTTCAGGCGCAACCAATGCTCGGGCCGTCTCAAACACCTCAGGCCCACAGAGGCTGAGGAATAGGCCCCGCTTACGCTCCTGTGATACTTGCGTCAGCTCGTTGGCTTGGAGGTAGCAGTCGAACCGAGCGAGGTAGGAGTCCCATGATTCAGAGGCTGGCGCAAATGGCGGTAGAGGCACAAGTGAAGCCATGGTTCCGATGCCGGCGTGAAGGGCGATGGATGGAACACCGAGCTCTAGCCAGAACAGTCAGCTCTGAATTGGTTCTGTTCAGTGATTTCGCTCAGTGATTCAGCTCAGTGATTCAGCTCTGCTCAGAGGGTGGCTGCATCTGGCTGTGCTCTGATGTCCATCGATCCCATCCTCGTCGCCAGTGTTAAGTTGTGGGCGAACATAGTAGATGACACAGTGATTTCTCCAGAGCAGCTCTTTATTGTAGCTGGACCTGAGTGAAAACTATCTACAGTATCCCCCTGTTGGCCCAGGGGGAGAACATCAGTACATAACAGCCCAGCACTGGCAATGTTCCCTTTCTTTCCCTCTCTTAGCCCAGGTTCCTTGAAAACTAATTTATCCGCCACCATAAACTGTGCTTTCCCAGAGAATATGTTACTCAGAATCTGGCTGTATGTGAGCTCAGAATAGCTTAATCAGTTGGAAAGATTCAAAGATAGATGCACGCATTGTAATTATTGAAGGGAAATCAGGAGTACTTTGGAATTATTTTATTTAGAAGAACTCCAGTGTAGAGAGAGAGGGTTGGAAAGAACTGTAACGAGGCTGTCCTTTTGAACTAGGCCACTGGTGCTTCTTTCCCTAAAATGCACCAGTGGTCCTCAAGTTATATTTGCACCTGAGAGATAAGCCAAAGACCATTACGCTGTCCTGCAGAAGTCTATATATTTTTGAAGAGATTAAATAACCAACACTTGCATTCCCCCCCATCTTTGATATGAACCAATAACCCCATGAAATTGGATGAGCACTAACCTGTGAAAAACGATTAGCCCTATGTTCTAAGATAAAAATAATAAAATATTGGGGGTGGGGGTGAAATGGAGGGGAAATTACTCCTTCAGTATTGAGAATTAAGTTTCTGTTTGACATTTCCTTGAGCAGTAGACTATTTCAAAATTTGTATTAAGTAATATGTACGGATGCAATTTTTCGATTGACTTGCCTAAGATCCAGGACAAAGCGCCGCCTTTTGGAAATTCCCCCCAGACGTCAATTCCGCCTTTCAAATGTCCAGGAACATCTGGACGTATGACAGCCCTACATAATGGCCAACCATATGCCAGGAAGAAACCCTCAAGTAGGTCTTGAGCACAAGAGCACTCGCCCCCCTTGTGACTTCCAGCAATTCAGAAACATTAATGCCTCCAACAGCCATCATGGCCAGTAAGGTAAAGGTAAAGGGACCCCTGACCATTAGGTCCAGTCGTGGCCAACTCTGGGGTAGCGGCGCTCATCTCGCTTTATTGGCCGAGGGAGCCGGCGTACAGCTTCCAGGTCATGTGGCCAGCATGACTAAGCCACTTCTGGCGAACCAGAACAGCGTACGGAAATGTCGTTTACCTTCCCGCCGGAGCAGTACCTATTTATCTACTTGCACTTTGACGTGCTTTCAAACTGCTAAGTTGGCAGGAGCAGGGACCGAGCAACGGGAGCTTACCCCGTCGCGGGGATTCGAACCGCCAACCTTCTGATCGGCAAGTCCTAGGCTCTGTGGTTTAACCCGCAGCGCCACCTGCATGGCCAGTAGCCATTTGTTAAAGTACCTAGCACCCCATTCAACAGAGACATTGAGCAGCAATCAGCTCCGATGAGCACTAGGAATATAGTCTTTGGATCTGACACATTGCTTAAGGAGGAGGTTGCTATACTTAACATATCCTGAGCTAGCTTCAGCCATCTATCTCTGTCTCTCCAGAGAGTGCTCCAGCACGCATGAGTTGGCATTTGGGGCTGTTAAACTCTTAACGGCTATCTTCAAGATAGGCTGCAAGTGGCCAGGAAATGGTAATTTATTAGAAACCGGCCTGCAAGCCAGAGAGACGACGGCGATGCATCTATAATAAGAGCTGCCTTTTAGTGACTGACATTTCAAGCTGCTGAATGCTGCAGTTTAAAATATGCAGACGAGCCACATTGCAAACTGTTACTGTAATAATAATAAATAAATAAGGAAGTTCCTAAATACATGGGCAATAATATATGGAAGTAAATCTAATTAAATATAAAGCGTTCGCTCTGATGTGTCCCTGGTGTAACTCTGGATCAGCATGCATTATATTGCAAAGTCTGGCTTTAGGTCTGGCCTCAGTGCCACGTGAATTTAGCTTTTTGGCTAGAGTTACATCAAGTACGGGTGCAGCTGACAGTTCACTGTATATTGTTAATACCTGCAGAATGAATTTCAAGGCAAGACAGAAGCTTTGTATAGCCTTATTGATTACCCCTCTGTTAAAGCCACCCAAGTTTGTGGCCATCACTATGTATTGTGGTGGTAGCAAAGTCCACATACGTGCTGCATTTTGCCCCCCCCCACACACACACACCTGATTTTCTCATAGGTGACCTTTAGTGGCCTTTTTATCTCAATCTGCCTTTTGCCGAGGAGGATGAACTTCCTTTACTTAAAATTGTTTTTAAAATTGTGGTATTGTTGGTTGTATCAGGCTCGTTGGCTTGATAAGTGTTTGATGCTACTCTTTTCATTTTAATATTTTAGATATTTGGTGTTTTTCCTGTTGTGAAAAAAAAAGATTGTAAGCTGCTTTGGGAAAACTTCATGTTTTGAAAGGCAGCATAGAAATATTTGAGTGCTTCTTTAAACACACAATGTGAAAGTGCAGGAAACTAAAAAAATCACAAAAGCTACCAGTAATGACTATTTTGAGAAACAATAAGAAAGAGGGGTTCATTCCAAGAGCTGAGGACAGATACATATTGTAATTTCAATATTCCATTTCAGCTCGTGAATCAGGCATAACTGAGTCATAACGATTAACAGGAAGAATGTTACATTTCATTTGCTAGGAGGCCTGCCAAATAAATACCTACTATGTACCAAATGCCAGTGCAGAATGTTAATGGATGGCTTTTTAAGCCAGGTGCTTTTGAAACAACTTCAGTTCCATTACTGTGTTAAACTCTTGGCTCATAGATTTACAAAAGAAGATATTTTCAGCCAGAATCTCTGTGCGACAAAACAACAATGGTGAGAGCATTCCTCAGAAATCATTTTCAAGAATTCAATAAATCTGTACGGTGCCACCCTTGTTGGCTGAACTGGTATGATGATGGCATGGAATATGTATAAACATTCCAATTTCTCAGTAGGGAAAAGTGCGGCATTTGAGAGAAGAAGGAAAAGACATTAGTTAGGCCCAGCTTAAAGTCTCACAAATGTGTGAATAGCTTTAAAGGGCAGGCTAAGGGCTCTTAGGCAATGTCTCAGGAGATATCAAGAATCAGTACTCAAATTTGCTTGCTTTACTATTTCTTCCTTGTTTCTATTTCCTTCTGTGTCACATCTATTAGACTGTAAGTCTGTGAGCAGGAACTGTCTTATCCTCTAATCTTTGTACAGTGCTTAGAACATTGTATGTGCTTCGAAAGTAACAGAAGAATATGAGAGTGAGGTGCTCGAACTAATATACAGGTATCTGAGATAAGGAATGGTGAATGGAGCTTGAAAAAATATGCAGAGGACACAACAGATTAAGGCAATAGAGGAAAGAAAGAGCCACATCCTTTAATAAAGCATTGGGTATGAAGGAAGCTAGAAGCATTGGAGTCTGTGAGCCAGAAAGCCCAACTTCTGTACCTTTTAAGAATTCCTCAGAAGGGGAAACTTTTCAATTGTTTGTCAGTCACAAGGTGATATTGAGTGTGGAGGTAGATTAATTTCACATAATGGCTCACTTCAGACATAACATGAAAGCAAGCTACAGTGATCCTTGGGTCTCTGAGAGCCCATTTTCCCCCTCCTCCCGTATAGAGGAATCAGCAGCTTTTGCTTCCAGTTTAGTTTCTCATTAAGTCACAACTTGGGAAACCAGCAATTTAAAACTATGGCTTGAGAACAAACCAGAATAATAAACTATGGTTTGATTCTAGATTGTTTGAGGAAGCGATAATTTAAACCAGAGATGGAGGGTCTCTAGTTCTCTAGATGGTGTAGACTACAATTCCCATCATTCGTGACCGTTAGCCATGCTGGCTGAAAAAGGTCCATAGGTCAGTGGTAGATAGAGATGGGAAGGCCTGGGGAAAAAACTGGGGAAATTTGAAAGCCCCCCCCCCCAATTTTTCTGGTTTTTCCCCAGGCCTTCCCATCTCTAGTGGTAGAACATCTGCTTTGCATGCAGAGTGTCTGATGTTCAATCTCAGGAATCTCTAAGAGGAGCTGAGAGAGAACTCTGAATGAAACACTGTTTGAAGAGCCACTGCCAGTCAGTCAGTGTACGCAAAACCCAGCTAAATAGCCCAGTGTTATTTCTCCCAGTATGACATTCTCTCTTTATGCTCCAAGAGTGGACACAACTTCATCAGTCTTCACTCTGGTCCACCTCCAGAGTTTCCACATCTACTGAGAGTCCAGAAACAGAGCTGATAGGCTGCCAGTTCTCCCACAGTCTCTGCCTGTCCCTCTTGCAATGCCAAAACATGCAAAGTGCATAGTGCCAGGCAGAAGATAAAGGAGGCTTCCTGCTCCACTTCCAACATCACACCCGGACCACAAAAATTGCTCCCAGGAATGGGGATTCTTTGTCTGCCAGTTTCAAGTTAGGGTAAGACTTTGAAACCCAAATTGATCTTTTTGGGGTGGGGAAGGGAATAGGGAGATCCATAAACAAGACATAGAAATCATGACCAGTCCATTTTGTCAATGATCTTTACAATTTACAACAAATATATGTATGGGGCAAAAGTATTAACAACTAGATTAATTTTCCACTAAAGGTAAAGGTAAAGGGACCCCTGACCATTAGGTCTAGTCGTGGCTGACTCTGGAGTTGTGGCGCTCATCTCGCTTTATTGGCCGAGGGAGCTGGCGTACAGCTTCCGGGTGATGTGGCCAGCATGACTAAGTTGCTTCTGGTGAACCAGAGCAGCACACGGAAAATCCGTTTACCTTCCCGCCGGAGCGGTACCTATTTATCTACTTGTACTTTGACGTGCTTTCAAGCTGCTAGGTTGGTAGGAGCAGGGACCGAGCAATGGGAGCTCACCCCATCACGGGGATTTGAACTGCCGACCTCCTGATTGGCAAGTCCTAGGCTCTGTGGTTTAACCCACAGCGCCACCCGCGTCCCTAATTTCCCACTAAATGTATTGCAATTAATGCAGTCAGCTACATAGCTAGGATATGCACTTTTTACATTATTATTCCTAAAAAGGATTTAGAATAAATTAAACACTTCGGAAAATCACTTGTTTGAATAATTATGGCAAGTTTTGTACTGAGGCTATCTGCCCACAATAACTCTACATTGTTGATTTGTTTGTTTGTTTGTTGGTGTGTTTGTTTGTTTACGATCTGCAATAGCAGTAGCAATGGTGAAACCTAGAGAATGAATTCAAAGACGAGAAGAAGAAACCATTTCTCTTGCTCTCTCCCTCCCTCCCCCCATGAATTAAACTGCTGGAGGGGAAACAGATTGATCTTGCCAGAGGCCTGAACTGATTGAGAGCCTTCTCTTCTTTTATTTCTTTCACTCCAACCTTTTCAGTACCCCCCCCCATTTTCTCCTTCCACCCCCACTACTCTCCCTCCAGAGATAGTTTCCTTTGTTCTAATGTATTTTTTCTGTCTGTAAAATTCTTGACTTCAAGTAATTGCTGCGTTTGACTCAATCACCTTTACAAGGTAGAACTGTGTGGGATAGTCATTCTCATATAACCAATGTGCTTAATGCATGAAGGGGTTAATGCTACAGAGTAAGATGCCCTTCCAGGCTTAGCTGGCTCACTCCCCCTCACTTTGGGAGAAAGGTAATCAAATCTATTGTTGTACCCAGTGCTTTTTTTCTATTAAAAAAAAATGTTTAGGAGTACTCTCATTTTGACTCAAGACAATCACCATTTTATAAGTTCAAATCAGAAAAAATAAATACAGTAAATGGACAAAACTACAAAGATTCACAAAATGTTTAGGGGTACACGTACGCCCCCCATCCCCCCAGAAAAAAGCACTGGTTGTACCTCAGTCTACCCGAGAAGCTCAGCATGTAAAAAGGCCTGAGCTGGTTGCTCCAAGCCATAGCTGTCAACGTTTTCCTTTTTTTAAGGGAAATTCCCTTATTCCAAAAAGGATTCCTTGCAAGAAAAGGGAAAAGTTGACAGCTATGCCTCCAAGCTCTGGCTGCATGAATCTTACAAACCATTCTTGTACTCCTATACCAATAATTTAGAAACTTTCACCACTGTAACTAGGTCAGGTTTTACTGCTTGTGTTTTCTTGACTGATGTATGGAAAAGCACATGAAACTTACCTTCAGAGAGTTTGTAAGCAAGCTACTTACCAAATGTGTGGTCTTTTATGTGCTAAAGGAAGACAGATGTTCTGTAACTCACATGGGCATGTTTCAAAGGTCTAACAGCCCATATCTCCATGCTGTATGTTTTGTGATTTTAAATCTTGACTGGGGTTCTCTCACCAAGGAGTACTTGCTTCAGAGCTGGATCTTGGCATCTAAGGAATTCTCCTTTTGTACCTATGTTTTTTTTCCCTTTCCAACCAACAAACTGCAGGAGCAGTGAATGTGGAGAAGCAGTACCAAGCACCTGACCGCCCAGTGCTGGCATCATGGTGACTTTGTGGGAGGCAGAGGAACAAGGCGACACGGATGTCAGTGCTGTTCAGGCACATCAGTGGGAGAACCTGATTGTCTCTGCTAGTGCAAACACACAGCAGTGACCTGTTTCACCCCTCTACTGCTCCTGCTATCAGGAGTCCAGCATCACCTTGTAGACCCGATTGCATCCAACATTACCAAATTCTGTTATCTCACATAAAGAAAACTCACACAAGAACAAAGGAAACTGCCAGACCATTGGCCTATCAAGGTCAGTATTGTCCCCAGTGATTGGCAGCAGTTCTCTAGGATTCCAGTCGTACCAGATTGAACCTAGGATTTTTTTTCATGCAAAGTAGATGCTCTACCACTGAGCCACAGCCCTCCCCTGTCCTGTGAAATGGGAATGCAAATTTGGGAACAAGAAAGGAGCAACATTTTTGCTGCTTTTCCTTTTGAATCAGGGAGCCAGGGTTACAAAGCACAGTGGACTTTTTGCATTAGAAATTCTCAGGCAGGTCCTCCATTTCATAGCAAGTTCTGGTTCTGTCCAGATCCTACAATTAGCAAGTGGTGGTTCTCCTTCACCACAAGGTCTCTTTGGTTTCCCAGCATGTCTTTTAAGTGGGTTGTAATCACATTTTCTGCAATATTATAAAAATTTTGGATTTTTGTTGCTGCAGCTGCCCATTAAGGGTCACATAGAGAACTGGGAATGAACATTATTTCCTGTCATTTGCCATCTGTAGACAATAAAGAGAGAGAGAAAAAGTGATTCATGTTTCAACTGTTAAAGAAATTCCATCCTTGGCTTGTTTCACTTCATTTTTTTTCTCTTTCATACAAAGAAACATTTCCTCCAATCAATATGCATTCTGCAAAAATCTGATGACAACTGTGGAACACAAGTGAAGAGGCTATGACCTGCATGTGAACTCTTGCAATATAAATCCTTAAAAGTTTGCTTTCCATGGAAACTTGCATCTGTCTCAAAAAACTAACTAATTTACCGTGTAAATAATTCATTCACGGCGTCTACAGGAGCTGGAAGCATGGAATTATCAGAGAGACATTAGTTGCATAATTGCTCTACTACGTCTCCCTTGTACTTCTTTCATTTCTCAGGGCACCATCTATTTTCCTTTTTCAGCCTCAACATCATTAGCCTGCAATCCTATACACCAGGGATAGGGAACCCTTTTCAATCTGAGGGCCGTGTACCCTTCTGCTCAACCTTCCCATGGCCAAATGCTGCCAGAGGCAAAAGTGGGGTGGGCAACAAATGTAAATTTTAGTTTCAGTTTCTACATACAAATCCCTCCTCTGTACTCCATCCATGCAAGCAAGCGGCATTATCAGAATACAAGGACACATTCCAGCCAGGCAAAGGCCACATCCACACCACACATTTAAAGCACTATGTTCTGGGACAGCTTAGTCATCAGAGCATGAGACTCCTAATCTCAGAGTTGTGGGTTTGAGCCCCACATTGAGTTTGGACTAGATAGTCCTCATGGTCCCTGTAGTGTAGGTGGGTTCAGGCATGACCCAAGACCGAGATTCAGCCCAAAAGGGATTTATTGGAATATCAGGAACCAGAAAAACAAGAATGACAAACAGGGGCACTTGGACCAGTATATATACCTTAAGCTGGTCCAGGCAAAACACATACAATGCCTTTGATAGGTCGCCTTAATGCTGCAATTAGCAAATCACAACACTGGCCCTATCTCAGCATGGACTGGCAGCCTGCCAGCTACTAATGATGTCACTGGAGGGTTTTAGAATCCTCTCTGTCTTTTGTTATGCTAATAATAATAATAATAATAATAATAATAATAATAATAATAATAAATATGTTGTTGTTGTTATACCTCGCCCATCTGGCTGGGTTTCTCCAGCCACTCTGGGCGGCTTCCAACAAAAAATTAAAAATACATTAAAACATCAGTCATTAAAAACTTCCCTAAACAAGGCTGATGCTCCTGAGCGCCAAGAGACCTGAAGGCCTAGGCCTGCATTACATGCATACAGCCTGGCTTTGGCCTACAATGCCTGCATATATTAACAGTCTCTTCAAACTCTACAATGCTATGCCCATGATTCAACTTTAAACAGTCAGGGCTCCCCCAACCAAGGAATTCTAGAGTTGAAGGCGTTGTTGAAGAGTTGTTGAAGATGCTGAGAGTTGTTAGGAGGCCCCTATTCCTCTCGGAGTGGTTTAACAGAGTGGTTTAACAGTCCCTAATCCATCTGGGAATTGTAGCTCTATGAGGGGAATACTGGTCTCCTAACAACTCTCAGCATTCTTAGCAAACTACAGCTCCCACAATTCTTCTATGACAGTTTAAATAGTAGCATAGTGTTTCAAATGTATGATATGAATATGGCCCAAAACACTCAGTTGCAAAGGAAGGCCAGTGAGGGGTGTGGCCTGGGGCAAATTTTGAGGGCTAGGCAGAGAGGTGTGAGGTTGCCTAGCCCTTTAAAAAGCTTCCAATCATTTATAGAATTATTTTATTCCCACCCACTCTTCCAGGAAATGAAAGGCATTGTACACAGATTTCCCATGTGGTCTTCTAAGGAGTACGTTGACACCACCTTAGCTTTAGCAATGTTACTGTATCACATGTCATGAATTCTGTTGTTCCACTCAGCAGCTTGGGACATTTGGGGATACATGCTCTGAAGTCTTCACATGGTGGGGGGAAAGAAAAAAAGAATTGTGATATCATAGCCAGGCAAAAATCCAACCAGAATGGCCTGATAATGAATGCTTGAAGAATTTCTTGGGGGTAGAGGAACTGCGCAAACTACTCTTTGTAACACTGAAAATGAAGACAATAAAATTGTGCTGCAGACACAGTCACATGGAGTAAGGGTAGCCTACTTTTAAAATGATAAAAGGAAGGACTCCACCACTAAGTTTGGTACTGAATAATCTACAATACCGAACTCCCACGACTGCTACTTGCAGCTTGACCTCCAAGCCAGCTCTTCCTGTTAAAGCAGGTGCAACAGATGAGAAATAATGAGAGAGCAAATAGTTCACAGAAGAGTCAGCCACTTCAGCAGCAAAAAAGTGATGATCACACAGCACTCACCAGACAGCTCTCAAAGGGGGTCACACTTAGAAGAATTCAGTCGTTCTCTCACCCTCCTTTGAGCATAAGCGAGGTGAAGTGAGGGATCTTTCCAAAAGCATCAACCATGGCCTACCGGCATCACCCCTTTCACCTTGCTCCATTGTTCCTCACGGGATTGGACTGTATACATTAAGGTTTGAAGGAGGAAAAATACATTTGTGCTTCCTACCTGCAGAACTACTGTCAAGGTTGCTGATATAAGATTAGCTGCAATTTGACAGATAATTTGTCAGTGGCATCTCCTCAACACACAAAGAAGCATAATGGAAATGCAAATAAAAGGGGGGAAAGCCTGTTTCTATTATTAATGGACTGAGGCAATCCATGCTGGGTGCTGAGACACAAGCAAGGTTTCTACCACTGTCACATGGGTAGGAAGTTACGCAAAGCAAGAAACAACTAGCCTTCAAAATTCGCACTTATCTGAATTTTGCAATGCATTTCTCCATCCAGCCAATGTTTACAAACATGTATCTGTTAGGGCAAAGTGCATAAAAACATGTAATGCATTACATTAGGGGAAACTGCTTGGGAAAAACTGCATATCAGACAAAATTGCAAATATTTTTTTGTAAATAAAAATAAATAATAATAAAAAAATAAAGATATTTGCACTAAAATGCTGATGAATTTTCACAAGGATACACACACACACACACACACACACACTGTATATATGTGTATATATACCACAAATTACTGCAAAATGTGGAGAACTGAGTTTAAGACTGAAAAAGTGAGAAACTGAGGGATCCAAACTTGACAGGTCCTTCTATCTCTACATATGAGGTGGTCTGAGGGCTGCTTTTCTCCCTTGTTTTTAAATGTTCTCCCAGACTACCACCCTGATGAACTTATGAAGGCAGTGGAACTATCAAGATGGCCCCCTCTTAGCACTGGAGAAGGCCATTAGGGATGGATGGCCTTTCTGATGCACAAAGTAACTGCTGTATTCAAACGAATGTAAGAATTGGCCTACTGGATGAGACCAAAGTCCTAGACCAGCTTCCTGTCTCCCACAGATGTCGATGGGAAGACCCAAAGCAGGTCATGAGTGCAAGAACACTTCCCCCCTGTTGCTCCTCAGCAACTGTCAATTCAGAGGCATACTGGCTCGGCATGATTAAAACTACCCTTAATTAATCCAAATGCTTTTCTCTCTTATGATTACTTTCACAGAAAAGGAAGCCATCAAGCTCTTCATTATCTCCCCAGCACCATACACAAACACCTTCTCCACTCACTCTTCTATTTAAAGCACAGTGACTTTAAAAGGGCTGGAACAATTTTGTTCCTCATAGCAACAGAGATGCATGTTTTGTCCTTCTGTGCCGTGATTTGTTACTTGGAGAAAAGGAAGTGACATTCTGCTTTATAGAACTTTTATCAAATGTATTTTTATGGCGCAGCCTCTGTAGCCCGCAGGACTATACATACCAAATGTCCACAGTAAAACACTGCACACTGCAGTGTGTGTGTGTGGATCCACAATGGAGCATGATTAAATATGACAACACGGTACAAGGGTTGCTTCATATGCACATATAATCAATTCTGAGGACTTACTTGCAATGGCTTTTCAGGGGAGGACTTCAAGACTCAAAACTCTAGCTGTTTCCCACTGTAGTGCAGCAATACAGACTTGAAGATAGATTGAAGACCATCTCAAAAATAAAATCTTTTCCCCCCTTACTGAAACAGGGGTTTGTATATAAGCCATGACCAGAGAGAACTGCACACACTCTAATGAGCAGATATGTGTGGTAGCTGTGCATTGTTTTGCCATAAAAGGGCACTGAATATGGATGCCATGAGGAATTTGAAGAACACCATACAAGAGACAGATTTTTTAAAAAAATAAAATAAAATACTGAGTGTTAAATGGTGTCTAAAAGGACAGAACAGCCCTTCAGCAGTGTGACCCTAGAGAGCCATAGCCCCAAAATTATGGCAGATGAAAATAAGCCAGCACTTGAGTCATCAAAGGAATCAACAGTGGGATCTATTATAAAACTAAATTCATGGGTGCTTAGGAGAGAAATAAAGATATGTGGTGGGGAGGCAGCATAAAGCTAATAAGCGTGCATTTCATGTGGTCAGAGTAATCAGGGTTTAACAAAGTAAATACAGCCACAGATAAACGATACAGATAACACAAAATCCCAAATGAGTGTGTAGCTGTACATTTGATGCGATCTAATATAGAGACATCTTAGAAAGAGAAATCTATACTTCTGAAATGATGGCATCCCCTGGTTCTAGAATGCTAATAAGTGCTATAGCTATCTCTTAATGCAGCAAGCTCCTGCAGACTTATCACCTGGAGAGATCCAAGAGCTCAGTGAGCCAAGCCCCTGCTTACAAGTGATTTTTCTGCCCTACAGTCTGATAAAATGAAAGACCCTCAGATTATAAAGCAGAGGTAATTTTCTGAGTCAAGCTCACACTATCTTGAAATAAACTCTCTCTGTCTCTCTCTCTCTGCGTGCACATGTGTGTGTGTAAATTAGATCTGATTAGGAAACTAGGGCAGCAAATGGGAGTTTTCCAACTAATGGTAAGGATGAAGAATCCAAGGACCTATTGAGAAAGCCCAGGCTACTGGAAAGCGGCTTTCATAGAATCACATAATTCTGGATTTGGAAGGGACCACGAGCGTCATCTAGTTATCCAGTCCACTTTGACAGAGCTGGAAATCTCAGGAATGGGAACTGATTATGTGCTGATATATTAATTATTGATTTATTGCATTTATATACTACCTTTCTCCCCAAGGACCTCAAGCTGGCATAAATGGTTCCCTTCTTCCTCATTTAATCCCCATAATAACCCTGTGAGGTAGGTTAGGCTGAGATGCAGTGAGGTCACCAAGTGAGCTTCAGTCCAGAGTAGAGATTTGAACGCTGGTCTCCCAAGTCCTAGTATGACACTCTTAATCGCTGCACCATACTGGCTCCTATATATTGTAGATATATTGGAATGATATGTTTTGTATATTGATTAGTATTTTTTTTTTTTTTTTGTAATTGGTATGTTGTGTGGATATTTCACCCCTCCCATTGTAAAAATCTGCTCATTGCTTCTTTCGCTCCTGCCTGACTCTGTAGGAGTCTGAGTGTTATCTGTGTTGAGATAAGATGACTGCATAATGATCTGTAACACTCATGCAGTTCAGTAGCCTCCGTTAGTCTTTAGTTTGTTGTTTATTTTAGTTTGCAGTAGCTGTAATAGAATAAAGAAGTTAAGCTTCAGAGATGTCATTCGTGTAATTCATACTCTGCTGTGCTCTGCTGACTTTGGTGCTGACTTTGGTGCTCACAGCTCAAAGTTGTAAGTCCGTTGCACTTAGACCTGCTCTCCCGCAGTGGAAGGTCTCTGGAAGTGCTTCCCAGCTCGCCTGGCCCAGTTGGGGCTGAAGAGGTTGAGCCCAGTCATTGGCACCGGCTCAAAGGCGAAGCTGACATGTTGATGTATATAAGGTAAAGGGACCCCTGTCCATTAGGTCCAGTCGTGTTTGACTCTGGGGTTGCTGCGCTCATCTCGCTTTATTGGCCGAGGGAGCTGGCGTACAGCTTCTGGGTCATGTGGCCAGCATGACTAAGCCACTTCTGGCGAACCAGAGCAGCACACAGAAATGCTGTTTACCTTCCTGCCGGAGCGGTACCTACTTATCTACTTGCACTTTGAGGTGCTTTCGAACTGCTAGGTTGGCAGGAGCAGGGACCGAGCAACGGGAGCTCACCCCATCGTGGGGATACGAACTGCCGACCTTCTGATCGGCAAGCCCTAGGCTCTGTGGTTTAACCCACAGCGCCACCCGCGTCCCTGTCAATGTATATAGATTAGGATTATTTTGTAATTTCAAATTGTGGCCCTGCATGCTGGCTGGGGCTGATGGAAGCTGGACTCCAACGACATCACAGAAATTGCCATAGTTGATAGTTAACAGATTCCATTGTTGGATCAGTGGTCCTGATCCAACAATGAAAGCATGATGCTCTGGAAATATCCTCCTGCTGTCCTCATCAGCTGAATGCTGATGAAAGAGAAAGGAAAGGAGAACAAAATTAAATTTCCTTGTTTCCGCTCACAAACAGAAAATTGGCTTAAATTCACTGGGATATCTATATCCAGATATCTAGATATGATCCCCCATCTTGCACCAGGAGATCTAGTGTCCTGTGAAATTCCCCATTCAGCTCTGCGCATAAAATCCTGCTTCTACATTTTATTTATTTCTTATATTTCCAACTATTTTTATCTTGTGCTGTTAATAACAATTTTAAACAATCTTTTAAAAAAGGTCTAAAAATAGCAAGTGTATGGCCTCTGGCTGACTGTAATTACTTTGTGATTCCTCAGATAAATCTTGCTTTTGCCGGGGGTTTCACAATACAATGGTACACATGTCATATCAAAGGCAAGCCTCACCAAGTCAATGTGGCTTACTCCCAGGTAAGTGTGTATAGGATTGCAGCCTAAATGTGCCCTCTTCTATGTACTACTTTAACGGTGCAATCCTATGTACAGTATAACTGTTCAGAAGTAAATTCTGTGGGTTTCACTTCCAGGTAAATACATACAAGATTGCAGCCCAAGAATCAATGGGATATAAGACTCTGTCATTCAGGGTGGCAAATGCACAGGGCTGAGAATGGGAGCGCAGTGCTTTACCTTCTTCCTTGGAAGTAATACCCATTGAACTCAATGGGGCTTACTTCTGTGGGATTGTGCTGCAAAGATAAGTGAAAAGATTCATCTAACAAAGTGGGCTTGAGTCCTCAAAAACTTATGCCATAATAGATGTGTTAGTTTTCAAGGGGCCGCGGGGCCCTGATTGTGTTAGAAAAACAATGAACAAAGTATGAATTCATGTCTTACGTCTTTCGACTGATGAAATCTATATATATAGAACTTGATTTCTTCAGCTCCTTGGTATTATTTTCCAAAACACCTAATAATACTTGCAATCTTATATTGTGCTGCCTTAACCATAGAAGCATTTAGTAACACGGTTTACTTCCAATAAATCTCTGATAGATGCTCCCCAAACAACAGGGCAAAGGTCAGGTGAAAGTGCTGATCTTGAAAGCAAATTGTTAGCATAACAATTGGAGCTGATTCTTTTAATTATGCAAACAGGATCTGATAAACGAGTTTTCCTCCAGGATAAAGTGATTTAATTATTATTCATAAGGATGCTAAATGCTGCAATAGTTTCACACACTCAGACACAAGTTCAGCATTCACTAATAGGCTTTAAAGGTAAAGGTAAAGGTACCCCTGCCCGTACGGGCCAGTCTTGACAGACTCTAGGGTTGTGCGCTCATCTCACTCTAGAGGCCGGGAGCCAGAGCTGTCCACAGACACTTCCGGGTCACGTGGCTAGCGTGACAAGCTGCATCTGGCGAGCCAGCGCAGCACATGGAACGCTGTTTACCTTCCCATTGGTAAGCGGGACCTAACGACGGGAGCGCACCCCGCCGCGGGGATTCGAACCGCCGACCATGCGATCGGCAAGTCCTAGGTGCTGAGGTTTTACCCACAGCGCCACCCGCATCCCTAAAGGTAAAGGGACCCTGACCATTAGGTCCAGTCGTGACCGACTCTGGGGTTGCGGCACTCATCTTGCTTTATTGGCCGAGGGAGCCAGCATACAGCTTCCGGGTCATGTGGCCAGCGTGACTAAGCCACTTCTGGAGAACCAGAGCAGCTCACGGAAACGCCGTTTACCTTCCCGCCAGAGTGGTACCTATTTATCTACTTGCAATAGATAATAGGCTTTAGAGTGCTTATAATTCCTGGTTGGATTGTGTCCTGTATGTACAGGATATACTGATGCTCAAAATCAGTACTGATCAGGACATAGAACATAATTTGAATAAGACGTTAGTGGCCCATGCCATAATGAACAGTCAGAGTGCTTCCAAACAAAAGTGTAGACTTTATACTGAATATTATAGTATTCTGAGTACTATAATGTTTACATTTGAAACTTTTTGTACTCAGTTTAATAATGGGATGGGAATACCTTTATTTAAATACAACAAAGCTAACAAGTAAGTTCTGGTAGGAAAATCAATTACAAATATTCTAGGTAAAATGGAGTTGTGTTTTCAGAAAGTGTGTGAGCGCAGCAGGGGCCTTGTCACTATGCTAAGTACACACTGGTAATTACATGCCAGTTCTAAATTCATTTTCTTCCTCTGGTTTGTTGCTATATACGAAAACGTTTTCATTTTTAGTGTTATTGGCTATTATGTGTTTGGAGCTGAACACACTGCAAAGGGCACTTTGTCAGGGACAATCTCCCATCAGGATGCACGCATGGTTTGGGAAGCTGATTATTACCATTATCATTTGGAGCTGGTCCCAGTTCTTTACTGCCTCACCTCATATATATATATATATATATATATATATATATATATATACACACACACACACACACACACACACACACACACACTGCAGACTTGGGAAATGTCCAGAAAAGGGCAAGGAAAGCTTACAGCATTCAGGACTTAATAATTCATGGCATCAACAAAACAGATAGAGAATTGTTTTTTTCTCTCTTCCTCTCATAATACTAGAATGTGTGGACAGCCAATGAAGTTGGAAGATTCAGGACAGATACACTTCTTCACGCTATGCGTAGTTAAGCTAACTTGCTCCCACAGGAGGCAGGGATGTCCACCACCTCAGATGGCTTTAAAAGAGGATTAAACAAATTCATGGAGGAGAAGGCTTTCACTGACTATTATCCATAATGGCTACGTTCTACCTCAATTTCCATAAGTCAGTGGAAATTGCAGGTGGATAGAGTGTTGTTGTGCTCATGTCATACCTTCCAAATGCCCCTGTTTTTCCAACATGTTGGCTAGTTTGATCCTGGAACGTCCCTATTTCCCCCGCCAGTGCTGCCACCGCTGAGCTCAAGCGGTGGTGGCGGTGAGGGAGCAACCTGTTGCCTTTCCTCGACATCTGTTATCATCTTCCTACCGTGTGCAACTCATAGAAACTGCTGGAGAATGAGCAGAGATGAGGAGAGGCTGCCACCACCCAGCCCCACATCACACCAGCTGTGAGGGGCAGGCAGAGGGCAGGGCTACCCTAGGCTGGAAGAAAGGGGGAGCAGAATGCAAGATGCATTGATTCTTTATTTTTTTTATTTAAAAATGCTTCACGCACCTGGATCTAATCTTGGCCCTTCCTAAAATTTATTTATTGGTGTGTGTTTTTCTTTTTGTAAATCTACCAAAATAAAATAGAATGGGATAAAGGGCTTCTTTAAGGACAGTGGAGCTGGGTTCTTCTCCTGATAGGAAGTGCTGGGGGGGGGAATGGGGGGTTGAGGAGGGTCCGTTGCGGGGAGTGAGAAATATCTCTGTTTTCATCTGAGGAATGTCCTGCTTGCTACTCTGGGCAGCTTCCAACACAATATTAAAATACAGTAGTGCATCAAACATTAAAAGCTTCCCTAAACAGGTCTGCCTTCAGGTGTCGTATAAAAGTCTAGTAGTTGTTGCTCTCTTTGACATCTGGTGGGAGGGCGTTCCACAGGGCGGGTGCCACTACTGAGAAGACCCTCTGCCTGGTTCCCTGTAACTTGGCTTCTCACAGTGAGGGAACTGCCAGAAGGCCCTCAGCGCTGGACCTTAGTGTCCGGGTAGAACGATGGGGGTGGAGACGCTCCTTCAGATATACTGGACTGAGGCCGTTTACATGCATTTGGTTGGCCGCTGTGAGAATGGGCTGCTGGAGATGGACTGTGAACCAAATTCAGCAGACTCCTCTTGTGTTCTATATGTAGAGGTGAATCTATAAGCTTCCTAGTGACCTCATGCACAAAACCACTATGTGGAATGGAAATGAAGGTGCGGTCTCCTGCTCAGGACAGCCTCCTCATAGCACATACCTTCTAGTGGACCAAAACTTATTTCTGGGTGCAGAGCTGTTCAGAATCTCAGACCCTTATTCAGGCTTGCTTTGCAGCTTAGAATTTAATAAGAAAGCAGTAACTGCGAAGACGGAACTAGAAACCACCTTCAGGCTCATGAACGCAGAGGAGTGTAATAAATGGCCATAGAGCCTGGCAGAAAATTGACAGGTTCTGGATATTTAATGATGCATTGGGATGTTGCAAGCAAACGCTGCAGGGTAGTGGTTAATTAAGGGAGAGGAAGTCAGCAGGAAGTGAGCAGGGGAAACCAAGAACAAAATGAATATCAGGCTCTAAGGCCTCAGTTTAGCATGGCTGAGCGTTAATTAATGTTGCCGGGGTGGCTGTATGTCTGCAATTCCTTTTGCAGAAAGATGTGTGCAGTTTCCAGGTACAAAGACAGTCTTTCCTTGCCTCCCCACCACCACTAGTGGGCAGTGGCGTAGCGTGGGGGGTGCAGGGGGGGCCGGCCGCACCGGGCGCAACATCTGGGGGGGGGGGCGCACTTGCACTCGCAGCTCTCTGCCCCTACCTGGCTCACTCACTCTCTCTCACTGCAGTGCTGGCTGTGCGAATCCGATCCGAGCCGCCGGGTCGCCGCCCACTGTGGAGGGGAGGGTGCCAGGCGTGCGGTGCGGTGCGGAGAGAGAGCGAGGGACTATCTGGGGGAGGGACAGTGCAGCGGGGGGGGGGGCGCAAATTACTTAGCTTGCCCCGGGTGCTGACAACCCACGCTACGCCACTGCTAGTGGGCTACTGTTGAACAAGGGCTGTGGCATCATCTGCTCTGTTTGAGGGCAGCTGGTGGCAGGGGGGGAGTACAGAATGTTTGCAGGGCAGGATCCCTTTTAGGTCTGTCCGTCCCCAACTTGGTGCCCCATGTATTTCAGGACACGGTTGGAGTAGATTGTGTTGATAGAGAAAATGCCACTGATGGCTTTTCTGGGATTGCAGGGTTGGGGTGGGGTTCTGGAGAGCCAGTGTGGTGTAGTGGTTAGGAGCAGTGGACTTGTAATCTGGTGAACTGGGTTCACGTCCCCACTCCTCCACATGCAGCTGCTGGGTGACCTTGGACTAGTCACACTTCTCAGCCTCACTCACCTCACAGAGTGTTTGTTGTGGGAGAGGAAGGGAAAGGAGAATGTAGCCGCTTTGAGATTCCTTTATGTAGTGATAAAGCAGGATATTAAATCCAAACTCCTCCTCCTCCTCCTCCTCCTCCTCCTCCTCTTCTTCTTCTTCTTCTTCTTCTTCTTCTTCTTCTTCTTTGTTAGCTGCCTTTTCTGTATGGTATGGAATTGGACTGGATGACCCTTGGAATCTCTTCCAACTCTATGATTCTATGAAAAGGCACAGGAGTGACTGCAGGGCATTTATTTTTATTTTTTCCGTGGTGTATTTATGAAGACGAGAGCCTTGTGCTGGCCTTGGTAGGGAAATTCTTAGCTTATTCTTAGTTTATTTGAAAAGATGCATGCAAGAAAACACCTAGTTCATACTGATTACAAGACCCACATAATTGGCACCTTCTGTACAGAACTCTGTGTGAGGCCAGTCAGAAGCCACCTTTCCCTTACTATATGCCATTGCCTTCATAAAGGCAGAAGGCCCCATTCTCACATGCATTGATCATGTCAACTGCAGAGAGGTGTGGCAGTGGCAGTATTGACAGCCAATGAAGCCCAGCAGGGGCAGGACTAGGGTGGGGCTAGTGGGGCCCTTGCCCCGGTTGCCTGATTCAAGAAGGTGCTAAAATCACAATTAATGTTGCTTTATTAATAATAAAAAGGAATGTATACTGAAATTCCATTTAAAATGTTTACAGCAATTATAATACACTAAAACAACACTGAAAGTTAAAGAAGATCACTAACTGGCTATCACTGTGTTACACGAGTGTGTGCCTATGCATCATTTACATGTTATTTACATAAATTACGTGCGTATATTTTCATAATGTGAAAGAGTGGCTGGGGAAACTCAGCCAGATGGGCGGGGTATAAATAATAAATTATTATTATGTGTTAGGTGATATTATCGGTAATGAGTAGTATCAGATGTTATTGAGGATGGGGAAAATAGGCAGTTGCAACAAAAACAACCATGTGTAAAGCTACTGGTGTAATAAACATTAGAATAATTGTGGGTTTTTTGTTTCATGTCCCTGATTTAATTGTTTTTGTACTATCACAGCAATTGAAATAAATATTTAATAATATGCGTTTGTTCTATTAAAAATCATTTTATTAGAGTGGTTGCTAATGTGATGTAAAACTATCTTTCAGGCCATGTGGAACGCTGTTTCTTAAAACCACATTCTATTTATCATGTCAATATGAAATTTTGTATGGAGAAGTCAGAGCACACCTGGGAAATTGTGTCCAGTTCTGGGGACCACGATTTAAGAAGATTATGGAAAAGCTGGAACGTGTGCAGAGGAGGGCAAACAAGATTATCAATGGTCTGGAAACCAAGTCTTATGAGGAACGGTTGAGGGAGTTGGGTAAGTTTAGCCTGGGGTAGTGGAAACTGAGAGGAAATATGATGGCCATCTTCAAATATTGAAAAGGCTGTCACATGGAAGATGGAGCAAACCTACTTTCTCGAAGGCTAGGACTCGAACCAATGGATTCAATTTCTTAAAAAATGAGATTCCAACTAAAAATCAGGAATAACTTTCTGACAGTAAGAGCTATTTGACTGTGGAATGGACTCTCTCAGGAGGTTGTGGGCTCTCTTTCAGTTGAGGTTTTTAAGCAGAGGCTGGATCGCCATCTGTAATGGATGTTTTAGTTGAGATTCCTGCATTGAAGAGGGTTGGACTAGATGACCCTTGGGGTCCCTTCTAACTCCACAATTCTGTGAGTCTATTATTCTAAGTAAATTGATCTGAGATGCAACCTGTTCCCATTTTTGAGAAATCAGATAAAATATAGGGAGATGGAAGGTTTTTCTTTTCTTTTCTGGGCATTTCCCATTATTTGTCTGATATTGCAAATGTTCCCTGTTTAGGGAAGCTTTTAATGTTTGATGCTTTACTGTATTTTAATATTTTGTTGGAAGCCTCCCAGAGTGGCTGGGGAAGCCCAGCCAGATGGGCGGGGTATAAATAATAAATTATGATGATGATGATGATTTTATTTCACATAAGTAAATAAACTGCAGCACCAAAGTGTGTCTTCTTCTTCATCTTGTATCCTTAATTTAAATATTCTTTTCCGGCTCCCATGCTGTTCCATGGGCAAAGACAGGAATGAACATCACATCCCATATTCTCAGTATCAATTGCCACTAGGGGGCGGGGTGGGCATAAGTAACTAAGTACTGAATGTAGCTGGGAGTGCGTGGTGAGAATGGATTGTCTAAACAGGGCCAATTCCATGTGTGTTGTCATGTTAAGTTACCCCAATGCAAAGACACAGTTGGGAAAGAAGTTAAAGGCCAGTGTGGGGTAAAGAAAGTCTTGAAAATGGAAAGGATGAGAGCCTGCAATTTTGGAAACCAAAAGCTAGGTGCTTGTGTGGTAGAGCCTCGGCTGTGCATGATGACTGTTCCAGGTTGAATTCCTGACAGCTCCAGGTGGGGCTCAGAAAAACCCCTGGCCTGCAACCCTGAAGAGCTTGTACTGAGGTAGATGGACTAATGGTCTGACACAGTATGACGCCTTCCTAGACTGAGGGGAAAGGGGATGTAGTGGCACATACCCCACAAGCGTCCCGGGAAAAACGGGACACCCATTTTTTCTCCCGAGAGAATGGTGGCCATTTTTAATGCCATGATCTTGTGCGATTTTGCATTTCAATTTCCCCTTGTGCCCGAAAAAGCACTTTAATGTTAAATAAGTAATAAATAAAATCTTACACACACACACCACCTGCCAAAAATTAAGCAACCCAAGAAATAAAGTAAAAAAATCACTCTGGCACTGCTACTTTAATTCCACATGCCTGAGAAGAAGCACTCCCAGTGCTTAAGAATTCAATAGGACTTACTTCTGAATAGACAGTTACTGTCTAGGAGCAATAGCAGCATAGCAGCAATCCAGCTGCAGGTGATATTCTGAAGCTATTTAAGCTACCCTCCTGTTGACTTAATATCTTGGGGAAATCATTCCATTCTTTTTGGAAAGTTGCATTTACAACATCATCCTCACCTGCCCTTCTCCTTATTGTCCCAAGGTGGGTTGCAACAACATAAAAACACAAGATGAATTAATGCTTGTCACTCATGGATGAAAAGCAGTCTGGAAACACATTGTGTAAAGAATAATAATGATGAAAATATGTTTAGGAACTTGTCAGCAGTGAAAGACTTGGTTACAGAGTACATCACAGATTTTTAAAAAACACCCTTTTCATTTGTGACGTGTTAATGGATTGCACCAATTACCATCCCTAAACAAGCTGCTAATGTAGGATAAAGTATACAAATGCTCAGCTAAAGGAGGCAGATGTTTCTGCCTTATTCATCTGCACAGAACTGCTTAATGCTGGTGTACAGTACGCAAGTTAATTCTGCACCAATGTTTCTACTGGAGCCAGGCAAAACAGAATGGGTTAAGGAGAGAATGCACAAGAGTGAAAAGCTCTTTTAATTTAGTTATCAATTAGCACCATTTTAATTGAAAACTGTATGAGCTATTATGCTGACACAAATTTGCAAGGCCTAAGCACTATAATTAGTACTGCACCAGAATATGAATGGAAGCATGGGAGAAAAGTACTCTACTTATTAGTTTCATACAGCTGAGTTTCACCTATGGTTCAAGTTTGGGTGGGAGGAAGAAGTGAGGAGAAGGAGTGGACAATCAGCAGGAGAGGGGAAATTATGAGATGGATAAACAATGCATCATCTTCTTGACTTTCAAAACAGCCACTCTGGAAAATGATGAACAACCTACATACCATATCTTGGAGACTGTTCTAAATGCAAGCAACCAAGATAGAAGTGATGGTGGTTATGGGAACCATTTTGTTGTTGGTGTGTCTGTGCAGGTGAGGGGAGCTGAACCTTCCTCTTTCCTCATGGGCCACATAGGACATGCAAGCCAATCTCTATGCAAAATAAAAAATGGACACAAATCTAAATTCAGAAACGGCAACCTTCAGAAGCTGGGAAGGGAAATTTCATCCTCCCAGGGCTCTCTGTAATTGACCTTAGAGTGCCCATCCTGGAGCAAAGAACTTCAAAGGGCAACTGAAAAGAGAAACCCTTAAATTCCCATTGATTGAGACCTTTAGTACTATCAGACTGCGCAGAGACCAATGTTTTTAGTGCATTTATGCGCATTGCAAAATTTAGAGAAGTGAAAATTTTGAAAGATGGCTGGATTCACGTATTGTCTCAGAAATATATGAATTTGGTAGGTTTGCATTTCAATGTGAATTGAATCCAATTTCTCCCTCATCTCTACCCTCTACTTCAATTTATTTTGAGAGCATTGCAGACTTTTTTGATGGAGGTTGCCTATTTTAAAGTTATGTTTTATTATCACATTTTTGTATTGCATTAGATTGTTATAAGATGTACATTTTTTGTTTCTTCAGCTTGTAAACCGCCTTGAGGATTGTAAGATAGAAAGGCGGTATACAAATTAAAAATGACGATGATATCAATGTAGAAAGGGTACTGTGAAAGTTAAAAAGTCTGAACGCCAATATGTCAAAATATCGACGAGGAAGGAAGGATTTTCTTTAATCTTTTCCCCAACACCTGCCCTACCATTCCAATTCTACTTTGGCCCAAAACAAAGTATTGCTTTTGCTCTTTCTCCCCTCATTTCCTAGTGGATCCTGTGATTAATCCTCAGATGAGACAAAGATAATTGCCAGGTTTCTCCCCACCCTCACCCCCACTTAACAATAGTGTTTTCAACAATATGAACCTAACGCGGCTACAAAGGACATCCATCTGTTGCAAAGAACACTTGGTCTTTCCAGAAGTGATAACAGAGCCAATCTGGGCAAAAGCTGGGACGTCAGGGTATGGGATTATAAAATAGAAACAATGAAGTGGCCATCCCAAAAGTATTTTTTGTGCAGCGGAATTTGATTGTGCTTTGCATCTCCTGCTCTGCAGAATAGGACCTGAAGCAATGGCTTCAGGTTACTAGAAACAAGATTCCAACTAAACATCAGGAAGGGCTGTTTGATGGTGGAATGGACTCTCCTTCATTGGAGGTTTTTAAGCCGAGGTTGGATGGCCATCTGTCATGGATGCTTTAGTTGAGATTCTTGCATTGCAGGGGGTTGGGTTATTCCAACTCTACAAGTCTATGATTCTATGATCTTCCAAATACAATAGCTTCTGTTGGCAGAAATGAAAAGGGACTAAAGGACCACCTTGTCTCTGACCTATACCTGGTGGGCATGGATAGGAACACTGGTGTGATTAAGAATTTTAAAAGCTGTAAAAAGGGTGGGGGACCTTTAGTGGAGCCATTTAAACAAAGCCACTCCCACCTGCCCTGCACCTGATGTTATATGTGATGTCAGGTGTGGAGTAGCTAAAGTTCTGGCTCCGCTGAAAGAAGTTTTACAGGAACCACAACCACCAGGGTGCCTGAAAAGCAGGTCTTGCAAAGTTCCCTGCAAAGCACTTTGCAAGACCTGATGATCAGATGATTGCCAGAACTGTGAAGGTAATAATAATAATAATTTATTTATACCCCTCCTCCCGATAGAATTAAAAGCGCCACTACCGAGAAGGCCCTCTGCCTGGTTCCCTGTAACCACACTTCTCACAGGGAGGGAACCACCAAAAGGCCCTCAGAGCTGGACCTCAGTGAATGATGAGGGTGGAGACGCTCCTTCAGGTATACCGGGCCTAGGTTGTGCTTTAGCCCACATGGCTTTTTTTACATGTATGTTTGCTTAAAATGTAAACCTTTATTTAAAATGTAATTAAAGAATGAAGTGAAAGAATTGGAACCGATGTCTTGGGACAACTCTGTTTGCATGGTTTTAGAAATCACATTACCTTATTGCAATTGGAACTTTTGCTTTGTTTTATTTGTTCAGCGCCTGAACTGATATCCCCATCTTCTTCTCAAATAGTCCTTGATGGCTTCCTACTTTGTTCCAATGGGCTTGGCTTGTTTTAGACTCTGCCTCATTACCTCGTTGTTTGCTATCTAAAATTGAGCTTCTGCAGCATTGCACAGCCTCAGCATGGAATGTTTGCTACTATTATACAATGTGGGTATGAAGTCATGAAAAATTTAGGGCCATGAGTTCTTGGAGGGATTCTTTTTAATGTGTCCGTGCGTGGTAAAAGTATCTTCGCACATCTCGAAAATACTTTGGGGCCTGCTTTTAAGCTCAGCAGGGTATGTGCTGCTTTGAATCTTACCCCACTGCTCTCCCTGAGATGGAGGGGGTGTCATGTTGATGCTCTACCTAGAACAGCACTGTGACATGTTTAATTAAAATGCCTGTGACTGTTTTGCTTGAGTGCGTGAAACTTTGATTTGGCAGTGAAACAGGAGGGCATTCTTCAGGTTGAATTTAGAAAGATCATGCACCCTTTAAACACTAATGCCATTGGACTGTATATGCTCCACTGAAATGCAAGCGATCACTTAAAGAGTCTGGAATGGATTTCCAGAAAAGTTAGGGATCTGCCTTCTATTAAATCACTTAGTCTGTTTAACCCAGGATCCATCTCCCTAGCAAACTGGTTTACCAGGTCACATAATACATTTAAAGCACTATGAAACAACTTTAAACACTCAGGGCTCCCCCTCTCCCCACACAAAGAATTCAGGGAGCTGTAGTTTGCGAATGGTGCTGAGACATGTTAGGAGAGGCCTATTCCCCTCCCATAGCTACATTCCCATGGTTCCCTGTGAAGAGGGATTGATTGTTAAGCCACTCTGAAAATTGTAGCTCTGGGAGGGGACTAGGGCTTCCTTAACAACTCTCAGAACCCACACATGCTATACATTTAAAGCAGTATCATACCACTTTAAACAATGATGGCTTTCCCCAAATCTTGGAAGCTGTATTTTATTAAGGGTGTTAAGTTGTGGGTAAACATATCAGACGACACAGCAATTCTTCAAACAGCTCTTGTTTATTCACAGGTCAGAACAGAACTGGGCTGAAGGGTTCAGCCAACCTGCTTATATAGAACTCAACTACAAAGCAACAGTAGCAACTTTCTGTAACTATCCAATCACTGAACGTCACTTTCAATTCCTTATTTGCATATGTGGACCTGAGTGAAAACTATCTACAGTATCCCCCTGCTGGCCCGGGGTGAGAACTTCAGTACATAACAAAGGGAACTGAGCATATGAGCCAATTCCTGGAGGTCAAGATCCCTTCATCCAGCCCAATAAAATATTTGAGGGGATGCCCCCTCCCAAAATCTGTTGGGCATTGCCATTCAAATGGTGTGCATGTGCTGCATCTTGTGATCAACTGCCTGCCCCCCATATTTTATTCCAGTTGGCACCCCTGAGGTTTAGAATTATAAGGAGACCCTATTCCTCTCACAGAGCTACAATTATCAGAGTGGTTTAGCAACCAATCCTTCTTCACAGGGAACTTTCAGCTGCAAATATCTACTCACACGTGTCCTGTTTCACTGCTTGAGGCAAAACAGGAAGTGCTACCCCACCTTGCCACCTCCTCCTCCATGCTGTGCCCCCTCCCACTGCCCCCGCCAGCAGTGGAGAAGTGGCACTGGCATCAGGACCAATTTCTGACAAAAACTTGTGAGATTTCAGTTAGGTCTTGTGAGATTTCACTGGAAATTGGCCCTGATGCTTGCACTGATTCTCCACTGGTGGCAGTGGGAAGGGTAGGGTGGCCATGGGGCCACTGCCTTGGGGGCTTCCAGCATTGCCAGGTAGGCCTGGGTAAGATTTCCTGTTTGACACCCTGGAAAGATACTGCCATTCAGTGAAGACAATACTCACCTAGATGGATAAACATCTAAGTCTAAGGCTGCTTCTTTTGTTTATCATTGAACTCAGTAGGATTTACTTCTGAGTAGACAACTATAGGACTGTAGTGCTGGCTTCCATCTCAGTCCATTGTAGAAGTGTTTTGATCTCTGGCTCTGGTTCTTAGCTCTCTCTTTTAATTTGATCATTTTCTGATGGTTTAGATTGTGTTTCGTATTTAATTTGTGACTGCGAGCTGCCTTGAGGGCTCCATGGAAGGGACAGAATATAAACATTTTAGCATCGTCTCCAACCAAGTAGAAGACACATTCAAATCAATTAACCCAAGTTAGCCATGTCCATTAATTTCAATGGGTCCACCGTGGTTACAACCAGCAGTGCATACAGCCTTTAGTAAGTAAATTAATCCTGGTGTATTTTGCCAAAATGTATTCGTACTCAAGGAACTTTTGGGTCTCCAAAATAACTGTGACATTTCTCATCTCTCTCTCTCTCTTCTACAGAAGAATATATTTAGTGGTTCAAAACTTTGAAAAAATATTAAAGGCATGTATTTCCCCCAAAAATGCAAATCAAAGTAACAATGTAGTTTGCAGCATAGTGTTAACCATAATAGTTACATCTAGTATAACAACAGCAATTTATAGTAAGGAAAATAAGGCATGTATTAACATGCCTAAGCATCACTCCTGGGCTTCATTTTAAATGGAGCTGATTTGCAAATCAAACAATATAGATAAGACTATGCTGTGTGCAGGTATGTTTGCAAATGTGTCTTGTATTCCCGAATTTGAGTCTTAGAAGCTTTCAGTCAACCTCCTACTTGCATCTGTTTGCAAATACAGAAGCAACTGGAGAGTTATTCAGACTAAACAGACGGATAATCATAGTGTGAACAGATTGGTGAAGAGGCAGTGTGTGGGATGTGATGCCCTTCCCCTATGAACTTAGAAATCCATGCACTTTTAGGAATGGCAACCATTCTCTGCAGAAAACAAGTGTCTTGTGCAGCCTAGTCCTATGTGTGTTTTATGGTGATTATCCCATTGTCCAATGCACCCCAAAGCTGCAATCCTATGCATACTTACTTGGAGAAAGGACAATTGATCTTATTTGTACTTATAACTGAGTAAACATGCATAGTACAGTATTGCAATTCTCCAGAAGCTAGAGCCATGCTGGTGAGCAAAAAGCCAAGGCATGAGTAGGGTTGATTTGGGAGAAGTGTGGGTGGTGTGCCGTGGGAGGAAAGGGAGGGCAAAGTCCACTGATACATTACAAACCTTGGTTCCCCCCTCATACAGTTCTTAAATATCTCTACTGCCCTTATGTACCTTGCTGAATGCCCATTTCTGGAAGCTCAAACCTGTGCCTAAAATCCCTGGATGCAATTCAGCAAACATCAGGTGACACTTTCTTCAACTCAAGGAGATGTTAGATATGAAATTGTTGCCCTACACTGCATATCTTTAACTACTTAAACATGCATCTTCATATTTCTAATAACAACTGTTCTATCACTTTTCTCAAATGGAATGACAGTGTAATCTCGGTTGAAAATAGGAAAGCAGGAGGTGGATACAAGAAAAATGCAGGCTCCAAAAGAGTAATAATGTCATTTTGACATTTTGACACCTTTTAAAAAGAAAGGCTCTTGTTTTGCCTGTGATGGTTTTATTTTCTTTACACACATCACAGGAATGAAATAAGCAGAAACTGAAACACGAGGAAAAGCTGGATAAATAATTAAACAAGAATGAAAAAGGTTGGAGCACATAAAAAAAGGAAGTTAATATTTATTATGCTTGAGGCAAAAGCCCAGGCTGGCAATAAGAATCATCCTATTTTTCACACATTTTAGTCTTCAAACTCGTAGAATGTTTATTCCTAGGAGGGCATTGCAGGATTTCTAACCAAGGCTGCCTGCAACTTCTAAAACATTCACGATGCAAGTGGTCAGGTTGCATGGCCTTGAAATCAACCAGATTGGTAATAGAACAAGAGCATTTACGATCATTATTTCATTACTTATTTCTTCTTCTTCTGCTTCATCATCATCGCAATAATGGTTTTATTAGTCTAAGTAGAATCATAGAATCATAGAATCATAGAATCATAGAGTTGGAAGAGACCACAAGGGTCATCGAGTCCAACCCCCTGCCAAGCAGGAAACACCATCAGAGCACTCCTGACATATGGTTGTCAAGCCTCTGCTTAAAGACCTCCAAAGAAGGAGACTCCACCACACTCCTTGGCAGCAAATTCCACTGTCGAACAGCTCTTACTGTCAGGAAGTTCTTCCTAATGTTTAGGTGGAATCTTCTTTCTTGTAGTTTGTATCCATTGCTCCGTGTCCGCTTCTCTGGAGCAGCAGAAAACAACCTTTCTCCCTCCTCTATGTGACATCCTTTTATATATTTGAACATGGCTATCATATCACCCCTTAACCTCCTCTTCTCCAGGCTAAACATGCCCAGCTCCCTTAGCCGATCCTCATAAGGCATTGTTTCCAGGCCTTTGACCATTTTGGTTGCCCTCCTCTGTACACGTTCTAGTTTGTCAGTGTCCTTCTTGAACTGTGGTGCCCAGAACTGGACGCAGTACTCCAGGTGAGGTCTGACCAGAGCAGAATACAGTGGCACTATAACTTCCCTTGAAGTACAGTATATAGCCATACTGGAATCACTGCTTCTTCACTCACTGAGGCAGGTGCAGAGAGGAAACAGGGTGGATGACCTATTCAAGATTTTGAACATGTATCAAGAAACCACACCCACCTTTGTGGACAGCAGAATCTAGAACCAATCTAGACTGAAAGCAGCATGTTGAGGTTGAACATGAATGATACTGGATTGAGAAAACCCCCCTGCATTTTTGTGCTGTAAATGGTTTAATGTGAACACAGCTTAAGATGATGCATAAACAGTTGTGAATCCAGGCTAGGCATTCCCTCGACGTCTGCAGAGTTTCTGCAGTGCTATCGTACTTTGTATAGGGATTAGTCTCTAACATATTACTTCATCTCCCATGAGACCGATTACTCAGCATGATTCCTCCCTGGTAAGCATCAGATGTTCTCAGAGCATCTGTTACGACAACAAGCTCATCTTGACTCACACAGATCTTAATATTTGTATTATTTGTTTTTGTTTCATTTATTGGCAAAGCCAACCTACTACTCCTTGATCATTTTATTGCTTCTTGATCACTGCAGAGATTTTGCAATTAAGGTGGATCAGGATTGATTTGAGGGGGAGGGAGCCTTCTTCTGTCATAAAAAGAACAAGCAAGGGAAACTCTTCCATAGCACAAAGTTTATTCTTGGGTGGACTATGGAATCAGAGCCCACTTATAGGGTGAAATACTAAGATAAAGACTTGCCTTATTTCAGTGGTGCTAAAGGTGAATTCTGAAATTCTTGGAAAGGGGCAGAAGTAGAGAGAATGTCATATGCATCAAAGCATGTAAAACAAAGATGGCGTGTGCTCTTCGACTTGAACCTAAGGATTGATTGATGTTACGTAGATGGTAGTGGAGCTAGTGTGGACATGAACACAGAATGCCCAAAGGGCATTCACATTGGAGAGGGCCTTTTCATGGCACCCCTGCCCCCCAAAGGTGTTTTTAGGTACCCCTCTACCTTTTTATAATTTATGCCACTTTTCTTTCAAATAGCTCAAATCAAAGTTGATGATGCTTTTCCCCTAACCACATTTAGTGCTCCCTGTAAGATTGGCCAGCCTAAGAGATAGTGACTGCTCCAATTATCCAATGAGCTTAATGGCTAAAGGAGGACTTAAAACTGGCTCCCCTCAGTTCTTGTCGGATACTCCAACCACAACATCAAGGAAGCAAGAATGTGGGAGCGTTAATCTAATTATTTCCTGCACCAGCAGCGGTGCCCTAAAACATCCTAAAACATTGATACTGTTTTAGGAAGCAGCCACTCAAGTAAGGCCACCCAGTGAGATGACTTCCCTTCAAATGTTATAGAAACACCACAGGAATCAGATAATTTAACTCTCTTTTTTTCAGTGGCCGCGGTTCACATGGCACACTAAGGCAAATGTTGGCTTAACTAGGGACCATGTGAGCATGCAGACTCCCTAATATACATATTTTAATAGAATTTCCGTAAGAGCATAAGATGAGCCTACTAGATCAGGTCAGTGGTTCATCTATTTCAGCACTCTGTTCTCACCAGGGCAAGTCCAATGCTTGTGGGAAGCCTGCAAGCTGGACATGCAACAGCACTCTGCCCACCTGAATCCCCAACAACTGGCACCCAGAGGCATAATGCTTTGAAGAGGTGACACATAGCTTTGCAAAGCTGGTAGCTTGCCATTATGGCTATTTCCCATAATACAATGCATCTGTGTATGCTTTTCACCACTACTATATGCTATATCCTGAAGCAGAGGCTCCAATACTTTGGCCACCTCATGAGAAGAGAAGACTACCTGGAAAAGACCCTGATGTTGGGAAAGATGGAGGGCACAAGGAGAAGGGGACGACAGAGGACGAGATGGTTGGATAGTGTTCTCGAAGCTACCAGCATGAGTTTGACCAAACTGCGGGAGGCAGTGGAAGACAGAAGTGCCTGGCGTGCTCTGGTCCACGGGGTCACGAAGAGTCGGACACGACTAAATGACTAAACAACAATGATATGCTAAATTAGGTCTCAAACCCTTGTTGAGTTAGTGACTTCTCTTGCATGTGAAGACAGGCTCTGAAATATTGAGATGACAAGACCAATAGTGGGTCCAAAAGATAAGAAGGCAGTATCTGCACATGCTGTAGAAAGAAGTGAGGGGCAGGTGGAGCTAATTAACGTTGGAAGGTAGCCCATCTAGGAGAAGGAAAAAATTGATCCTAAGCCTACTAGTGGAGGAAGAGATGTGGGGCACTGCCCCCAGCAGCGCGATCCCAGTGGGGTGCCATCGCGGTCCCCCCCCACCCGCACTGGGTGCCCTGCCACTAGGACACACACTACGCCCCCAGGGCCGCACACCAGCCCCCCTTCCTGCTCTCCGCCCCCCCGCCCCCGGTGCTGGAGCATGAAGCTCTGCCACTGCCTAAACCCCTGCTGCCTTGTGGTTATACTCATTCATGAAAAAGGCTTCAGGAGTAAACCCTGAGGAAAAACCCATACCTGTTGCCTCGTGGGACATCTTCAGGAGAAGAAAAGGCCAAGGAATAAACCCTGCACAAATTTGGAGTGGAGTCCCCTAGATGGTTGGATGGTGCCTAGTACTCCTCCTTCTGGCAAGTCCTGCAGCCAAGCTGGTGCCAAATGTATTGCTCTGCTTTCCGTTTGACCACGTCAGTGAGGCTGAGGCGGGAGGGGTATTGTTGTCTGAGCAACCCAGGACCTCGATACACACTACTCAGTCTTGTGCCCTGGAGAGGTCACATTGGTTCAGCCTACACAGTAAAACAATGTGGGAGGCAGCAGTTATGAGCTATTGGTCTCTGCAGCCACAGCTTGCGCTGTGATTCTCCAGAGGCTTAACTTCACCCCCAGAGGGGCACTCCATTGTCTCTCAGGACAGATGGATGCCAACAACAATATGCATTTATATGCTCACTTTACCCTAGTAGATGCAATTACGTGAACATCGCTTGGCTGGAAAACTGCAATGTAAAAATGGGAGAAGAGTGTGTTTCAAAGGATAGCTATGTTTCTTTTTGCATAAGTGCAATTTAGGTAAGTTTCCCTTTAAATGCAAACTGATATATATATATATATATATGCTTTCGTAGATTTTCACGGGTACAGGAATGCAGGTTTTGGTGTCCTCGGGTGTCTTCCCGTGTAAAAGTTGGGGTGTCTAGGCGACGTTTCGACGAGGTCTCACTCGTCATCTTCAGGCTGGTGCTTTCGGCTTCTTGTTACTGGAACAGAGCAGGATCTTAGTGTTTGAGTTCCTATAAATACTGTTGAGGAGGTGTGGTGTATAGCCTCCAATGTTCTGGGCAGAGAGGAGGTTCCCAGGCTAGTGTGCCTTTTCTTCTTTTGTTCCTTAATTACTTGAGGGATATCTTGAGTGATTTCTTGAGTGATTTCCTGAATCCCACTTAGGTGGGTCATTAGGTGTGGATTAGTTGCTAAAGCCTTCGTGTCTTGAACTCTTGAACTTTGTGAAGAGTTTTTCTGAGAAGATGGCTGTACTGCACTTGGTTGTGCTCTGGCTTGGCTTCGTGTATAGGGGCGAGCTGTGGTTTTGTGGCCTGTGCCAGCCAGATCTGTGTAGGGATTGCAGGGGGGTGCAGCATCCGGAGGTGCCACCTAAGCCATCGAGATAGAGAAACACCCTCACAACATGAACAAGCGTGACGACACATCCCGCTTGCCAGACATCTGGAAATTAGCCCTCCCCACAAAATCTGACACCAGATCCAGAGGCACACAGAACGCCATCACCAATCAACCACACCAGACCCAAACCCAGACCCTCTCCACAGATAAATTACAGACACCATCCAGTAGCCAAACCAGGGTGGCACCTCCGGATGCTGCACCCCCCTGCAATCCCTACACAGATCTGGCTGGCACAGGCCACAAAACCACAGCTCGCCCCTATACACGAAGCCAAGCCAGAGCACAACCAAGTGCAGTACAGCCATCTTCTCAGAAAAACTCTTCACAAAGTTCAAGAGTTCAAGACACGAAGGCTTTAGCAACTAATCCACACCTAATGACCCACCTAAGTGGGATTCAGGAAATCACTCAAGAAATCACTCAAGATATCCCTCAAGTAATTAAGGAACAAAAGAAGAAAAGGCACACTAGCCTGGGAACCTCCTCTCTGCCCAGAACATTGGAGGCTATACACCACACCTCCTCAACAGTATTTATAGGAACTCAAACACTAAGATCCTGCTCTGTTCCAGTAACAAGAAGCCGAAAGCACCAGCCTGAAGATGACGAGTGAGACCTCGTCGAAACGTCGCCTAGACACCCCAACTTTTACACGGGAAGACACCCGAGGACACCAAAACCTGCATATATATATATATATATATATATATATGCAGAACGCCATCACCAATCAACCACACCAGACCCAAACCCAGACCCTCTCCACAGATAAATTACAGACACCATCCAGTAGCCAAACCAGGGTGGCACCTCCGGATGCTGCACCCCCCTGCAATCCCTACACAGATCTGGCTGGCACAGGCCACAAAACCACAGCTCGCCCCTATACACGAAGCCAAGCCAGAGCACAACCAAGTGCAGTACAGCCATCTTCTCAGAAAAACTCTTCACAAAGTTCAAGAGTTCAAGACACGAAGGCTTTAGCAACTAATCCACACCTAATGACCCACCTAAGTGTGATTCAGGAAATCACTCAAGAAATCACTCAAGATATCCCTCAAGTAATTAAGGAACAAAAGAAGAAAAGGCACACTAGCCTGGGAACCTCCTCTCTGCCCAGAACATTGGAGGCTATACACCACACCTCCTCAACAGTATTTATAGGAACTCAAACACTGAGATCCTGCTCTGTTCCAGTAACAAGAAGCCGAAAGCACCAGCCTGAAGATGACGAGTGAGACCTCGTCGAAACGTCGCCTAGACACCCCAACTTTTACACGGGAAGACACCCGAGGACACCAAAACCTGCATTCCTGTACCCGTGAAAATCTACGAAAGCATATATATATATATATATACACAATCTGCCATGCTTCCTTCCTGGTTTCATGCATACTTCCTAATTGGCTCTGGAGCTCACCCCTCTCTCAACCATGAATCATTCTTCTGATTGCTAAGCAGTTTTAGGCAGACTCCTGCCAGTGTCCCCTTACGGTATGTTCCCAAGTGGAGGGATTCCAGTTGTTGGCCTCCACAAAGGTTTCTGGGAGTGATATCTTGCTACAGAGATTCATGCTCCTAGTCCTTTTTAAGTTAGCTTTTAAAGATCATATAGATATGCCAGCATTTGTTATCAATACTTAAGAGAAGCATTAAATCATACTGTAAAGGAGAGAGGAGCATGTTCAAACTCAATTTTCTTGATGGTTTAAAAGAGGGAAAGCCTGGAAGATGTTATCACAGTGCACAGCTAGTATGTCTGCTCTGAAAGCAGAGCAAGATCATCATATATCTAACGCTGAAAAAATTACTGTTTGGCTCATTTCAAGTAGAGGCTCCTCTTCATTCTTCTGCTCCCTTCCCCTCCCCATGAAATTAATATTTCTAATGTTGAGGGGGCGGTAGTGGAAACGCTGAGTCCAACTTTCCATGTAACTCTGCAAAATAAAGCTGTCAGATTCTGACAGATCAATGATCAGGACTGGCAAAGCTCTGTGGGGAGAAAAAGAAAACTGGATCACGAGCAGATTATAGCCATAAACCAATTCAGATCCATTGTGGTGGAAAGAGACTGCCTAAACATGAAACATTTGAAGGGAAAGTGTTTGATACAATAGATATGTATCTCTCGGAAGAAGTGAGATGGAGGAGACTTCTGGGAACGTGCTTGCCCTCAGCGCATGCAACAACTATAAACAAAGCTATTTGTAGCCTTCTACCATGCAGAGACAGCCTTGGAAATATAAAATGGGATAACTCCACCACTGTAGTGGTTTTAAAAAACATTCCAATGCTTCCCCCCGGGGGTGTATACAATGGTACGCAGTACCGGCACCCTTTTGTTCAAAGGCTAAAATTCGCCACTTACTGTAACAACTTCAATGTGAGTACCAGCACCTTTTTTAAAAAGCAATACAGTGGTGCCTCGCAAGACGAAAAGAATCCGTTCCATGAGTCTCTTCGTCTAGCAGTTTTTTCGTCTTGCGAAGCAACCCTATTAGCGGATTAGCAGATTAGCGCTATTAGCGGTTTAGCAGCTATTAGTGGCTATTAAAGGCTTAAGGGATTAGCGGATTAGCTGCTAAAAGGCTATTAGCAGCTTAGTGCCTTAGAAAAAGGGGTTGGGGAGCGAAAAAAAAATCGCAAGAATTGCAAGACATTTTCGTCTTGCGAAGCAAGCCCATAGAGAAATTCGTCCTGCGAATCACATTGAAAAACGGAAAACCCTTTCGTCTAGCGGGTTTTCCGTCTTGCGAGGCATTCGTCTTGTGGGGCACCACTGTAAATATTATTATGAATTAGGGTGGTGTGAGGGGAAAGTAAGGATACGGTAGTCCTTTTCGGCCAGTCCCGTGACCCTCCATTTGTTGGAAGGGAAGGTCTGTGCTAGAGAGCCAGTTGAACTTGTGTCAGCTCCCTGCATTATCAGATTTCTAAACTGTGCAGCAAGCCGGCATGAGTACTCTACTTCCTCAAGAGCTTCACGCGTGACAGTAGCAGAGTGAGGGGATGGGGATGCAGCAAAGTTGGCCTGGCCAGTAAACATGTTCTTGCCCTTCCTTTATGACATAAGCCCTTTAATGCCTGATAGGACCAGGGCATTTCTTCAGCTGGAGCTCACCGGAACTCAGATCTGGCACCTCTCAGGTGGGTGTCATTGCCATTATCAGAGAACATGGTGAATTCCAGCATCTATTTTTCTAGACAAAATAGCACTGGATAGGGCTAATATATCCCACGTGTCTTTTTCAATTCGCGGGCAAAGGCAGGAATGAAATGATGCAGGTGGCACTGTGGTCTAAACCACTGAGGCTCTTTAGCTTGCCATTCAGAAGGTTGGCGATTCAAATTCCCATGATGGAGTGAACACCGGCCCCCTCAGCCTGAAAGTGAGATGAGTGCCGTAACCCCATAGTCGCCTTTGACTGGACTTAATCATCCAAGGGTCCTTTACCTAAACCTTTACCTTTACCGTACTGATTATCTGTATCTATTGCATTGATGGAGAAAGGCCAGTGGTGGAGCACCTGCTCTGAATGCAGAAGATTCCAGGTCCAATCTTTGGCATTTCTTGGTAAGGTGGGGTTTGGGTGTGGGTGTGTGGGTGTGTGCCCCATTGTGAAATCCTGGAGAGCTGCTGCCCATCAGAGAATCATTTAGTCATTCATTTTCAATTTATATCCCACTCTTCCTCCCAAAAGATCCCAGGCATAGACAGTATGAAGCTACGTAGATGGACCAATTCTGTGACTTGTTTTAAGCTTCCTGCGCTCCTATCCATTGTTGGCATTAAAATGAGACATTTTATTACAGGCATTCAAGGGAGATGTGTTGACAAGGCATTAATGAGTATTGGATGAAGCTCCTCATGCCTATCAAAAATGTCAGATTTGCTCAAATTCCAGCACAACACACACTCTTAAGTTTTGAGTTTGTTTAGCAGAATCTCAAGTGAAGCTGTTGTGGAAAACTAGTCAACATATTTTGTCATGCCTGGAACAGTGAGGCACACAATCGGCCTAGATACAGGAGAACCTGCCTTTAGCAATTTCTGACTATGAAACAGCCTGGTGCATGAGTACCTATCTGATGCTGCTTCACACAGCACATAGTTAAACTGTGGAATTTGCTGCTCCAGTATGTGGTGATGGCCACTAACTCGGAAAGGGTCGGGGAAGACAAATTCATGGAGGATATGATTTCCCTGCACTGTGGGAGGCAGTATGCCTCTGAGTACCAGTTTTTAGGGGATGCAAGTGAGGAGAGTCATGCTCTGCTTCCGGAGTCCTCACAGGTGTCTGGTTGGCTACTGTGAGAAAAAGATGCTGTACTAGTTGGGCCTTTGGCAGGGTCAAACAGAGGCGGAGCTACCTGCTCCAGCACGCAGAGCAGCCCATGGGAGTCGTGGCTAGCTGCCTGCAGGGGCACCGCCCGTGGCGAGTGTCCCGGGGAGTGCCGCCTGCAGCAAGCAGCGAATGTCCTGGCAGGGGGGTGTCACTTGCAGTGAGCATCCCTGGGGGTTGCCATGAGTAGCAAGCATCCCAGGGGGGTGTCACCCATTCCGCGATGAGCGTCCCAGGGGGACAGCACGGCGATGTCACCCCCCTCAGGGATGAAACCCGGGGCAAGCCACCCCCACCGCCCCCTGGGGTCAGAGCAAGGTCAACTGATGCTTTTATTTGGCTCTTCTTGGAACATAAATGTGGTAGAAGTCCATGTAGGAAATCTCAAATGCAAGTCATTTTGAACAACTGTTCTATTTTGCAGCACCTGATCCCTTAGGCACCATGAGCACAATCTGAATCATGTCTACTCATAGGTAAGCCCCATTAAATTCAGTGATGCTTCTTCCTAGGCCAGGGAAGAGGAGTTAAATTGCAGCCTTAATACACTTCCTATTGTGAATTTTCAAAACAAATTAAGCACACCGTTATTTATTGCTCTTCTCACATGGAAAGAAGTGTTCTCTCTTACTTTATTTGTGCTCCTCAGATAAAGTCTGGGGATTTCAAGCTGTCAAACACAACATCATGTTTTCTACAAACATTTGCATGTTTACTACAAATGTTTAAAATATAAATCAGCTTGAGAGTTATGTTCCAGCAGATGCACAAACACGACTATTTTCTACACAAAATATGCACTTATTATAATGTTGCATTACAAAAGGCCTTATGTCAGTTACGCCAAGTAAAGGAGAAAGTCTTTAGAACATTTAACATGCCTACAGGAGTTCATACAATCGTTGACACACAGAGCAAAATATCAATAGGGTGCTAAGTTGTCCTTCTCTAATGCCTGAATGAGGGGAACAAGGAAGGGTTAAGTTCATACTGAACTGTAAAATTAAGATAGTGAGGCTGCAATCCTAACTCTGCTTGCCTGGGAGTAAGCACAGTTCAAATTAAAGGGACCTACATCTGAATAAACATGGTCAGAATTGCAGCAATAGGTGCATTGGCCACTCCATTAACTTTGTCTTTAAGGTTTCAAAAGACTCTTGTTTTTTGCTACAAAACACTAACACGGATACCCCTATGGAATTTAATTAGCTTTGGAAGTGTGTACACAGGGAAGGTAACTGATTTGTAAATAACTATTGGTGGTTAAGATATGCATGTCTACCATGAACTACGATAAATGAAAAATTACTCATGCTTTTTGCATCATCAGAAAATGAACCAGAAGAAAGAATTGTTCAAAATAAATCAGTTGCAGGTGACCAGATGAAAGTGTGAATGAATGCCAGGAGAACACACTGAGGCCCACTTGTATATCCCTAGTCAGGACACATGGACATCTGAGCTTGGAATATAGGCTTCTCTGCAAGCACTCACTCCCTTGCTGAGATGTCCACCCTTAACACATCAGGAGTAGGGCATATCCTTCTTACATATGAACCTGTGAAGCACTCTCAACTATGCTATATCCTTGTTGGATGATATTTATGGCTTGATCAAAGCAATGCCTTTTCTGTGGTGGCTCTTCAGCTGTAATTCCTGGCTGTGCTCCTGGTTGGTTCAGAATTTGCATACAACTTGCACTGTACTATTTCCTTATTGTTTTATTCTCCTACTGTCGGGAGACAATGGAGGAGTATGCCTTTGAGGTGAAATCAAACTGTTGGAAGGTTACAATGCCTGCTGTGGCTATAGAGCCCAATATGGGAGAGACATACTTTGTTGCAGCTGGGGCAGATGAAGGCATCCAGTTCCACTGCTGCAGATGCACCCTGGTGTTTCTTCTCTCTGCTCTCCTCCCAACAGTCATTCCTCCTCTGGTCAGTGCAACGGATGCACAACCTGACTGTCTCCATCTGACTGTCTCTATCATGTTACAATTTTATTTTTGAATGTTTTCTTTACATCAGCTGTGAGCCTATGCAAATATAAAAAAGGTAAAGGACCCCTGGATGGTTAAGTCCAGTCAAAGGTGACTATGGGCTGTGGCACTCATCTCTCTTTCAGGATGAGGGAGCCGGCATTTGTCCACAGACAGCTTTACAGGTTATGTGGCCAGCATGACTAAACCGCTTCTGGTGCAACAGAACACCATGACAGAAACCAGAGCGCGCACAAACACCGTTTGCCTTCCTGCCACAGCAGTACCTATTTATCTACCTGCACTGGTGTACTTTCAAACTGCTAGGTTGTCAGGAGCTGGGACAGAGCAACGGGAGCTCACCCCATCATGGGGATTCAAACTGCCGACCTTCTGATCAGCAAGCCCAAGAGGCTCAGTGGTTTAGACCACAGCACCACCCATGTCCCCTTTACCTTAACCTATGAAAATGTATCTTAGGGCAAACTGCATAAAATTTGGTAGAGTATACATTGGATTGAGCTTCTGATATTAGCCTATATGACATCTATTTGAATTAGGGGAAACACAATAGATATTATACGGTTCAGGGGAAACCAACAGGGTTTCTTCCAGATGTTGTTAGACTACAACTCTGGTCATGCCTGACCAATGACCATGCTGAGTCTGATGGCATTTGGAGCCCAATAACATCTGGAGGACACCACATTCACTGCATTTGATACAATACATATATTTGTAAATAACTCTGCTTCATTTGGATCAGGCATTCAGGGTCTATGATGGCATGAGAGCAGCTCACCAGTTTACACTTGCAGTGGGATCCAATCCCTGCCCAAGCACCAGTACTGCCATGAATCTTCAGTCCAGTTGCACCGTGGGATGTGGGTGGTGCTGTGGTCTAAACCACTGAGCCTCTTGGGCTTGCCGATCAGAAGGTCGGCAGTTCAAATCCCCACAACAGGGTGAGCTCCCGTTGCTCTGTCCCAGCTCCGGCCAACCTAGCAGTTGGAAAGCACGCCAGTGCAAGTAGATAAATAGGTACCGCTGCGGCGGGAAGGTAAATGGCATTTCTGTGCGCTCTGGTTTCCGTCACAGTGTTCTGTTGCGCCAGAAGTGGTTTAGTCATGCTGGCCACATGACCCAGAAAGCTGTCTGTGGACAAACGCCAGCTCCCTCAGCCTGAAAGCAAGATGAGCAGCGCAACCCGATAGTCGCCTTTGACTGGACTTAACTTTCCAGGGGTCCTTTACCTTTTACCAGTTGCACCATCCAGTGGTTACATCTACATGCACGGTACTAGCCTAGTAAAGTGATCTGGATGCCTTCTGAGCAAGATTAGGCTGTGGCTACTAGCCACAATGGCTATATTCTGCGTCTGTGGGCAGTATGTTTCTGAAAACCAGTTGCTGGAAACCACAGAAGGGGAGATTACTGCTGCATTTGGGTCCTGCTTGGTGACATTCCCTTCTGGTCTCTTTGATGACAGGAAGCTGGATTAGATGGGCCATTGGCCTGATCCAGCAGATTCTATTTACCATATTTTTTGCTCTATAAGACGCACCAGACCAAAAGACACACCTAGTTTTTGGAGGAGGAAAACAATAAAAAAAAATTCTGAATCTCAGAAGCCAGAACAGCAAGAGGGATCGCTGCGCAGTGAAAGCAGCAATCCCTCTTGCTGTTCTGGCTTCTGGGATAGCTGCGCAGCCTGCATTCGCTCCATAAGACGCACACACATTTCCCCTTACTTTTTAGGAGGAAAAAAGTGAGTCTTATAGAGCAAAAAATACAGTAAGTTCTTATGTTCCTGGAAGTAAGCCAAAGTGAGTCTCTACCCTGCCTTTCCAAGCAGTGGCTGAAGTTTTATCTATTGGTACCAAAGACAACGTTATGACAGCGAGTGATCTGCATTTTACATACACAATCCTCTCTTCAGTATTTGGGTATGCTCTTGTATACAGAATTGGCAGTGGCATATGCTAACTCACAGTGTTGGGTTCAGATATGCACTGATTGGCTCTACACAGCATTTGCTTTTTTTCTTCTTTTCATCTTTTCATCAGGACAGGGATGATAACACAAGAGCAGTTGGCCTTGTATCGTGGTGGCCTGCAGGTTTTGGCAAATAGACTCACCTTGGTTTCTTTGACACAGCATGGTCTAATCAGGATAACCAAATCAATTTTGTCTTACAGCAAAAATCAAAGCACAGCCAAGGCCAGGGAGCAATCTGGAACATCTTGATCACATAATATCAAAGAAGACACAGATGACAAGGAAACAAATATGTAATGCTTCTAATAGATGACTATCTGCTGCTGAAACAGGGCAAGGGATTTTTTCTTTGTGCTGGAAAAGATAAGATGTAGAATGTTGCAAGTTTCAAGGAGCTTGAAATTGAAGATTTGTTTCTGACTTGGAAGTGCTTTTTAAGCTTTTGACATTCAGCCCCATTCTGGTACCTCAGATCGGTTCCAATACTCCAGAAGATATTAGCAATCACACATACAGTTCAGGGTTGCATAGCTTTCAACATTCCTCTGATGAAAATATGGACATTTTTATCTGAGAAATGTTGGAGAGGATGTCTGCCCTCTGTGCATTTAAGCTGTTCTTACATTTATCTGTAAGCTGCCTTGAGTTCCTGTTTTTTTTTGGGGGGGGGAGAAGCATGGCACAAATAAATGCATAGCAATAATAACAGTAATGAATAAAATGAAACACGGGCCTTGCACATGCAGCACATGTGCATTAGGGAAACTGTACCAAGCCAACAGTGGCTGAAGCTCCTACACTTCGTGAGCAAGTGTGTTCAGGCCTTTCTTCCAGAGACTGATGGGAGTTGTAGTCAAAAAGGTCCTGGAAGGGCACCATGGTGGGGGGAGGGAAGGAACCCACATGCCTCCTTCCCAATACCGCTGCCACCTCATGGCCCCCTTATGCTGGCTAGGAAAATCGGGGCACCTTGGGATCAAAGCAAAAGCCATGATGGCTTTGACATTCCAGGGCTATATCAGAAAAATCAGGACACTTGTGGGGTATGGAGATGTTTGATTATATGGACAGACTCGCCAGAAGACTGGACACTGAGGTCCAGTGCCGAGGGCCTTCTGGCTGTTCCCTCACTGCGAGAAGCGAAGTTACAGGGAACCAGGCAGAGGGCCTTCTCAGTAGTGGTGCCCGCCCTGTGGAATGGCCTCCCTTCAGATTTCAAGGAAATAAACAACTACAGTGGTGCCTCACAAGATGAAATTAATTCGTTCTGCGAGTTTTTTCGTCTTGTGAATTTTTTTGTCTTGCAAAGCACCACTGTGCATTGACTGTTTCCCATAGGAATGCATTGACAGTTTTTTAAAAAAGGCGTTGTCGTCTTGCGAAGCAAGCCCATAGGGAAATTCGTCTTGCGAAGCAACTCAGAAAACGAAAAACTCTTTCGTCTTGCGAATTTTTCGTCTTGCGAGGCATTCGTCTTGCGAGGTACCACTGCATATGACATTTAGAAGACATCTGAAGGCAGCCCTGTTTAGGGAAGTTTTTAATGACTGCTGTTTTAATGTATTTTTAACCTTCTGTTGGAAGCCGCCCAGAGTAGCTGAGGAATCCCAGCCAGATGGGTGGGGTACAAATAATAATAATAATAATAATAATAATAATAATAATAATAATATACTGTTAGCCACAAAGTAGATAGAGAGGCCTGGAGGGCTGTATAAGTCCCCTGGGCCTAAGGCATTTCACATACAAACACTCCTTTATAAGAAGTCTCTTTCCACAACCAGAGAGACAAGAGTGTTTGGTTTATACTGCTGCTATTTGAGGTACCTCACATGTGTTTGATTGCAGCAGTGCTCTTCTTTGCACATAAACTGCAAGCAAGTTTCCAGGTGAAATAATTGGATTTAAACTGATCTTGTTGTCTTGCGGTTAATTAGAGCAAAGTAGTTAATCCAAGTAGATCAGTTTAACTGAATCATGGATTTGCATGCTAACTCACAAAAGACTGTTCTGGTGAGATCAACAGCATCCTGAATGCATAATTTTGAGGGGCTGTTTGATTGGCATGAGTCTGCATCTTGGAAGTCTCACTGAACTTTGTTCTGAGTAAAGCATAACACAGAGAGATCAAAAGTGGGGCTCACAACTGTAAACAAACAAGCACACTTGGTTTGTGGGACCCACCCCCTCTGCGGTTTTTCAATCTATTTTTTTTTAAATTAAGTACTGAGTAGTTTAACCACTTCTTGACACAGTTCACTCCCACAAGAGGCAGTGATGGTTATCCACTTGGGTGGCTTTAAAAGAGGATTAGACATGGAAGATAAAATGATGCTCTACATCCACTGTCAGAGGGAGGAGGTTTCTCCACAGTTGCTGGAAGCCACAAGAGAAGAGAGTACTGTTTCGCTCAAGTCCTATATGCAGGCATCCCATAAAAATCTGGCGGCCACTGGAAGAACAGGATGCTGGACTAGGTGGTCCAGGGGCCTGATCCACCAAGCTGTTGCTATATTTTTACCTTGTGCTGCTTTTGCTTGCCATTGTTTTACTAACAGTATATAAACTGTTACGCTTATTTTTTGTTGTTGTTTAGTCATTTAGTCGTGTCCAACTCTTCATGACCCCATGGACCAGCGCACACCAGGCACTTCTGTCTTCCACTGCCTCCCGCAGCTTGGTCAAACTCATGTTAGTAGCTTCGAGAACACTGTCCAACCATCTCATCCTCTGTCGTCCCCTTCTCCTTGTGCCTTCCATCTTTCCCAACATCAGGGTCTTTTCCAGGGAGTCTTCTCTTATCATGAGGTGGCCAAAGTATTGGAGTCTCAGCTTCAGGATCTGTCCTTCCAGTGAGCACTCAGGGCTGATTTCCTTAAGAATGGATAGGTTTGTTCTTCTTGCAGTCCATGGGACTCTCAAGAGTTTCCTCCAGCACCATAATTCAAAAGCATCAATTTACACTTATTTTACTTGTTTGTAATTCTATCATTATATTGCTGCAACCTGCCCTGAGACCTTACCATAAAAGATGGATAAGAAACCTTAGAAATAAATACATAAGCAAATAAGTCTCATTTGATATTTTTAATTCTTCATTAAAAAATGTTCATACTACTCTTTAAAGACAAAATTGGAAATGATTACTACAGTTTCTGGATATTGTGCCATTAATGATAAGGACTGAAGAGGAAAGTTATGCAATAAGTCCCTGTGATAGTCTCTAACAGTGATTTTATACAGTTTTAAAATTATTTTATCATCGCTTCTGAATTACATTTCAGAATGAAAAAAAGTTATATATATTTATTTATGGATTCATCTTTTTTTTGTTCTTGGCAACAAAAATGCAACATGAATCTACTGTCAAGAAATGAAAAGTTCCACATGAAAGTTACAGTTGCTGCTATTTATGGTATAGAAAAGGACAGCAATAGAAGATGGCAGGATTGATGTAATTACTACCATATTCTGCTCTCCCATCTTAAATCCACAGATATGTAATAACCCTAAGCAGTCTCGGGGAGAACTGTATGTAGTCAAAAGGGTTGTTCCACTTATCTGTCTGTTCATTTAAGCTTAACTTGTTTCACATGGAGGAAATGTGTTCAGCCTTTGCCTGCATATGTACCATAAACTGACATGTAGTCAAAAATCTCCAAGTGAGACAGATGCTACAAGACAGAGACTGCGTTGTATCAAACTTCTGTGTAGATGTTTTAAGTAGTCCAAATCTGGAACTGTAAGAAAAACAGGGGTACTGTAATTTTTTTTAAAGGGCTAAGATCTGGAGTGGGGAGGAGCAACAGCCAAACAAAACCTATACAAGAAACTATTTGGACTAATTATTTCTGTTGAGAAGATACTCGGAAATACAATAAGCTTGTTCCAGGTGTTGACTCTGACATTTGGAAACTATGAAGGCCTTGAGTGCACAGCTGTATACACAAAGGTTTCCATTTGATTAGAACCCCAATCACAGAAGGGTTCTGATCACATGGAGGCATTTGTATGAATAGCTTTTCCTTTGCAGATGCCTGAATCAAAGAATGGATGCTTAGGGCGGAGTAGTAGCTGGTAGAGAGCTGGTGGAGGCACTGAGTTGCCTCCTGTCTACAACATTGCTGGTGTTTAGCAGGACGGAGAGGGGCAAGGCGGTGGAGAAAACTGCGCTGTGTGGGTGCACCTGTGGACCCAATCCTGTGCTCCTGCCAGTGTGCCCACATAGTGCTTAGCTCCCTGGTGCCTTGCTCTTCCACCTCTCCCACCGACCTAGTATGGACCAGTGACTCCACACATAGGAGCCCAGGTGTGTGGCACCCCTCCAGTGGCCCCTACTGCTAGAAGGTGGAGGGCGTGGTCAGATGAGAAGGTCTCCCTCCAGCCCTCATTCGGCTCTGTTTGTGGATGGCAACATTTGAAAGCAGTTAATCAGAGTTTCAATAAGAGCAAGAGGTAAACCATTAAAATAAATATTCAGAATGTACCCCCCTAGGTTTTGGATATTTGGTCTCCAAAATGTTGACCGTGCATGCTCAAACTCTCATTTTATATTCTCAGTCAAAATGGGAAGAACCTTCAAGGGAATGCCGCTTAACTTGGAATGTTGCAAAGTATTGCAAGTCAGATATATCCATATTCTGATCATGTTCTGAGCTAACAATGTTTTTTTTCAGATGCTACTCACTGTTATTATTATTATTTATTAAATTTGCATCCCGCGGTTTATTCCTAGATCTCAGGCAGCTTCACAGCATAAAAACACAATATAAAACACACAAAAAGCACTAGTACTCACTCTGAGAGTCGTAGGGGCATACCAATTTAAAATTTGATGGTGGTTGAACAAGGCTAATTTAATATATCTGTACATTATTGCACATGTATCTCATTCAAACCCAAGACAGACCCCAAGGAGGGTAACAGAGAATGAATTCAACATTAGCCCTGTTTTGCATTCTTGAAAGGGGTGGCAGTGCAGCAATGATATGGTTATGGTGGCTGGCGCCCCCCGATTCACATAGTAACTGGAAAGTGAGAGAAGGGAACTGTTGTCCCTAGACTCCAGAAACAAGAGGCATTGCAGCAGCTATGATCAGTGCCAGATTTACATATAAGCTAAACAAGCTATAGCTTAGGGCCCCACTCTCTAGCCCCCCCCCCATATACTTCTTCTTAATTGTGTTTCAGTTCAACAATTACTTTGATAAAATACATATTTTGTTATGTGCAAATGGCTTCAGATACCTATTAGGTCCATAAATTACCATATAGCATATATTGAACACAAAAAACAGCGACAATTTGTTGTTGACAAAGGACAGCTGGACATATAAAGGGCCCCATTACTTTCAGTAGCTTAGGGTCTCATCAAACCTAAATCTGGCCCTGGCTATAATGACTTAAAGTGAGCGTTCCACAGAATGCAAACATGCCCCATAAACTTGGGGGTCATATATGAGGCGAATTTAGTTTTCTAGCTCCAGGTTTCCAATTCTTCTGGTGGTTTGTTTGTTTTTTTTAAAAAAAGCACTGACAGTGATGATAGTAAAGAAGCATATAGAAGCGTCTCAGCAAAACCAATAGTCGTCAGGATTAGCTGATGTCAAATAAATGAGAGAGTCTAGCAATTATCCTTGGTGGTCTATTAAATTAATTTACTATGCAGCAATCTAAAATCTCCTAATAAAATGACACGCTGCGATCCCAGATGTTAACATTTGGATTGATGGGAGATGATAGCCTGCTTAATCCCCCTCTATTGTAGTCCTCCTGGCAGTTTTGAAATCACATCAAGGAGGCTTAATGCGGATGGAAGCCAACATCTGATTTATGTAGTAACAAAACCTCTTCAAAAAGATGAGATCTTTGTGCCAGTGGCTGTCTTTTAAAAAAATGTATCCATGGCAATTGACAGGTTGACCATACATGAGAGCAGTATCCACTCATTATCCACTTAACATGCTACAGCACTCGCAACGGCAACGCACACAGCCCTGTGCCTTGATATTGACACTGGATGATCCCCTAGAGACGGGGAAATGACCCTCATTTTAATTTAGCCCCACCAGTGCATACAAATGAGCTTCAAATTAAACTGAGTACCAAATAACTAAAATCCATTTTACGATAATTTGAACATGAATTGTGGCAAGAGTTTTCATTCAGCACCAATTTCGTATAGATTAGCAATGTGTAGCTGTCCCGGTGTCTGGGAAACTCAGACTGCATTGCACTTCTGTTCCTGGCAGCATTTTTCTTCTTCTTGTATGGAAGAGGAAGTCTGTAAGAAATGCACATGGAACCTTTTGAAGACACAGGCAGTGATCTTAGATGCTCAGATTATATGCAAGCAATCGCTTATGATTTTTTCAGGATTGCCTTCAGTGTGCCAAACCAGTGTTTAGTAATTTAAACTGCAATCCTGCACAATCATATCTCCAGGTAGGTCCCACTGAACTAAGTGCAGTTTACTTTAGAGTAGGCATGTACATTATTGCACTGTACATTCAGACTGTGCTAAAAAAGAAAACAGTCATTCTAAAGCATGGGTAGGTAAACTAAGGCTCAGGGGCCGGATCCAGCCCAATCACCTTCTAAATCAAGCCTGTGGACGGTCCAGGAATCAGTGTGTTTTTACATGAATAGAATGTGTATTTTTATTTAAAATGCATCTGTGGGTTATTTGTGGGGCCTGTGTGGTGTTTTTACATGAGCAGAATGTGTGCTTTTATTTAAAATGCATCTCTGGGTTATTTGCAGGGCATAGGAATTCATTCATTCCCCCCCCAAAAAAAAATATAGTCCACCCCCCCACAAGGTCTGAGGGACAGTGGACCGGCCCCCTGCTGAAAAAGTTTGCTGACCCCTGTTCTAAAGGTACCAGAAATAAAGGTGATGGTGGGGACTGAAATGTAGAGAGATGAGAACCTTTCACATCACACACTTAAAGCACTACGATACCCCTTTGAATAGTTGTGACTTCCCCCAAAGGATTCTGGGAGTTGTAGCTTTTTAAGAGTGCTGAGAGTTGTTAGGAGACTCCCCATTCCCTTTGCAGAATTATGATTTCCAGAATGGTTTATCAATCCCTCTTCCCAAGGACCTCTGCAAATTATAGCTCTGTGAGGGGAATAGGGGGGTTTTCTAACAACTCTCGTTGCCTATAATGACTAGCTTCCAAGATTCTTTTGGCGGAACCACGACTGCTTAAATTGATATCATAGTCTTTAAATGTATTGTGTGAAAGCGGCCATAGTTCAACCTTGAGAACCAGTGCATGCTTTATCTTTCTGCAAGACACATAAAGCCAATTTACACAAGAGAGTTATATTAAGAGTTAAAGATGTCATTCTTGCTTACACATTAAATATGTTCATCCATCTACATATGCTGGAGCCCAAGCAAAGACTTGTAATCTAGTATCTTTGCTGGATCAAACTTTTGAGTGGGGTAAACAGGTATACATGCAAAAATACAGGAGCATTCAAGTGATTTTCACACATATGCCCACATTCCATTTTTCGGCACTTGTGCAGGAAAACTGCCATGTGTAGATATAGTTTTTTTTGTCAAGTGTCTTTTCCAAGCATGTTTGTCATTGCCAGATACCCCTGATTTGATTTCTCTGCATATGGCACTACACCCAAGGGGTGGAATCGCATTACCCTTTCCTATAGCTAAAAATTATATTCCAAAAATAAGTTAGAGTGATGGTTTATTAGACAAACAGAAACTGAAGGCAAGAAATTAAGGAAATGCTCGCCCCCCCCCCCAGTTCTGTGCCCTGACAAGACGCTAAACAGGCGCCTGTAAGTTTGGTAACATGAGGAAAATATATCTGCAGGCTTCTGGGTATAAAATATGCAATACCCAAGCATATGGCTTTATTATGCTGCCCCGCTACTGTCAAACTCAGCAGACACCAACTGAGATGCGTCAAAGACATCACTCAATTGATTAACAGGGAATCAACACTATTTCATTGTGTTGCATTATTCTTTAGAACAGGAGGTCATTTATCCACTGCATTCAGCTGTATAGAATAAAATACTAAAATATAGCATAGGAAGATTATTAATATATAGTTGCTTGAAGCTCTGGGGATGACACCTGTGAATCACGGGTAGCCATGTAAATCGAAACCATCAATTTTGTTTGGTAGAACACTACAGTCAGCAAGTTTCTAATCAGACGGGGGCAGCTTTCTGAATCTTATAGGAGCAATTGTCACTTTGCAATACTACCTCATTCATAGGCTTCATTTAGTGCAGTGGTTCTTTATCATCCATGTTTCTATTTTCAACCCCCTCACCTATTTTCCTGTTAACTGCCACAAACTCTGTTCTCTGAAATACAACAACGGAGCCCATTCAATATACTGTAGTATTTGTACTGGTGGAGGCAGGACCGGAGGAGGAGGGGTGTGGTGGGTGCGGTTCGCCCTGGGTGTCACCACTGAGGGGGTGTGTGTATGACAAAATGCCGGGCAGCACTCACCACAGGACCTGCAGTGTGCCCGAGCCATGCGTCTCTCCTGGGAGAGACACGGTGGCTTGGGCACACAGGCTCTGCGCTGCCCAAATGGCCCGGCCATTGCCTCCCCCCCAGCTGTAGGGTGGCTGAGTGGGAGGAGGCAGGCAGACTCCAGAGGCCCCACGGTGCACCACACCCATATGGGTTGCTCGCCCCGCCTCTGGGCACACCGCCCCAGGCACCCAAGCAGCGTCCTCCGCCACTAGGTGGAGGTTGATAAGAGAAAGGAACACCAGATGAGCACAGCTAATCTTTTATTTGCCATCTTGAAAGACCTGCACTGGCTCCCAGTACGTTTCTGAACACAATTCAAAGTGTTGGTGCTGACCTTTAAAGCCCTAAACGGCCTTGGTCCAGTATACCTGAAGGAGCGTCTCCACCCCCATTGTTCTCTCCGGACACTGAGGTCCAGCGCCGAGGGCCTTCTGGTGGTTCCCTCGCTGTGAGAAGCCAAGTTACAGGGAACCAGGCAGAGGGCCTTCTCAGTAGTGGTACCTGCCCTGTGGAACGCCCTCCCACCAGATGTCATAGAGAAAAACAACTACCAGACTTTTAGAAGACATCTGGGCAGCCCTGTTTAGGGGAGCTTTTAATGTTTAATAGGTTATTGTATTTTAATATTCTGTTGGATTGGCTGAATAGAAAGTGGGGTACACAACTGCTCCTGTTGGAATCAGTGGGACGTGCTTCAGGGAGATGGCTGTTTCATGCTGTGATGGCCTGGGAATCCAATTCAGAGGCTGAACCGGAGGAATCCCAGCCTGCACAGGAGTCCCCGCCTCCAGGGCCGGCTGAGCTGGGGCAGGGCCTTGATGCTGAAGCGCCTGCACCTGTGCCGGATCCTCAGGAGCAGGCACCAGGTGAATCCACTCTGGCTCCGGAGGTGGTTGAGGACTCAGTGCCTACAGGTGAGTCTCCCCCTGGGTCCAGTAACCCTCCAGCCTCTCCTGAACTGCAGAGGCTCAGGGCAGAGAGGCGGAGGGAACTGGTTTCTCCCAGGAGGAGTGCTCGCCTTAAGGCCAGGAGAGGCGGGTCTCCTGGGGGCCGGGACCGCCCCTGGCCTCATAGAAGATAAAGGCCAGTCAGCCTGGTCCCAGGTTGCAGGAGCAACATCGTTGAAGAGCTGTTTCGGCCAGCATCCAGTCCTGTACCCCCAGAGTTCCTGTCCTTGCCCAGCTTCTTGCTGCGGACCCCGCTTCGCCCGAGGAGGACTGTCTGCCGACCCTCAACTCAGGTCCTGGACCTCGCCCCACGGTAACCTTCCCCCTGGACCAGCACACATGCTTTCTTATGTGAGCCACCATGTGCTCCAGTTTAGAGGAAGGGTGGGGTATATATACAATATCAAATGAATAAAAAACGAAATTACCATGTTAGTTGGACCATGTAGACCCCATAGAACAAAGCCATTCCTCTTCCTGCCCTTTCAGTGCCTGATATCAGCCCCTCTTTCTGTCTCACTTAATTTCCCTTACAGTAAGCCTTTGACTCCACAGTGAATAAATAGAGTCTGGCAGGATTAATGTTTGCAAATTTTCTTTTAAAGTATTCATTTAGCCATAAACCCAAGATGTGTCTCTGAAGATGTACATGTCTAATCTCCTTAGTCACCTTTCATCAGGACTTGTCTGTAAAATCTTGCGTGATGGGCCTGGGAGACTCCTACAAGTGACTGTGAAATGGAACAGCTACCTCAAGTAGCATCTGCTGAAATCCCCAAAGTCATCAAGGCAGCTCCTGATGGGAAGGATAATATCCTTCACTATGTTGCTGATGTACCAGTGCAAAAAGGAGTCACCTATATTTCATGAATTATTGGGTAAGCATGTGCAGACCCATCACAGTAAACGATGAATATTTAATTCAGAAATAGAGGAGCTTCATCTTTGCAGCTAAAGAAATAGATGCCATCTTAATCCAGAAGAAGAAGAAGAAGAAGAAGAAGAAGAAGAAGAAGAAGAAGAAGGGGGATAATTTATTATTTTTACCCCACCCATTTGGCTGGGTTTCCCCAGCCACTCTGGGCAGCTTCCAACAAAATATTAAAAATACAATAAAACATCAGATATTAAAAACTTCCCTAAACAGGGCTGCCTTCAGATGTCTCCTAAAAGTCAGGTAGTTGTTTATGTCCTTGACATCTGGTGGGAGGGCATTCCACAGGGCAGGCACCACTACCGAGAAGGCCCTCTGCCTGGTTCCCTGTAACTTCACTTCTCGCAGTGAGGGGACTGCCAGAAGGCCATCGGCGCTGGACCTCAGTGTCTGGGCTGAACGATTGGGATGTAGACGCTCCTTCAGGTATAATGGGCCAAAAGGAAATTAAAGCATTTTGGTCTTGGACTTCAGCCCTGATGAAAGCTCCTCTGAACAGAAGAGCAAAGTTCCTGTGGCAGCCCCTATAACAAATGGGGAATCAGTAGTCCTTGATGAACAGACCAAGACTGCTTACACAGAAAACACGCGATCCTGAGGTAGATCTAATGTTAGCAACCCCTTTGTCAGGAGCCCCTCCCAGATATAGACCTCTCCTCATAATCTCCAGAGCTGTTATTATAAGAAGGTAATAAATGCTCTTCTAAATTCCACGCTATCCAAACATCAGACAAGTCAAGTTATGGGTAGGCTAAAGTTGGGAGAAGAAATGAAGCAGTGCTGGTAATAAGGGGGATATTAATCACAAAACAAATGTATGAGTTTTATACTAATTTAGCTGTCATAACTGCCCCCAAAAGAATTGTGGGAATTATACTTCTGAAAACAATAGCATAAATAATAGCTTCATATAATGGTAGTTCTCAAATCCTCTAGTTTAATAGGTTGCTGGATCCAACATCTGGGATGCACATTATCAAAAGAAAAATACTAATAAAATATTAAAACTAAAGGGCTCATTTTAGCTGTGACAAGCATTTTACATAATATTCTCTTCTTTTGTGTGATTAATCCATATTTTAATATAAATACTTAGGGGATAATCAGCTCTAAAATTAGGATCACTGTGGTTAACATTCCTGGTGAAAACTAGAAGTCTTCTTTGTAATATGGAACAGGTGTAGGGAAAAAGTTCCTTTTTTTATGTCCTTCGTTGAATTTATCTTTAAAGCACTTTAATAGAAAACTGCTGACCGAAGGTGTAACAAACTGCTTTAGAAAGCACAAGTAAATGAAATATAATGCTAGAGCAAACAATAAAATTGATAAATCAACTTAACCAATGAGAATCTGTGGAAGATGTAACCTTGCAACTATGAACTATGATGTACAATGTAGTCTTGCTCTTCAAACTATAAAGAACATTGCTGGGATTATCAATGGAGGAGCAACAAGCAATTGCTCAAGTCTTTTCATTGATTCCAATGTCCAGAATGTACCTGCCTTTTCAGGGGAGGCCGATATAATTTCTTTCGCATCATACGTTTCTTTTCTTTTGCACGTAGCTGCATTACAAACAGTTTTATGGCAGTTCTTCCACTAGCTCCCAACGATTCTGGTAAAATGGATTCTAGAAAAAGATAGCATAGGTATACCACTTAGAAATTCATATAACAGGAGACAGATTTATCTTATTTTTATTGAAGTTTTCCAATGGAAAATACTCACAAATATTTATGTTTTCCTACTTGGAACGTTTTGAGAGAGTGAAATAAATTCATTTCCAGGCTTTCATTTTTCATGTTCAGGGCAGGATTCCCATCAACAGCAGACCTGCACAAGGACCTCCATTTGCACTCCCCCTGCACACCCACCATGCCCCCAAAATTGGCCCTGGTGTACAGAATATTTGTGCAGATGGAATGATTTGAGGAGCACAATATTGACTTCTACCCAAAGTGTGATAGGCTTTGCCAGGTTGGACCTGGGAGAATATACATGTACTTTTAAATGCACCAATAAAGGAAAGGCAATAAAGGGAGCCATGGCTGTTGCTATCTGTCCTTCTTCCCTTCTTGTAGTAGTTGGCATTGCTATATGTTTGCAGTAATTCAAACAACAGAAAGACAGTAGACAAAGGGTCATGGGGAGGGATGGGGATTTTTTAAACTGAGTGCACATTTAAACGTGAATTTTCCCAATTTCTAAAACAATATGCAAACAAATGATGGCCAGCCTTCAAATACTGCAATCCTCCAATTTTTGCAATGTGGTTCTCCATCCAAATAATGTGCCCTGCCACCACATCTTCCTTCACTGAAAGATAAATGCATGTTCTCCAAGTTGCAATCTGACAATGCTAATCACAGCAAATAAAAGCAGTACTTATTGTGTCTCTCAGTGAACAGTCATAGAATTTAAGTTTGCATAATCACCACCACAGAAGAAAAACACTGTCACTTACCGCAAACATGACTGAAGACATTTATGCATGCATGAATTCATGTGACATTCAGTCTTTTGCCATTAGTCTTCAAAGCAGTTTTCTCAGGCAGTTGAAACCTGGATACTGACCCCAGAGTCCTCATGGGAGTCAGGTGACATCAGGGAGGCAGACTCAGGCCAGTCTCTGCAAATGTGCTTCTTCTCAGTCTGGGCTCCTCGTGTGGTGAGACAGGTGGCTACGTATAAAATTATCACTTTGTGCTGCTACATTATCTGACCACCTGCTGCCTCAAGTATTTGCCAGCTCTTGGATGGGAATGCCTGATATTTACATAGTATAACTACATCTTAAAATTAGTAACAAATGGGAAGAATAGAAAGATAATATCTGCTTTCTTAAATAGTTTAAACATGATTTAAACAAGCCTAAGGATCTAAGGCAGAGTGAGGTGGCCGTCTCAGACAACCTGCACTGTATCCCTTAAGTGAACCTTCTGTCCTCCGTTGCATTGTCTCATTGTGATTCTATAGTATTGATTCAACAACCAATCAAGTTGGCTTCTGTTTATGGAAAGAGTGGTGGTGGGACAATCTTGCATTTCACCTTGGGCAGCAAGATGTCTTGAGACAGATCTGAGTGCCTCATCACTTGACAGTCATCACGATTAAAAATTGGTATCCAGTGGGACTTCCTCTTGCTCTCCTTTTCCCATGAACCCCAAAAATCTGCCCTGGAGGGTCCTCCAGCCCCCTAGAGCAGATTTTGAGGATGCACACAGGGGAGAAGAAAGATAGAGAGAGTTCTATTGTGCAAGTCAACTGTGTGAGTGGAACAGCAGTGCTGGATACAACCCAGTAGTGTCAGATGATAGAACACTTCAGTCTGTTTCACAAATGCAACCTATCACTTGATGATGCACAGTGATAAACATGCATGTGTGAACTCACTCTGTGAAGTGCCATCACTTCATTGATCATATAGCAGCTTTCTCTTACTCGAGTAACTGGGTCCCAATGTACTCTAAACTTTATACTAGGAGTGCGGAACTTGTGGGCCTCCAGATGGTCAATGATCAGGGATGATGGGAGCTGAAGTCTAAAAACCTCTGGAGGGCTATGGGTTCTCCACTTCACATACTAACACTGATCGTTGATCTAAAATCAGTAAGTACCATGCAGCTAGGTCAGCCCATGGTAAACCAGGATAACTGCTTGGAAGCCTATCTAGCATTAAGCAGCATATTAATTAATTAAATAATGAATTAATTAATTGTCACAGGAGGAAACATTGCATAGCAAATGAACCATTGTGTTCCAAAATACCTGCTGCTACTAAAATCCAATATTCTGCAGTTCATCTTCAATAAGGAATAACTGGAAGCTAGAGGCAGACAGGCTAGAGGACTGAAAAACCCCACCACCCAAAATTACAGGTAACTGATTTCCTGTAAAGATGATGATATTATTGATGAGCCATTGGGGATGATTTTCAGATGGTGAGCTTGTAGCTGATGATTCAACAGGAAAATTTATTCCAGTCATTCCTAAGGACTGTAGTCATCTGCAAAAGAAGCCTACAAAGTATCATCAGATGCCACCTCCAAGTACTGGCTGTGAAGTACAGAAGGGCTCTTTATGTAGTGGATTCTACCAGATGCCAGAGAAACCAGTCCACTTCGCATGACTTTATGATTAGAGTGTCATGCACTGGCATATCTGACACAGGTGTACCTCAACACTCTCCAGCAGAAAATCATTTCATTGTGATGTGATGACTCAGGATCGGGCTACAAGTTAGCAAGCATCTATGCTCAATGGGCATATTCACCTTATACCTTCCTGTAGTTGTTGAGGCATAGACCTGCACCACAACAACTACCTTTTCAAAACAACAACAACACCCAAACATGGCAGAGGTGAAGATCTTTGCCACGAGATCCCTTACTAAAGTTCCTTTCTGGCAAAAGTTTCCTGAATCGCATGGGATTGGACTAGATGATCCTTGGAATCTTTTCCAACCCTTCTATGATTCTGATAGCAATGGTCCCCCTTAGAAGAATCATCCTGCTTCAAGCATGGAAGATGCAAGACTTCCTTTTTGCAGTTGATTCAGCAGTGGGGAAAGCAAGGAAACATAGTTATAAGGATTGTTCCCCCTCAACAGGGATAATAGAGGAGCCGTGCTTATGGAAGGGATGCAAGTCTCACTTATATTATCCCTGCCCTAAAAATAAAGTTCTTGTACAAAGCTTCTTTGCTGTTTAACACCTTCCCCCTCTGCTGACTCAGTTGCTCCAGGGACTGCTGCTTATTTCATGCAGATGAAGGGATCCATTTTGTCCCAGAGGAGCCAAGGGATAGTGTTTTTCCAGTGCCCAAACTGGAAAATGGGAGCCAAGTCTGAGGCTTTGCCCAGTATATGCTGACTCATCCTCCAATTGGTAGATGCCAATTACAGCAAGAGACAGTTTTCGTAAGTCAAGCATAAATGTTACACATATGAATCGATACTCACAAACACATACAGTCCAATCTGGGTAAATTAACTTATATAAAATTTCATTAGTTTGAGCTGCCAAGCCTTTTAACTACATCATATCGTCAGAGCTGATTAATGAGGCCAGCCCATGTGATGAAAGCCAAGGCTGCATGTTGTCTTTCATAAATAATATAGAAATTATTGCTGTCTGCAATGAAGAAACATGCTGTCAGTGAAGAATTAGGAAAGTTCCTAACAGATGAGGAGCTAATTGATCCCTAAATTATTCATACCATTTCTCTGGGCGCTCATACACCACTGGTGGCTTTTTTTCACCCTCTGAGCATAATGCCATTATCCCGAAAATAATTTCTTGAGATGTAGCTGACTTTTTTTTGCCATGCATTTCGAGTTAAGGGGAGGGAGGGAGAAGCTGTGCCCATTAACATATAGATTTCATTTTATATGGAATATAAGAGACAGTTTGCATGCGACTAATGAAGACAACGAAATCAGCAAGCGTTTCTCTGTTGGTGTAGTTTTATAGTAGCAACCCCATTTTCATGAAAGGAAGGGTAAACATTATTGCCGTTAATTATCTCCATCGCTCAGCTTGTATTTCCACTTATCTATTCTCATGGAAAGTCCAGTTATCATGCACTAAAATAAACTTAACTCATCACCACAGTTAGCTTCAGTGTGCCTGGAATTGTGCATTACTTCCTCCAACTTGAAAATGTCTTATTGTCACACTTTCAGAGGCCCAACCCCATCAGAGCAAGGTTCTGGCCTCTCAAAAGATATCCCCCCCCCCCACTTTGCATCATTGCCATCTTACAGCTAGAAGTGTCTAGACTCGTCAGGGGAGGGAGAAGGAACAGCTGATAGACCTTGCTGTCAGTTCCTACATGTTGATTTGTCCAATAAAGATATTGCTGAACTGTGAATTTTGGAGTTTTACTCTGTGTGTATCTTGCACATCTCATCGTACGGAAACATTAATGTTAACTGATCATGCATCCTCACTTCAACTGACAGCTGCAATAAATTGGTCTGAGAGTGATTGAATTGACTATGGTCACTTGGGGAGATTGAAGGCTAATCAGGTTTTGAACCTGATATGTCCACATTTATCAAACTCTAGACAAGCCTCCATCATCCTGGTGTTCTCTACTAGTAAGGGCTACAATTCCTATCAGAGCCAGCCACCATGGCTAATAATCAAGAATAATAAAAGTTGTATCCAACAGCATCTGGGGGGCAAAACAGTGGGGAAGGTTCCTCTAGACATTATGGGTGGTCTTCAACTAAGGATGAGCACTGGTGTAATGGGATTTTCCTGCTTTCCTCCTCTATCCCCAAATCTGATGTGGAAGAGGAAAACCCAGAACAGATTTATGAGGCATGTAGGGGGAAGAGAGGGGGGAAATGTTCCATTGCACAAGGGGAAATTCTTGCACTGATGGAATATTCACTTTAGCACTGTGTTGAATAAAACCCCAGGTTTTGTTAAAAACACACACACACCACACCACTGAATCTTAAAGGGGGTCATGACAATATGAAACAGTTGCAACTGCTACTTTTCTGAGCCAAACCGTGTTGCGAAAACAAAATTAAAGCAACCAACACATCGGTCCTGTTTGTTTTTATTGTAGCTAACAGCAGCTCGCCATTTTAAAAGCATCAGCCATATTTCATGCAAAACATTTTGTGACCAAGCTAACAGCTTGTGTTTCAAATTCCAAGCAATAAAACTACCCAAAATTAAATTATGGGAGAATTTCTGCCAGTCTGCTCTGTCACACTTCTCCTTTTCTGACCCATCACATCCAACCCTCACAGCTGCCTCTGTTCTCCTGGTTCTTTGGGGGACTTTTACTTGGGCGTTCATCAGGTCAACCCCAACAGTCCAGTGTCTCCTGAAAATGATCTGTCAACTCTGCTACTCACTTTGCACTGATATTTATTGGCAAGTCTCACTGAAAAGAATGTGCGTTTGCAGCCAATGAGTCTTGATGGGTCAGGCCAATACAATTCTAAACCAACTCTCTTAAACTTGATGCCAAATCCTTTGAACAGGTGAATTGTTTTTCACTGAAATGGACTGGCTGTGTTGCGCTCACAACAGTTATATTGTTTTCCAGCAAAAGTGGTAACAGCAGATGTCACTTGAGTTAACTGAGAAGTTAGCAAATGTCAAATAATAAGGAATAAAAAAAGGAACTAACAACATAATCCATGATATAATGATGAATGCCAAACATCTGCTTCTGAGAATCATAATTAAAACAAACAAACAGGAATGACAAATTCCTTTTGAAACCAACATTTCACATTCTGGGAGCATGTCATATCTAAATAATACTTTGAATCTCCATGGAACTCTGCTTTGACCTTTCCTGTTGACTCAAGGTACTCATTTGATATAGATCCCGTTTGCTTTACTTCTCTCTATAAGCTCTAGCACATGTTATTGTTTCTTCTTCAAATTTGTTACCTGTACATTGAAATGTGGAAAGTGTTGGTGATTTTAAGGCAGGAAGAAACAATTGCTTTTTCCCTCTAGGTCTATAACTTTGGGGCCAAGCAATTTTCCATTAACGAATCAATGAGAATGGAGAGCTCAATGGCCACACATAGCGTTACACCATCATTAAAATGTCACTGGGTTAAAATGATTGGATTTTGTCATCACGTTCTTGGGGTGAAAATAGATATCCATTCTATGAAGTTGAAGTAAGTTGTTTGAAAATGGCCACTTGACCCGATGCAGCGGTTCTCCCATCCTGTTGGAGTCATGCCATTTTGTTTGTGGCTGTTGGCCCCTCTCCCTGGCTGCTGCAGAGCATCCTGGTTCTTGACAGCCCCGGTTTTGAATTCTGGCCAATCCATGGTGGTCTGGGGTGGGGCAGGGACAGGGAGCAGACCGTGCACCAGCAGTCTTCACTTTGGCCATTTAAGCGGGCCAGCGCTGCCTTCTGCAGAAGTAAGTTGTTTGAAAACACGTTCTGTACTCTAAAATCAAAGCTTTCAGAATGCTGCAGATGGATATTCAACCCACTTCCACCAAACTTTAGAATGTCTAGCTGTCTGTCTTCACCCTTATATGTCATTCCTTTTTCTGGGATTCATGCCATGACTTTCCACCCATCAAAACATCTTGTCATTGGTAAGTCACTCAGCATTACAGTCACCATAGAGACTGACAGTCAAGTACCACATCGTCTCATACTTGTGCCCAAAACATTGCATTCATGCCCATAATTAGGGTAAACACTCCAAGCCAGCTAAATTAATTATTTGCCTTTTCAAATTAGGGGGAAATCCAGAAGCAGATGACAAAACCCTGTCTAAAACCTTAGAGAGCCACTGCCAACCAGTGTAGACAACAGTGAATTCCATGAACCAGTAGGCAGACTCAGCATAATGTAGTTTCCTATGTTCCTGGGCACGTCCAGAATCTCAGACTGAGACTTTCCAGGCCTTACAAGCTAACAGATCCAACAGACACCTCAGCATTTGAGCTAAGACTACTTTACAAGTCACCTTGATGTTTGTCCCATACAACAGGACACTTAGACTCAGGCTTTGTCAACCCTCCATATCCTCCACTGTTGCCTTTTCTGGGCAACTGTTGCTTCTCTGGATGGTTGAGAATATAGGTAAACCTATGTCCCTTCATGCTCTTCTAAACCCCTAGTATCACTTGCCTCCCTCAAATAAAGTGGTATATTCCCCCCTTCCCCTATAAAGCATTAGCATGTAATAGTTTGAGTTTCAATTGACAAAGATCCAAGCTTCTAATTTTGTGCTTGCACTTTCCCTCTTTCTAGTCTTCCATGTTCTATTCCCATTACTCTGGCTCATCTTTCTTTAGCCTTCATTTTAGCTCTGCATATTATTATTTTTTTGCCAAGTTGTTAATTATTTATTCAGAACAGTGGTTGACTGTCCAATCAACAACGTCCTTTGGGAGGTTCACGCTAAGTTTGAACAGTGTACACTTAAAATCTTAAAACATTCATTAAAACATTGAAAACATTTGGAAAGAAAACCAGTCACTTTCCTGCCTAAAAACTGGCACAAGTGGTATAACAGCATTTTAAACCCAGTAGAAATAAGGACAAGAACATAATGCTTGGAGAATAAAAGCTCATCAGCTGGTATGAAAAGGATCTTAATGTAAGCACCAGGTGAGTCTTGTTGGGGTAGGCATTTTCTAATTGAGACACCATCACTAAAAAGGACCGTTTTCTTAGTAACCACCCACTTTGTTTCTTTAAGTGGGAGAACCTGGTTAATGATCTCTGGTGAAGATCTCAAGCCCCAGAGGAGGCAATATTTCAGGTAACGAGGCCACATCATTTAGAGTTTTACACCTGATGCCACATTACATCCTTGCTTGTTATTCAACTCCCATAGGTTCTGAATCAAATCTATTCAGCAATTCTTCCCAGTCCACCCCTTGATTATGATTGCTGGATTAGCCCTTAAACTGATGGACCTATCCGCACTGAAAATATTTCAGCCACTTTCTTCCTTGATATACCAATGGTGTGGGATGTAACATAAGCAGTCAAATATAACATTTCCTGTTTGCCCAGAGTGGACACGCAGGGAAATGTTAGTCCAGCCAGGAGGACTTCCTGTCACACCTGGTCTGGAGCACCCTCCCCCTGTGTGTGACCAAATAGGTGGGCGTGACCCTGGCAGACCCTATAAAGGAGCTAGTCACACAGCTCTTTTCCTCTCACTCTTTCGTTGCTTTATTCCATCTTGATGTTCTTTGGCTGTCTGCTGGCTTTCAGCCAGCAGCACATGGGCTCAGTCCCCATATGGGATGAACCCACACTCTCTTCTGTAACTTCAAGCTTAAGCCTGCCTTCAGGATCATACTGAGAACTGAATGTAAGTAAACATCTTATTACTTTTAAAAGAAGACTGTTGTGTATTTATTTTTTTTTTAAGAAGGAACAAAGGGGATTTACCAGGAACAAATCCAATCTGGACAAGCCAGACTGAATTGCTTAATTTAGGAGATTCTAACAAATCTACCAACTAATTTCCTGAAATATATAGGGGAATGTACTCTGTTACCAGCTCACTAGCATGAGTGAAGAAGGATAATATTAAATCAATATATCCTCTCCTACTATCCTCAACATTCCCACACATAGCAACTACAGGCCTTTTCAAGCACTTAAAGTGCAACACAGTTTAAACCTAAGATTCTTTGGAAGAAGTTATATGTTTTCAATGTGCTTTAAATTTGTGGTGGAGCTCAGCCCCAGATGGTCAACCTAAAATTCAATCATTTATGACCCACTGTCCTACTCACGGTATCATTGTTGCACTCCAGGTTTAGATTAAAAATGAGACTGAGGTCAGTTGGTCTCTCTCTGGTTACCAGAACTCCAGCTTTCATTCTTGCTGATTCTACGGCACTCAAAACATCTGTAAACACTTGTCAGTGAATCAAATGGCCAAACATCTGCTGGATGGCTCAGCTTACACTTCAGATCTTAGCAGGCAGGTTTTGTGTAACAAAACCTATTATTCTAATTAGCACTCTTTTGGGCAAGGAGATCAATATTTCAATTGTCAGGGAGATTACATTACGTTTTCACCTTTTGAGATTGTTGCCTATATCAGAGGCTGGGGTCTGCAGAAAAGGGAAACCTGCAGTTTGGGACTTTATACAGGTTTTTCAAACAGACGTAAATCAGGTTCTGATACAACTGTACATCAATGCCCACTTACTAATTCCAGTGCATAATGTGCCTTTTCATGACATCTCAAATAGAATTGCCCTTAGTGTTCACCCTCCTTCTCTATTCCAGACAGAACCAGAGAAGAATAGGAAGATCTGTGATGGCTTTTAAGGGAGCCGAGAACAGAATTTGAAGAAATTGAGTGAACCAGAGTCCCTGGATGGATCAGGAATACAGAGTCAAGGCAGAACCTGGCAAATACGGTTTGGTGCCAAGAAAAATTGTCAGGAGTTATGGAAAAACCGAATATGCACCTCACAAGGTTGTGGTGGGGATGAAATTGGGAGAGGAGCCATGCACATCACCTTGAGGTCCTTAGAAGATAAGGTGGTATAAAATGGTAATAAAAAAAATGAAGAATCAAACAGTAGTTACCTAACAGTCTATGGTTTTACTACACAGACCAGTAGTGTACTTTCTAAAAACCACACTTTCAGAATGGGAAGCAGTGTCCCCTCCCCCCAACAAGTTATTTGTGGATTGTTCCATATGGTCACTTTGAAAATAAGACAAGCTGTTCATTTTTATCAAAAAAAGAGTTTTAGCTAAGAGTTTTATCGTACTGTATTTGAGCTTTGAGGCCTCTGGATTAGTCGAGGATAAATTGCTTGGATACCTTTGGAAAGGTTGATGAGGGGTACTGCTCCAGGCTTGTGAGATAAGATGGCTTCTTAGATACCTGCCAAACAGATTTTAACTTAAATGTGGCACTATGGCTGTCAAAGGATGCTGTGTCCTTCTTGTCATACTGTTCCAGATACAGAGTTGTATTCAACACTATTGTTCCACTTGCACAACAAGGAAATGTTGAAGAATATGGTAGGATGTCCTTAGTTTCATTGGAGAAAAGTTGGACGATATGGTGGGACATTCCTATTTTTATCGGAGAAATGTTGGAGGGTATGGAGTTATGTGACCCCAAGCCAAGGAGATAAGTAACTATACAACTTTTAGAAGACACCTGAAGGCTGCCCTGTATAGGGAAGTTTTAAAATGTTTAATGTATAAATCGTAAAATAATTATTATATTTTGAAATAGGACATTCCTATTTTCACTGGAGCAATGTTGGAGGGTGTGGACTTGATCTGAATTTATGGTGGAGGTGAACAATGAACGATCAGCATTATGGTGGGGAGGGGTGCGTACGTTTGTAACCCATCCCCTTGTTAAAGGACTCACTCTGTGCTGGAAGATGAGCCTTGTGTGTGGGATTCACAATCACCCTCTTCATACAAACAAGTTTGTTCCTTTATGTAGAATGGTCTCATTGAAAGGCTTTGAAAAAATATGCGCCCCAGGAATCCTGGGTTTTAATTTGTGTATTTTCTTAAGAATATACAATAGCAGAGAGCTTAATGTAATACCATCTCTCTCTCTCTCTCTCTCTCTCTCTCTCTCTCTCTGAATGATTGGAATTCAGTTTGTTTTCATTAATTTGTACAGGAGCAGGCACTATCTGGCAAGGCAAAGGGCACCCCTGGTTTGTTCTGAAACACAGAAGAAATGCACTCTCCCTTTTTATTGCTACAGTTGTTTTACATTAAACCTGGAAGAAGCACAATGTTGTGTAACACAAAGCAGCTTTTCTTCTACTGATGTATTCTATAAACCTCATAAATTTTCTCTAAGGAATTAGCAGGAGATAAAGTGCCACAGGCCTGAGTGCTCAGCTGTCTTTCTCAAATGATATTAGCAAATCCAAAATAAAACTAAACTGAAAATATGGGAAGCCTTTTACATGTTATATCTAAAACTGTTTTATTACTAATGGACTTCTGTTTAACACAGACTTTAAAACAATTTGTGTAAAAGCTTGCAGTGAAAAAACATTTTAAAAAGTGTGCAGAGGCCACTCTTAGCACATAAATGCAGAAATTCAAGTCACATTGCTTTCAATTAATTATATCAGGGATAAACAATGTGGTGCTTGTCAGTTGTTGTTGGACTACAACATCCTTCAGCCCCAAGTGGCATGCCCAACAGTTAGGGTGATGGGAGTTACAGTCCAGCAACATATGGAGGGGGGCAGGTTGGCAGCCCCTGAACTATATCCTGGATTTCTGGGAAATGAAATGAATAGACATTGAAAAATATGTCCGCCTATTGGTGGAGACTAATAAGATTGCAACAGCTGTCTCAGTAAAATAGGCATCATATGGAAAATGATAAGCTGGGAGGGTTTTCATTCTCTTTAGTGCCGCTTCAGATCTATCTAAAGTAAGATGTGGAATTGCAGGTGTGTGTATGTCAATTAGTCCACAGAACAGGTGTGACCCTCCAGGTGTTGCTGGACTATAAGTCATCTCGCAAGGTGGAAGCATCCAGAATCGGTCCGTGCAATGAAGTAGGCTTGCCCTTCAAACAGGTCCTGTGTGTAGCCAAGATGGTGCCTTCTTCATGATGTTGGACTACAATTCCCATCTTCCCTGACCTGTTGTTGTCTCGCTGCTGAGCAACAACATGCAGAGCACAGTGGAGTAGGAGACCAGTTAACCAGAATAGTCTCTGAGCTGCACTTGCCCATAGAGCAACGTCAGCATCCAAATTCAGGTCCAGCCCTAGGGTCAGGTGAACAGAATTCCATGTGGTGGGATGGTCCAGGGGTCAGGGAATCAAACGATCAAGGGTCAAGATGAACAGGAAGCAGCAAGGTAGGGCCAGGAACTACAAGTGTTGTTTCCAACATCTGACTGCTGCTGGAAGCTCTGCTTAGGAAGGCTGAAGCCAGCTGGTTCCCATCAGAGCTTTTTCCTCCATGTCCCTGAAAGCTGATCAGCTGCCAGTGAGGTCACTTCCCTTTCAGGCTGCTGTTTAGCAGGTGAAGATAACTCCTGGTCCAGGTTTGTAATAGACTGCCATGTGACAAGCCAGTGTGGTGGAGTGGTTAAGAGCGGTAGACTTGCAATCTGGTGAACCGGGTTCGCGTCCCCACTCCTCCACATGCAGCTGCTGGGTGACCTTGGGCTAGTCACACTTCTTTGAAGTCTCTCAGCCCCACACACCTCACAGAGTGTTTGTTGTGGGGGGAGGAAGGGAAGGGAGATTGCTAGCCGCTTTGAGACTCCTTAGGGTAGTAATAAAGCAGGATATCACATCCAAACTCCTCCTCCTCCTATCTGCAGTAGATCACCACACAGAGAGGATATTTTCATGGTGTTGTTACAAATATTTTTCATTTCATTTTATTTTATTGAACAACAGAAACCAGACAATACACATGAAGAAGAAAACAAACATCAAAACAAAGAATTGTAAAGTTCAACACAATAAGCTTTTGATAATAAAGTCAAACGGAAAATAAAGAATCAAGCATGAATGAGATGCAGACCCTCCAAGTGTCCCTATTCTCCAGGGACAGACACAGATTTTTTGATCCTGGAATCCCCTGCTTTTCTTTAAGATGTTCCTATTTTCATCAGATAAATGTTGGAGGATATGGTGTTATGTGACCCCCAAGCCAAGGAGATAAGTAATTATACAACCTTTAAAAGACATCTGAAGGCAGCTCTGTATAGGGAAAAAATTTTAAATGTTTAATGTTTTATTATATATTTTTTATAAATGTTGGAAGCTGCTCAGTGGCTGGGGGGCAACCCAGACAGATGGGTGAGGTATACATAATAAAATTGTTCTTGTTGTTAAATAGGACATCCCTATTTTCATCAGAGAAATGTTGGAGATGGACACAATTTTAATATTCTAAATGAGGTATAAAAACACAATTTACATGGTATGATGAAGGAAATCAGGGGAAAGGTCTTGCTTGCTTATAGATGCCACCAAATAAAATATTTTGAAGTGATTTGCCACCCATATGACCACAATGTCATATAAACTAATTTTCAATGTTTGCAAAATGGTAGGAGATCCCTACTTTTTTTTTTTTTTTTTTTTTTTTAGGATGTTCACGGGATCTTCAGTTTTGGCCAGAATATCTGGGATGGAAACAAGGAGTAGAACAGTATGTAAAAGAAAAATATATAGGGCATATAAACCACCCTTGTGAAGCATTTATAAGTCCCGGTGATTTCAGCAGGATAGAATTAAGTCTTTGCTTAAGTACTGAAGTCAGTGCTATATAAATATGTCTGGCTTTGAGTGAATCATGCCCACCACACTCATTTTGTACTCAGAAAAAGGTTCCTGGTTACAAGAAGCAACATAAGAAGCCATCTTTTCATACAGATTTAAAGAACATGCTGCAAGAAATATAGAGAGTGCTGACTAAAGAACAGAGTCCAGTGGATATCATGTCTGTACCTCTTAAAGCTCCTCATATCTAATTCATAGCGCAGCCATTTACTCTGTCAAGGCTTATGACCTGGGATTTTTAAGAATGAAATGTGGCGCGCTGAGTCTTGTCACTGCTCATTATTTTCCTAGTTAATCAAGACACATAGACTGATGACTAAGGGAAGCTTTTTCATGTGTGAGGTAAGGGGGAATCAATTTGTCACCGTTTCCCTGAATAACATACATCATAAAATGGAACCATTTACACCTAAAATGATAGTTGCAGATTAATAACTGAAATGTTTTTTGAGAGTCATAAATGAGAGAATAGAAAAAGTATAAAATAAGAATTGTAAGATGTTATCTAGGAGCTCTTGCTTTTATCAAAACAGATAGCCATTATCAAAACAGATAGCCATTAATCTAGTAAAAGAGTGGTTCCATTTATCTGGAGGATACGAAGGTGTTTTTCTTTTAAAATAAATTATGTCATGCTCAAGAAATGTGTTACTAAACTGAGTAAATCTTGGTCTCTCTCCAAACTGATTTTGAATTTGCTACAATTAGAAACTGTATAATACAGGGTAGGCATGTTTTGCTCTGGTAAAACAACATATTTCTTTATAGGAAAATGACAAGTTTATAGTCCTCTTGACTAATTCTTGCATTCCAAAAATTCAGAGCCTTATGGGTTTGGAAGGGGACCCATTTTGTAAGGAAACCTTGCATGAGATCTGTCCTGATACCAGGAAGCAGCCGCCAGAAAAACTGTAATAGCTGTATTCATTTCCCAGTGCCTATCCTATTATTCACAAAATTTTGGAGCAATCCCCCCTTAATATGGTAATCACAGCACAGTAGACAAATCAAATTATTCTGCATTAGATGTAGTTCTTGCAAAGTGTTACTGCAGTATGTGGATTTTAACAAAGCAAAACAGCATTATTCTAAAATATTAGAATATTCCTGGGGGCAGATGGAAACAAAACCACAAATCTTCTGCAGTTACATTTTCATCTGATTATGATCTAATTAATGAATCCCCAAGGAAGTATTTTCTTTTTTAGAATTAAAAAGAAAACTGTTATAGAAGTATATTGTTATTCTAAACATATCCACACAATAGCCTAACTTATTTGCTTAGGCAGTGTAAATAAGAAAAGGGTTTTTAACCATCCAGTTGGAGACTTCAGCACTTACTGTGACCTTCACTTTCACACTTCAGGTGGGAAAGACCCATGCCGTTGATCTACCCATAGAGACCCATAATTCAGATATGCACCCATGCTGCATGGGGTGTTATGGAATTCTACTCAATATTGATCCCAAGTAGTTTCCAATGTATAGTTAGCAGAGTAACAACTTAAACACGTTGCACGATTCCCTCCAAAATAGACCAGAGGCAATTATATTTCATGCAGCCGAGCTTTACGGCTACTGAAGGCAAATGAGCATAATGGTCACAAATCCAATAAATTCAGGTTTGGCACTGCCCATAAGAAATCCAGTTGCAGCAGACTTAACTTAAATTTACTATAACTTATAATAAGACTAAACCTTAACACTATATAGTATACAGAACACCACACCAGAAGGAAAAAGAGAGACCCAGGATCCTTCTAGCCTATTATTATAGTCAGCATGACCTTGAAGAAGAGATAACAGAACCAGTTTAAACCAGCTGTACTCAGCTTTTCTAAAGGTATAACCCAAACATCACAAACCTTCTGCTTGTTTCTTTCACACACAGAGAGAAGCTTCCAGAACCCTCTTGAATTAATTAGAATAGGAAAGATTCCCACACATCAGATCAATACTTTCTGCACTAAGAAATGCAAACTGACACATACCTCGTGGAAGTGATTGACACATTCCTGGAAGCAGGGATGAAGGGAGCCTTCATTGTTATCTCAAAAATATTTAAGGGCATTAAACCAACAATTAAGGGCATTAAACCAACAATTAACAATGCATTTTTGCTTTGTTTAGATGGTGAGCTAGTTCAGCATCAGAGACAATACAAATTTCCCCTTGCAGCTCAGGGAAGAACTTAACCATGAAATTTAGAAAATGAGACCCCCAAATTGCATTGGTCGAAATGAAAAATGCTTCTCCAAAGTCATACATGGGCAGAGATAATCATGTCTGTAGGAGTGAATATTAATGCCTGAGTCATATGGAAGCACACTTATCTTTTGTCAAGCTTCTTAAGCCATAAGAAATTGAATGAAAGAAGGCAAGAGAAGAATGTGGCAGAATTATTTTCAAGTTGCTAGGTTAAGAGCACCCTCCTGAACAGCAGTCAGGTAGTCAATAAAGAGATTATCATTATAGTGGTGAAGTTGAGAGGGTATTTATTTTTTGCAGTAAGAATGGGTAGCATCCCATGGTTGCATGAGCAGAAGGCAGGCCATACAACTCATCTTTCTCTTCGTCTCCCTGCCCAGTCCCCCAAAATATTGGGCTGTGTTGCACAGTGATGCAATGGGAGAAGAGAACTGACCGAAATCAGGTTGAGGAAGCTTGCACAAGCAAGGCTAGAGGAAGAGGAAGATTTACAAGCTTTCCAAACGCTTGCATAAGCACTGGATACATCAAAAGGCAGGGGAGAAATTATTCTTGGCTCACCCTAACAAATGAACACTTCCCAAGCCAATTGGTTGTTGTTTAGTCATTTAGTCATGTCCGACTCTTTGTGACCCCATGGACCAGAGCACACCAGGCATTCCTGTCTTCCACTGCCTCCTGCAGTTTGGTCAAGCTCATGCTGGTAGCTTCGAGAACACTGTCCAACCATCTTGTCCTCTGTCATCCCCTTCTCCTGGTGCCCTCCATCTTTCCCAGCATCAGGGTCTTTTCCAGGGAGTCTTCTCTTCTCATGAGGTGGCCAAACCAATACAGGAACGAACCAAAACATGGCAATCCTTTAAGATGCACGCTTCTTTGAATTTTGTGGCATGCTTCTCCAACCAAATTATACATTGCACAGCTCTGTGGCACAATGGATAGCACACTGGATTTCTAGCGTAGTGAAGTGATTCAAAGGTTGTGAGTTCGAGTCCTATCAGAGTCACATGGTTCTTTTGAGGATGGGAGTGCCAGGGAGTGCCAGCCATGTTGCCTTAGCAACAGAGAACATGCTACCTCTTCTTATTCACTTTCTACCCTTGCAAAGGAATGTAGAAATTACCAGAAAGGAGGAAAGTGATTAATGGGTTGGTGGGAGATGATAATGGAATCCATTTCCCCTTCCCATTTTTTCAGAACTTTTTGCTATTCCTTAGTCACATTTTATTGCATAATAGCCTTACAATGTGGGCGTGATGTTAGCAAAACAAGGCAGCTGCATATTCCATCTGCATTAATGAGTAGTTGTTATTATTTCACATGTAGGAAGTGAGTGGCCTGACATTGTCTCTGCTTAAAAAGACACCAAATGCAATTCCCAATAATTTTTTTAAAAGTTGATTAAAAGCATGTAGAAATAATCACATTGCAAACTGGGTTAGGACAGAGGCTGGGAACCTTTTTTAAAAAATGTATTCCAAAAGAGGAATCTTGTGGGGGATGCATACCGGGGTGAACAGGACCAATATCATGTATACATGGGCCAAAGCCACAGGTGCCCCATAATATTCATCCCACATTTGTTAGAAAGTGACCAGGCAGGCACTGTCAGTGGACTCTTTTCAGTGCCTGCTAAAAGCATTTTTGGTTCACTCAAGGCTATTCAGACATGCAGAGTGCTGGAATGTTTTTTGATCTGGAGTTGTTGTTGGTTAGCTGATTGTTGATTTTAATTATTTTGAATTATTTCTGATCATTTCATCGTTGCATTATTTTCGTTAATCGCTTTGACTTTCTTTGTATATATATTTTATATACAACTGAGCAGTATATAAATCTTGTGAAATAAATAAATCAGCAGCATTGGGACAACCAATTCTGTTCTGCCACTCCCTTTCTCTGCCTCCTTCCCTTCTCTCTCTCTCCCCTGCTTTCTTCTTGTATCTCTATGATGCCTCCCTTTCTCTCTTCCTCCATGTTTTTCCCATCCCTCTCTTCATTCCCTTCCTTCTCCCCCCCCCCACCTTCCCTTCCTCTTCCCTCCTATGACAATTAGGCGGGGGGGGGGGGGAGATTGGTTGCATAGGAATAAACTGTATCTTCCCCACCCTACCCCAAGCCTAAATGCAATGGTGGGGAAGGGGGAGTTTTTGAGCAGTGTATAGGGAGCAAAGGCTCCACCCTTTGCCAGCTACCACTCCCTGAAAGGCGTCACTCCAAAGGGTGTGGTCCACCCTTCGCCCACACAGCAGAGATTGGTGGATTGCTCTAGCTCTAGCTCCTTCCCGTGACCACCTTAAAAGCCATCATTCCTTTAAAAGGAAGTTGATCCAAACATGCTCTGAATAACTGGATGATTTTGAAAAACAACAACAAAATATTAAGTTGGGTTAAGGGCTTTCTTGTGGGACGTGGGTGGCGCTGTGGTCTATACCAATGAGCCTCTTGGGCTTGCCGATCAGAAGGTCAGTGGTTCAAATCCCCGCAACGGGGTGAGCTCCTGTTGCTCGGTCCCAGCTTCTGCCAACCTAGCAGTTCGAAAGTACACCAAAAAAAATTGCAAGTAGATAAATAGGTACCGCTCTGGCAGGAAGATAAACGGTGTTTCCGTGTGCTGTTTTGATGTTCCGTTGTGCCAGAAATGGCTTGGTCATGCTGGCCACATGACCCGGAAAAACTGTCTGCAGACAAACACCCTTGGCCTGTAAAGCGACCCCAGAGTCATCTGCGACTGGACTTACTGGTAACTGTCAGGGGTCCTTTACCTTTTTTAAGGGCTTTCTACAAGGCATCTAACCTCAATCCAAATGCAGACCTAAGCTTCACCTGACCACTTCACTGGGGACACAACAAAGACAAAATGGAAGGCAAGATATAAGAGAGCCCAGCATAAGTAATCAATATCCGTGCATAAAAGAGAACACAAGAATCTGCCCCCATAATTTATCTGCACAGGATACATTTCTTTTCCTACAAGTGCTTTCCTTTCCTTTCAGTCCCCTGAACACTCAAGCAAGACACATGCCTTCCATCTCAACATTCCTGTGGAGACTTCTTTATTTCTAACATTATATTTATTACTCCTTTTTGCAGATGCATGAATCAATCGGGCATACCCTAACTACAGATGGTACAAAGCTCGCTTCAATCAATCTCACGCTGTGTTCCTGGAACTACTGCTGGTCTGGCTCTTGCTTCCTAAGCCTATTATGTTGATGTCCAGCCTACAAACAACATCACATGCACATAGCTCTAATCTATTTATTGCTGTACAATGGAATATAGACTGGGATTTTTGTTCTGCAATGTGGCTTTTGAAAGGGAGAAAGGGTTTGTTTGATCAAGCATTAACTCTTTGGTATTTCAGGGGCTGCTCCTTTGCCTTGTTGAGGATTCTGGCATGTTTCAATTCTTTTGCATTATCTAACAAGTAGGAGATTGCTAAGGAACACTTTGGGAATCATTCTAAAGTTTCTAGCAGTGCAATCAGATTCCTAAGCTATGTATGTGCACAGGGCAGGGATGGGATCATTCCTATGTCCCCCTATGTTGTGCTATGCTTGAAAATGCACGGACGTGCAGTATCTACACCAGCACAGATACAACTTTGAACCAGTGGAAGCTACCACTGGTGGACCCTGACAAGGGCAGGGCTGGGCTTTGGGGCAGCAAAGTCTAAGGCCCCACTCAGCAGAATAAAACTGAGTTGGCATCCCAGTTTGAATAATACACATTTAATGCACACTGTTGTCTATTAAAGGGAAATACTGTAAGACCATTAAATCCAAAAGTAATACAAATTACCATCTAAAGAGGGAACCTCCATATGACCACTAAGTCTAGAGTCTAGAAAAATACCTGGGCAGAGCAGAAATGTGGCTGAGAAATTGCTAAGCTTGGGAGTAACTATACGCTCCATCAGAGCTCATTCCTACCTAAGTGGCATAACATTACAGTGGTACCTCAGGTTAAGAACTTAATTCGTTCTGGAGGTCCATTCTTAACCTGAAACTGTTCTTAACCTGAAGCACCACTTTAGCTAAAGGGGCCTCCCATTGCCACCCAATTTCTGTTCTCATCCTGAAGCAAAGTTCTTAACCCGAGGTACTATTTCTGGGTTAGCAGAGTCTGTAACCTGAAGCATCTGTAACCTGAAGCGTCTGTAACCCGAGGTACCACTGTACTCATATAAAAATGTGGCATGGGTTAAAATATGTTCTGCCTCCAATCGAGGCAGCATGCCTCTGAATGTCAGCTGCTGGGAATCACAGGTGGGCAGAGTGTTGTGCTCAGGGCCTGTCCACAGGTGTCCCACAGGATTTGGTTGGTCACTGTGAGATGCTGAACTAGATGGGCCATTGGCTAATCCAGTAGCATCTTCTTGTGTTCTTATTCCCACTGAAGTCAATCTTTCTCACCTTGACCCTATACCATGCCAAATAAGGACAAAGGAGAAGATTCTAACTGCAGCCAATTACAGAAGCCCCATTCTTTCTGCTGTCTTCAAATTCTCGATCTTTGTCCAATCAATTTCAGCAGTTTATCCGACTGTGCTGCAAACATCCTGTGACTTTCACCGTGACTTGCAATAAGTCAACTGAGTCGCAGAAACTCAGCGTTAAGTTCATGTTCAATTCCGTTGCTCACTAGGTCTCAAAGTAGATCTGGGATGAATTCAGTCTCGCCATGTGTTTGCCTCATGGCAATAAATGTCTGCATTTCATTCTCTTCCTTTATTCTTCGGTTGCAGATGCAGAGGCTGAATTGGGTCAATGGCAGCACGAAGCAACCAAGATCAAATCAAGATCTTTAGGACTGGCATATTTTGGGCAGAGATTAAATGTACTTCAGCAGGGGTGGGGAACCTTTTTCAGTCTGGGGGCCACGCTCCTTTCTAGGCAATAGTCTGGGGGCCACCATGTCATTGGTGGGTGGGGTCAGAGGAAAAAATGTACAGAGCAAATAGCATGACTCTAACTTTTGTACGGTAGACTGGTTTCCACACCCCTCTAAGTATGGCTGACAGAAAGGAGAGGGGGAAGTGTTGGGATACTGCCAGGGAGACGGAGGCATCAGGCAGGCCCCCAGTCGTCTCCGGATGATCACCGGTCTCCCGTGGAACAGCATCAGTCAATTAGCGACACGAGCCTCAGAGACATTCCAAGACCCGTGCACACCCTTTCAGCAGAGTCTCCACAACGAAAGATGCTGACAGGAGAGCATAATTACAGCTTTATTCAACGTAGTTCAGAACAAAGGAAAAACATGACTCCTTGCCTCCGTGTCCAGGAAAACAGCCAGAAAACAAAAGCTATATACAAACGGAAGTTCCCAGCGAGAACTGGAAGTAAACAGGCATGTGATACACAACAATCATGCCTGACCCTTTAAGGTGGAATGGAATTATCCTAACAGGAAGATGGAGAGATGTGCCCTTTCCACTCTTCTCCTTGGTGCCAACCACATATTTAACTCAGGTTTCAAACCCGGATTAAACATGTAGCTGAGCAGGGAACAGAAGGAAATGCAGGCATTTCTCAGCCTACATCCCTTTTCCTCCTCCCAATTCTCTTCCCCAGTGAGTCCCATGTTTAATTAGGCTTTACGATCCTTATTGAGCCTAGGGCTGTGCAAGAAACCTGACTTGGTTCAGAGTCTGAATCAAGTGTGGGTCATAGAATCATAGAATCATAGAGTTGGAAGAGACCACAAGGGCCATCGAGTCCAACCCCCTGCCAAGCAGGAAACACCATCAGAGCACTCCTGGTCATCCCAGGTTAGATTGAGGCACCAAATTGGAGCATGGGGCACATGCACAGCACTCCTGTTTATCACTGCTTCATTATCACTTGGCTAATAAATGAGCTAGATCTAATCTGGACACAGACTTCATTCACATCTGCAGAGTTCTCTCTTGGTCTTATGTACAGTATACACCACTAAGCAAACTGTTGAAATATTATTTTTCTGGATTTTCTATTATAAAAAATAACCTCACAGCCCAAAGCATCCGCAGCCATTTTTGCAAGTGTGCAGACCATTGGATGTCTGGTAAATATCCAGTGGACTGTTAAAAAATGGGTGCATATGCTTTGAACAGCATGTTTATTATTGCAAACTATCAGGAACACCCACATAAGGTTCAGTGAAATACATTACTGGTGCTGCAATATTAAAATGTCCTTCCCTATACATTCCTTTGGTATCCTTTATGGTGCCTTTTTACTGCAGGAGGCACAGCTCATGCCATTTTGAGTAAAAGATTCCTGAAAATACTGATAAACGATGAAATATGCACGGCCACAGCCACCCTTTGCTGTAACCTCTTTGAGAGAGTCAAGAAGGTTAAGGATGATATTGCCCTTCTAAATCCATGCTGTCTATTTCCCATTAAGTTTCTGCCTCTCTGTTTATCCTATTGAAGTTCCTCCTTGGGAGCCAGGAGGTGGAGATAAGAGTAAAAGCCAGCTTAAATCCTCACCATATAAATTAAATTTAAAGTGAAACCTCCTAGCGTTGCTGCTGAGTGTGTTTTTCAGCTGCAAGGGGAAAGTCAGAAATAGTACAAAACTGTATCCTGGCTGAACTCCAGAGTCAGCAAGCCAAGGATATTAGGGGCTTGATAGCCAAATGATTGTTCATGAAAGCCAGCTCTGCAGGTCTATGTGCAATCTGCTTTGACAATGCTGATCGGTTGCTTGGAGGAAGGAGGAAAGGGATCTGAGGTTGCAAACCAATCCACATTTGCTTGGAAATAAGCCTCTTCGAATGCTGTGGGAATTACTTCTAGGTAAAACCTGCATATGGTTGCACTGCACAATTTATATAAAAATTTTGTCCTGCAATGCACATGTGCACACACATTCACACATATACACATACATACATACATACATACATATACATACATACACATACTACCACCCCTTGGGACAGCTTATGACAATTTAAAGTCACAATACAATAAGAAATGTACAATAAGAAATGTATTAAATTACAAGGAATGAAACACAAACATATGGGTAGCCAATATGGTCCTTCCAGGTGTTGCTGAACTGCAACTCCCATCATCCCTAACCATTGGTCCATGCTACATGGAGTTGATGGAAGTTGGAGTCCAAAATATCTGGAGGACAGACTTCCGGTTCAGCGCGATCGCAGCGCAAGCGGGGATTTTTCAAAGCGGAAAATCCCGTGTTTTTCGGAGAAAAAAAGGGGGTTTCACAGGGCGCAGTGGCCCCCGGAAAAGTACCTGGAGGGTGTCCAGATACACTGGTTCCCGCACAGCCGAAACGCGGACCTCCCGGCCGTCAGGTAACTCCCGTAAGGGAGCGAAGAGCACAGCGGGGGGAAGCGCGGGCGGAGGGAAGCCATAACTATCTCCGGAAAACGAAGCCCCGAGCTTGCAGGGAGAGCGCTGGATTCTCTAAAAAAAAGAAATCCGAACCTTAAGAGCTTATAAAAGGCGGACTGGCAGTAAGGAAGGATTCGGAGACTAAAGAGAAACTAAAAGAGCTCAGCTGTCAACTGAAATCGGCTAAGATGCAGCTGTATAAGCAAAGCTGGCTAATGAGTGAGCGTTGCTAGCGGATAAAACTTCTCCTTCTTCCCAACTTTTGAAGTAACTTTAAGAAGATACAAAGTAACGTAAAGAGGGAGAAAGTTGGAAAGGAGGGCAAAAGGACTAATAATTGGCTACTTTAAGTTCTCTTTGCAACGGGAGAGGAAACGGTAGATAAAAGAAGAGGAGTGAAAGTATACCGGTTTCCCTTTTCAGTCATCTTTTTTTTTTTAAAAAAAAGAAAGTCCTGCGCAACGGAAGTGAAGCTTCCGACTCCATTTTGGTCGCTTTTTTCTCCTCTACGCATGCTGGAGTATAAGGAGGGGGAAGAAAATTAGCTAACTTGAAAACTTTGTTTTGACTATCTTCCCTGGGGAACTGTGATTAAAAAGTAAACTTCTTCACTGACTGGTTATGATTACTTTTGACCATTCTGGACTGAAAAATTGAGGAATTTAAAAAATTGGGACTCACTTTATTATAGACACCAGGTGGACAAGAAGGGAAATACAATCTGCTATTTTTTTTTATTTCTTTTTTCCCCCTTTTTCCCCCTCCTTCGCTGGTTATTGCATTCCTATTTTCCAACGATCTCCTCCATTCTCTTTTTTCTTCTTTCGCATACGTGATTTTTGACTTAGGTGGGGGCAGTCCCTCAATTTTTGGAGGCTGCCAATAGTGGATTAACTTTCTGCTTTTTTCTTTGTTCTGTTTTTTCTTCATTTTTTGGTCTCCTTCTCTGCGGAAACTATTGGATACTTTTTTATTTTTACCAACTTTTATTTGTACGTATATGAGGATCTAGCCTAATGGGTGGCAAGAAGATAAAATCAAAACCAGAGGGAAGTCCAACCTTTTTCTTTGCATTTTTTTGTATCCCTCTTTTTTATTATTTCTTTTTTTCTTGGGGAGTGTAACCGGAATTTGGGGGGTGTAACTGGAGTTGAGAGAGTCCAATCGGTCCGGAAGGCTCTAAAAAAGATTCTAAAGAAAAGTGGTTTAATTGAGTGTGATAGGTGATTTAAACAAGGATTATATATTGGAGAGGCTATATCTGGAGGCCACATTATAATTTTTTGGACAGAGGCCTTTCAAAGTTAAAAGCTAAAAAAGAGGAAAATATTGGTAAAGGTGTAAAATAAGGAAGTTTGAATTACCTTTACATTGGGACTGTGCCTGGTTAGTAAGACTGAATTAATTTGGTTTGGGATTTTTTGAAGTGATTGTTAAAAATAAAGAAGCAATAATATAATTGGAGACAATGTCTCATCAACAAAAGAAGGGAGGCAATGGGGGGACCCCAGCTGAGAGGAAGGGGTCGAAACAAGAATCAGATTTCAAAGCAGAAATATTAAAAATGTTTGCAGATATTAGGCAAAGTGAAAAAAATTTAGAATCAAAATTAGAACAAGTAGATACAAAGATTGGAAAACTGGATAGGAAAATAGATGAGACGGTTAATGAACTGAAAGGGCAAATCAAAGAGGTATCCAAGAGAACACACGTGTTGGAGGAAGGAATGAAGAAGACAAGAATGGAAATGAAAGAACTGAAAAAGGAAGATGAAAAGATTAAGGTGGGGCTCTCAGAAACAAACAAAATGCAGGAAGAGATGTGGGATGCGATCTCTATGAATGAATTACGGCAGCGTGAAGTGAATTTAAGGCTGAGGGCGGTACCAGAGACTCAGGGAGAGGATATCAAACAAAAATTAATATTAGAACTAGCCCAATGGTTGGAAATACAATTGGAAGAAATGGAAAATACAGTACAAAATGCCTTTAGGATGAGAGTGAGAACAACCAAATCAAGGAAAGCCCCAGGAGATTGCCTCATAACATTTAAGGACAGAGAGATGAGAAATTTGATCCTCCAGAGAAATAGAGAAAAAAGATTATATATAGATGGCAGCTACATAATCATCTTTAAAGATATCCCAATTAGATTGTTGAAACGAAGATACCCATATAAAGCAATGGTGCAAATCCTTAAGAAGAACAATATCGAATTTAAATGGGAATATCCGGAAGGGATCTCCTTTGTTTATAAAAGCAAGAGGCATAGGCTGACCAGGCCAGAAGAGATAGGCAAGTTCCAGAGAAAGTATAAAGAATTGATAATAGAAGAAGAGGACGACAAAGATAAAGGTACACCAGGAGGAATAGGAGCCACCGGACGATTGGACTCAGACGAAAAGGAGAAGAAAGGGGAAAGGACGGACGAAAAGGAGAAGAAAGGGGAAAGGACGGACGAAGAAGAGGAGGAAGAAGAGGAAGGCGAAGAGGAAGAAGAAGTAGAAGAAGAAACAAACACATTATAAAAAGTAATTTATAACAACCCTTATTTCATCTATAATAAGGAAACATAATGGCGTTAAAAATATGGAATTGGAACATTAATGGGATGAACGAAAAAAAAAAGGAATAAGGTGGAACAATATTTAAAAAAGAAAAATTTGGATATTATCTGCTTACAAGAGACACATGTGGCAAGAAGAGACAGGAAAATTCTGATCAACAAAAGACTTGGGAACGAATTTATTTCATCTGATAAAGAAAAGAAAAGAGGAGTAGTTCTGTATATTAAAAATAAAATCGAAGCTCAGCAAATTTTTAAGGACGAAGAAGGAAGAATTATTGCTGTACAGATTACTTGGCAAGGTGAAAAATTGCTAATAGTCGGGATCTATGCACCCAATGGAAATAAAACTGATTTTTATAAAAAGTTGGAAGAGAAATTATTTGAGTATATGGACCAAAAAATAATTGTGATGGGAGATATGAATGGGGTAGTCTCAACAGAAATGGATAGACTAAGAGAGAAAGAGTCGAAAGAAGGTAAATTACCCAAAACTTTTTTTGAAATGTCAAAAAATTGTAATTTGATTGATATCTGGAGACTGAGATATCCACTTGAGAAACAGTTTACGTTCTACTCAGAGCCAAATCAGTCAATGTCCAGAATAGATCAAATCTGGATCTCTAATGAATTAACCCCAAGAATTTCACAAATTGAAATCCAACCTAAAGTAATTTCAGACCACAGTCCAATTAAATTGGAGATAAAAGGTTTAGAAGAAAGAACTTTTAGATGGAGAATGAATGATTACCTCTTAGAGGATCAAAAAATTTTACAAGATGCACAAAAGAAATTGATGGAATATTTCGAGGATAATTGTAATAAAGGTACGAAGATGCGTATAGTTTGGGACGCAAGCAAGGCAGTGATGAGAGGGTTTTTCATACAACGGAACTCAATTAAAAAGAAAAACAGAGAGAAAGAAAAGAAAGAGATTCTCAAACAAATAATGGACAATGAACAAAAACTAATTAAAAAACCAAATAATTCCAAAATTAAACAAAGTATTAAGGCGTTGCAAACACAATTTGCTATGATAATTAATAGAGAAGTGGAGTGGAACATCAAAAGGCTAAGACAGAAAAACTTTGAATTTGCTAATAAATCTGGGAAATGGCTTGCTTGGCAAATTAAGAAAAGAAAAGAACAAAATACAATAAATAAAATTACAGTAGATGGAGAAGATATAACCAACCCAAAAGAAATTAGAAAAGGATTCTTGGACTTTTATAGACAATTGTATAAAAACAAGGAAAAAAACAATATGAGGAAAATAGAGAGATATTTAAAAGAAAAAGAGGTGCAAAAGATCCCGATAGATAAGAAAGACAAGCTGAACACCCCAATAGATAACGAAGAGATAAAAGAGATTATAAACGAGTTGAAAAAAGGGAAATCTCCAGGTCCAGACGGATTTACAGCTAGCTATTACAAAGAGATGAGACAGATTTTGACAGCACCATTGAAGGAAGTAATGAACAACATTCTGAAAGAAAGGGAAATACCTGAGACATGGAAAGAGGCCTTTATAACCTTTATCCCAAAGCAAGATGTAGATCCAACACAAGTTAAAAACTATAGACCAATTTCTTTGTTAAATACGGATTATAAAATCTTTACAGGATTATTGGCGAAAAGGCTAAAAAAAGTTTTACAAGAAACTATTCATGAAGACCAAGCGGGCTTCCTCCCAGGCAGGCAGATGAGGGATAACGTTCGGAACATCGTTAATATTTTAGAATATCTGACAGCCAGGAATGAGAAGCAGGCAACTTTGATGTTTGTGGACGCCTAAAAGGCTTTCGATAATGTCTCATGGGACTTCATGTTAAAAAACCTAGAGTATATGGAGGTAGGGAAGGGCTTCTTCAATGGAATAAAAGCAATCTATACGGAACAGAGAGCAAAATTGATAGTGAATAACGTAATTACAGAAGAGGTGGAAATATCGAAAGGTACAAGGCAGGGATGTCCACTCTCGCCTTTGTTATTTATACCGGTTTTGGAGATTTTTCTAAAATCAATTAGGAAAAATGAAATGATAAAAGGGGTGTCAGTGGGTCAAAACAAATATAAAGTTAAAGCCTTTGCTGACGATCTGGTGATAATGACGGAAGACCCGATGGAAAGTGTAATAGAAGTGTTAGAGGAGATTGAGCAATTCGGAAAAGAAGCTGGTTTTATACTAAATAAGAAAAAAACTAAGATCATAGTAAAAAATATGGATCAAACACTGGTAAAAGAGTTGCAACAACAAACTTGTATTGAAGTGGTGAAAAAGGTAAAATATTTGGGAATATGGCTGACTCCAAAAAATATGGATTTGTACCAGAATAATTATTTACCTGTGTGGAACGGAATTAAGAAAGATCTAGAGGTGTGGGGAAGATTAAAACTATCCTTTTGGGGTACGATTTCAATGATTAAGATGTGTGTACTCCCAAAGATGTTATTTTTATTTCAGATGATTCCAGTACTTAAAGGGACGGGGATATTTAAAGAGTGGCAAAGAGGGATCTCGAGATACATCTGGCAGGGCAAAAAACCAAGAATTAAATATAAATTATTAACAGATGGAAAAGAAAGAGGGGGCTTTGCCCTGCCAGACTTGAAATTATATTATGAGGCCTCGTGCCTTTGCTGGATAAGAGACTGGATAAAATTAAAGAACACAAAATTGTTAGATCTAGAGGGATTCGATAACAGATTTGGGTGGCACGCGTATTTGTGGCGGGAGAAGAAAAAGGGCCACAAAACCTTTGAAGACCACATCTTCCGGAAATCGTTAAAGGAAGTCTGGGAAAGATATAAAAATATATTGGAATCAGGGATTCCACACTGGTTGTCTCCATTAGAGGTTATGTGTGTTAAAAAAACTAATATGAGAGGGAGTTGGATTACCTATGGAGATCTAGTGATTAAAGATGGAGAAAAATGGAGATTGAGGCCATATGAACAAGTAAAAGAGTATGTGTTTGATTGGTTTAACTATTACCAGATAAATGATATGTTTAAAAAAGATTTGAAAGAAAAGGGTTATAAAGGAAAAGAGTCAAGATTTCAAACGGAAATAGTAAACAGTGATAGTAAAACAATTTCCAAAATGTACAGAATGTTATTAGAATGGCACACGATGGATGAGGAAGTTAAGTCGGTGATGATCCACTGGGCCAAGGATTTTGGCTATAACATATACTGGGAAGAGTGGGTGAAAATATGGAATAACAATTTGAAGTTTACAGCATGCACCACATTAAAAGAAAACACGATGAAAATGGTATACAGATGGTATATCACACCAGTTAAATTAGCAAAGATGTTCAAAATTAACAATAAGTGCTGGAAATGTAAAGAGAAAGAGGGAACTTTTATACATATGTGGTGGGAGTGCGGAAGAGTGAAAGGGTTCTGGGAGAGCATATATAATGAATTAAAAAAGATGTTAAAATATAGCTTTGTAAAAAGACCAGAAACCTTCCTTTTAGGAATAATGAGGAATGATATTAATAAAAAGGACTGTAAACTTTTCCAGTATGCTATAACAGCAGCGAGAGTACTGATGGCCCAGAAATGGAAACAGGAAGAACTGCCGACTGTGGAAGAGTGGAGAATGAAGTTAACAGATTACGCAGAACTGGATAAATTAACCGGGAAAATTAGATACCAACGAGCTCATAAATTTAATGAGGACTGGGAAAAATTTTCGGGGTATTTGGAAGATGTATGTGATGAGCAAATAACGCTAGTGGGTTTTAAAGAAGTTTTGTGAGTAAGATAAGGAATATTGCAAAGCTGTAAACAAATATGGTAAGATAGCTATTTATTTATTTATTTGTTTAGTTTAAAAGGAAAAAAAAAAGGAAAAGGAAAAATGGTGATACGAAATATGAGAAATGTGTAGGAAAAATTTTTATTACGGACGATTGGCAGAAAAGTTGAGGGAAGTCCACATAAATTGTAAATATGTTAATGAAAAATCGGTATAATTGTAAATATGTATGAAAAAACTGAATAAAAATGAGATGGAAAAAAAAACACAAAATATCTGGAGGACACTTTTTTATGGTCCAGCTCTCACTTCCATACTCACTACTGGGAAAACCATAGCTTTAACTATACAAACCTTTGTTGGCAAGGTGACGTCTCTTCTTCTCAAGATGATGTCTAGGCCTGTCATTGCCCTTCTCCCAAGAAGCAGGCGGCTTTTAATTTCATGGCTGCTGTGACAACTATTTCAAAAAAGGATACCCAGAGATGTTTTAAGACAGTGTACAGCAAGAAATATGGACGTGAGAGCGGGACCATAATGAAGGCTGATTGCCGAAGAATTGATGCTTTTGAATTATGGTGCTGGAGGAGACTCTTGAGAGTCCCATGGACTACAAAAAGATCACACGTATCCATTCTTAAGGAAATCAGCCCTGAGTGCTCACTCGAAGGACAGATTGTGAAGCTGAGGCTCCAATACTTTGGCCACCTCATGAGAAGAGAAGACTCCCTGGAAAAGACCCTGATGTTGGGAAAGATGAAGGGCACAAAGAGAAGGGGACGACAGAGGACAAGATGGTTGGACAGTGTTCTCGAAGCTATAAACATGAGTCTGACCAAACTGCGGGAGGCAGTGGAAGACAGGAGTGCCTGGCGTGCTCTGGTCCATGGGGTCACGAAGAGTCGGACATGACTAAACGACTAAACAACAACAACAACACCAAGAAATGTAAAGTGTAAATGGGACAATTGTTCTTCCACATGTGTAATACAGGAATGCTAATCTAGGAGCTGTGATTGGCAGCAAGCACATGTACAGTGACTGTCCAATCAACGGAAAGCTTGATTTGAGTCTCTGTTATGTGTGAGATGACCCTGAACCTGCTTAGCTGTGAATCCTGCACATGTAGTGCCATTTCCATTATACAACCTTTAGCATTAGTTGAGTGCTCTTGTCTTTTCCATCCAAGGTTGCTCATAACCCCCTGTTTTATATGCTTCCAGATACTCTTGTTTCACCCAACTAAACAGATACTGTAGGGAAACGAGTGTTTCGTCTGCCTAAGAACAGCTCTAGCTAACCTATGTCATTTCTCTGCTTTCCCCCATATAAATAATTGCCACCTTTAGATACTCCCTGACTACTCTGGGATATCATGAATATGGAAAACATGGCTGGGAATCAAATACACTTGTATTTCCAGCCTTTGAACAAGGAATCATACAAAGAGGTAGACTCCTTGAAGCCAGGAGCGGAACTAAATTCAGCAAGCCAGAACAATATACAGAGATATTCTAGACTTCACTTCACTGCCATCCATTTGTTAACTTCACTGGGCCAATTTCAGTCTCTGGAGAACCTAACAAATCGAGTTAAAAGGCAAATTTAGAGACAGATCATCATATGATATATAACCTAAATGCAAAGCCGAGACACCTTTTCTCTCCAGTCTTTCATTCAAATGCTATGTTTAATAACTACAGCTTAGTGCTGCTAATATGAAATAATTTTTGGAACAATATCGTTATATATATTCTCTCCAGGCATATGGAACCAATTTAACTCACAATTCCCTCATTGCTTGTGGAGGCATAGGTAATTGGGATTGGGTAAAGTTGAACATAGGGGGTTGTAGGTTAGTGGTGGCAACACACTACAGAACCTTTGGTATCCCATTGTCCTCTGCTGCTATTTCAAGAGCATCACCCAGATCTTTTCAAATACAGTGGTACCTCGGGTTACATATGCTTCAGGTTACATACGCTTCAGGTTACAGACTCTGCTAACCCAGAAATATTACCTCGGGTTAAGAACTTTGCTTCAGGATGAGAACAGAAATCGTGCAGCAGCAACGCAGCGGCAGCGGGAGGCCCCATTACCTAAAGTGGTGCTTCAGGTTAAGAACAGTTTCAGGTTAAGAACGGACCTCTGGAACGAATTAAGTACTTAACCCGAGGTACCACTGTAACACCGCACAGGAATGCAAGAAAAGTGCCACATACGAAATAGCCATGAAAGGCTTTCACGAGAACTCAAATCACTCGAATGGGCAGTTTGGCCATCTCAGTGGGGATTAAGGAGAAGGTTCTTCATGAATCATTTCCTATTCTTACCAACAGTAAGCCTGAGAAATAAATGTATTTAGGCCTGGGCTGTCAGTTTTTAGGAAGAAATGCCTGAACGCCAGTCTTATGCATCACTGTTATTTATCCGTAGGGCAGAATCCAAAACTATGCCGATGAATTTGCACTCTCGCCATGAGCATTTATGACCGCTTTTATAAGTGAGGTATTGAAAACTTGAAAACACAATTACTGAAACATTTAAGGCAGGCATCCCCAAACCCGGCCCTCCAGATGTTTTGGGATTACAACTCCCAACATCCCTAGCCAACAGGACCAGTGGTCAGGGATGATGGGAATTGTAGTCCCAAAACACCTGGAGGGTGAGTTTGGGGGTGCCTGATCTAAGGGGTCTCTTCTTTTCATTTATACTGCACTCTAATTGAAAGCACAACACTTCACTATACATTACGTATTTGGCACCCTGAGTAAAATTGCACCTAAAGGATAGTAACAGGATACAGAACCTTTTGACCCAAGGTCACCACTCTCATGCGTCTCAAGTTCTAATTGGCTGGAAATGTTACTGTTATCTGCGGTTGCTGGGTCAGTGTGCAATGAATCAGTGAGAGCTGGGTGCATGCTTGACTTGACAAGCTTCAATTGCAAAGGAAGAGTTGAACCAGCATGAAGAGCATATTATTAGAGCATGGATATTATTACTACTTTAAAAGCAAACACTGTGAATCACGGTTCAATTACATCAGTTAAAGATGGAGATAGACATGGCAACTCTGGCTTCTCTCAGTTTACCTTTTCCTAATCTTAAATTCAGTTCTGCATCAGCTTGTGAATCTTTTAGAAACATTTTTTACAAAATGTCAGCATTGTGTGGAGGATTTCTCCTAATATTCACCATTTTGTCTGCAAATGTACTCATTTTTGGAAGCACTTCAGCTTAATAAGATACAATAAGATGTTATTTTCCCCAGTCTATGGATTTTTATGCACACCTTCCCCTAATATGTAAATTTTGTACACTTTTTGGGGGCGTGGGAGGAAATGAAGAACTGTGATTTCCCTTTAAAATAGCTCAACAACTTTTCCCAAAAAAGCTCTACAACTTGTATGTCCAGATTTTATGTGTTTGAAATATGGCAACGCTACATTGAGATGACAACTGAAGTGAATTTCTCTTCCATCCCTACTATCAAAGGATATTTTTTGATGTCTTGACAGCATCCTTCCCAACTGAGGTCTAGCTGTTCTAGGTTGGGGGAGCAAGCGGGTTACAAGGCTGCATTGTATGAATGAACGTTGCACTTGCAAAGACATTTCTTCTGGACATCGCTTCTGATATGTGACTGTGTGCAGGTGCCACAGCTGGTGAGACCACACACGAATATGCTTTATGTAGTTGCTGTTTGTTTTCTTACAGCAGAAAAATATTCCCAAAGTTCAGAGTTTGGAATTTAGAATAGCAGAGAGAATTCAGTTAGAAGCAACTCTAAAAGCACATTTTGTCATAGGGAAAATGAACCCAGAAATGGTAAGATTCCAAAGAGCCTTACAAGTTATTTTTTCCAAAATTTACATTTCATGTCTGGATTCCGGCCACCTCACTTCAGGCAATGGCGGATTTTTCACATTATGGGTTTTATATGCTGATGGTCAGTGCTGCTGATCAGTCTTTTTAAAAATAAGGAACAACAACCCTAAAGAATTCCAGGGCCCTAGAAGTTTGAACACAACAGTCAATCCTTTTATTTGGAGATCTTACAAGCATCATCTCCTACCATCTCATACCAAGCTGGTCAGGGCAGATTTCATGTACCAAAGGTCTGAACTGAATTTCTTTTCACTTTCAGCTGAGTGTGCTGAGTGCTTAGAAACCTTCCCACAATCTGGACCACTGCGAAATTGGGGAAGTGGGGAAGATTTTAAGTGTGTTCAGCTCAGCAGCCAAACATACCAAGAATCTTCCTTTGGAGTGGCCCACTGAATATGGTCAGGCGTGGAGCCAGAAGAGACAGGAAATTAGGATTATTGGTGCATGTTCACCCCACCCCAAGAAAAAAAATACCCTTTATTCTCCCATGTGTCCTTTTAATGTCTGACTAGCACTTTTGTCTGTCTAAATACATTTTTCTTTGTTCTGAATACTGGGTACAGAGCCTATCATAACCTGCCTGGTATGTTTCCTGTACAAGTAATCCTGACATGAACAACCCTTGTATGTTATAAATGATTTCAGATGGCAAGATGGTGTGCATTTACCTAGGAACAAGTAAACACCACAAACTACTAGTGCTTGTAGTTCTGACATATTATTTACTACAAAATATGAGGCTTAACGCCCAGGACAAATTATGCCTTAATTCGTCAGAATTGTGATGCTTCCTTGACTGCAATGAGCTTTTGAACAAACCCATTTATACGAGATTCTTCATTCCTAAACTAATTGCTTCCTCCCCCCGCCTGGTCTCACAAACAATGAATTACATATTCTTTCAGATATTTATTTCAACTGTCTTTTTTCCCTAATACACTGGCAACATATAGTGTTACAAATGCAGCCTCTTCCTGTCCAGCTGTTCTGTTTGTTATGATATGCTGTTCAGGATAGAATTTGGGCACCATCCAAATTAGGACATCATTTAACTTCTCATCTTTCCAGCTCCTGAAGCAAATCATCAGATTCACTGATAAGTGACACATCACCATAATGTTCAACACTCTATTCCTTTAAATAATTGGAGTGCAAGAATATAGTCCCAACACAATTTTGTGTTGCGGTTAATTTAAGCCCTAATTACATGATCTCTCAAAAATCTGTAAAGATTTATTACAAGGGGGGGGGGCAATGTAAAGATTTTGTAAATATTTATTGTACAGGAAGGCCTTCCATCCATCCATCCATCCTGAAAGATACTGATGGGATCACAAAAAGGAAATGTGTTTGGACATCAGCTTCTTGTAGTTTACATCCTGGATACATTTCGACTCAGAAGCCTGAGACCCTCTCATGAGCTCCTCCTTTTCCAAATTTGGTGGCAGAAACATCCAAAAGATGCTGGAAACCATTAGGTCCTTGTGGCAACATCCAGTACTAGATGCCTGGGGTCCAACATCATTTCCCAGAAGCTCACCCTTTTGTCCCCATCTCACTAAATTAAGCAAGTGACCAGGGGGAGACTTCTCAACAGGCTGCACCTACTGAAATTCCCTCTTCTACACGACTAGAGGGAACTCCATTAGAGCCATAAGACTGAAGAATCTGAAAACCCACTCAGAGCTTTCTTTTCCCCAAATTTACTCATACTTTCTGCTTACCAGCATGAACTGCAGGTGGTCACAGAATAGTGGCAGAAAAATATATTCAAGTGCACATAAAAATAGAGATCCCACTGGAAGCAACAGTGCCAGATTAAACCTTGTGGACGCCCCTAGGCAACGGCCTAGGGGGGCCCTTGCAAATTATCCCCTAATATGTTTTTTATTTTACCAAATCAATATTATTTTGATCTGTTGTCATGGGGTCCCTAAAAGGTGTGGGGCCCATAGGACGGTGCCTACTCTTATTTGGTAATCTGGCAGTAGGAAATAATGCCATGTGGATGGAGAATAGTCACAATTGCATGTACAATTGGATGTCAATACCATTCATCCATTTTTCAGTTTCTTGCTTCCTGCAGCATATACCTCCAGCTGTCCATCCCCATTCACATTCTTCCCCAGCTACACAACTTCAGCTAACTGGACTGGAGAACAAGAGCATCAGCTTAGTTCCCAATGTAACAGAAAGGTGTTCCCTCTTTGCCACCTTCTTTGCATCTACTTGGCCACTGTGACATCAGGATTCTAGATTGGATACCCATCCAACAGGGTTCTTCTTATGTTCTTAGTTTCATTTTTTTTGCAGTTTTCAACCTTCTTAGCAATTGTCCACTTACATATCTGTTGAGTTTGATAGGGCTGTAGTCCAGGCATAGGCAAACTCGGCCCTCCAGATGTTTTGGGACTACAACTCCCATCATCCCTGACCACTGGTCCTGTTAGCTAGGGATGATGGGAGTTGTGGTCCCAAAACATCTGGAGGGCCGAGTTTGCTTATGCCTGCTGTAGTCATTGTTTCCAATCAGTTCAACAACACATCACACCAGATTCTGGGCACCACCACATAATCTGCTCTTTTTAATTGATAGTGAGCAATTCTTTCTTTCTTTTTGCTTGTTTCTAAAGTCATTCTGGTTTCAAATTTCTAGGGGAAAAGTGACTAATAAATCACGAACATCATCCCATAGCACTAAGACCAGAGGTAAGCTTTTGCTTTCAGGAATGGTGCTTGTGTTGCTTGGCACTAAGATCAGAAATACATTATCTCTGATCTTAGTACTTGGTGCTTATATCAGAGATAAAAGATCTCTTTGTCTGATGTCATATTATGCCCAGTGACTGGCAGGTGGGTGTGCTTTGCCCAGCATAGTCTGATGGGCCAGAGGTTCTTCACCTTGTAAACAAACGCACAAACAAACAAACAAACAAACAGTCCTACTACTTACCATCCCCATTCACACAACCCTTTTTTGCCACTGGGTCTCCTCTGTTGTCTGCTATTATGTGACCCAGCCTAGTATTGTGCAATGGACACACTAGAAATCCAATCAATCCGTTTCTGTGCTGTTCTGAGCTGAAATGTAGGTGGTTCCCAAGCCTTGCTGTCCATAGGTTGCTTGTTTCAGCTGTGTTTGTTTCAGCTGCGTACCGTAGAGCCAAAAATACTAGAAGACTTGGCATTATGTCAGGTGCAGTTCTTGAGCTCCTTGTGAGATTTTTATATCCATTTTAATTTTACTGTATTCTAAAGCTAATATTAATATCTTTCGCTTTAATGACGTTAAGTTGCCTTGGGTGCTTCCAGATGCTGGATTCATAAAATCTTAAAAATCAAACAAACTCCCAACTAGGAAAAGAGCTGGCTTTGTTTGTGTTACTTTCACAGTAAAAGAGTGAGGCAGAAACATCAATGAGATTAGCAGTGTTATTGCCCTCTAGTGGGTTCATTTATATGCAGTTGCACTGTTATCCTGAAACAAAGAATAATATGGTTCTTCGAAACACACACTGCACTATATTCACTCGAAAACATCATTCCTTTTGACATTTCATGGGGCTTTCTTCTTAAAGGATTGTATCTGTGATCATAATATAGCACAATGCACTTGAAGGTATAAATACCTTTCCTACAGGATCAGAATGAATGAGGCCTACTGTGTGCTGGAGTTCGGAATCAACCCCGTAGTGACACAGCAGCTGAGCAAACCTAATGAGATTTTATAAGTCTCAAACCATGCAATTAAACCAAGTGTGTGATTGTCACTTGAATGCTGCTGTGCGTGTATTAATCAAACTCAATCATCCCCAGCCATTATTCAAGTTCTACCGAGTCTCAAATGCTTGGTTAAGTTTTCCAAATTAGTTGGCATGTCAAAGTTGCCAGGACTGTTTTGGGGATAGGGAACAAATCTTGCATATGAGGCACAGTCGTTCAGAAGTAAAAAAATATTAAATGAATTACAGAGGGAAGCCAGAAATATGTGCCCCAATCTAGGGATGTTTTTACATGCATGGGATGCACATCTGCAAGAGCAGCTGCTCTACTAACAAAATTACTACAAGATTGCAAAATGCATTAAAAGCAAGAGCAGATTCATGCCTTGTTTGCTACAGTTGGTTTTATAATCAAACAAATTATTAAGGAACCATATAGGCAGGACTCTTAACAAAAGCTTCCCAAGTCTTTATGCTCTGGGCATGATCATTCAATTCGGGAGGCAGGGGGAAATGAAAATCCCATGCTCCCAAACAGGAAATGGGCACATAGGAAATGACAAATGGTGTTCCTGGGGAAATAATTTGCAGTAAATATTGTATGTGACTGGCAAGGGCTCTTCTGTCTTTTGTGAGCTATCTTTGCTACCAGCTATGCCTTGCCCCTTCTCAAATTTAAGGGGGCTGAGAAGGTAGGAGAGACTTCACCCACTTTCTGAGAAACTGCACACCAGTGTTTATGTATCATTGTATAAGCTACTTACACTTTATAACTTAGACTGCAATCGTATGTCATTTTTGAAGGCAATTAGTCCCATTTAGGGACGCGGGTGGCGCTGTGGGTTAAAGCCTCAGCACCTAGGACTTGCCGATCGAAAGGTTGGTGGTTTGAATCCCCGTGGCGGGGTGCGCTCCCGTCGTTCGATCCCAGCGCCTGCCAACCTAGCAGTTCGAAAGCACCCTCGGGTGCAAGTAGATAAATAGGGACCACTTACCAGCGGGAAGGTAAACGGCGTTCCATGTGCTGCACTGGCTCGCCAGATGCAGCTTGTCACGCTGGCCACGTGACCCGGAAGTGTCTGCGGACAGCGCTGGCTCCCGGCCTTTAGAGTGAGATGAGCGCACAACCCTAGAGTCTGGCAAGACTGGCCCGTACGGGCAGGGGTACCTTTACCTTTACCTATCAGTAAGCATCCAGAGGCATGTGCTGTACTGTTTGAAACCTGCATATTGCCATATTTTGTTCAGCCATAATGATGATGATGATGATGATGATTTTCATTCCCTGTCCACTCTGGGCAGCTTGCAACATTTCTAAAAACATCAAACATTTAAAACTTCGCCAAACAGAGTTGCATCCAGAGGTCTTCTAAAAGTCAGATAGTTATTTATTTCCTTGACATCTGAAGGGAGGGCATTCCACAAGAAGGGGGCCACTACTGAGAAGCCCCTCTGCCTGGTTCCTTGTAACTTCACTTCTCACAGTGAGGGAACTATCAGAAGACTCTCAGAGGAGGACCTCAGTGTCTGGGCTGAGTGATGCGGATGGAGACGCTTCTTCAGGTACACTAGGCCAAGGCCGTTTAGGGCTTTAAAGGTCAGCACCAACACTTTGAGTTGTGTTTGGAAACGTACTGGGAGCCAGTGAAGAACATTAAGGACCAGTGTTATATGGTCCTGGCGGCCATTCCCAGTCACCATCTAGCTGCCACATTCTGGATTAGTTGTAGTTTCCGAGTCATCTTCAAAGGTAGCCCCATATAGAGCGCATTGCTCCCAGCTCCTCTAGACCAGGCAGAGGCAAGCTTGGCCCACCAGATGTTTTAGGACTACAACTCCCATCATCCGTGACCACTGGTCCTGTTAGCTAGGGATGATGGGAGTTGTAGTCCCAAAACATCTGGCGGGCCGAGTTTGCCTATGCCTGCTCTAGATGGTCCAGAAGGATGTCATGGTTGGTGGTATAAAAGGCTGCTGGCCGGTCCAATAGAACTAGGAAACAGCTTTCACCTCTGTCCCTAGCCTGCTGGAGATCATCAACCAAAGCAGTTTCAGTCCAATGATGAGGCCTGAATCCCATTTGGAAAGGATCCACATGGTCCACATCCTCCAGGTGTGCCACCCGCTCAATCATCTTGCTGAGCTCTTAAATTGTTTTGTTTGCTACACACCTATGAGAAGATTTGCAAAGCTTGAAAAATCAAGAGGTATATCATTCAAAAACTGCTAGCAATGAGTATTGTTTAGACTTTTTCTGCATTTGTGTATTTGCTGTTTTGGGCTACTTTGGGAGGAAGGGCAAGGTATGAATTTAAATCATCATCATCATCAAAACAAGCTATATGTGAACAAAGAATAATTTAAATACATTCAGCTCACAGTATTTGGTTATCTGTGCAAGTAATATTTAGCAGTCAAAGATTTACACACAGATGGTACTAGAAGGAAGCAAAAATGGAAAACCACATCCTATGAAAAATTTCAACCCTTTTTGTTCCCAGCTGGCAAAGAACCATGCTGAGCACCTAGGGTGGCAGAGTTGCTGAACGAGCAAAAGTTTTATGTGCATTTTCTTCTTAGGAGTTCACAGTGGCAAAACAGAGCTTGAAGTCACACAAAAGCATTTTTGTTGAAGATCCAGCGAACAGGTGTAAAACCATTCTGCTAACCTCCCTGAGCTTTGAAGGTACAGCTACTGGCTTGCTCTGGTCCTGCACAGAAGACCATGGGGCAAGGCAGGTTTCTTGCTGCAGCACCATGGAGAGTTCCTACTGAGCAACTTGCTCCAAAAAGGACTGGAAGTGAACTGAGGCCTTTTGGAGTCTCTAGTCCAAATCTACCTCTCCTAGCCTCTGTCCCCTCTGGAGGCATAGAGTCTCTGTAAGTGGCAACACCCAAGCCTAAATATGGGCACTTCTCATCCCATAGCCTCCTGGGCTCCCAATGACAATGGACTAGAAAAATACCGTGGGTGGCACTGTTCTTCAGGCTCAGGGGACGGTGACTGAGAGGATCCTGGCAGCTCCACAGACTCTGGTGCTGTGGCATCTGGTTCACTGGCCTCCTGCCTGCCAGCTTCAGATTCAGTGGTTCCCTCATCAACAGCACCAGGCTTAGAGCCAGGAAGTCAGTTTGATTCCTTATTTGGTAACACTATAGCCTCTGACTCAGTGTCTTTCCCAATCCTGGACTCTCAGGTCATGACAGATATATGTCTCAATAAATAGAATGATGAAATCTACAGAATTAGTGGCATGATTTTGTATTTGGACATGACAGCTCTATAATGAATTTTTGCTATACGTCTTATTTGCCAACTTCAGGAAAGGCTCTCACATTAGATTTGTAGTCCAACATTTTAGCAATGACCATGGTTTGTCTTTTATTTATTTGTGCATCAGGCAATTTGCCAATCTTGACATCATTGTGCCTAATATGTTGCCTGTCAGTTTTGACATGGCCACATTTTTAAAGCCAGGAATAGGGAACTTGTGGCCCTCCAGATGTTGATGGACTGCAGTCCCCATCATGTCTGGCCACTGACCATGATGGATGCAGCTGAAGGGAGCTGGAGTCTAACAACATCTGGATGGAAACAGATTCACCATTCCTTTCTTTAGTCAAGAGGATTGGGAAAGCAAGAATTAATATCTGCAGTCAGCTCAATCATGAAGTTTGTTCTCTAAGTTCCTGACCATGTTGTTGAATGTAACCTGAATGCAACCTAAAATACTGCAGTGATAAAGGAATAAAAGCTGATAAAGGAATAAATGAAAATGGCGAAGTGTGATGTAGTGGTTAGGGTATTGGATAGAACTAAGCAGGTCCAGATTCAAATCTCCAGTTGGCCATGGAGCTCACTGGAAGACCTTGGGCTGATCACAAACTCTCTGCCTAACCTATCCCACAGGGTTGTTATGGTAAAATGGGGAGGGAAGTAGACTTCCTTGAGCTTCTTGAAGGAAAGCTGGGGTGCTAATGTAATAAAGTAATAAATAAATGTATATGCAGTCCATAGTCTTGGCCATTCAGTAGAAGACAAAACACAACTGACTAGGGTTTTTTCTCCCCTCTGTTGATTTAAAAATGTCCATAAGTTGTTTATATCCTTTAGAAGGGCAATAATCCATTGGCGATCCATTTCTGCAAAGAATTTAGATACTCCTATTCCAGCTAAGTGGATGAGGCAAAATAAGACACTGCACTTTGCTAACCAGGGACATAGAGAACACAACAAATGGCAGAATTCCTGTCATTAATCTTCTTTCCACCCGCCCACCAAATGCATCATTTCAAATATGCATCAACAAAATATCCTTTTGAATAACATGGTTCTCAAAAGCCTTTCTCATAAGTGATCTCATGACCTGTTCCATCCTGGAATCACATCATGCTGATTTTTAAACTTCCGGCTTCTTTCCTGGTTCTGTTACCTCATCCTATTTTTCTCAGAATAGCATCACCTTTCTTCTGTCCTCACTGAGCTGCTATACCATCACTTGACGTATGCAATCAGTATTGCTGTTTCCATATCGACAAGGCTACATGACCTTGCCTCTCCCATCTGACTCACCATTACATTAGCACCTATTCCCTGCATTTTGCATTGTAAATCCCACCTCTGTTCCCTGGTAGCAACTTTGAACAGACCAGTATTTGACTGTTCAGAGGGCTCACAATTACAGCTCCTGTGCAATTATGCAGAAAGTCTAGTGTGCAGCTAGGGCAGAAAAGTCTTTAATATACTTTCCATAGCATTTATTTCTTTCCTTTCAAAACTGGATTGCTTGCCAAATAGTTCAGATGACTTCTTCCAAGAATGGCTATCTGATCTGCTTGAAGGAATAAAAATGTCAGTGCCAAAAGGGTAAGAAAAAGCTGACTCAGAAACTGCTTACTACTGCGTCTGATGGCATACACCAGGGATAGGGAGCCTGTGGCCCTCCAATTGTTGCAAGACTCCAACTCCCATCAGTCCCACAGTATGATCAATGGCCAGGAATGATGGGAGTTGGAGTCCAACAAGATTTCAAGGGAGCAGATTCCTTAGCCCTGGTCTTTATTTGGAAACTGATCCAGCAGCCTGGAAAGCATGTTGCCTTTTTGTGACCTAAATATTACAGTAAGGTTGCAAAAGCTACTATGTGTACACCATACCAGGCCTTGCTTTTTTATCTCCTAGGAATGCAAGTGACTCCCTGGGCCGCATTGTACTGGACACACCCAGTGAACATGAGTATCACTATGTTTCACTCTTCCATCATGACTTCCCCTCTCCCTGCTGCTAATGTCCGACCTTCTCTTTATGAATTTAAAATGCTAGACATGAACAGTACAGAATAGTCGTTTTTCTAGATCCAGCTTTGATCACGAGAGCAATAGCTAGGACCTATCTTGGCCACTCCCCTCATTCCATGTTGCATGATTTTGATGAATGATCCCAAACATTGCTTCCTTTCACCTTCCGTTCCTGCATCCCGACTGGGCCATCCCACGTTTCCATTTGACTTCCTGGAATAATTATATCAATTTTGTTGCACACATTCCAATCTCTGAGTGCTGAGAAGCTTTGGGGGTTCCTGCACCTATGCAAGGCCCGATGCAAGGTCAATGGAGATTGTGGTGCCTTTAGGATATATGTTTTATTTATACATATATGCAAACTGAACAGAGCATGGGAGGGCTCACAACATTAACATCCCAACAGATCTTGCCTCCCCCATTAGGTTATAGGGAGATCTCCAAGTGATAGTTTTGGTTCCAGCACAGAGCAAAACAAGCCTCCGTGTCTTCAGTTTCTAGCATCAGCAAAAATTCACTCCCATAGGCCTCCTTGGCCTAATGCTCTCCATCCTAGGATGAAGTGGCATTCACCCAGGTGAGCTGTTAAAAGACCCAACTATTTGTCAAAATAGCAAGAAGGCAACCTTTTTGGACATGTAAATGGCAGTACTTAACTTGCCAGCTAAGGTCATTATAAAGAGCTTGGTCTGACTTGTTCCATAGTTTCTTCTACTAGATTCTAAACATCACTGGATACAGAATTACAGGGCTGGAAGGACCACACCAATACCATCCACTCCAAACCTATAACAATATTATCATAAACTACAGATGATCCGCTTTTTGACTTTGTCTTATCATTGGTTCTGAATTGGACCTGATTACACGTGTTTCTTCTCCAAGGGATCCTGCCTAAGAAAGCAGCATTCTCAGTCATGACATCCATACAAACTTCAGTCTGGTGCATGTTGGATCATTTCATGGAACGGAACATTTCGTTTCCATAGTGGACATTTAGTGTATTCTCTAGATATAACCAAATGAAGGAGGATAAATCTGCTTCAAGTTGTGATCATTTTCACTGAAAATATGTGTAATGTTATCTTTTCATGCAAAATGGGGAAAAAACAAAATCACTCAAAACTCAGCAGATGTTGTAGTAGATACAACCTCAGTTTAAATATGAAATATGAAAGACATGCATATCTCCCTCTAGTGTGGAAGAACCTAACAATTCTATAACTTTATATAGGCCAGACATATCTATTCAAGATAGTGATGTCATTAAAGGCTTCATTTTTTAAAAAAAAATGAGAAGCAGGAAATGCACAATTGTGTTTAAAAAATGAGAATTATTTTTTGGTAAAATGTGAAATTTTATTTTATTTTTGTTTAAAAACCCACAAACCTCTTTCGATGGTGTCCCCAGATCACTAACCTCCATTTTATCACCTTTGAAATAATATGTGGGGCTGACTTAGTGTGTGAACTGAGCGTAACGGAAATATTTTTGATTGCCATAGCAACAAAATATCTTGGTGGGGAAGAGAGCACTCGGCTGAACACATGTAAAGCAACAAGGTTACACAGACTTTAGGCCTCCAGCATCCGATCCTACCGATACAAAATATGAAGAACTGATTGTTTTCTACAGATGGGTCAATAAAGCTGAAACACTTGTGCTGCTGACATATTACTTTGTTGCTCTTTGCCATGGGCACAGGTACTATCAAGTAAAGTGAATGACTTACTACCAGGAAAAGGGTTTGTTAAAAATTTAGAACTTCTGGGTCTAAAACACTCCATGTGCATGTTCTCAAGTTATATCACCTGTGCCATTTTCCCTTTAAAAAATGGAAAAAGAGATGAATGAGGCCAGGGGGCCTCTAATAATTTGTATAGGGAAAAGGTTCCAATTCTATAAAGTGCCCTTTAAAATGGCTTGTAAAATGTCCCTTAAAATGTATAACAGATATGGACGTATACTATATGGGATACGTATACTAGATCCCAGGGACATATTCTGCAAGAGGGGCCATTGCTCTGTGGTACACAGATGCAAGCAGTTTTTTTTATTGCTACTTTGTTCACAGTTTTATTTCACCCAGTCGCGTATGAGAAACTTGATGTCAGACAGAATCTGGAATCTTCATTGGCTTATTTCAGTAAATTTTGATACACAGGACTGGCTGAGGATTTCACTGCCAATCATTTTGCGACAAGCACTTGTGCATCTGAAATATCTGTTAAATGCTATATTCTAGAATTCATCATTAATTAATATTAGAGATAATAAAAGATTGACAATTGTACTGTACTGGCAAACAGAAATTGACCTCTATGGATGATATACTGTACTAGAAACTAAGGATAACAACCCAAGGTTTCGGTGGGTCTGACAAATCAATAGGTTAAATTCATTCACTGTTTTACCAGTTCGTATCACCGCTAAGTTCATATCATCATCCAAGACGTAGTCTCTTTCAAAATAATTTTTTTAAAAAGCATATATACTCTCTGTGAGGCTGAGCTCTCATAGGACCATCCCACATCATGGACCAGATTCTTAGTCCACTAAGAGGATGTGAGAATTGCATGTTTTATGGCAGCTTCAAAGCCCACAGCTCAATGTCCCCAGTATCCATGAAAATGAACCCTATGCACATTCAGTGGAATTTGCAAGCATCTAGGGAAGAGGTAAGGGACGCGGGTGGCGCTGTGGGTTAAACCACAGAGCCTAGGACTTGCCGATCAGAAGGTCAGCGGTTCAAATCCCTGTGATGGGGTGAGCTCCCGTTGCTCGGTCCCTGCTCCTGCCAACCTAGCAGTTCGAAAGCGCATCAAGGTGCAAGTAGATAAATAGGTACTGCTCCGGCGGGAAGGTAAACGGTGTTTCCGTGCGCTGCTCTAGTTTGCCAGAAGCGACTTAGTCATGCTGGCCACATGACCCGGAAGCTGTACGCCGGCTCCCTCAACCAATAAAGCAAGATGAGCGCCACAACCCCAGAGTTGGTCACGGCTGGACCTAATGGTCAGGGGTCCCTTTATCTTTACTAGGGAAGAGGGTGGCCAGGGGAAGTCAGCAGATATAAGAACAATTCGTAAGCAGTGTGGAAAAGTGTGCCTGTTCCTTGTATCATCACATTCCAATGAAGCAAAATGGAACAGCCTCACTTTACAATATGTGAAAGACACTCAAGACACTCCTTATTCCATCCAGGTAACCATCAGGGAGCAAGAGGTGAACCAATGAATCATCCCAGTCCAACCCTCATATGCAAAGTAGGATATCATGTATTCAAAGCGTCTGTCCAGCCTTCCCTTGCAAACTTCCAAGAAAGGCAGTTGTACAACCTTAAGGCAGTTTCCCCCCCATTGCTATACAGTGAAAGATTTAACCCTTTGCTTCTGCTCTAAAGCTGTGTGAATCATTGTTTTCTTTACAACGGTCACCCTTGTTTCCTACCTAAAACCTTGTTAACACGTCCCCATTCCCTGCCTGTAGCAACCCGAACGTTTACTGAGAAATAAAGTCAAGGGGAGTTTAACGCCGCTGAGCGCAACCCCCGCCTTTTGTCTCTGCTAAGATCAAGGCAACTAACGCCCTTTCATCTTCCCCTCTTTGCTTCTTTAAGAGATGATTCCACCACCTTCCTAACTCCCTCGTCCCTTGGTCCTGACAACGCTGTCGTCCTCAAACTCTGCTTCCCGAAATCCAAAACAGGGATGTTGTTGTTGGAATATTTATGCATATTATTGGGGGGCGGGGAGTTAAGAGACCTTACCTGCCGTGCTTGTGTGACAAAAAGAGAAGAGCCTAAACAAAGGTGTGACTTTGCGACTCAATCAGAAGAAGATTCCTTTTTTTTTTACAAGGAAAAAAAAGGAAAAGGAAAATAGCGGACATCTCTTAACTCCCGTTGTGTGGACAGAAGCACAAAGGCGTCTCACTCTGGGGAGTGGGTGTTTCTTCCAAACCCCCTCCCCCTCTTCAGCGGCCCATTTCCTTTGCGATCCCATTCATTCCTCCACCCAGCCCTGCAAGGAACCTCCTCCCTGCCTCTCCCCACCAAACCCCGTCCAGGGCTGGCCTTGGCCGGAGCCGAGGCGGCAGATATCCACGCAGGCGCCGGCGGACCCCTCCTCCCCTCCTTTCCCCCCAGAGGAGCCTGGGGAGGGCGGTCCCCTCTCAGGTCCGCACGAGGAAGAAGAGGAGGAGGAGGTGGTGGAGGAGGAGGAGTTATGTAGATGACGGATGAACGTTTCTGGAGTGGCGGGGCGAGTCGAGAGGCATAAGCGCAGCCGGGGAAGCGGAGCACGGGCGGCCAGGCAGCCGAGGAGGCCTTGGCGAGCCGGAGGAGGGGCCGCAGCCCGAGGAGGCGGAGGCGGAGGCGGAGGCAGGCGGTTGCTGTGCAAACGAGGCGCCTCGCCGGAGCCGCAGCTGCACTTGGACGCCGCGTTCCCTCCCGGACGGGACGAGCGAGGAGGAGGAGGATGTGGAAGAGCTGACCGAGCTCGATGCCGCCGCGCCGCGTCCTGGACTGAAGGGTCTCCTCTCCCCTCCTCCTCCTCCTCCTCCTCCTCCTGCTGCTGCCTCTGGAGGTGAACCTGCGTCGAGCTGTTCCTCCTCGACAGCTCGGGGGGAATCTCTCCCCCTCCCCTCTTCTCCCATTTGAGAGAGAGAGAGAGAGAAACCCACCCGAGTGTGCGTGTTGTGTTTTTGTTTTGGCTGTTCGGAAGGGGAGAGAGAGAGAAGAGGGAGAAGGAGGTGGAGAAGGAGGAGGAAGGCAGCGAAGGCAAGGAGCGCGCGCGCTCTCTCTCTCTCCCGCTCGCCCGCCGTCTCTGCCTTCTCCATTGAAGCACAGTTCACTATGATCTTACTCGCCTTCAGCACTGCAAGCCGGGGGGATTTCGTGCATCATTCCAGGGTGTTTTTCTTGCAAGCCTTGCTTTGGATTTTATGGGCTACTGGGTGCAGAGCGGAGCAGTATTTCAATGTAGAGGTAAGATCTATGCACATCTATGTCTCTCTGTGTGTGTTTCCTCTCTTGTCTGGGTTGCTTCTTGCATTGATTCAACGTGCGGAAATAAATAAATAAAATGAAAAATAATAGGGTGTAGGAGAAATCCCAAACCTCCCCAGCAGTCGCTTCTGCGAGCGCAGCCCGGACGCTTTTCCTTCCTGCAGCCAACAGAGTTTCCCGTTTCTGGTGAGCCGCCTCTTGGTCTCAGGATGATGCCCAGGACGGCGGAAAGCCACGATGCTGGGCTCCGGGGGATTCACCATTGCGCCCTGGCAGTACTCTCCCTCCCCTACTTTAAAAAGAGATCGGGGTGGTGGTGAAGTGGACCTCTCCAAAACGCGCATGCATCCGTACGTGACGGGTGGTAGGTTAAAAGTAGCCACTGGACATTAAGACGCAAGAACAGTCTGAATGGGGGTTTAACTTGGGGAGGGGGCATGAACTGATATTGCTAAGATCAGGGCGTTGTTGTTTAAATGAAAGTGGAGAGGGAAAAGGCATTCATTGAACAGGACAAGGTTTCTTTTGTCACTTTGAAACATTCCTGTGGACTTTTGCTCCAGGGGCTGCTGTAATGGCTAAACGGATGTCCCCTCAGGCAGCTGCAAACGGGGCGGTGAAGGGAGGCGGGCGTTGTTAAGAGGTGGAGAGGAACTTTGTGAAGTTAGTTAAAATGTGAGAAGGTGAACAGCATCTGGAGAGGATCTGCTTTGGGTTCATGGCTAGACTTCAGCTGGGATCCACACCCTACTACTCCCCCAGTTTTTAGCCTCAGCCCAATGTATAGACACTGGATCTGGCTTTTGCAGCACAAACCCTGTACATGTCTACTCAGCAGTAATGCCTATTGAGTTCGGTGGGGCTTGCCTTCACTTAACGTGTGTACAGAGTCGCAGCCTAAGTGTGGTTGATTATTAAGTGTGCTGCATTTTCTCAGCTTTTGTCCTTTTCTCATATGCTTCGCACCATAATGTCTGTCCATCTGTCTGTCAAATCAGTCCCAGTTTGTCCCTTATGTTATCATCCTTATGCATGGCCTCCTTTCATCTTGCTCACCCACTGCTGCTGGTTCAGGAGTTGAAAGAGAACACACAAACCATAACAACTCCCATTCCTGTATCAGACTTGATCCGTCTTACTGATTACACACCTGCAGCTCAATCCTTTGCTGACCCCAGTGCTTCTTCAGACCCAAAGTGTCTCTTACTCATGCACATTTGAAATTTTCTTCCACACAAACTCCTGTTCTTCTGGCTCTCAGGATCTCAAGCCTTTCTCTGGATGTGCCCCCCCCCTTTTTTTAGCCACAAGAGGAGACTCTCTTTAGTCTGACCACACAAGACTCACATTTTCTGTGTATGTCAATAATATAATTTGTCTTTCTCTTCTAAGGATACTTGTCTATGACTGAATTTCCCAAACCTGGTCACATTCATCTATTATTTCAGGGCTATCCTGGCTAGTCCGTCTTGGCTATATTTCATTTTGGCTTCCTTCCACAACCCTGTATTGCCAACTCTTTCCCCCGATGTCTTGTCATAGGGCTAGGCTGAAAGGTGTGAGCAATGCCTGACACCCTTTGGCCTAATTCTGGTTATGGCTCTTGGAGCTGACTGTGGCAGGAGTGCCACTTAGCCAAACTCACTCTGCTCTCTAGAACATCCTTTATCCCCCTCTTTACGCTCATTCTTCCAATGAGAAGTGGAGGAGACTGCCAAGGGGAAGGGGGAAAAGCCACCCAATAGCATCACGCCTAGATAGTGCCACATGCAGGGAGGCTTTCCAGCTCCAGAAGCATTTCCTCCTGCCACAGCTAGTTGCTGTGCCAGCTGCCTACTCTGCAGGACGCAGGCCAGCAGCAGATGGTGCTAGGACACGAGGAGTGAAAGGATAGTTTAGGGAATCTAGGAAGACACCAGTAAGTTGCAAGGGGGAGAAACTAAACTTACATGGAGCAGTGAAGTAAGGAGGGAAAACTATGAATGAAGAAAAGTTGGAGAAGTGGGTTTAGTGTTTTCCCGCTTCCTGATACAATGTTTCATAGTCGTGCTTCAGAGCCAGTGTATAATTGGAAGGTCATGTGTGAAAGTGTGAAATTCAATCTATCTATCTATCTATCTATATCTAAACATACTGTATATAAAATTGTCCAGTAGCACCTTAGAGACGAACTAATTTTGTTCTAGGTATAAGCTTTCATGTGCATGCACGCTTCTTCAGATACACACGAAAGCTTATACCTAGAGCAAACTTAGTTGGTCTCTAAGCTGCTACTGGACACTATATATATATATATATCTCGACTGTGTCAGACCAACACAGCTACCTACCTGAATCTGTGAAATTCAAGAGTTCGGTTTTGTTCAACAAAGGACCCTCTCCTTTTTTCTTTTTCTTTTTTTGCCTCTGGCCACCTGAAAAAGAGAGGTGTGGAGAGGGTGTGCATTCAGTTCTTACTTCTGGCTCTGCCTACAGTTAGCAGCCATGCCCTCCTAGTAGACACTAGCCACCACTGCTCTGTTCTGCAGGCCATTTCAAAAGCTAAAGTGGAATAATCCAGGCATAGAAGGATCTTTGCCATTCCTGGAGGCTAGCACACTTGGTTTGTCCGGGGAGCAGGTGGCTGGGATTTCTCTGGTCCTGGAATAAATCTCTTGAGAGCGAAGAGCGGTGTCCTGCCTTATCGTCTTCTGCCTCCTTGAGATCAGCATGGTCTCTGCTACCAGGCTGAAGGGAAATTAATTTACATTTATCTCTCAGTAAGGCTGAGAGCTTTTCAAGTGCCATTTGTTGTTGTAAAAAAAAAACCACCCCGGAGTAGCTGGAGCCACAATGCAGAGGGAACGTGAGGCTAAGGACTTGGCAGCGATTGGGTGACTCTGTGCCATGGATTTCTCTGTGTCAGCACCAGACCCATAAAACACTTGCACAGGACAATAAATCACGGAGAACCCATCCCTACTTGAGCACAGCAAATTCTGTTCCAGGAGCAATTTAAACAAACATAGAAGTGAGGGGGCTGCTGTAGACCAGAGTCCATTGAAATGGATTTATGGAGGCTAAGCTCACATGGTTGGTAGCATAGGAAATGGAATTTAATTTCACTAGGGCCACTTCAGCATGGATCTGTGTTATTTATATTGTTGTTTGGTCATTCTTGTAGCATTAAAACAAGTACTGAAAGGAGGGCACGTACACACACACTCACCATCTGTTGCACATACAGACATGGTTTATGGTGAATATCTGTTTTTGTAAACACTGGGTTCTACCCAGCTAGGTTTTAATCAGAGTAGACCGACTGAAGGTAGTTTCTGCATGTGCTGTACTGGGAAGCAAGGGGCAGATGTGGCTCTTCAACCTGGGAAGGTAGTCCATCTAGGAGAAGGAAAACTTTGCTCCCAAACCTCCATTGCCTTGCGGGGTATCATCGGGAGATGAAAATGCTAAGAGAGTAAACCCTACAGAATGGAGTCCCTCAGACAGTTGGGTGGCCACTTGTGCTCCTCCTTCAGGCAACTCCTGCAGCCATCTGGTGCCAAGCATATGGCTATGCTTTCCTTTGGACCACATCAGTGAGGCTGAGAGGGGGTCTTGTCATCTGGGCAGCCCGGACCTCCATATACACTGTCCAGGCTTGTGCCCCAGGGAGGTCATTGTTGGTGTTGTTAACACAGCAATTTGACTTCACCCCTGGAGGCGCACCCCATTGTCTCTTGAGGCAGATGAATGCCAACAAGACTGATTGAAGTTAGTGATTGAAGTCATGGTGATTATTTTCAATGGGTCTACTCTGAGTAGAACTAACATTGGCTATAACCCATAGGCTGCAGTTCTATACTTACATTGGATCAAGCACTATTGAACTCAGTGTGCCTTACCTTTGAGTAGACGAGTATAACATGACACAATTACTTGGTTTTAGCAGGAGGCTTTCAAACATGTACTCTCCATACTTGATTTGGAAATGGCTGATTCTTCTGGTTTCCATCTCGTATTTTAGTGATATTTTTCTAGAATTACTGGAGCTCAGATTACTATGTGTATGTGTATATGCCTTTCTTTGTATGTCTTGTTGGAGTTGCAGCCTCAAATTCTGCTAGGTGAGAGCTCTAAAAATGTCAGTATTCTGTATTATCAAATAATTGTTGACATTGTTAAGGGGGTAGTCCTCAGTGATGTGGTTGTGACCAGGGGTATAGGAAGGGGATGTGGGGTGTGTGGCCCACCCTGGGTGTCACCCCTGAGGGGGTGACAAAATGACACACTGTGGGGGGCGGCACTTACCACGGGGTCTGGCCTGCAGCGTGCCCAAGCCACGCATCTCTCCTGGGAGTGACATGGTGCTCAGGGCCCCACAATGCCCAAAATGGCAGCGTGGGGCTTGTGACTGCCAGGCGGATTCCATGGGCAGCTCACCATGGCACCCTCATGGGCGGATCACCACGGCGCCCCCATGGGCAGTTCGTCCCGCCCCTGCCACTTCGGGTGCCGGAGCAGTTAGGTCCACCCCTGGTTGTGACACATACTTCTGTATTGTTAGTCACATAAAAAGGCTATGCAATAGACAATGTGAAATCCTGTTCAGTAAAGCGATAAACACTGGCAGTTCAGAACTTGGTATACAGAATTGGCAGTCTTGGCCTTGACTGCAATTTATCATTTTAAATGATAAACTAATTAATCTGCATGTTATGTAGGGCTGTGCCATTGATTTAAGAGCTTTAGATTCATCTGTTCATTTGATTGTGTGCAGAAATCTGCTTCTCTGAAATGAATGAGGATTTGGTTTGGGTGCACACAACAATATGTGTGAAAGCAGGCTCTTGAACTGGGGGCATCATGCTTAATTGTTACTCTTGAATACTCTGTGTTCTGATTTGGTTGGTTGAATGGATGGTTAACGCCATCGCAAAGAGTCAAGTCATCGTTGAATGTTTGTTACACTCGAGTTTGTTCAACGATTGGGCTTAAGAGTCAATTTTACAGGGTAGATTGTGTTAGTCTGCTGCCGCAGAGCAAATCTAGAGTACTATGGCAACATAAAAAGTAATTCATAGTAGCATGAAATCGGCAAGGAAGGAGTAGCTACCAGTGTGGCAGTGTGGGTGGCTTCCCAGTGCTGAGGTTGCTGCCAGTAGACTGAGAGGGGAAAGTTGGCATGGCACAGTAGCATTGGATTGGCTCTGCTGATGAGCCTGTGCTATGCCAACCTCCCTGCTGCCTCACCCCTCTCCTGCTTAGTTACGGGCAGCAACTTCCATGTTGGGAAGCCAGATAAGCAACCCCACTCCACTGACTGCTGCAAGGAAGAACTTGCCTCATCAGAAGGATGTAGTGAACAGGGAGGATATAGGTCAAAGTCAACTACCTGATTGATGCCAGCCAGAGCATTGGGAGGCAGACCACTCTCTAACAATGGCATAATAGCCAGGTTGAGGAAGGGAGATTATTAAATGAGAAGAAGACTCTCGTGTTCTTCTAACCAGCTTTAGTGAGGGTGGAAATACCACATTATTCTACTTATTTGATGATACCTAGTTATTTATTTAATATATCTCTTCCTTGATGGAAACCTTGAACTGGTTCGCATAAAATAAAATAAAAACCTCTTGAAGATGGCACTTGTTACACATTTTTAGAATAGGAGATAATGCAAGGACAAAAGAGGAAGAAGAATAAGCTTAGTCATGGTTCTCCCAGCATGGTTCCCCTGTGTGCTCTGAGGCTGGTGGGTTGTGTGGCAAAATCACGTTTGCTCTTTTTTTGCTACAGAAAGGAGTTGTGGGTCCATTAGAAAATGCGGGTGCTGCTGTTAACATGCATGATATATGGTGCAATAACAAATTGCAGTGCCGTGAAACATGGGGGCAGGCAATGACTTGGACTGCAGTGTCCATAGATCAGTATTTCATGTTCTTCTGTAGATTTGGCAACCTGAACTTGCTTGTAATCCCTAATAATAAATAAGAGACTTTAGGAGCATGGGCAGGGTTTGGCTACTGCACATTTCCAGCAGTGGGAGAAAAGAACTACTGGCAGAGAAACTGCCATGTCAAGTTACTGCCATTTTGCTTTTCTTACAACCTGTTGGCTACAGTGAGAGGCATGCCATTTTTGTGGGAATGCCAAGGAAGTGAAAGGACTTTGGATGTAATGTGTCAACACCCACCTCTCCTATTCCCTTCCATATCTTATTATTCCGCTACTCATCCAGAGGAACATCTGTGCTGGTGGAGTTTTTTTACTGACATGTGGGCTTGCAGTGATATAAGTGTCATTCCACCATCATCCTGCCTTCTCTGCCAGCAGAGCAGCACATAAACTCTCAGCCAACTTCTTGGTGAGGCTTGGATTACACATTTATCAAGTTAAAAATACATGATTGGAAGTTTAATTCCAGAGCCGGGCAAATCTACAAAAGTTATTAGCCCATCTGTCACCTTGACTTATCATTCATTTTTGAAATTAAGAAATAGCCCCCGTCCCCCAAATTTCATAAAATTTCAAAGCCTAGTTGTCTGGAGGTAATTCTTATCAGAGTTGATCAGATGTGTTGCTATTTTCTAGCCCAGTGTTTGCTCCCTGGTTTATCACAGTTGCATGAAAGTCAAAATTCCATAGAATCCTCATAAATCTATATCATTATAATTAGATGTGCTGGTGTCAACCCCTATAGGAGTCAATATTAACTGAAAATCCTGAGAGGTCACATCCTTAACTTTCTGTGTATTCAGTGACACCTACTTTTAATTAAACATGGTTAGGATTGAGAGCTTTGCTTCCATTTCCCACCACAATGTTATTTCTGTTGTTCCGCCTTGCATATACATCATTGGTAAATACTTAGGAGCAATCCAGTGAGATTTTCAAAGCAAGCCTTGCTTTTCTACAAGCAGTTCCTTAAGTGACTTTAAACTTCCCCTTTTAATAATCGTGGCAGTTTAATTGCTTATTATGGAACATAACACAGTGGAATCAAAACCTCTGAGAAATGCTGTCAAAAATGTAGAATTTTGTTCCCCATGGCAAACAGTGGCTGCAAACTCCCTTGTTTTTCACTGCTAACAGACTTCACAATTAATGGTCTGCTGTTACTGAATTGCTACACATGACCTTTCTTGGTTTCTGCATTTGTCTAACACCCTGATCCCTATGCATATTTACCAAGAAATTATCTGGGTCAATTTTAAAATTGAAGTTTTTTCCAAGTAAAGTATGTTAAAGCACATTTAGCTGCAAGTAAGTCACACTGAACTAAATGGGACTTAATTCCAAGTAAAAGTCTGAAAGCTATGTGTGCGCTTTTGAGCCACTATTTCTGTTAGGAATAAGTATGGAGAAATTGGGTTAGCAACACCCCTCTTCACTTTTTGGTGTGTTATTATTAGGACGTTGGGATGCTGAAGTATTCTAATGAGAGTTTATTAAAAACCATCCCAGGAAACTCAAAAGAAGAAGTGAAGAATATCCTGTTTCTTATGAATTTTGGAGCATATTAACTGTCTTCATATTGCTCTTCTTCATGCATTCCACCCTGAGATGGTAGCAATGCCTGTTAGAAGGAACTGTGCTCATTATTGGACCTATTCTCAAATTGTGAAGTTGAAGCTGGTTTCCAAAATGATTGGAAATGGTTTCTTGATTCTGGTCCTGCAACATTGTTCTTCTTGACCAGGGGCTCAACTCTCGCTATCCATGATCTAGTCAAGTTTGCACAGTGTAAAGAAGTACTTTCTTTTCTCTGTCCTAAACTGTCCAACATTTAGCTTTCTTTGTTGGCTGTCCATGAATTGTACTGGTATAAAAGAAGGAAGGAGCTTTTCTCTGACCACTTTCCCACACCATACAAAATTTTATGTGCCTTCTATCGTGTCTCCTCTTATTTGCTTTTCTCTAAAGTAAAAAGCCCCCAACTTTTGTCCTAAGGGACTTGTGCTATCTCATTGATCATTTTGGTTGCCCTTTTTTGAACATTTTCCATCTCTACAATAGTCTTTTTGAGGGGAGATGGCCGGAACTGAACACAGTATTCCAAGTCTAGTCTCAACATTCTTTGTATAATAGTGTTATGTTATTGGCAATTTTATTTTCACGTCCTTTCCTAATGATCCCTAGCATGGAATTTGCCTTTTTCACAACTGCCTCACTTTGGGTTGAAACACTCATTATGCTATCCACTAGGACCCCAAGGTCTTATTCCTGGTCAGTCTCTTCTCTGTTCAGACCCCATAAGCATGTATGTGAAACGATTTTTGGCTGCAATGTGGATCCTTTTTCACTTGCCTGCATTGAATTGCACTTGTCATTTTACTGCCCGTTCACTTGATTTGAGAGATCCTTTTGGAGTTCTTCACAGTCTCATTGTTTTAAGGACTCTGAGCAATCTAGCACCACCAGCAAACATGGCCACATCACTGCTCACCCCTACCTGTAACTCATTTCTGAACAAGTTAAAAAGTATAGGTCCCTATACAGATCATTGGGGAACTCCCCTTCCTCACAGCTCTCCATTTGGAGAACTGTTCACCTATTCCTACTCTGTGTTTCCTTTTGCAATGTCTCTTATTCCATGACTGCTCAGACTACTCAGACTTTGGTGAGATAATTTGTTGAAAGCTTTTTGAAATTCCAAGTATGCTATGTCAACCGAATCACTTATGTTGATATGCTTGTTGACACCCTTAAAGAACCCTAATAGGTATCTTGTCAAAAGTGTTTTGAAAGCCTAAGTATATGATGTCAACTGGATCAACCTTATCTATATACTTGTTGACACTGCTGAGTGAGATGAAGGAACCGACCTGGACCCTGTGATCGTCATCATATTTGGGGCCAGGAGGTAAGTTGTTCTTCAGGTCTGTTGGCTGTCCTGGGGGTTTGGCCTTCCTCATAACAACTTTGGCATATAAGGCCAAATAAGTCACAGTTGGAGGGGAGGTTGTAAGCCTCTGGCTGCCCCTTGAAGAGAATGGGGTTTCTCATTAAAGGGATCCTGGAGGGGACACTCCTATCTGGATGCCCAGTTGGGGCTAGGGCCATAGCACTCCTCCAAAGGCAAGTTTGGGGTGTCTTACCAATTTGATGTATGTCATAGTACTTCCTTGCCATTGACTCAGACTCATGGAAATCTTCCAGCAGGCAGACTTCCTCATGGAAATCCTCATGGAAATCTTTCAGCAGGCAGGCTGGATGAACCAGGTTCATCCGGGATGCAAAGATCTGCCCGGCATCCCCCCCCCCCAGGTTGCCCAGTCCCAGGTACGCAGGAGGGCAGAGCTGGCCGGCTGCCTCAGCGTCTCGCTGGCTCAGTTGCCCCTGAACTTGTGGTGCAGAGCCACCCACAGCAGAAGAGCCCACTGCGACACTCCAACCGATGGGCGGCCTCTTCTCTAGACTCAACTCTTGGGCCCTGGACTCTCGGCCTGGCGCCCCTGAGAGCCCGGCACCCGGGTGCCCTGCACCTCTAGCGCTTATGGATAAGACGGCCCTGACCAGGTTACGCCCAGTGCCTAAGCCTAAGCCATCTGTAATCAGTACAGTTGTGGCCTAATTTGAAACAAAGATCATTGTCACGAGAGGCTATTCAGATACATGCATGGTCTGGAGTTGGGGGCTCACAGTACGTGGGTCTGCAACTATCTTTTTGCAAAAATGTAGACCTTTGATAACATCTCCAGACAACATTACTTTAGGAAAATTTACATTAAAAAATACTGTACAGCCCCCACCCCCAATAACGTATGTTCACTGGGTGGCTCATAAGAAATAATTGTGCCAAGAGCTTTATCTTTTGAACGGAGGTTGTATGCTATTTTGATGGTGTTTATTTCACTTATTTGGTTGCTTGGCAACCATTCACACCACACTGCTGCTTATTGTCATTCGTTGTAAGCATATTTTAACATACTGGTGATGGTATTTAAGGATTCCCATCTTCAAAGAATTCACATTTAGCATTAATGCTAGTAGTAACATTTAGAACTGCTACTTCACTAATTATGTAGTAATGATTTCTGTGTTTACGCCAAATCATTTCTTTGTTTGTTTCCAGACCTTGGCTGAGTTTTAGTGATGGATAATATGACAGGTGTATGTATACCTTAAGACTTAATTTCTTCATCCATATAGTCAAGTATTCCTCCAAGCATTGGGGAAGAGCTTTGGCTCAGAGTTGGAGCTCAGTCTTTATGTACAGAAAGTCCCAAGTTAAATCCCTAGCAACTCTATGTAGGGCTGGGATTGGCAAAAAACAAAAACGAAAAACACCATTTGTGAAGGGTCACTACCTGTCAGTATAGACAGTCCTGACCTAGATTGAACCCTAACAGTCTGACACAGCATAAGAGAGCTTCCTATGCAATCCAAAAACAGATGGGCCCTTCAAAGATTTGAAATCTTTTTTTCATTCTCAAGGTTTCTGAGGGTTTCAGTGCAGAAGAGGCACTTGGCAAAATCTGCTTGCTGCCACTGCAAGTGAGAGGAGTTTGGAACTGATTTTGACACGAGAATTACTGTTAAAGTACAAAATTGTTTCTTTCTTTTTAACTGCTACAGTAGTTGTGTCGCTAAACCACATGTTACCATTTGATTCCCACGAGAAGTCTGAACCATTGTGCTCTTGCTCAGGGGAAAAGGCAATGCTGGTTTTTCTAAAGGACTTGCTTGTGAGCTGTTTTCTAGCACGGATTTCATATATCTATCTGTATATATATCTGTCCCGATTTAGACTGGTATGAGTAGGTTGCTTTTGGTTTCTGGTCTGAAGCCATGTAGGAGGAGGAGGAAAGGGGGCATTTGTGAAGCGCCTGCAGTTCTGATATTGGTCTTGAAAGGAAATAAAGGTAAAAAAGCAAATAGGAAACTTAGTTCACTGCTGTTTCACACACAGTAAAAACCAAAGCCCTTCTGTAATTATTCATATCTACAGTGCACCCATTTCATGCTACATCAAATGGGAAGGTTCTCAATAGGAATAGAAAATCTGTCAATTTTGGTTTCTCATTTTCCTTCAGTTCACATTTCTGGATTTGCTTTTTTAAAAAGTCATCATGACAATTCAACAGCATTTTTGTGTGAATTTGTCCTAATATACACATTTTGTATGCAGTTTTGCCCAATGTCTGTATTTTTGCAAAGCAATTATCTATAATATTATACACTTTGCCCTAGTATATGCATTTTGTACACATTACTTAGTAGGAGAACAGTATTGCAATATTCAGAGAAAAGTGAATTCCAAAAGATGGCTGTGTTTGTGCATTGCTTTAGATTAGAATGTTTGCCTTGAAAACTGAAGTGACTTTCTCATCCATCCCTAGCTCACAACACAACGCTATGAATATTTACTGAGAAGTGCTCAGTAGTTCTTACTCCCAGGAAAGTCTGCATAGGATTGCCGCTTCAGTTGTTTGAGCAAGATCTTTTCAATTGTACAGTTTTTGTCAGATCTAATTTTTAGGTACAAAATGAAAAACTGTTTGGTGTTCTTCATAGTTGAGAACCCCTCATTGGTTACTAGGCTCTGAAAAGAGCAGCTGAGAGGGTTGGAGAATACAGTAAGTCCACAACTTGTGCACATTTTAACTTGCACACATTGGGTTTTACACACTTGGCAAGGAAAAAAGTGAAAAATAAAAAAGGGGATGGAAAGGGAGGAGGTGTCGCAGAAAAAAAAAGACTGTCACCATCCCACCCACCATTGCACCCAATGTTTGTTTTGTTTGTTTGTTGTTAATACGGCCAACAGCCAGCATACTATTGCAGCCAATGTGTTTTGACTATAGGTAACTTTTGCCTTAGGTGCTATTCCTGGAACATAACCCTCATGTAATTTGCAGCCTTACTGCATATCAAAAGGATTGTGGAATAGTTGAGTGGTGCATCAGATGATGGGTTGGTCAGGTCAGTCCTGAGTAAAACCAGATCCATAGATCTATCCTGAATTTGGTGGGCACGGTATTTTTGTGGCGTCTCAGCAGAGCCTAACTCTGAGTTCTTGAAGATGGGACTTTTGTTCTGCATGTTTCTGACTCATTCTTTGACTCTTTCCCATCTTCTTTCCATTCCATTTTGAAGGATGCTAAACCACTGATTCTAGATGAATTCCAGGGAAATCCAGCTTCTTTGGATTAAGTCTTCAGTATTTTTATACCAGTCTTCTCTCTTCATGCAGACGCAACTTCTAATAATTTTTGGTAAAGGGGGGGGGATTCAGCAACAGAAAGCACTTTCTATATTTCCTTTGATCTTCCTTTGAGTCCTCCATCAGTACAAGGAAGGTACTCGCTGAAGATTTGGGCTATTACGATGAAGCTTTTAAGGGGGACAATTGTAAGGTCTTAATTGTTTTGAGCTTCATTAGCAAAGTAGCAGCACCCACAATAAAACCAAGTAGATCTGTTTTCTAAATATTTTGACAAATGTTTCTCTACTGACTAATTAATAAATTTTTCAGTTGTAATAAGAACTAATAACTTTTTAGCTTGGGGACTATTTGAGACTCTTTTTAGAAGAGCAGAGAAACTGACAGAGCATCCGAGGTCTATTATACTTTAATACATAAAGATTCAGTTTAGTAGATTCCGGTCTCTTATATCCAGATTTTTCAGTCCCTGAAAACATGAAGTAGCAGGTCATAGGCATCACTGTAATAAGGAATGTGTTCTAGAAGCAGTGCAGGAAATGCTGAAAGATGGGGAAGGCATCGTCGAAAAGCTGATCTAACTGGGGGAAATTCTTCTTGTCCTCACAGGTCATTAGCTGAGAGGCTATTCACAGAGAGGTCATCCAGCACAAACCTTCATGGAATAAAAGGCCATTCATGTCAGCAGAGGTTGTGCAGGAGAATTTCTCAGTGGATTGCACCACTGACCTTTAAACATAGAACTGAAGGCTCCCATTTAGCATGAGATTCTTTCTGACCATCTCATTAGAACACAGCCATTCCTTGGTGTATCTCAACATGGATTGTGGTAATTGGGACTATAGCTGATGATCATCAGGTTTCTCAATTCTTCAATGGGTGCATAGTGAGTTACTCCCCTTGTTTAGGCTGTTTCAGGAATAGGACTGTGGCAAGCAGAAACTGCATTTCCTCCCCTCATTCATATTCTGTTCCATTCTTCAGGCGTCCAATCTCCAGTTGACCTTTATAATGTATTCCCAACTTTTATTTTTGGTGGGAGAGGGAGAGATGGCATGGAAGACAGAGATTTCATGCATTTGCTTCATTTCTAATATTAGCTACCTGTATCCAAAGCAGCTAATGTTTTTTTTTTTTTGCTTAAAACTGTGGTTGCAATGCTGCATCCAGTTACACATTTATATAACTATTGTTTTCCCCAAGTGTGGTTATGTTTGGTGAGCTGGATTTCTGCTATATATCAGGAATAGTTTGGTATCCTATGTGAGTGCTTGGTTTCTAATAAATTGTCAGCATATTTGCCAGGATTATTTAGGATCAGTGTCAAGAAGGAGGCCCATTTATTTTATCTATTTCATTTATTAAAATATTTCTAAACTGCCCACTCGTAAAATATCACAGTGATGTATGGCAATGAACGCAGATATAACTGAACATAAAACACCATAACATCAATACAAAATAATTGTAAAAATGTCAGGCTCATCTTCGGAAATTAGGCCTGTTGGCATGAAAAGGTCTTCAAGACAAATCTGAAAGTTAGTAATGAGGATGCCTCTCAAATCTCTGCTAGAAGAGTATTCCATGGTATAGACTGGTGACAGTGATGGCTGGTATTCATTGGGACTGGTGGGGCAAAAGGCATGGATCCCAACAGCAGAGACAAAGCCAGATGGAGTCATCACATTCTACTTCTGCCCCCCCTCCTCCCTGCTGAGTTCTACAGGGGCAAAACTGAGACTAAGGAGGAGGAAGCTGACAGCCAGGGCCACTCCCTGGATTGGATGTAAGTAAGAAGGTAGGCCGATGGGAACTGGCTGAGGTCAGACTGAAGTTGGTGGGCAGTTCCCCATTTGCCCTGTTGGACCAACTTCCACTGACCAAGAACACCAAAGGCCCAGCTTCTAACTGAGGTCTGTTGTGCATCTGTAATGCAGGGGACGACTAATAGCACTCCTCAGGGTATAAGGGCTCAGCCATTATTTTTATTTTTTTCTTTCAACTGAAACAAGATGCCCTATGTACTTAAAGCCATTCAAGTTGCTAACAAACCATGGAATGAATCCCAGGATATTAGAACCCTGATTGTGAAGAACAACTCTGGTTGGGGCAGTAGTATATAATTTATGTTATTAGCCTGAAAAACAAATGCTGATTCTCTCTGCAATACTCATCACAGTTATCTGGAATTCTTCTTTGGCAATCACTCGTAGTCAAGTAAGATTGTCTTCCATAAACACGGTTTTAACAATAAGTCCGTAAATGACTGTAGAGGCCAATTCTGGATCCACACATCCTTCCACAATGGGGACATGGGTTTCTGGGTGAGAGCTGATCATGGTGTGGATTTGCCAAGTGTGCCTTCCTCCTAGCACATTTTCTCCCTTGCATCCTGAATTTGAGTGTCTTCAAAGTCCATGAAACCTTTGGTAAAGGCTGTTCTCCAACTGGAGCGAGTGTTTCCCAGTTGTCAGTGTTTATACTACATTTTTTAAAGATTTACCTTGAGACAGTTTTTAAACCTCTTTTGTTGACCACCACCAGCATGTTTTCCATTTTTAAGTTTGGAATAGAGTAGTTGCTTTGGAAGATAATCATCATGCATCTGCACAACATGACCAGTCCAATGAAGTTGATGTGGAAGAATCATTGCTTCAACACTAGTGATCTTTGCTTCTTCCAGTACTTTGATATTAGTTTACCTGTCTTCCCAAGTGATGTGTAAAATTTTTCGGGACACTGTTGATGGAATCTTTCGAGGAGCTGGAGATGGCATTTATAAGTGGTCCATGTTTCACAAGCATATAGTAAGGTTGGTAGTACAATAGCTTTGTAAACAAGTATTTTGGTTTCCCTGCGAATTTGCCCGGTCCTCAAACACGCTGCACTTCAGTCGGGAGGAAGCTGCACTCGCAGAGAAGAAGAAGAAGAAGAAGAGTTTGGATTTGATATCCCGCTTTATCACTACCTGAAGAAGTCTCAAAGTGGCTAACATTCTCCTTTCCATTCCTCCCGTACAACAAACACTCTGTGAGGTGAGTGGGGCTGAGAGACTTCAAAGAAGTGTGACTAGCCCAAGGTCACCCAGCAGCTGCAAGTGGAGGAGCGGAGATGTGAACCCGGTTCCCCAGATTACAAGTCTACCGCTCTTAACCACTACACCATACTGGTTCTCAGGTGATGCTGGATTTTGGCATCAATGTTGGCCCTTGTAGAAAAATAACTGCCGAGGTAGGAGAAGTGATCGACATTTTCCAACGTTACACCATTGAGTTGGATTTGTGGTGCTGCAGAGGGGTTATTTTGTACATGTTGGTGCAGCACTTTGGTGTTTTGGATGTTGAGTGATAGTCATCACAGTTATCTGGAATTATGTCCCACTGAAGGCAGTAGGACTTATTTCTGAGGAAACATGCTGAGGGTTGCACTGTATGGCAGTTTTTCCAGCTCTCTGATTGCAAAGTGACAAGCAGATTTCACTGGTGTGTCTACAGAAGCGGTGTACTTAGCATAACACGCTAAACCCTGATTTGGAGGTACACCTGGGATCTTAACCAGGGTAGCGGCAATAAGGCATGGTTAGCATTAAAGCATTCAAAAGGGTTCTTTACTAAAGCTAATATAAATACTTAAATGAAGGGATCCTTTTAGGCACAGTTATTAATTCCTGGCCACTCAATGACAGCCTCATCTCTGCTCCAGTCTGTTGTCTGCATCAAAATATTTTGCTTTGTTCTCCTTGTGCATTATTCCTGCTGCTATTAAAAGTTGCTGCTTTGAAAGGCCAAAGGGCTTCCTTTGAGTGCTGTTGCATGCTGTTTTTCAGAGGGCTGACTTTTAAAGACTACAATGGTATAATTTGCATGACTTCTGGGGGTGGGGGGAAATTCAAAAGCTAAGCATCAACAAACTCAAAGCTTACCATCCTGTGGTGCATGCTAGTATTTGACACCACCATGTGAGGAGTAGAGGTCTGAATCTGAAGAGCACTCTTTTCAACAGCCAGTAGGAACAAGAATAGGCGTATGCTGCAGAGATGATGAGCTTTATTCTCTCATTGAGCACGCCAACAACTCCTTTGATTTCTATATATTTGCCCATAATTTAGGTCATCCAAAATCTAGGTACCTGGGGCATATTCAGCCCTTAACATCTCAGTGTGGGGAATTGCCACATGATCCTTATGGGTAGCAACGATTGCAGCTGAGCTCTGGCTGACTTCCTTTGCATGTCATAACCTATGGCTTACCACACGTGATTGAATTACTCCTGTTTTGCTCTATTCCACTCTTCCCAGCTCATGCTTGTGGAAAACAAACTCTGATCCCTGGATTAACATTACATCTGAACCAGGATCATGGCTTGTTTTACTCCTGAATAGCTATGATCTGTAGTCACAGTTTGTTCTTGGCTTACTGATCTTGCTTGATTAGAGCAAAATAAATCATGACCTCTGGTTTGGGCATAATACTAAGGCAGAGATTGTGGTTTATTTCCACCCCCAGCAGGAACTGGGAGGTGCAATGAAATAGCCCAGAAATAAAACCCAGTCAGGCCTGTCGCTTGGCATTTATTAATGCCTTATTCTATCCTTGCAGGACTGTTTTTCTGTTTTGGTCAACCCTTTTCCTCCTGTAAACTTCATTCTAGCCTTGTGTGAACAATTTTTGTCAGTATCACACATCCTGTCTGACCTTGTAAAGGGGAATACGTTGTGTGGAAAAATATTCAACGGTCTTTTTGAAATTGAGATGAATGTTCAGTTTCTTTCTTGTTCATTAGATCAGTAATGTGCAAGAAATGTAAATATGCCTCTGAAGTCTGAATCTCTTCATGAACTTGCTTGGTCTTTTCTGCACTTGATAAGTGCTTTGCAATCAAGGGCATTTAAAAGTGTTTCTGATTTTCTTTTGTTATACTGAGGACAGAAGGGTTGGGGCTAAAATTTTATGCACCATCCTTTGTTCCCATTTGTAATTACATTCATTGCCTTTTTATTGCTAATGCTTCACTATACATCCTTATTTTCCTACTGCATTATTAAAAATCCTGACAGATATATGTAATGTGTCAGTGCTAATAACCAGCAAATAAAAACTCTTGTCTGAATTTTCAAGGCATACACAGCTGGGTATAAGCATATCTCTCTGTTTCGGTTCCTCATTCTATCATTCTTAAGTTCAGTTCTCCTCATTTCCACACCAATTTACCATGAAAATTCATCTACATTTTGATCCAGATTTCTCCTAATAGACATATTTGTGTACACTTTTGCCTAATAACACATTTTTGCAAAACAGTTTCTTCTCAAAATAATGCAACTTTTAAATGTTGTTATAGCATGTTTATGAACCCTTTACTCCAGTATATGTAATAGTATCTGGCTGGAAAACTGCATTGCAAAATTTGGAGAAATGTGAATTTCTAAGGATGGCTATGTTTCAGTTCTTGCATTGTTTTGGAAAGTGACAATTAGGTTGGTTCATCTCGACATCCAAACTGAATAAAATTCCTCTCCTATCCCAATGCTCAGACTTCTGCCCACTCAAAGAGGCAATGTCCTGGTTCCCTTTCGCTGATACTATAGTGGTTTTCTATTTAACCTTTCTTTCTTGGCCCTGTTCCAACTGCCCCAAACGTTTGCTCCAGGAAAGGAAAAGTAGAGGGAGAATTTCGAGTATGCAGACTTAAGGGGTCAGTAATTGCCCCTTTGGAGTCTAGGTTTGGCCTACAGGTGACCAGGTAGTGCCCTTTGTTCCTGCACTATCATTGACTACGACTCACGAGGATGGTTTAATGAAAACTCATGCTGCTGAAATAATGGTGTTTTATGTGAGGTTGTCTTTCCCCATTTTGAGAAATAAGGGTCTGACATGATTTTGCTTGAGAGAAAAATGGTTTGAACAGAACCATCTTCTGCCAGTAATAACCGTGTAGTGCCTTATATTTTATTTATGTTTACTTACATTTCTATCTTGCTTTCAGACTGAAAGTCTTAATAGGGCCATTGGAACATCCTCCATTGAGGGCCAAGCTTGAAGTGATGCTGGAGATCAGTGAGCACTATCATAGTGGGATTTTTAAAAAAGAGTTAACAATCTATTCCCCTCCATCCCAAGATGAGATCAGGATCTTTGTGCTGGGGGAATGATAATTTTCTGCACAACCTTATGCATATCCAGCCAGTGCAATTCTATGCATATCTACCCACTGCATTTATTGCTGCTTACTCCTAGGTAAATTCATATAGCACAGCAACCTTACTCCCTTGTCCCAGCTACTTAACTTTTTCAAATCTACCCTCAAAAGCTGCAAACAGCAGCTTTGAAGGAATCTTTTTAGACAGATTTTGTATCAGTTGAATTTGTTGATGCTTCCATTTGTTTTGGCAAATTTTAGTGCTGGGGGTATAACGTTCTGTGTCAATGAGACTAAAACAATAAAGAGAAAAACTTCAGTTGGCTGCCCTGTTTCAAGATTCTCCTGAGCGCTGCTTCCCAAGAGTAAATACTATATGTGAGAACACCTTTTTCATAGGAGTTGTGTGACTCTGATCCTTATTATCAAACACATATATATGTTTTGCCATGGACATTGAGGGTTCACCACTGCATATACCCTTTTTAACACCTGCTAAAAACTCACAGTTAGACAAGCCAACCAGACATAAATATTAATACTGCTGGTTTTTTTATACTGAATTTTTCAAAACTTATTTTAAACTTTTGAAGAGCTTAGGAATTGAAGAAAGCTTCTGATTGGAAGGCGTTACAGTGATGATTATGACAACACTTAGCATTTATAGAGAATTTGCTGATTATTATTTTTTAACAGTGTTTTGTAAAACACTGTAAATCTTACCATGAGGTAATTCAGTGTATTATCTCTATTATTGATCACGGGGAGGGATGTGAGGCTAAATGCCTTACCTAAAGCCTTTTTGGGCATGCCAGCAATTGATTTATTAGAAGCAGCAATGGGATAAGGACAAATGGACTATCTTAGACAAAAGAGCTTTCCAACCCAGGAGTCCAAATCTGGAGGGGACGGACCCTTTCTTATACCATGGCTAAAGGAGAAGTTTGTCTATCATGCAAGGAAGGGTTTTGTCAGTGCCACTGGCCAGCATTGACTGTTGGCATCAGATGCAATTATGTATGCACCATAGATAGGCAAAATGTAATAGTAGAGTGCAGAGAGCCAATTCTAATTTTGAGTGACTGAAAATAATTAGGAACTTGTGCTTTGAGAGTGCAGCACAAGGCTGTAGAGAGATCCCATCTCTGTGCAGTGGTCAGTGCATTTGTACCAAAGGTCCCAGCTTCTGTCATCTGCTTACTAGTGCTATAGGGTAGTGTGATTGAAACTACTTATTAGCATCTCAAAAAAAAAGTACAGAAATATTGGCCTAATTTCTTAAAGACAGCCGCTGCCTATGTACTTGAGGTTTTCTTTATAAGGGCGGTAGAGGTTGTCAAGAGATGCCTGGAAAGCAATTTCATGTAAAGAAAATGATATCTCGCTTGAGGGGAAGAAAGACTGTAGGGTAAAAAGTTAAGTTGTAGTTTAATCAACCATGACTACTTCAGAAGAGGCATTTATAGCAGTGCTTAAAAAGATATGAAGGGGAGGGGAACCCATTCTTTTATATGCTATCCAATCTTAACCTCTGGGGGAATAAAGTGAAGGGCGAATGTACAAATTTCAGAAGATTTGCTGGTGCAATTTCCATTTTCAGTGTTGTAAATAATTTCTCCTCCCGGAAAGTAAAGCCCAAGTTTTAAATACCTACAGTAATACTAGTCTTATTAAAGTCACTTGGATGCATAGTATTGGAGATCTGATGGAGAGACGTTTAACCATGATTACTTGCTTGCATGAAACCAAAAATTCATGTGCAGTTCAATGCTCGGTATACTGTATTTACTGGGATGCAAGTCTGCTGTGTCCAGTGAGGTGCAATCTTATAAGCTTCCCAGAGTCCCAGTAAGGAGAAAAGACAAGATAGAAATAAATACAAAAAGCAGTGCACATAGGCTGCAATCCTGTTATATATATGCTTGGTTGTAAGGTAACTGGGCTGTTAACAGTGTGTAAATTTATCTCTTATGACCCAGATTATAATTAATACTAAAGCAGGAATTAGGTTGTAAAGTCATGCAGCCACTTTTCAGTCTTGGGTTTAATCAGGATTCTTCATTGAGTTTAGTAACATATCCAGCTTCATTATAATGCATGTAGGTGACATTCACCTGGAATACTGAAAACAGTTGTCGTTGGCATCCGTCTGTCTCGGGAGACAATGGAGGAGTGCACCTTTGGGAGTGAAGTCAAATTGTTGGAAGTTGCAGTGTTTGCTGTGGCTATAGAGACCGATACAAGAGTGACATGTTTTGTTGCAGCTGGGGCAGATGAAAGTGTCCAGTTGTGCTGCTACAAACGCACCATGGTGTTTCTTTTAGTAACCTTACAGGAAGCTGCCTTATACTGAGTCTGTCTATTGGTCCATCTAGCTCAATATTGGTAGTGGTTCTCCAGGATTTCAGGCAAGAATCTTTCTGAGCCTTGTTAGGAATTGAATCTGAGGTCTTTTGGCATGGAGAGCATGCATTCCACCATTGATCTTCCCCAGTGGTTTTGTGCTTTTTGTTTACAGCTACATGGGTTGTGTTGCAGTCCAGTTGACTTCCCGTTTTCTTCTCTGTCCCCTGCACCCACCCAACTCATCAAGTTTTTAAAAAATGAAAAGAAGAAGCCACCAGGTTAGGCAACTGGTGATTAAAGTATGCAGATATTTCTCTCAGGAAAGCTGAAAATCTATATGCAAGTTCCTGTAACATTTTCTTCCCTTTTGTTGTCTTATTAGTGAAACTTGTGCCTAGTATTTAATCAGTACTAGGAATATTTATTTAGCTTCGGAATGCTTCCTTTGCTATCCTTTATGATGGTTTGACCCATTTTGTTCTGGAGTACTGTTCTGAGGTCCCTGTGCCAAAATACCTTTGCTAAAGAGCCGTTAACAGTACAGTCCTATACGTGTCTAGTCAGAAATGAGCCCTGCTGAATTCAATGAAGTTTGCTCCCAAGTACAGTGGTACCTCAGGTTACATACACTTCAGGTTATAGATGCTTCAGGTTACAGACTCCGCTAACCCAGAAATAGTACCTCGGGTTAAGAACTTTGCTTCAGGATGAGAACAGAAATTGTGCTCTGGCGGTGCGGCGGCAGCGGGAGGCTCCATTAGCTAAAGTGGTGCTTCAGGTTAAGAGCAGTTTCAGGTTAAGAACAGACCTCCAGAACAAATTAAGCTCTTAACCCGAGGTACCACTGTAAGTCAGGATGGCTGCCTAAGTCTTCCACAAAACAGTTCCAGTGTGGATACAAAGAGTGCTTCACAAATTGTTTGGACTGGGTGCAAAGTCCTTGGAAAGGAAGCAGTGGAGACCCTGTTGCGTATTGCACATCTCATTTAGATTAAAAGAAGAAGATCCATTCATCTTGGTAACCTGTATGGCTGTGCTATTATAGTCTGCGTGCCTCACGTTGTCAGGGCAGGATAGGAGGAGGCTGGTGCTTGCATGTCTCCATGGCGACCTTGGTGTTGGCCTGATGCCTGCAATCTGGCCTGTTCACAAAGCACCGTGCCCTGATGAATTATTTAGCTGCGCTGGAGAAAAATATAGCAACAGGCTCCCGCTGAGTGGCTGAGGAGAGCGGTAAGGTGACATCAGTAGCTTAGGCTGATGAGCCCAGGGGTTCGCAACAGCTAACCAGCAGGATCAGTTTGCTTTTATGAAGGCTTTGCGTTTTTTTTTCTTTTTCACTTTGGCCTAGGATCTTCTTATTTTGCCCGTGAGGAGAGGCAGAAGGAAACATTTTGTTCATTCAATGACTTGCCGGTCACTTTGGAGCCCGACAATTACCCTGCAACGATTTCAGTGTTTTTGTTTTGTTTTGTTCTGTTTTATCATTTTATATGTTTCCATAGTTAGCAATTATACTAAGTGAAGATGGGAAGAATTCTGTGCATTGTAGAAATGGAGGCTGGACCGGTGGCAGACTGTCCTCACTCTTTTCTGTGTGCATTGGATACTTTATTGTTATGAAGCAACTGGGGGTTTTGCTAGAGAGATTGTTGGGTGATGAAGGCTGAGTTGTATGTTATGTCAGTGGTGGGCTAGCTGCTTGCGGGGCGATCACACAAACAAAGCAGTTTGTCATTCCATGTTGTAGTTACCGCGGGAGTAGAAATACTTAGAATCATAAAAATGTAGGGTTGGAAGGGACCACGAGGCCCATCTAGTCCAACCCCCTGCAATGCAGGAATCTTAATAGAATCATGGAGTTGGAAGGGGCCACGAGAGTCATCACGTCCAATCCCTTGCAGCATTGCAGGAATCTTTTGCCCAAGAAAGAGCTCAAACCCATGATTCTCATGCTCTACCAACTGAGCTATCCCAGATAATTCCTGACAGATGGCCACCAAAGCTCTGTTTAAAAACCTTCAATGAAGGAGAGCCCACCACTTTATGAGGTACAGTGGTACCTCGGGTTAAGTACTTAATTCGTTCCGGAGGTCCGTACTTAACATGAAACTGTTCTTAACCTGAAGCACCACTTTAGCTAATGGGGCCTCCTGCTGCTGCCGCGCCGCCGGAGCCCGATTTCTGTTCTCATCCTGAAGCAAAGTTCTTAACCTGAAGCACTATTTCTGGGTTAGTGGAGTCTGTAACCTGAAGCGTATATAACCAGAGGTACCACTGTAGTCCATTTTATTGTTGAACAGCTCTTGCCGCAACTCGTAAGGTCAGGATGCAATTTCTGTAAATGTACAAATAAATAAATGGTTTGGTCTGAATGAACTGCACCAGCATAAGACTCTCATGTTCCAGAAAAATAAGGTGTGTGGATGGGGGCTGTGTTTGCATGTGAGATGAGTTGGAGACGTCTCACAGAAACAGCCTCCCATGTGGAATGACACCCACATGTTTCTGCTTTAAGCATCTGCCATCCTTGCGTCTGGCTTGAGTCCACAAAAGCTTGTGCTGTCCTTGAACCTGGGGAAGACAGAGGCACTGTGGATTGGTGATTCCCACGTCTAGGAACACACATGGTACTGATTGAATGCCCCCATGATGGTGCCAAGATGCCTGCCCTCAATTACCAGAGCAGTTTTGCATTTTTGGTAGGTTTTGCTTTGTGAATAAATACACAAATGTTAGCAGAGCATTTTTTGGGGTAAAAGATGGACAACTCCCCTGAAGCATGGGGGAGAGCAAGACCGAACTGTTCTTCAGTTTTCAGCTGCAGAGTCAGGCTTGCACAGCAGCTGAAAAATTCACCGTGAAATCTACACTTGCGTTTTGTGTGGCTTTGTGCCTGAGTTTTCATTGCGGAATTAATAATAATTTCAATACTTTTGCTTGAAAACCCACCAAAATATTAATAAACCTTTCCTTATACTGTATATGTTGCAATAATGGCAGCATTCCAAATATATCAGGTTGTCTCCCAGTTGAGCTACATTGGCCTTCCTCCAGGCGGACTACTCCAGATCCCAAATGATGCACAGGTCGCTGCCTGCAGCAAGAGTGGGCTGAGCTGGAATATATTTCACATTTGTGTTTTATTTTTTATATCCTTCCCTTCCTCTTAAAGGAGCCCAACATGCTTATTCCATTTTTTGAGGGGGTAGGAGACAAATATGCAATATTTAGCTGCCAGCCCTGCCACAATGCTACTTACTGTGATACTACTACCCACTGCTACTTGCCTGTTTTAAAGGAGCTGTCATATTTTTAGAACCTCAGTTGACCAGCTTCTGGGAATTTTGACTTCTTTCCATTTCAAAGTCTGGAAAAACGGTGTCTATCTGTTTTTGGGACACATCCCACTTGAAGCTAGTAGAACTACTTAATGTAGTGAGCACTCTAAATTTTAAAGTCTAAAAGATGGATAATAATAAGATACAGGACACTTACCTTGCTGGAGTGGAAATGAGTACTCAGGACTAAATGTGCAGAAAATAAGATGAGTGACTTTAAAATGCCCATTGGACACCTTTAAAATACAAATACTCTAGTAAGGAAGGCTGATATCACCAAGTTGCCGCATTTTCTCTGCCCACCCCCCTTTGTTCGGCTGATGTTCCTAACCCAAATGGTTTGGACCAGGAACAGAAAGAAGTAATGAAATAGAATTTGTAAGGTTTATATATCTTTAGTTTTCAATTAAAGTTGAATGAGCTGTTTCTGTTAAGGCGCACAACACTCTTTTCTTTTACCACAGCAGACATATTTTGTGTTAGCTGTAGATTAAGTAAACACTTTTCAGCTTCAAAAATACTGATTATATTTCCTGTATAAAGGAAAGGAATAAACAATCCTACTCGGTGCACAAAAGCCTTTTGAGTGTGCTTTTGGCAGGAAGTTTTTGATTTAGAGCCGTAGAGTCAGAGAGCTGTAGAACTGAAATGGACTCCGAGGGTCACCTGGTCCAAACCCTTGCAATGCAGGAATCTCAACTAAAGCATTCATGGCAGTCTCTGCTTATCAACCAATGAAGGAGAGTCCACAACTTGCTGAGGGACTGTTCCACTCTTACAGTCAAAAAGTTTGGAACATTGTAACATGAAGCCATTGATTCGAGTGCTACCCTCCAGAGTAGGAGAAAACCAGCTTTCTCCATCTTTCATGTGACAGCCCTTTAGATATTTGAACCCCAATAACTCACGTGTCTATTTCAAACCAAGTTTTTCATTCTCAAAAACATTTTGTTGCTTGTGCTATAGTGCACAATGTATCTCCTTGCTATGAGTAGTGATTGGACAATTTGAAATACCCCTTTAAATGTAACTACTGTATTCAAAGGCAAATATAATGGTGGGTTCTCATCACTCAGTTGATTGCTGTATATGAAGGAGGTTCTGAACAGAAGCTTTTTGAAGCTTGGGAAGTTGTGGGCTGGCCTAGCAAACCAGTAAATTATTCTGCCAGTTCCACATCATCCTGGCCCAGTTAAAACAATGATCCCGTAGCATCTTTGATATCTGTGTGAAAGGAGAGACAAAAGTCTCAAGGGTACAGAAGAAGATTCCGTGGCCCACCACATTTTGAAAATGTCTTCCGCATTGGTTCTCTCCTTTTCAACACCATGGTATCATGCAATGGAGGTCACTGCCCAAATTTATGCTTGTCTCAGAGATGGACCAATTTTGCACTCTTCCAGAACCTTCCATTTCCCCCCTCACTTACCAGCAGAATGGTTTGCTTCTAAAAAGGGGCTTCAGTTGTATGAAATGCTCCTTGATGAATAGTAAGTGGACTCTGAAAGTCATCCAACTGTCATTTATATTAACTAGGGAAGAAATTTAATCTGAATTTGACTCAGCAGGTAGCTTGCTAGTTAAAATAACTCACACCTCTGTGTAAGTGCCTGACTTCATACTAGAGATATCAGAGAATTCCAATGGAAATGGGAATTGCCAATTTTTGCTTATTCATCAAGGTCCAGAATGGAAATAAATACAGTGAATATAATTGGTATTCACTGTTGTTGTTGCTTTCAGTTTGGAAATGATACATAATTGATTATTTTTCCCCCATTTGCATTGTGTTTGTTTTGCATTCAAATGAATGGGCTGGAAAAATGAAATTTACATAAGGGACACTTGACTTGAAAAAGACTTTCGGACAAGTAACTTTCCCCATCCCAATAGCTGAGATAGTACAGAAAGCCATGAAAACCTGTGCTCAGTGTTCTCTGCATCTAAATGTGTGTATGCATCTGTTCTCATGCACTAAATGTGTGTCTCTTGCATTCTGTGTGTCCTTCTCAGACCTCTGATCACACAAAATCTTGCAGGCTGTAAATTGCCAATCCTTGCAAGCTGAGAGTTATTATACAGTCATGAAATTGGAAGCGATCCAGTGTGGGATATCCAGTCCCTGCTCCACCCTAAAGAGGATATCCTCTTTGAAAATCTTCAAGCGTATTCTGTAAACTCTCTAGGTGGTTTGGCCTAATGGCCTATTATCCTACTGCACTTCTGTTAAAAAGGGGGGGAAAGGAGAGGGGGAGAAATTGTATTTATTGTAAAAATGTGGTTTGAGTTCATTGATTTCTTCTAGCATGTTTTACATACAGTGAGTGTATATATTGTCCCTGTTCAGAAGAACCAGAATAAAATATTTTATGGTATGTTTATAATTTGCTTTGCTTACTCTATAACGGCTGGATTTCTGCTGTAGCTAATGAGGACGGAGCCTTGAATATTGTGACAGTGTTGTATCTGGAGCAAAATGACGGTTTAGCTGACAATTCACAATGTGATAGCACGAGGAAGCCGAGTTGCTTCTTCTTTTAAAAAAATTCTTTTTAATTGATTTTCTTTTCTATAATTACAAACATGTCATATCAATAACATACATATTACACATCATCACCTCCTCCCTCTTGGACTTCCCACAACTTCCATTTCTGATTAGTTGCCTCCTTATTATATACTGCTATTTTATACAATCCACTATATCATTCCTTCATCACATTAATTGTTCTTTATCAATAAAGTTGTTAATGTTTATTTAAATGAAGCTGAGTTGCTTCTGAAGATTGGGGCCAGTCTAGACTAATAGGATTTCCCACTCCCTCCAAGCCCTTTGAGGGTAGATGTGTTTTAGTTTGTTTTTAAAATAATTAAACATGGAACTTGGTTTGAGTGTTTGAAAAGCTTTATAGTCATTCTTTCAGCAACTCTTACCATAACCCTGTAAGGTAAGGTAAAGGTAAAGGTACCCCTGCCCATACGGGCCAGTCTTGCCAGACTCTAGGGTTGTGCGCTCATCTCACTCTATAGGCCGGGAGCCAGCACTGTCCGCAGACACTTCCGGGTCACGTGGCCAGCATGACAAGCTGCATCTGGCAAGCCAGCGCAGCACACGGAACGCCGTTTACCTTCCCGCTGGTAAGCGGTCCCTATTTATCTACTTGCACTTAAGGGTGCTTTCGAACTGCTAGGTTGGCAGGCGCTGGGACCGAACGACGGGAGTGCACCCCGCCACAGGGATTCGAACCGCTGACCATGCGATCGGCAAGTCCTAGGCGCTGAGGTTTTACCCACAGTGCCACCCGCATCCCTATAACCCTGTAAGGTAGGCCAGCCCTATTATTTGAACATGACAGTTGAGTGGACTGCAGTAAGTTGTATGGCTGAAGTAAGGTATTTAGTACTCCACACCTCTTTAAAATGATATTCACTTCTGGAATTCCAGTAGTGAATGTGGTGTTTTCTTTTTGTCTGGTAAGTGACCAGACATTCTGGAACCACGAGTACTGTCTAATATATATTTTTCTGCAGGAATTATTTTTTCCTGTAAATTATACTACATGGTCCACAGCTAAGCATACAAGGTCAGGCTTGACTTCAATTAATATCAACCTCTTTCACATATTCACTTTGTCTTTAATTATGTGACCACATACTGTTTCTCATATACAATACATTATATATCCCCCTTGAAACTTTATCCCTATGTTTTTAAAGCTTCCTTTTGCACTGTAATTCCTAAACCCATTTCTACAAAAGTTAGGCAGTCAACCTATGAGGTGTACCTCTTGGCTGACATGCTAGCATTAGGACAGCTCAGTTGGTAGAGCATTAGACTCTCAGCCTCTGGGTTGTGGGTTTCAAGACCCACATTGGGTAAAATATTCTTGCATTGGAGGGGGTTGGAATAGATGATCTTTGTGGTCCCTTCCAACTCTACAGTTCTATGATTCTAGGCAAGCCAAGGGAAGCAGGTCTCTGAGATTTGCAAAGTAGTAGAATTGGAGGGTTTGGAATACAGTGGTACCTCTAGTTACGAACTTAACTCGTTCCGGAGGTCCGTTCTTAACCTGAAACTGTTCTTAACTAGAGGCGTGCTTCCGCTAATGGGGCCTCTTGCTGCCGCTGTGCCGCCATAACATGATTTCCGTTCTCATCCTGAGGCAAAGTTCTCAACTCAAGGTAACTCTTCCAGGTTAGCAGAGTTTGTAACCTGAAGCATTTGTAACTCAAGGTATCACTGTATAATTACAAGTGACATTCAAACTCAGATCATAACTAGTTTGGCACGGTTCCTAAACTAGTTCTCCCAGCCACCGTAGCTGCCCTCTTCTCTTTCCTGGTGAAAAAATACCTAGTGGCAATGAAAATGGCTATTGCTATGGTTTCATTAGGCCTTGCAGTATCCTTGGGAAAAACACTGAAAATTTCTGGAATAGGTTCCGTAGCTTTCAAGGAAATGGGTGAATGCCAATAGTCCAAAGTCAGAGAGTTGAGTGTATGCCTCTTTTCCTGAATAAACCTGCCTTTCTTACCCCTGTGTTTGCCTGTCTTCGACTATACAGCTGTTGGTTCCTATGCCCTACGAGTTTTGCCAGCAGAGTGCCCCAGTCCGTTAACTGATCTGTTGATTATCTTCAGAAAAAGTGTATGAATGTGAAAATAAGGGCCATGTGCTCTCTCCTCACACATCCTCCCCTATGATTATCAGTGGACCCATCCAATATTTTGAAATAATGGTCAAGTATTTAAAGCACCAATTTAGAACAATGGAAATGAAGATAAAGACTTGGGCTAATTTACAATGAAATCGCCACCACTAATTTAGTTCATCACTATTTCACAACAGCGGCATCAAATTCTAAACTGTTGTAATCCTTTATTTCTGGCTCACCATGCAATGTTAATATGAGTATGTGTGAATACTTCTCACCAGACTGAACAGTTCTCCTTGGCATTTATCCTGAAACTGGGGCCAGCGCTGGAATTTTACAATTTTTCTTTAAAACAAAATCTAACCAAACAGACGAAGGAAATATAAAATACCATATAATACCCGAAAGCACCAGCCTGAAGATGACGAGTGAGACCTCGTCGAAACGTCGCCTAGACACCCCAACTTTTACACGGGAAGACACCCGAGGACACCAAAACCTGCATTCCTGTACCCGTGAAAATCTACGAAAGCAAATATATATATATATATATATATATATATGGCAGTACATGACTTTCTGAAATGAACTCTCCATCTCTCTCTGTAACTAAATGTCCTCCTGCTACCCTCAAAAGGGCTTTTTTGGTTGTTTCATAGAAAATTAAATAGCAGTCAAGTCATAGACAGTCAATTGACCTGATTCTAACCTTAGAAATACTCCAGTGCAGACATTGGAGTCTGTGCGCAGCTTGTCATTTCACTTCTACTTTTGTAGAAATTCCAACTCCCAAACTCTTTACAACTTGGGTCCAAACACCTTTGGAGTCCTGATCCCAATTTTCAATGACTCATAGTGTCATACTGCACCACCTGTTTCACTGTCCTTGCATCCAAATGTACTTTGGGGCACTACGTTTGGGGAAGGCTCCTGGTGATGTATCCATTAGGCCCCAAAGCAAGCGTATGTGGGATAGCTCAGTTGGTAGAGCCTGAGACTCTTAATCTCAGGGTTGTGGGTTCAAGCCCCATGTTGGGCAAAAAGATTCCTGCATTGCAGGAGGTTGGACCAGAAGACCCTTGAGATTCCGTCCAACTCTACAATTCAATAATTATATAATGAATATTTTGGCAAGCTTGCCTTACAAACATGGCCAAAAGTTTTGTAATAGTGTGAAGCTCTTGAGACACTGCATCCCTCAAGTTGAACCGAACGCTTCTTGCAAATATGTGTCACAAAATTCTGACAGCCACTTTTGTTAGAAAAAAAAGGTTCTTTGGAGCTAAGCAGCCACGGGGGCACTGGACCTCTGTTTTTCTGCAGCAATTCCCCCTCCTCTCCAAACACCTTGGAGTTCAAAAGCCACCCTGAAATCATAAATCTGCCAAACGTGTGTTCATTATGATTATCTATGCTGGAGCTCTAATTGTGTTCAACCCACCTTGAATGGACTGTGTGATGAACCTATGGCTGGTGAAAAATGAATGTTTTATGACTCAGAATGCCAGAGAACAGAAGGCCTTATTACATCAGATAAGTGTTGCTATGCACAGCAGATGTTATGCCACTACAGGATACAGAATCTATGGGGACAGTCTTCCATATGGTCTTGCGGCAAGATAAACCCTTGGTGGATGCTGCTTATGTGCAATATATTTTCCATTTTCCCAAACTGGGAATGCAGCTGTGGGATAGTAAGGCCTAATTAATCATTTATTGCAGATTTACAATTTATTGCCCAGAGATGCCTATCTCAGTTATTGATTTTGGTGATTCCACCCCCCACTCCATATAGCTGTGCTATAATTGCATTTTTATGCAGCAATAAAAAACTAAAGCATGTGTATTAGTGATAGGAAAGACCATTGTCTGTGGCTAAATGGTATCTGCTCATTAAAATGCAAGTGTCAACTGCATATGTTCAGAGTGTCACAGTACATTTTGTTTTCTGTATCTGGGTTCTCAAAAATACTGTGATAATAAAGGGCTGGAGAGTCTCATTATGCCTTCCTGGTTCACACACACACAACTCCAGGAATTAACATTTCATGTTTTTTCCTAAGAATGGAGTGCTATTCAGGGCTCTCGCCCCTTCCTTGCAGGTAGGAATAGACTACCTGATTCTCATTCTAGCTGTTTGTTCAGATCCCACCCTCTTAGGACATTAGTTAATGTGAAAATGGGATGGAATGGATTTGTGGGTGGAAATGTGTAAAATTGGCATGGACCAGAAGTACAAGTTCCTCCCTAGCGCAAGATAGAATGAAGGATGATCTCTTCCTGAAATTAGCAGGTTGAGTTGAAACAGCGGGAGACTGAAACAGCTGATGAACAGTTGGTTAAGAATAATTGACCTGGCCAACCAAAGTTATGATCCAATTTAGATTTGGATTCACCTTGTCTGTTTTTTGTTGTTCTGTGTTCTGGTAGTGCTATAGATCATTATACTGTTTTAAATGAGAAACAGGGTCTTGTCTGCAGTGGCTTCTAAGCTGGGCAGTTCTTTCCCTCTTGAGGTCAGGTTGGCATAGTTCTTCCCATTTGGAGGAGAGTAAATGCACCCTTATTTTGTTACGCCTTTTTTACCTGGCAATTTTGAAAATTTAATGGTATGCCCTTGTTTAACCTGCTGGGTTTTGTTTTTGTTTAAATTGTTGATTTGTGGTTTAAATTGTTGTTTTGACTGATATTATTTTGAGTTTCTTTTCGGTTAGGAATGTTATGACGGAAGATTAGTATACAGATATTGCAAATAGTGGAGGAAGGGGCTCAAACACAAGAAAATAGGGAGATATAATTTTCTACAAGAGAAAAACCAAAAGTTTTATGGTGTGGTTATAGTAAGAAAATAATCATCCCCATCTCTCTTTTCTTATGTGGTAGGGCGTAAGCCATGGCTCACATTTTCAGACTGAGAAAGTTTTCGCTAAATAAATAAATAAACGATTATGTGAATCTCATTATTGTTTACAACCGTCTGCTTATGCAGCTACAGTGTATTGTTTTCGTGTGGTATGGCTGTGATCCAAAGTCAAATAGGGCTCCAGTGCAGCTGTGTGAGTACTGCTCTTCAGTGTCAGAAAATGCTTCATGGGCAAAATGTCTGGATCGTTCCCCAATACTGGAAAAAATGGGAAAGTGCTTGCACAGAACTTAGAGCAGGGGTCAGCAAACTTTTTCAGCAGGGGGCCAGTCCACTATCCCTCAGACCTTGTGGGGGGCTGGACTATATTTTGAAATAAAAAATAAAAATGAACGAATTCCTATGCCCCACAAATAACCCAGAGATGCATTTTAAATAAAAGGACACATTCTACTCATGTAAAAACACACTGATTCCTGGACCGTCCGTGGGCCGGATTTAGAAGGCAATTGGGCTGGATCCGGCCCCCGGGCCTTAGTTTGCCTACCCATGGCTTAGAGCCTCAGCATGCTCACTCAAGCTGCTGGATGGGCAAATGGGTATATGCAGTTTATTACTCAATGCAGCTGAACTAATAACCATTTGCTATAAATGACAGCAATTAATGCCACTGTTTATACTGATCTCACATGAGGCAAAACAAAGTTATAGTATGTTGTGTGCGCGTGCACACACACAGTTATTTTCTAATCATGTTTTACCTTGCAAGTCTTTTCAGAATGTGCAAACATTACTTGCGGGTGGAATTTTGTAATGTGGGCTATTTTTCACATAGCAGGTCGATATGACTCTGCTCGTCCATCATCTCTGTGAGTTCTGCTCTGCTCTTATTTTAGAAGCATTCACTAGTAAGATGGGTTGCTCTCTATACTTTCTGTGCTTGCCAGCGAGATGATAAGGCATCTATACCTTATATTTATAGTACACGAGTATTAGAAGGAGATCTTATCCTCTTCTATGCAAAAGAATATAAATAGTATATTTAATGGGCAGGGAGAAGCTGCAGCAAAAGATTTCAAGATGCAGCTTAATGTAGCTCATTGGCTTTTGATGGCATCTGATGAAATAGGCTGTTTGAAAACCTCAAATCACAGCAAACCTATCTTCATTTCTTGCCTACCCCCACTTAAATTACATTATAATCGGTAGTAAACATCTGTACCCTTCTGCTCTTTCCTCCACACTAATACTCGCTCCTTGAAAATAATATTTAGTATTGCATTCTTAAGTGCTCCAAGTCCTTCAGAATAGCAGTTGACTAAGTTTTACCCAGCATGGACCAATGAAAATGAATGAACATTGCTAAGTTTGGTCCTATAATTTCAGTAGTTCTATTCTGAGTGCATCTTAGTTGCTTGGGTGGTATTCAAACTCTAGAAAACCATTACAACAGTCTGGCAAGGTAAGCCAGTTTTTACTGAGCCCACAAATTATAAGGACAGAGGTTGTGCAATGTTATTAGACAAAGAGATGAAAGTCAAACCATGGACAGCTCTCATTCTGAGTCAGCATGCTTTGAAATGTTTCTTCTTGACACTGTAAAAATGAAACTTTTGCATGCTGAATAGAGAGATCCATCTGAAACCATGCTTAAGTGATTCACAGAGGAAGACCCCCCCTCCCCCCAAAAAACCCCCCTTTAAGCTTACTGCTGTAGGTGTAGGACAGTCTGTGAGACAGGTAGATTAGAACTCAATTAAAACTGCATTGAGGCAAACTTCCAGTAAATGAAACCTATTGTGATAAGCCTTGCTGTATATAGAAATAAGCTGAAATGGAAACAAGCTTTCTCACACATTTTTCAGACCTACTGTAGCAATGTAGAGCCAGCCATGCTTACCCCAGAATTCGTCGGCTGAAGGGAGCTGTACTTGAACCTGTGACCTTAATTTAACTCGACTGAGCTAAACTGCATCTGATGAGCTACTGAAGGAGCTTCATCCTGCTGCACTTGGTTGCTAAAGCTATTATTGTAATATTTACCATTTGAGGGGAAATGTATTCCTGTCTGTAACTGGCAGCTGAGCGGAATCCAGCCAGTTTAGAGGAGTCTGGGATTTTGTAAACTACTTTGCGGAGAGGAATGAAATAGTCTTCTTGGGTCTTCTTTGAAGCATGGCAAAGCCCTATGGTGCAAAGTCTGAAGATACTTCTTATCTAGTGTTCATTGCTTGATAGAGTTTGAGTAGGCAAGTACAGGACAAAGAAACAGCCATTCATTTGAACCACAGGTTCTCCATATCAAATCAGCACCATCCTTTGCCCTTTTTCTTACCCAATCCCGCAGATTTCTGTTAGTGGTTCTTCCAGGTTCCATTGAATGCCGCATATCAGGAAATAAGTTGTCTATCTACCGATGTCTCACAGTATCTGTTATTGCAAGAGAAATTCTTAAATTTATGAATTGCAAGGTAGGCGTTTAGTTCCCTTCTTACCTGTTGAGGAATGCTTGCAAAGCACTTGATATTCCCCAAACCTGTCTTGATGTCAGGAAGCAAACGCTCAACTTGGATAAGCTGCTGCTTTGAGCAGTGATTTAAGCTGAAGTTGTTTGTGTTTGAACAAATGGGGGGATGTAAAGTTTCTGCTCTGTTCCAGGCACAGGAAGAAAAATCAATGTGTGAAAGGAAGCTGAATATGAAAAGAAAATGTTCCGTTTTCTAACACTGTAGAGCTGACAGTTCCGTGGGAAGGATAAAAATGTATTGATTATATCCTTAGCCATCAGGAGGAAACAAAGCGAGAGAAATACGGCTTGGAAGCAAGCATTCGCTGTAGCAGCCACACAGAATTTGGCAGCCTCCTAGTACGTGGCTGAAGCTATTTTATTTTCTTTGAAAACTCAGAACTGCTCTCTCCCCCCCCCCCCCGGGTTAGTGATATTACTGCAACCTGGGGTGGAATTTGGCATGCTCTTAGTAAATGCATGGTCAAAACCTTTAATAATAATAATAATAATAATAATAATAATAATAATAATACAAATTTTTATTTATACCCTGCCCTCCCCAGCCAAGGCCGGGCTCAGGGCAGCTAACAAGCAATAATAAAAACAAGTTGAATGAATACAACTTAAAAACAAGATTAAAATACAACATTGAAACATTAAAATGCAGCCTCATCACAGGAGGAGAAAGGAAAAAAGAAAGGGGGGGGGAATCAAATTGACTCCAAGCCAAAGGCCAGGCGGAACAACTCTGTCTTACAGGCCCTGTGGAAAGAAATCAGATCCTGCAGGGCCCTGGTCTCATGAGCTAGAGCATTCCACCAGGCCGGAGCCAGTGTTGAAAAAGCCCTGGCTCTGGTTGAGGCTAATCTAACTTCCTTGGGGCCCGGGACCTCTAAGGTGTTGCTATTTATGGACCTTAAGGTCCTCCGTGGGGCATACCTCGTTCCTTCATTCCCTGTGTGCAGTATCTTATGCAATTGCTGGCTTTGCTATATCAGGGGGAATATGGGAGTCATACAATTGACCATGCAGTGCCACAAAGCTTGTCTCTACCCACACTCTTGTTTACACATATATGTTTGTTTACACCAGGGTTTCCCAAACTCAGGTCTCCAGCTGTATAATAATAATAATAATAATAATACATTTTTATTTATACCCCGCCCTCCCCAACCAAGACCGGGCTCAGGGTGGCTAACACCAAATATATAAAATACATTAGAAACACAAAATCCAACGATTAGTTTAAAATACAATTCGAATCACATTTAAAATCAAAATAAAATCAAGTGGGAACCCACGAATCATAACCGTAGGGGTAAGGAATTAAAATTTCACCAGGCCCAGCCACTCCCATCTTTTGAACTACAACTCCCATCATCCCTGGCTAGCAGGACCTGTGGTGAGGGATGATGGGAACTGCAGTCCAAAACAGCTGGAGAACCAAGTTTGGGAAACCCTGGTTTGCACTGTCACGTTCTACATTCTTTTCTATTGCAGTCATTTTGGCTCTCATCCTTTACTACGCGCTAAACCAGGGTGAGAAACCCGTGACCTACCATATGTGGCTGGACTTCCATTTGCCAATTAGCTGCAGCCAGCATGATACATATTCTGGTTTATCTATTTCAAGACAAACTACAAATAAATTTAAAGCACTTTCAGGACAGACAAGTATTAAGGGGCCGTACATGCAATGAGCACATCTGTCTCTTATTTAGTCTAGATTCTGAGATGGGAGCAGGTTTCTGTAATCAAAACAGTGGAAAAAATGTTTGCCTTTGTGAAATGTTTAAGGTAGGAATTTATCCCATGGCTGCATTTCTTTAAATAATGATACTTCACACAAAAGACTGCTGAGCCTGCTCAATGTATGTAGTTAACAATGGAATATGTTTCGTGAGGTTTCAGTGCAGGTATTGACCAGTATGCAAAGTTAAAGGATCTGAAGGATCCTGAAGGTCGTCTAGCCTGCACTCGGTGTGATCCTTTAGACATAAACAGATTTATGTGTATAATCCAGATTATAGAGTGCCAGAGAGCGAGAGAGCCTGAGCCTTCTGGATCAAATTGTGTTGTGCCAGGTCCTGTTTGCCATATGTGCCACAAATGCCACTGTGTGTATTCTCCATCTGGAAAACTGTTGGTGCAGTAGATAGTATGAGCATATATAGCTTTAGCCAAGTATGTTCCCCATAAGCATGCATAGCTTTAGCCAACTATTATGATACTAACATTCAGAAACAGTGCTTTCCAGCACAGAACTGCTCGTTGAGGATCACATGATAAGCTTTTGAGAAATTCCAGAATTATCCATAACAGAGTTTGAAAATAAAGTGACAAGATCAAAGGAATTAATAGTAACCACTCTATTCTGTCTTGCGTCCAATTCTGGAGGCTACAATTTGAGAAATGATATTGGCAAGCTGGAATGTGTGCAGAGGAAGGCAACCAAGATGATTAAGGGGCTGGAAACCAAACCTTGTGAGGAAAGGTTAGGAGAGTTGGGTATGAGGAGAATGAGAGGAGATACAATAGGCATCTTCAAGCATGGAAAAGGCTGACATGTGGAAGATGACGCAAGCTTGCTTTCCTGATATGGAGGCTAGGACTCAAAGCAATGGATTCAAATGATTGCAAAATGAGATTCCGACTAAATATCAGGAATAACTTTCTGATAGTAAGAGTTGTTTGACAGTGGGATGGACTCACTTGGGAGGTTGTGGACTCGCCTTCATTGAAAGTTTTAAAGCAGAGGTTGGATGGCCATCTGCCATAGGTGCTTTAGTTGAGATTCTTGCTCTGCAAGGGGTTGGAATAGCTGACCCTTGGGGTCCCTTACAATTCTATGATTCTGTGAAAAGTATGGAAGCATTATATTGTTGCACACCACCCCAGTCTCCAAGTGGTGCAGAATTCCAGCCGTTCCAGGCACATAATCAGGGTTCTTTTGGAAATGAGCACAGTGTAGACGGTGGTGTCTTTATGATATATGGTTTATTTAAACATATATACAACCTAAGCCTATCATGCAGGGGTTCACAGCATTAACACCCCAAAAAGGTCTTGTTTCTTCCATAGCCACAGCCTTGGATTCCAACAGAAATAATACATTGGTCTCAGAATTGCTCTGCCAGTGTGGTGTAGCAGTTAAGAGCGGTAGACTCGTAATCTGGTGAACTGGGTTCGCGTCTCCGCTCCACCACATGCAACTGCTGGGTGACCTTGGGCTAGACACACTTCTTTGAAGTCTCTCAGCCCCACTCACCTCACAGAGTGTTTGTTGTGGGGGAGGAAGAGAAAGGAGAATGTTAGCCGCTTTGAGACTCCTTAGGGTAGTGATAAAGCAGGATATCAAATCCAAACTCTTCTCTCTTTGCAGCTTGCTGTTTTACTTCTTGGTCATATCACTGCCCCAAAATGTTTTACCCTAAACTCTGGCTTTATGTGTTAAGGGAGGGCTCCCAACCCGCTTGCCATCTTGCACTGAGCCCCTTAATCCCCCTTAATGGCTCATCTCCCTGGCTATCATCTCACCAGGAGGCTAGCCCGGCTATTCCAAGAATTCGAAGCACTGATTAAATTCTAATACTTGCTGGATTCAGAGATTAGAGGGGTCTGGCATCCACCTTAACACCCCAAACTCATAACAATATTTAACAGGTTAAGGAGAAATGTTAGCTTCCAGTATGTGTAATAGAAATGGAAAGGCAAGACAGTTTTAAATACAGCACTTAACTGAACAGTTGTCATGCAATCACACTTATACAGATACTTTAATAATCACATTTTCCTGGGATGTCTTAGCCTGCTTATCAAATAAAATTTCAGAAAAGCTTTGACAGAGCAGTCCAACTTCCTTTTTAACCTTGTCACCCTCATGCTTTGCTTAAAAACCGAGCAAATAGCAGGTTTTTAGGACTGCTAGATGGGCTGCTTATGTAAATGATTGATTTCTCTTTCCCCCTCTGTATTTGACCCTGAACATAGTAGCCTAGAGATATACTTTCATTACACACAGCCAGAGACTTCAAAACATGGTTGTTTCATTAGGTAATCTAAAGTTTAACCACTGCTGGCATGAAATATCATGAAATATGAAGGCTCTTCTGTACCTAGACCTTGTTCTCTGTTAGTTGACCTCATGGTATCATCTATGCTTAGCAGAGTGGTAACCTTGTGGTATTCTAAATGGATGACAAATGTTGTGGGCATTTTATTTTAAAATAAACCACAACATTGCATCAAATGATAGTTAAAATGATGAACGGAAGTTCCATAAAAAAATATTTTTATGAAAACAGCAGATGTCTGGAAATTCAGTGAATGCTGGTGCCTCTTAAGATACTGATTGTGAAACAATTATGTCACAAGGTTTTCTTTTTGGGACATTAACTGTGAACTCATATTACCTGTAAATGATGGAGGGAAAGGATAAAATTTGCCATATACCAAAGGCACTGGCTTAAGTAAAGAAGCATTTAAGAATTAATGGTAAATGCCATTTTATGGTGAATTTATCATTTATCATAAAATGCACATATTCATTAGATCCTCTTCAGTTTCAAGCTCTAAGTCGAGAAAACAGTTCGCCTTGAGAAGGAGCTACAGCCCATGCAGAGTAGACAGTGCTAGAAAAGATGCCAAGCAGAAGCGATGGATGTGTACTTAGCCCAGCTGTGACACTGCTGCCACCACAAGTAAAATGTCGTCATGGTAGTGGCATGATAAAGGACTTTCCCTCCCCTTGGACTTCCTGCCTCTCAGACTGGCAGACATTTATCTGGTCCCGACAGAACTCTGTAAAGTCTTTTTGCCTCATAGATAGGCAATCTTGACATATTTAATTTTTTATTGGATATGTGTGTTTTCTTAAAAGATTCTTTTCTGGACGACAGATTTCCCACCATTCTGCCTGTAAGATCTAAGTGTGCACTATCACTGAACAGAGTACCGTATTTTTCGCCCCATAGGACGCACCGGCCCATAGGATGCACCTAGTTTTTTTTGGGGGGGGGGAAATAAAGAAAAAAAATTATTTCCCCCCCAGGTGCGGGGCTTGGGCGGGGGAAGCACCCCACAGCTAGCGGAGCGCTGCGCAAAGCCCGAAGCTTGGGGCATGCTGAGCTCAGCACGCCCCAAACTTCTGGGTGCCAGCAAGCTCTCCGCTAGTCATGGGAGAGCTGCGTCTCCCACGGCTAGCGGATAGCTTCCTGAAGCCTGGAGAGTGAGAGGGGTCGGTGCACACTGACCCCCCTTGCTCTCCAGGCTTCAGCGAAAGCCTGCATTCACCCCATAGGATGCACACACATTTCCCCTTCATTTTTGGAGGGGAAAAAGTGTGTCCTATAGGGCGAAAAATACGGTAAGTTACATTAGTTCAATACATTGTAAACAGTTCTTTCCCAGTTGTTGTCGGCTCACATATTTAGAAAATGAGAAAGTTCTTGTTATTCTCAACCTGGGCAATGTATGTCATCCTCTGAAAAGCTATTTTCATATTATATGACTCCAGAGGGAAAGAATCATATCATCTAGCCAGTTTACCTGAAAGCATGTAGAATACTCCCCAACCAAGGAAACAAAGCTGTCTCAGATGTTTCATGAGTACCTTACAGGCAATGTTTTGGTAATTTTAGCTAAAGCTTTCATTTGTAACCAGTAGCGCATTTCCCTTATTTCATTGAGTGGTGGTGGTGGTGGTGGTGGTGGGGATGATATGTTAATACTTCCAGTATTATTAGTTTTTATAACTATGAATCTGAAATAGTTTCTTAAATTATTATCAGTGATAGCCCTTTCTTACAAAGCAACACATATAGCAGGGATATGAAACCTCTCACCTTCCAGATGTTGTTTGATTGCAGTCATCCCTGACCATTGACCACGCTATCTGAAACTGATGGGAGTTGAAGCCCAATAAAATCTGCAGTGCCGTGGATTCCTCATCTCTGACATACAGAAACCACTGCTTCCACTGATACTTGGATTGCTAGCATTGATGGTTTTGCTCCACTTCGTCCAGAAACAGGCAAAAAACCCCTCCCTTGTATTTTTGTACTTGTACGTTGTCTCTGCACCTTCTCGTTTAAAAAATTCTTCATCAAAATATGCAGATCCCAAGTTTGGTCACCCCTGGCAACTAGTTACACACTCAGTGTTGTAGAAACTTAGAAAGCTGTTTGACTTCTAGTGACTTTCTTAGTGCCTTCACTGGTGGGAGGGTAGGATAAGGACAACTCCCTATACCATTCTGACTCTGATGACTATTGGAAAGCCATGAGGAGTCTCACTGCTTTCAAATGTCTAAGTGCCATTTCAAACTTTCCTAGGTACCAGAGAACCATGTAACTTCTCCCTGATGTCACAGTAAGCTTTGGAAAGGCTTGGAAATCGTAGATTCCTGGTAATGACGAGAGAGTCTTTTTAATTTACTGCTGCATCACGTAGGATGGCACCTCTTAAGAGCTGATTCATGCATCCACACATATGTCAAGTGATGTGTCACTGATGGATTATTCAACACCTCACTGTTTTCAGCTTCAGGATGTGAGGTACCTTTGTTGTGTGAGGAGGATGTGCACAAACTGTTGATGGAGCCTGGGAGCCACAGTTTCCTTCTTACAGATAATTCCCAGAGAGAGGACACCCAAATGCAGGGATGGAAATGCTGGAAGGCGAATGCTTTGCCAATTATTATTATTAGGACTCTCAAGAGTCTAATAGGACTCTCTTGAGAGTCCCATGGACTGCAAGAAGATCAAACCTCTCCAGTCTTAAGATCGTGAAGCTGAGGCTCCAATACTTTGGCCACCTCATGAGAAGAGAAGACTCCCTGGAAAAGACCCTGATGTTGGGAAAGATGGAGGGCACAAGGAGAAGGGGACGACAGAGGACGAGATGGTTGGATGTGTAGGTGACAGGAGGCATAGGGTTGGCTTGGCTCAGAGCAATACATTATGTTGCTGTTAAGGGGGATAGGGAGAAAGGAAGAGAGAGAGATGGAACTTGGCATGAAGAGGATATACTATGGTAGGGCAAGGAGTCATCTTGGGAGAGGAGCTGAGAAGGCTTTGATAGTCTTTGGCCGCAGCCTGCGACAGGAAACATTAGGAGGGGAAAGGAGGAAATATAATTGGGACTGTAAGAGAGGAGTTTGAGCAGGAAGCTCAGTGGCCAGCACCAAAGAGTAGACTTAAGAAATAATAACTTCATGTAAATATGTTGACCTTTCTTTTTTCTGGTGATGGTTACTTTTTTAAAAAAAATCTCTCTTTTTGAATTGGAAAAGAAGTTCCCCTACATATTGCTGTGTAGGTTTTCAGAAATTGCAATGAGATGTAATTAAGAAAATTAGGTACCTTAGGTACCTTATCCCACGATTAGGTACCTTAACATTTTTTGCTTTTAATGTTTCTATTAAACACACACATCATCACTGATTCTAACATGAAATGTGATACTGGCTAGTGTCGCCATGGTGTCTGAACTGTTTCCACGAACCCTATCCCCCCCCCCCCCAAGTTTTGTGAAGTGATTTTGTACCACTACCAGATTTCAAATCCGCAACTTGAGAATTTACTGGAATTTGCATCGCTTGATTTCATGCTGTTCGAATTACTGTAATTTAACACTATTACTACTTAACCAGATTCCAGTACTTTCCAGAGGGAAAAGTATTGAGTTTCTCTGGCAAATCATGATTGAATTAACAATTAGCACTCTGCTTGCTTGCTTTAATGAAAGATGACCTAAATAACATAATGAAATATGTAATAATATTTTAGAAGTTTTATCCATAAAAGAGTTGTTCTGCATATGTGTGTGTGTGTGTGTTATATGAGATTTCTCAGCAAAGAAGCTTAAGTCAGCAAAACAAAGGCTACCATGATGCTTCATCATATATGAGAGACTGCAAAACAGTAAATGATACAGTTAGCTAATTCTGTGGAATAGCCAAGTCTAGTTTCCCATCCTCCTGGCTTACCTTGCCACTTGAGTGGTACTGAGTGGTACTGAGAAGCAATTTCAATTTCATGGACAAGGAAGAAGGCTAAAGCAGGGATAGAGAAGCTGTCGTTCTCCAAATACTTTTGGAGCATAACTCCCACTTTCCCTCACCATTGTCCATGCTGTCTGCAGCCTATGGGAACTGAAGTCCAAAAACATCTGCAGAGCTTCATCCCTTTCCCTTTTCAGAGCTGAATCTCCTCTCCTGCATTCTGAGATTCCAGTTTCAGTATTCACTGTGGACCAGTATTCACTGTGGACCTAGGTCTTGCCTGATTTAGCTATTTGCTCAGTTGTGTTCAGGAGACAGAGAACCAAGTAGCAAGTAACTCCAGAACTATTAAGCATGCTTTCCCCCAGGGGATTACCATCATGTCAGGGGAAACATGGGGGAATGCTTCCTGTCCCCACTGCCTCCATCATGTCACTGTTGCCTATCTCACAGCCCTTCACACACTGCAGACTAAATTTCTGTAGTAGGGAAGATCAGGGTTCTAAATTGCGTGATGAGCCTAATTGCGTGATGAGTATATAGCAGTTCAGCCTCCAATGTGTGAAGCACTGTGGGGGCAAGAATAGCAATGTGATGTGACAGACCCCCACTCTTCCCTCCTTACACAATGAGGAGGATGTGATTTGCATAGTAAAACATTATCAGTGCCTGCACTAATAAGATCAAGTAGAAGTAGTAACCTATGGGGAGGGGGCAGAAATGGATGCAGCCATTGGTTTGATTAATTAAGGCCTGTCCATCTTGGTAAAAAGAGAATATTAAACTGGGGTTACATGGTCTTCTAACCGAAACCATGGTAAGAGAGCCACTAGTTTCCTTGTCTACCATTTGAGCTCCTGTAGTTTGGGGATTCTAGAATTAGCCTGTTAAAATTTATGGCATTTGACTTCACAGTCTGGTCCTAGAACTTTTTAATTCAGCAGGAAAATTTCTAACAAAGAGCATACCCACTGCTGTGCTAACTCAGCACCTGAAAGCAGAATGCTATATTAGTGCTGCAAGCAGATATGCCAATATAAATGTTTAGGATTAGGGTGTAAGTATTTTAATATATTTGTATAAGCTTAAATAATCATGTTAAGAAGATTACCATTGACCTTCTGTTATGTTTAATATAGCTTTAATCTGCTTTTATTTTAGACAGATGGACTCAGTGGCTACATTGAGTTTAATAAAATAAGAATTTACAAGAGTGCCTTGTATAATGCTGTCTTCTAAAACTGTTTTCTAACCTCACCTGTGTCCTCTAAATGTTCAGACTCTGTGGTTTATATATGCTGTTCTCCATGTAGAAATTTTAACAACCTATCTGGAGCATTAGCTAAAAATGAAAAACAAAGCATATTGTGGCAAAAACTTTCTAGTGGAATGGTTTTCCCAGTAGTGATGTATGGAAGTGGGAGCTGGACCATAAAGAAGGCTGATCGCCGAATAATTTATGCTTTTGAATTATGGTGCTGGAGAAGACTCTTGAGAGTCCCATGGACTGCAAGAAGATCAAACCTATCCATTCTTGAGGAAATCAGCCCTGAGTGCTCACTGGAAGGACAGATCCTGAAGCTGAGACTCCAATACTTTGGCCACCTCATGAGAAGAGAAGACTCCCTGGAAAAGACCCTGATGTTGGCAAAGATGGAGGGCACAAGGAGAAGGGAACGGCAGAGGACGAGATGGTTGGACAGTGTTCTCAAAGCTACCAGCATGAGTTTGACCAAACTGCGGGAGGCAGTGGAAGACAAGAGTGCCTGGTGTGCTCTGGTCCATGGGGTCATGAAGAGTTGGACACAACTAAACGACTAAACAACAACAACAAGAGATTCAGGGCCGTCTTAAGCATATGCACCGCCGGGTTACAAAGATCTGCCCAGCGCCCCCCAAATTTAGCTTAGCCCCCAAATTAACTTTTATTATGCTTATGTCACTGTTATCATTTGATAAATAGCGCTCACGCCTGCATGGCTCCAAAAGGAAGTTTTTGTGTGTGTTTTAAACCAGCTTTTCTAAAGAAGACAAAAAATACATTGGTAGTTGGTGTAAAGACTCTACGCATGCGCTTACGGTCATAAGGAGGTGTCTGAAGATGAGATGAGCGGGCATTGCACACATGCATGGGAGAGCCTTTCATTGTGGGATCAACCTTCTTTCTAGAGGAGCTGGGAGAGCCCTTGCAAGTGCGCATATATTAATTCTTCTTGGGAAGAATTTGCAATGTTTCACTCGGGGTCAGCAGCACCTTTGACATGACTGAGCTTGCGCCGCCTGCCTGTCGCCACTGTCAAAGGTGCTGCTCACCCCGTTGCCACATAGCAGCTCAATACAATATGCTTAGGCAGCTTAAGCATGGGCACCTGGCACCCCCCAGAATTTGGTCCCTGGGTGCCCTGCACCCCTAGATAAAGGCGGCCCTGATCAGATTTAAGAATGAAGAATGTTCTAATTGTGGCTCAAATAATCTCTAATCTAGTACAGAACTGAATGCACTGGGGTTATGTGTGTGTGTGAGGGTGTGTGTAAAAGGGTGGGAGAGTGTGAAATTTTATGATTGCAGTCTCATGTTTGCGGAGGCTGATGGGAGTTGGAATTTGGGGGACCACGTGTTTCCCCTACCTATTTGCTTTTGGCTGCACATCTAATCCTTATTATGGCTCATAAAGGTGAGCCTGGACGGTGTATAAACATTTTTCCTTCCATCCCTTATGTTTACCATATTTAGACGGGTCACAAAACCATCGGTGCTCTAAGAATCAGAATAAAGGAGAACTATATGGAATTAGTTACCAAACGCAGAGTTTCCATAATTTAAATTAGGAGCAAAGAAAAAGATTTTGTAACTTAAGGATATCTTTTTTCAAGGGAAACAGAAGAGCCATTTTTTGAATGCACTTTTCTCTCCCTGCCCCCCCTTGTTATAAAGCTCCATGAGGCAGCCTGTTGGTAAAGAAATCCTTGTTCTGCTGGGCAAGTCATATAAGAGATGAAAGTAAATGGAACAATAATTGTACTTCACATGCTGAAAAGTGCTGTAGGCATAATAATACCGAATATAAGAGGTTTTGTTGTCACAACGGACCCTTTTCTCTTCAAATAGGATCATCAAAGTCCCATTTGCTCAATGGAACTTGACCCAATATGACACATGTAAAAATACTATGTAGCAACTCTCAACCTTATCGAAAGACAATTTTACCAAGTGTCATGCTAAATGAGAATTTAAATGAAATATAGCAATAGCACCAGGTTACAAAACATGGCTTGTGAAGCAATTTTCAAGTTTGTTTTGGAATGGTTAATACGGATAAAAGAAAAAGAGGGCCCCAGAGGTTTATAAGCGGATGGCAAAATCGTTAGTGTGTGAAATTAGTATAATTAACTTTCTGGTGTTTGCTAGGAAATATTGATATATTGGCTGGTGGTGATTCTTGTTTGTGAGGATTTAATAATATAGATTCACTCATGATTGATAAAAGCAATAACTGTTGCAAATGTTCATATCAAAGGGAATACTTAAAAACAAATAATCACTATATAAGGTTCTTATATGATAGGGAATACGAGGCAGATGTTTCATCTTTAGCCTTCTGAAGGCCTCCTGCTCTGACAACTTGAGAGAGAGAGAGGCCAAATTAAATTGCTAAAAATAACTTTTCAGTCCTGACAGAAATACAAAGGTGCAAACTAGTTGGAGAATTAATTCAATATGAACCTTAGGGACCTGAGGCGAGCAAAGAAATAACTGAAGTTTGGGAGTGATGGGCATGCATATCCCCTTCATTAAATCAGAGCCCCAAACCTTCTTAATTTTAAAGAAGATAACGAGCTAAATTCTGCTATTAATAGGGTGAGGGGAAAGAGATGATCTTGTATCCTAGAAGTTCCCCTGGTGATATGGAGATCCTAGCTGCTTGCCATGTCACCCCTTCTCTTTATCAAAGGGCTGCTACTTAATGCATGTGCTTGATGTAAACTACACACTTGCACACCACCTCAATCTCTGCATAGTGCGAGATTCCAGGAGTTCTAGGCACTTACTCAGGGTTTGGTTTCTTCGGAAGGAGGCACAGCAGAGACTTTGGTGTCTTTAAGATGCAGTCATACCTCAGGTTACCGACGCTTCAGGTTGCGCGATTTCGGGTTGCGCACAGCGCCAAACCTGGAAATACGGGAACAGTTACTTCCGGGTTCCAGCGCATGCGCAGAAGTGCTAAATTGTGCTTTGTGCATGCGCATAGGCACCGAATCACAACCTGCGTGTTCGCAGACGCACGGGTTGCGAATGCTGCGGGCTGCGAACGTGCCTCACGAACGGATCATGTTAGCAACCCGAGCGTCCACTATATATGGTTCATTCACACACACACACACAATGGTACCTCAGGTTAAGTACTTAATTCATTCTGGAGGTCCGTACTTAACCTGAAACTGTTCTTAACCTGAAGCACCACTTTAGCTAATGGGGCCTCCCGCTGCTGCCGCGTGATTTCTGTTCTCACCCTGAAGCAAAGTTCTTAACCTGAAGCACTATTTCTGGGTTAGCGGAGACTGTAACCTGAAGCGTATGTAACCTGAGGTACCACTGTATACAGCCTGAGTCTATGATGGAGGGGCTCACAGCATTTGCCCCTCAAGAGGGGCTTGCTTCCCGTAGCCATAGCCTTGGATTCAAGCAGAAATCAAGCATTGCTCTGACTCTCTGCCTTCCCAGCCTGTTGCTTCCAGCTTCTAACTCATATCACTCCACTCTCAACTCTGGGTGGAATGGATGCAGTGTTAACTGGACTGTCAATTCGAGATCACCATACTAGAGTCTTACTGGGTAGGAACTCCAAGCAAAATAAATGAAAGATGGAAGAAAGCCTGCTTACCCCAGCTTCTGCATCTGTTGGCACTGTCAGTGGTGCCTGGTGCTCATAGGTACTGGTTGGGTGGAAGGCAAGTAGGTGGAGCCACAGCCAATGAGAGGCAAGGCCACCCCTTGATACAGCTGTAAGAAAGAAGGCTGGCAAATGGAGGCTGGCTGAGGGCAGACTGAGGTTGGCGGGGCAGTGCCCCATTTGCTCACCATCAGCTCACATTGAGGATACAATAACTATTAGTTCCTCTATCTTGGGTTAAACGTTTAACTTAATATAAGCTGTATATCCAAATAGGGGTGCCCACAAAATTCTAAATAGAAGGAGAAATTTCTCCATCAGTTGTATGTGCTAAAAGATATGCTTTATGGTATAAAATAATGTCTGGAAACTGGCAGCTGCATTCTCTTAAGTGAGAAATGTGGTGGAGAATTATCCCAAATAAATTTCCTAAATATCCCATTAACCTTTTGAAAATACACTTGGGGAATATATAGAGAAATATCATATTACCATATTGTCGGCAGCGAATATTCATCTTAAGTGTGTTAATCTTCCCCTCAGATACTAAATTTAAGTAATGCCCTTCCTTTCAAATCACTGGAAATATTATTTGTCAACCTATTCAAGTTAATTTTAATCATTTGAGAAAGATCTCTTGGAATCAAAATGCCTAGATATGCTATGTCCCTGGGGCACCAGCAAAATCGCCAATTATTATACAATGTGGGTGATCTATAGTTAATCATACACCCTGAGATTATTTTTATTAATCATGACATAAATGTTCCAGGTCTACTGATAAATAGCAATAAATCATCTGGGAAGCAATGTTACTTCTAGCTGAAATAAAGGTGTGAGATGGGCATTAGAAAAAAAATCTGCAAGCTTGGCATTGAGATTTTCAGACAATTCGTTCTTTATTTACACTCTCCTATAATCTCTTTTGGCGGGTCACGGGTGGCGCTGTGGGTAAAACCTCAGTGCCTAGGACTTGCCGATCGTATGGTCGGCGGTTCGAATCCCCACAGCGGGGTGAGCTCCCGTCTTTCTGTCCCAGCTCCTGCCCACCTAGCAGTTCGAAAGCACCCAGTGTTCACTGCCCAGGCTGGTTGCAGATAGGAATGTTTCCTAGTAGGAATATGCGCAGATCACAATACTTTGTTCAGACCCTGATTTGGTGATTCAGAAAGCAAGCTGATTTGGTTCACACTGATTTATAGGCTGCCTGATTTGGCTTGTATCCAAATTCCAATTTTGACGATCTTGTGCCTTATCATGGCCCCTCATTCACTATTATGGGGAAAATAAATAATTTTGAGAAGGCTGCAATATCTCCCCTCTGTTTTGGGGGCAGAGTTGGATTAAAGCTCCAGACACGTTAGCCCTTTCTGAGGGAATGACTACTGCTAGGGAGTTATGAGAAATGTTTTCATTTCCTCCCCAGAGCTTTATAAAATGGAATCTCCACAAAGTATCCCAAATTGTTTGAAGGTCCCTGGTATAGTTTGAAGAGATCCCTCTTTCACTTGGGCAAGTTCCAAGTCTTTCCAAATTGGCCTAATTTAGCATATGATTTGAGATTCATACAAATTCAGTGGATACTCTGATTTCCCAGCCCAACCTGGAATTGGGGATTGAACCTGTGCTCTATCATCGAACCTTTGAACCTTCCCTAAGAGAGGGCTACTGCCCTCAATAGCAACCATGTGTCTATCCTAATAACATGATCAGGCCATAGCATAATGTTCTTTTTCTGTTATTGTTACAATGTGATCACAAAAGGAAAAGGAAATTCTAATAGGAATAATGGAAAAATCTCATGGCTAAGCAAGGGAATTGAATAACCTTCAGGGACATTTTTAACACCTTTTCAACATCAAGGTATCATAGCGACGGACACTTTAAGTATTTACACTTAAATTGCTAAACTGCACTACCTTTTATTCAGTAACAGCATAAAAAGCCACTCCTGAAAAAATTCTACCCATTTTATTAACTTACCTCATTGAAGGATGTTTATTAAGATGACTTTTTACGACATTTAAAGATGGAACGGTTGGCATAATGGAATGTTCAGACTCTTTCGCATAAATCCATCTCGTATAATCATTATAGGTAAGTCAGAGATTTAATATAAAGGAAATACTGTCGTTGGATAAATGGATAGCTTCAGTATCTGTATTGACAACAAGTGTCCCCAAATTGCTTCAGCACTTTACAAAGCTGCAAGAAACTCGTTATTCTGTGAATTGTCTTACACTATTGGAATGGCCCCTTTTTATATCATATATTTTAAAAGGAGACGCCTTCAGTGGTGGAGTGATTTAAGTTCTCCACCTCCTGAAATAATAAAAATGCTTATGTTCACTGTGTGTGGTTTATAGATCCAGAAGTACTGTCCAGTCAGGACTTCTTTGAGTCCAAAGAATGAAAGAAAAAAATAGCCACTTGCTAACACCATTCTGCTAATGCTTACTCAACGGTTTGTATAGCAGGGTTCATTTAGTGCAACACAATGGGTTCTGTCTAGCAATTCTCCTCCGGGAGGTTGCGCAATCAGAAGAGCATTTCTGAATTTATTTTTTACTTTTCTCATGCAGCATAGATGTATAGAACTGCGTCTTCCATGAGTGAAATCTGTGTTCTTCACGGACACGTCTTTGAAACTAACCTATGAGTGCGTAGCAATTTATTATTATTTTATCCAGCCTTCTTCCAGCGAGCTTAGAGCAGTAAATATGGCTGGCCACCCCGCCCCCCACCCCCCCAACAATCTTGTGAGGTAGGTTAGGCTGAGAGATAGCAAGTGGTCCAAGGTTACACCAGTAAATATTGTAGTTGGACAGGTATCTGAACTTAGGTTTCCCTGGTCTTCATAGCCCTATGCAAAGAAAGTAGCAAAATAGTCAGTAAAGCTAAGCCTAAATTAGATAAATGAAGCAGCTGGAAGAAATGGCAAAGGAGTTGCTTTGGAAGGAGTGGGGATAGGCTTGCCCTTGTTCAAAAAACCAAACATGAAGGTTATTTCATAAGGTGAAGGCTTCTGTGATTGAGCACCAGTATTCTCAGCTTTCAAAGCAGTAAATACAGTATTAAAAGTCATCACAAATCATTGTAGGCAGGGGAGTAGTGTAGCTCCTGACCATTTATATATCTCACAGGTAATAATATCCAGTACTTGCCCATAATGCTTTTGCAATCACACTGCACACACAGCCATTAAAAACAGCAATGGATCAGAAAGAAAGAATAACTTTTTCCAAGAGACTGTATGTTCCATTACATTTGTATCCCACATTTTCTCCAATGTTTTCAAGGTGCTCTTATTGTTCTCTCCCCCTCATTTAATCCCTTACAATAACACTGTGAGGAAGGCTAGGCTGAAATATAATGATTTGGCCCAAGGTCACCATTCTTAAGGAAATCAGCCCTGAGTGCTCACTTGAAGGACAGATCGTGAAGCTGAGGCTCCAATACTCTTGAGAGTCCCATGGACTGCAAGAAGATCAAACCTCTCCATTCTTAAGATCGTGAAGCTGAGGCTCCAATACTTTGGCCACCTCATGAGAAGAGAAGACTCCCTGGAAAAGACCCTGATGTTGGGAAAGCTGGAGGGCACAAGGAGAAGGGGACAACAGAGGACGAGATGGTTGGATAGTGTTCTCAAAGCTACCAACATGAGTTTGACCAAACTGCGGGAGACAGTGGAAGGCAGGAGTGCCTGGCGTGCTCTGGTCCATGGGGTCATGAAGAGTCGGACATGACTAAACGACTAAACAACAACAACACCTGGAGACTCAGTATCAGTTTGAACACTGAGCTTCTCAGTCATAGTCAGACACTATCTTTCCTCACTTGATGCTGACTTTCCAGTGCTGTTAAACTGTAGCCATTTCATAACAGGAGGAAAAACATCTGGATTGTGTATGACAAATGAGTAGTACACATGTATTGCATGAAAACTTCATTGTCTCAGAAAGGCCACCAGTGACTTTTTGTCTGTATTTTGATTTGTGCCCCATTGACAATGCGTTAAATCTGCACTCCAAAAGTTCTCTTGTAATGAATCAGTATGTGTTGCTGTGTATTATTTTAAGCTTTTGAAATCTGAGGCTTTTTTTTATTTTAAGAAAAGAACCTTAGTCAAAGTCTATCTACTCCACAGTAAAGAATAATGATAATGCACACACACATACATTATGTGCGAGAGAGTGCAAGTTTAAGATCAGTACATCTTAAGTTAAAGAATCATTCAGTTGTGATCATTTATTCCTTTGCTGCTGCTATATCTTTAATTGAATCTAGCCTATCTTGATAGAACAGAGGAGACTCATTTTAGAGTTGTTCTTCTTGTCAGCATGCATATTTGGCTGTAAACTAAAAATGCTGTTGATACATAATAAGATTTGACACTCTTGCTGGAAACATTCCTAAAATGGGAATTGGCTACAGTAGTTCTTTTATTGTTATGTCTCTTTTTAAGAAATGAAAATCTTACTGTTCCTTTTATTCCATCCTCAAATGTTAATCTTTGCATTGTGCAGTAATAGTCAACTGGATTCTCCTTTCCAGTGCATGCTCTAGGTTTTGGAGAGCCTTTAAGCAAGATGTTCTCCACTGGGTCCCCTTTACTCCCTCTGTGATTCTAAATCCTCACTATTATTATTATTGGCAGTGGCAGCTGTTCATCTTTCTCATCAGTGCCACTGCCTGCACACTTGCTGGGCAAAGAGCCAATGAGTAAGCAGGCAGTGGCATCTTCCGTTCCTCCTCCTCACCACCACTGTCGTCAAGAGGTGGGTGAGCAAGAAAACTGGGTGCAGTGGCGAGGAGGAGGAGGAGGAGGAACGGTTCTAGCTGAGCTCGTGTTGGTGGCCAACCTGCTCAAGTTTGGCATGAACATCATGTAAAAGGCAAAACATCTATTCATTTGTTTTCTTCTTACAAACCCTCTTTGGTTTGTCCCGAGAACATTCTGAGGGAGCATACAAAGTACTTGAGAGAAAAGGATTCTTGCTTCATGTCCTCTTGACCACCAAGCCAAGAAAACCCATGTGTGAGTTGAGGAAATACGTCTTGTTCTTAACGGCTATAAGTGAGCACCACCTTGAGCTATATTCTGCAAATTTGCTGACAAATACACTAAATAGGACATTACTAGCAAGTATTGCCATGTTACAAATCCATGTTGGCCAAACATATATTCCAGTTAGTGTCCCCACCCCCTTCAAAGCAAAGGAACTGTCATGTTTTGATCAAAACAAAAAGGGAAATAATTGTCCTTTGTTTACTGTCACTTCATTTAACTGGGTATCATGAAAAATAAAACATCTGCAAGCTTTAATGCTAATTTTAATAATATCCCATTTAGATAATAAACTTCTGAATTTCCATGAGCATTAGGCCTAAACCTTTCCTCATGTGGGAGTCAGCAGGAATTTGTTACACATATGGGAAGACATCTGGATCTGGATTTAATTCCAAGAGCATTGATGGGGGTTGAGGTGGGGTGGAGAAGCAGCAGCCAGCATTACTTTAAGACTTTGTAAAACCCAAAGTGTGGGCAATTCATTTTGCTAATTGAAGCAGTTATCCAGTGGAGCATAGGTCCTCGTAGTAATATTAATATCACTGCTTTGATATTCAGCTGTGCAAAGCATAAAATCTTTAAGTGTTTGCAGACACGGCAAAGGAATAAAATAAGAACGTGGTGAAATAAAAACCAAAGGCATTGTTCCTGAGATCAGTTACAGTAAAATGATAGTGTTTACAGTGTTAAGTGAATCTGTGGGGCTTAGCACCAATGTCTGTTGAGCGCTGTGCTTCTGGGATAGCGACTGATTTTGGAGGTTAAAGTATTTGTTGTGGCATGGGCTTCATCAGATGTATGAAGCTGCCCGTGAACATAGGAAGGCTTTGTCTATCTATTTTTTTACAGAAGGGATGGGAAACCTTTGGTGGTCCAAATATTGTTGGACTTCTCCTTCCATCATCCCTGACATTGGCCATGTTGACTGGTGCTAATGGGATCTGGCGTTCAACAAGATCTGGAGACCCATTCCTGATATACACAACAGCAACAGCTGTCCAAAGTTTCAGACCAGCCCTACCTGGTAATGCCAGGGATTGAATTTGAGACAATTTGCATGCAAAGCAGGTTCTCTACCAGAAAGCTGCAACTCTGTGTCTCTTCCTGTGAAATCCCAAATGCATACACTTATGACAGTAAATGCGGTAGTAGCTTGCTTGTGGTGATTTTTATTTAGTTGGAAAAATTTGTACTTTTTTTTTTTTTTTTTTAGGCTGCCGATGTGCCAAAAATGACTCGACTTAATGATGTGTGTGTTGTGGAGAAAGCCAAGTTTTATTTAGGGGACTCTATTTATTTATTTATTGAAACATGATTTCATCCAGCTTTTCCTCAAGAGTTCAAAATCAATAAAAAAAAGCATCACCAGTAAAAATTTCAAAATAAAAAAATACAAGCACAGCAAAATAAAGCATCTACCAGGTTGTCAGGGGCACCATAAAACAGAAGCAGTGCCAGTCTGTTTAAAATTCTAGCATCATATGTCCAGTGGGACTGGAGGGACGACGACACTGTTTTCTGAGATTAAAAAATGAGTGAACACATCAAATGCGAGTCAATTAATTTAAATAATCAAGATTTAATCACAAGAAGTCGTAAGGCAGATAGATGTGGCTAGGCAGATCCAACCATTGTTAGTGGGGTATCAATTTGCCTGATGCCATATGTGGGATGAATATTGTTGGAGATGTCTAATCAAAGCCTGGTGAAATTGTTGCAAATGTGCAAAGGAACACCTAGTTCAGAAGTCCTATGGTCTGACTGCTCCTTCAGTGTGAACCTCAACCTTGCTGTCTATTCATTTCTTTGTTTAGCAACCCCGTCCTCCCATGGGAAAAAGGAATTAAATACATTTTATTAAACAGGAAATATAAGCAATTTGTGAAAATTACATCTGTGAAGGACACATAACCGATGAGGTCAGTGTATTAAGAAAGAATAATGAAGCATTTTTATGCCCGAAGAGTCAACTATGGCTCCTAATTGAACCCCATTGTACCCTACTTTGGAATCAGGGATGCAAAACTTTGTTTTGATGCTTTTGCTGGGAAAACCAACAGCCCTCTCTATACAGTGATGTTTTTAGCACTGCCAATTTTTTCATGTAAATATTGCTTTTATTTTGAGCAAATGCTTCACCTGTTAGTTTGGAAATCCCTACGTTTCTCTTAATTTTGGTATTTTTAAGGATTTGAAGAAGAAGAAAGGCATACAATTCAGTTAACAGCAGTTTTATCATTAAGAATATACTTTTATTTCCTTGGGGGGGGGGGTAATATTGAAATGATGTATGTGCTAGGCACCATTTTTCTTGACATCATCCTGCTGCACAAGAAAGCCAGGCAGACTGAATGGTGAAATGAGTGTGATTCATAATGGCATTTCAATCGTAGCTATAAGTAACTAGCACCCTGCTTCACATCTCAATTAACCCAAAGTAATTGGATTTTATCTGTTGTCTCTCAATGGGAGTAAATTGGTTTAAAACTAAGTATTTGAGTTTAAGTGGGTTGTTGATCAGACTATAAATTATTTAACTGCTTCAGAGGTTAGATAACAATTGCCATCTTAAACTATTTGGTATAAGGGCCAAACATTATTTGGTGATTTCCTCTTCTTGCTCTTGGTAATCTCTCAGACCAGCTGCCACTGAGGGTGGCTGGTGCTGATGTAACGTTTGTCCTATATAAGACCTGATTTGCAAATATAGATTACATTGAACACTGGGAACATAGGATGCTGCCATACATTAATCAAACCTTGGGTCCATTTAGTTCTACACCTGGCATGGCTGACCTGCAGCCCTCTAGATGTTGTTGGATTGCAAGTCTCATTATCCCCAACCACTGGCCATGCCAATGGGAGCTGCAGTCCAGCATCTGGTGGAGGGAACCAGGCTAGCTACTATTGGTGTTTAAGAACTAGCAGTCTCTCTCTAGAGCTTCAGATGGTGGTCTTTCCTAGTTCTACCTGGACATTGATCCTGGGACCCTTTGCATGCAAAGCATATGTCTCGTCAGTAAACTACATCTCTTTCCCAGTTTCAGTACATTCCAACAACTGTTCCTAAACAGGAAAATATTGGTCCATATGCTAAGTAATTCTGGAGTCATAAAAATTGTACTGATTTCCCTATAAAATTTCATTTTGAGTGAATAGCAAGAGAACCAATTTTGTGTAGCTGTGCAGTTCTTTTAAGATGTCACCGCAGATGTACTGTGTGTAGTTATTTTGACAAATGTACTTTGCTTTTAATTATTTAGAGCAACATGTGATGTTGTGCTGTGAAATGCAATATATTTTGTAGTGATAAATATTCAGCGTGTTGCCTTTGCAAAAGCTCTGTGGTTCCTTTCCATAATATATTGCGCTGATAATTCTGACACAAGACTTTGGCTTTGTAAACTTGATATGTTGCTTAGGAGATATCCTGGCAGCGTCTGGGACTAGGATTACAGCACAATGTTTGGTGGGAGCTGATTTGGCAGGTTCGTACAATGATGGCAATAGAAATGTTCCATTTCATAATTACTGTTGAAAGTGGATACTTTCAAAGTTCCTCTTAGCTATTTAAGAAGGAAACGTGCACAGATGCTAACACACGCCAGAAAAACACACACCCTGTGTTACAACAATCAGAAAGTGTACAGAATTTCCAGTTCAAGGATAAAAGAAGGTGACTGCTGGCTCATTTGTTAGACAAATGGCTCACAGAGGAACAGAGGCTGACAGGCACTCCCTGTTCTACCAACCCAAGCATGCATTCATCTGCCACCTGAACCCAGAAGTTTGGAGATTTTATTTTGATTACTTGGGAGGGGACTGAGGAGTGGTTCTGAGAGGAGTGGAAAGCTAGTTCCAGTGATGGACTCTGGAGCACGCGCCCAGATATTAGCAGTGGAGGAAGGCACAGCGGGAATACAGGAGCCAGTGTGGTGTAGTGGTTAAGAGTGATAGACTCGTAATCTGGTGAACCGGGTTCGGGTCTCCGCTCCTCTGCATGCAGCTGCTGGGTGACCTTGGGCTAGTCACACTTCTTTGAAGCCTCTCAGCCCCACTCACCTCACAGAGTGTTTGTTGTGGGGGAGGAAGGGAAAGGAGAATGTTAGCCGCTTTGAGACTCCTTCGGGTAGTGATAAAGTGGGATATCAAATCCAAACTCCTCCTCCTCCTCCTCCTCCTCCTCCTCCTCCTCCTCTTCTTCTTCTCCTTCTTCTTCTTCTCTTGTTTAGGGCTAGTTGCCACTGGCACTGATGCCCTTACCCTGGGCGACCATTTAAATTTCCCACAATGCCCCAGACATAGTGGAACTTCAGGGCATTGTGGAAAAGCAAACCCCTCTGATGACCACCATTTCAATTTCCCACTATTTCCTGGAGAGTTGTGTGGTAGATAAAAAATGAATGGCTGCTGTTCAGTAGAGGCTGGTCCCTTTGGGAAAACAGGGTACTGCCCCCAACTCCTACCCCCTCTAGACCAGCCCTCATCTGCTCGTCTTCTTACTTGCAACCTGTCCAGGGGATCTATCTGGTGCTGTATTATCAGAAGTGGTCATGGAATACAAGTGGCAATATTATTAGGATCACATTTATGTTTAGTGATCAGGTCAGTTATTTAAATGATACTGGAAATTATTACCATTAATGATGAGAGAGAGAGAGAGAAAAAGAGAGAGAAGCATATACATTGAGAGCAAGAACAGCAATCCCTTTCAAATATAGCACAAACACTTATATTTCCTTTGACCTTCATATGAACTGTTTAAAAAATGAGATTGAGTTAGATATTTGGAGCACACTAATTAAATGGGTAGCATTGACATTTTAGTAATTTCTAGATATCCTACAGGGGAAAACAAAACTATAACAGGCATTCTGAGCCTTCATGTGCTGTGTGTGTTTGTGTATATACGTGTGTGTGTCTGTATTACATTGGCTCCCAGTATGTTTCTAAGCACAATTCAAAGTGCTGACCTTTAAATCCCTATATGGCCTTTGGCCCAGTGTCTCCACTCGCATCGTTCAGCCTGGACACTGAGGTCCTGCTCCGAGGGCCTTCTGGTGGATTATTATTATTTTATTAGTGTGTGTTTGTTGTAGTTTATTTCAAGTCAATTTGCTGTACTTAATTTAGTTTTTGCATGAGTCTAGCAATATGGTTCGGTCGAAACAGTGCCCTTTAGTAAGGTTTACTTGCAATTGCAAGCTTCGGCTGCAGTGTTGAGCACCCCTGCTAAGGATTAAACTCACTGGTGCTTGCTGTGGGCTAAACATGCTTTGGGCAATCAGATACTGATGCCACCCTTGTCCTCAGGGCTTCAGTCCAGTCAAAACTAAGCAATGAACCCAACAAATTCATACACATAATTTGTAAAATATACCTATTTAGATACAAAGCCATATAATAACAAAATAAGGAAACAAGAATCCTGCCTAAAACCTGTTTGGCTCACACAGCCCTCTCTAAGTCTATTCCTTGTCATGTTGCTTTTTCACTAAGGCTAGAGCAGTCTTCCCCAACCCTGGCTCTGTCCAGATAATTTGGACTGCAACTTCCATCAGCCCCAGTAACCATAGCCAATGGTTATAGAAATTGTAGTCCAAGACAGCCAAAAGGCATTGCACATGCTACCTCTGAAGCAGGGAATCCAATTTTTGCTTGCAGTGTATTACAAAAGGGTTATTCTCTCATCGACTCCATGATATGTGCCCCTCTCCCTTCCTTTTGCCATGTTAATTCTAAGAGCATCCAGTGAATATTTCACCAGACGCAAATTTGATTGTAAAACTTCCACTCAGATCACCGGGTACTTGTGACATTAAGGACCACGAGGAAGGCTGGAATTGAAGCATCACATCCCTTCCCAGGCACATACCTCGCCAAATGAAAATGAGTAGGAATATCTTTTATATTCCCCCAAGGTCCAGTGCCCTTAGATGCTGCTCTTTTGGCAGTTGCCTGCAGGGCAGATAAGACTTTGTGAGCCCTCACTGCTGGCAGGCATTAGCTGTCAGTGTGGTTCCAACTGAAAGGCTGGATGCGCCCAGTAAAAAGATGGGCTCCATGTGCAGCCAATCCCACCTATTCGGTTAGCTCTCATATTGCTAGAAACAATGCAAAGTCTACCTGTCACCTTAGATTTAGAGGCTTGCCATAACATAAGGATTTTTGTTTGTCTGTGAGGTATATTCACTCATCATGATCATGAAGTATCAACAGAGCTTTGGAGGAAGCGGATGGGTAGCGCTTGATTATTAGTGGCAGGCCGAATTTAATGTTGACAAGGTAATGCACGCCAGAGGGAATAATTTCAACTTGTCCATCATAGTTGGCTTCTGAATTAACTGTAACCACTCAGGGAAGCAGCTTGGTCATCATTTTGGACAGCTCAGTGCAAACACCTATTGGAAGTTCAGCTGTAGGGGTGTGTGTCTTTGTTTTTTAAGGATGGAAATGTTAAGAACTAAAAGGAACTTGTTGGGATCCGTCTGTCTCGAGGATGAAATCAAACGGCTGTGTTATCAGCACTGAAGTGCTGGGGCAGAAGCCTGGACAGTGTGTATGGAAGTCCTGGGCTGCCCAGATGACAAGACTCTCTTCTTGGCCTCGATCATATGGTCCAAAGGAAAGCCAAGCAATACGTTTGCCACCAGCTTGGCTGCAGGAGTTGTCAGAAGGAGGCATACAAAGCAGCATCCAACTGTCTTAGGGACTCCACTCTGGATTTGTGTAGGGCATAGATTTTCAACTTTTTTGAGTCCACAGCTCCCTTGACCAACTATATTCTTTCTGCAGCACTCCTGTGGACCTCAAGAGCCCAGTTATGCCAACCCTTGCCTGCAGAGCTGGCAGTCTCTCACCCTTTTCCCAACCTTCCTCCCTTGTGGAGTGTCCCCTCAGCCTCCTCTCCTCTCCCCTCTCCTTGGGAGCCCTCTGGGCAGCCGCTGTTGCCACCCCCTGGTCTTTGCTGCTGCTTGCTTGCTTACTCCAAGGCCCATAGCTGTCAACTTACAGATTTGAAAATAAGGGACCAGCAGCCTTGAAAATAAGGGACCAGCAGCCAAAATAAGGGACCTGCAGCCTCACCTGTTCCAGGCACTCCAGTCTTCCTGTCCTCCTGCAGTCTCGTCAAACTCATGCTGGTAGCTTCGAGAACACTGTCCAACCAACTTCGTAACCAGAGGTTCAACTAAATAGAATCTGAATCACATGCACCACAAGGCCTATGCAGCCTCAACTTAAGATGGCTCCCCGGCCTGGCTTTGCACTGCAAAGTTTACAGCAGCATGTACAACAAAATGGCGTCCAGCATTCAAAACCCCCCTCAGCTTGCATTAACTAGCCACACACAAGGCATGCAAGCTCCACCCCCCAGTCGTTCTTAGACTTCTTATTGGGTGAGCAACACAGCCAGGCAACACAGTTGGAGACTCCCTCCTCCCTGGCCGGCAGGGAGGGAGGGAGAGGAGCTGCTTCCTTTGAAATTTAAGGGACATCATTTAAGGGACATTTAAAGGACATCTATCAATAAGGGACAGCAGCGGGACATGGCGCTGGAATAAGGGACTGTCCCTTCAAATAAGGACACTTGATAGCTATGCCAAGGCCTCCTCAGCTCCTGGTAACCTGCACCCCCTGACCAGCCCCAGAGGTACCATTCACTTGTGAAGGTCTGTAATAGGAATATTGCATTTAGCCTTCTTTGGAGCTTAACTTGTTAAGTCTAACTTTTCCAGGGATCAGATTGGAAGGTAGTAGAATTCACTGAAGATGGAGAGGGTGGCACATAGGTTCTTTTTGTAGAGGGGAATTAAGACCCTCTAATATCCTTGAACTTGAGCAATAGGAGTCATGTAGGCCCAAGCTATATCTGCCCAGTGATTTGCTTTGGTAGGCAGATCAAGGCATGCTCTCAGGGGTCAAAGGGATGAATGCCATTCTGAAGGGCATCAAGAGTGTCATCCTAACATCAGAATTGTTAGTGACTCCTAAATTGATAGGGACTGTTTAGCTGGAGGGAAAGTGCGTGGCGTTTAACTCTTAAGTTTATTTGACTGTACTTGTCTCTCCATTGGGTATGTTACTTATCCTTGTGTTTAAACTTATTTCCAAAGAAGTACTTTTTAATCTTCATGGCAAACCTTTGTGGTTTCTGTTATTATACCACCACACGTCTAAAGTGTGAAGTTCTATGCTATCCTGAGATGTTCTTAAGAAGATGCAATGGGAATTTTAGGCAGAATGATGAAAGGCAGCCTTGCAGAAAAACACTTTCACCCAGTGTCAGCAAGAGTTTAAGGAGAAGGGTGAGCAAGCAGAGGAATACATTGACTTGACCGGAATCTCTCTCCCACCCCACCCCCCGCCCATGGCACAAGACCCAGGGAAGTTGTGGTGCTTAACTTAAGGAGGTTCACAGAACAATTTTCCCTCCCCTCCTTGCCCCTTGTGGCCCATCCCACATTGTTCAGGAGGGTCCACTCCAGAGAGGCTTTTCAAGGGCCAGAGAAAGGGGAGGAAAACTTTCCATCCATGAACTACCTCAAATTAACACATCTTTGAATCCAAATCATTGTTTTTAATCTTGATGTGCATTTCTGACTTTTTTTGGGGGGGGAGTGGGCGATGGACGTTATTTAAACTTTGTCATTTGAGCTTAATTTGTTGTGTTGTTTGATTCTTTGCCATTTGAGCTTAATTTGTGGTGGTGTTGTTTTAATTTACTATTTGTATTTTAAACTTTTATGAACCACCCTGGGAGGTCTTTTGGGCAGAAAGGTGGCATATAAACGAAACTAAGAAAGATTATATGAGATTGGTGTTCACATAACAATGCATCACAAGGGAGCTTTCAAGCTGATACAAGAGGTGTTCAGTCATCCATCCTACTGGGTTTGTTATGCAAAGAGGTATTTTCTTGATACCAATCTGGCCCTGTCAATCTGCATTTTCATCTCATTGGGTCAATATAGCTGGATGCTGGCAGTAAACCCTTCAGGTGTGGCTCCCTGCCAAATAGATAAAGCAGAATAAACCTATTCAACTACAAAAGGTAATGTTAGTTCCCTATGATTCAGGATTACATGGGGTTGTATCCTTGACCACCTCCCACACTGTTCTGAAGGGTGCCCCCAACCTTTGGAGTACATCAGGGAGCTGCAGAGGAATGAGGAATCAGCAAAAGTCACTCCCATGCCTATGGAAACCCACAAACAGGACATGAGCACAAAAGTCCTCTCCCACTATTGTTCCCTAGCTGAGGCCTGGTTGTCCAATGCTACCTTCTGGAAACTACACTAGAAGTAGAAGCCAAATCACCATAATATGGAGCCTCCCACTTCCAACTCACAGAGTCGATCTAGCAAAATACCATGGTTGTTGGTATAGAAATCCACAGAGATATCAAGGGGAATCAACAGGGTTCCAGTCTCCCTGTCCTTCTCCCTTTCCTGATGAAGGTCATCTGTCAGAGCAACCAAGGCGGATTTGGTCACAAAACCAGGCCTGAACCCAGACTGGAATTGGTCCAGATAATCAATTTCTTCCCAGACAATGGGGAGCTAGATTGTCATTAGCCTCTCAAACATTTTTCTTAAAACAGGGACATTTGTAAGTGGGTAGTAGCAGTCACATATTCTGAACCCAGGATGGGCTCCATAAGAAGTGGTCTCGGCATCATCTTGTACGGGTGGGAGGTATCGCCCCCTTCATACAAAGATGTTTTTACCACAACCTGGACCTACCCAGTTATGAGTCTGTGCATTGTGTGAAGAAGTAAATATAGTGAAATATATTTTTAGCCCACCCTTCATCACAGAAGTAGTTCCAGAGCAGGGTACTATGAACTATAAACACAAACAACAGTGTGATGAAACTAATAAGGCAAGAGAAAATGAAACATTAAGTAATAACTAAGAGAAATATAGCAACAACTAAAGTCAGACACTAATAACCAGCAAAAGCCTGAGCGAAAAAGTGAGTCTTCAGCTGACACTGAAAACCCATAAGAGCTGGCTCTCCATCTCAGAGGAGAGAGTGTTCCATAGATGAAGTGCAACCACTGAGAATCAAAATAAGTATTGACTAAGAGGCCATTTTGGAATATTTAAAAATGACTTTCATATAGATAGTATGCTAATAGCATTGCTCCAAGAATACAAGGACTGTTATATTTAATCATCAACCCTATTTTGAACATGGGTTTATTAGATTACATATTTTATTAGATGTAGTTAAGGAGCAATATCTCAGGATTACAAGAGCAGACATCAGAGTCAGGTCCCTCATAGTTCTCAGCCATTGCACCATTCCAGCTCATCAAAACTGATATAACTGAAAGATGCAGTATAATGCACTGGACTTAGGTTGGGCTCATCATTGTAAAAGCTGAGTTCAGATCTTGGCTTCTCTGTACAGTCTTGCCTCATTAGTATGTGTGACATGGGAGAGGAAACCATAAGCACTTTTGGATATTTTGTAATTATTAATGAGATAAAACAACAACAAAAAGCTATTTTATTTCATTATTACATGTATATTTGCATTCTAGTTTCCTACATTAAAGTGTACTCTAGCATAATTACAGGTTTTGTTTAAGTAAAAAACAAAAGCTAGCCATGAAAGACTTTGAGTAGGTCTTTGGTCTCATGCACATATTTGGATATAATTTCACAATGCATTCCTATGCAGGTCTTTTCATATGTAAATTCTGTTGAGTCCAATGGGACTTGCTCCCAGTTAATAGCGATCTTTCCCAATATATTGCTTTAGAATGGACTTCCACTAATCACTGGCCATGCTGGCTTATCCTGATAGGAGTTGTAGTCCAAAACATCTGGAGAGAACACAAGGTTGTGGGTGTATAGAATTGCAGCTATAAAGGAACCGACTGTTTTCTGCTAGACTCTCAGCCAAGTCCTGACCACAGCAGTCATGCAGGAAGGTAGCAGAGGTGGTCTCTAATTCATGTTGGATTCAAGCCAGTAGGTTTATAAGTCAAAACTAGAAGAACGCTAAATTGTGTACATCAATGAACTGAGAAGGGAGGAACAGAACATAGAACTCTCATGTTATAATCATGTGGTCTGACCTGTTCGTAAAGCAGGGCACCAAATTAAAAATGGCTATGTAAAGACATGAGAACAGACTGCTGAAAAGCACCTAAGCCCAACAACCTGAGCATTATATTTCCACTGTGGCATGACTGCAGCAGCACTCTCTTTCTGTTGTTCTCCAGCAACCTGGTATTCAGAGTCATTCTACCTCTGATCCTGGAGATAATAAATAGCCATCAAGACTAGTAGCCATTGATAACTTTTACCTGCATGGAAGTATTTAATACGCCTTCAGAGTGGCTGAAGTTGATGGCTTTCATTATATTTTTCATTATCAAATTCCACAGTTTTAAGTATGGCTATGTGTGAAGCCTTGGGTGTGTGAAGAAGTACTTCTTTTCCTGAACCTTCTGACATTTGACTTCCTTTGATGGTTCTGAGTTAGGAGATGAGTTAGGGATGCGGGTGGCGCTGTGGTCTAAACCACTGAGCCTCTTGGGCTTGTCGATCGGAAGGTCGGCGGTTCGAACTACCGCAATGGGGTAAGCTCCTGTTGCTCTGTCCCAGCTCCTGCCAGCCTAGCAGTTCAAAAGCATGCCAGTGCAAGAAGATAAATAGGTACCACTGCGGCGGGAAGGTAAATGGCATTTCCATGCGCTCTGGTTTCCGTCACAATGTTCCATTGTGCCAGAAGCACATGCTGGCCACATGACCCAGAAAGCTGCCTGTGGACAAATGCTGGCTCCCTCGGCCTGAAAGCAAGATGAGCACTGCACCCCATGGTCACCTTTGACTGGACTTAATCATTCAGGGGTCCTTTACCTTTTTTATATAGGAGCAAAACTCTTTCCTGTCTACTTTAGCTACACCTTGTGTAATATTGTAAGCCTCTATCATGTCCTCACTTCACTCCCCATTTTGTTTGAAGCTAAGAAGCCTCAAATTTTGTGAACCTTCCTCATAGGAGAGTTGCACCATCTCCTTAATTCTTTCTGCACAAATGTGATCGCTATAATCTCCTGCTCTGCATACAGCAAGGTGTAGATTGAGGGTCCCTTCCTTTTGATAAAAATGTGTGGATCTTGTTGCTTCATACAGCAAGTTGGGCATAACTATATATTCTGGACTGCTGGTGTTTCTGCAAACTTTGAAAAGAGTTTGCCTTTAAAAAAATAATAAAGCCAAACGAATGAATAAAACCTTTCATTGGCTCTGTTTACCAAAATGGATGGATCAGGATTTAGCTTTAACATAGTGGGCCTATGTGTTAGTGGGAGTGGTGATATGATTAGTTTTTGAAAAGGTGTGAAAGGGAAGGGAGAGGCAATAATCTTCCATTGCATAAAGGCTACCTCTGTTTCATTCATTTACTTTGGTACTCGTTTCTCTTTCCGTTGAAGCCGGTGGGCACTGGGCCATTGGCTCCAGCGAAAGCAACGTGCGCGACTTTTTCTCTTCACGCTGCAAAATTCCCAAAATTGTTTCTGTGCATATGGTTATATAACATGCTATTTTTATTTTCAAATTAGTTCTTGACATTTTTGAAATGATTTTTTTCGAGTGGAACCTCGGGCTCTTTTGGCTCATCTGAGCCTCTCAAAGAATATTCGCTTGTGATTCCAAAGGTATCCTTTCCGAGTCTACAGCACTGCACACACTTATTGGGGGAGGGCTAAAAGCAGCATTGAACTCTGTGGAGCTAAATTCCAAGCCAAGATGCATAGAATCACATTGTTAGAGTCACCTCTAAGAAAGCAAACTGAATAGACTAAAAGGTAACTTATAAAGAGTGCTGCTTTTGCAGGCAGTGGAGTGCAATTTTTCTTCTTTGCAGATATTTGATGGGCAGCACCTCAAATCTGCTGATGCAGGCTTGAAGCACTGGAAACTGTAAACTTATTTTATGAAAACCGAACTGGAAAACCAAATGTCAGATTCAGTTTAAATAATCATTTCCCCAAAAGGAACTTTGCAGCTCAACCTTTCGACCCCCTGATTTGATTTCAGTAGACTATCCCTCTATGGGCCTTGCCAAATTAACCCACCACCATCTGTTAGTGCATTTTGTATTATGCAGATGTGTTGAGACCCTTCTAATAACAAAGCTGTTTGGGCTGATGTGTACTTAATATGTGCATGTTTCCTAAATTGCTCAATATGATTTAATAGGCTCGCTGAAGAGCCAAGCAATTCTAACTTAATTTTGTACCAGCGTTTATGGAAGCAATTTGCTGAAATTAATTCCTGTGTTTCTTCTCCATCTGCAAATAATGGAGAGACCTGTAGGAAAATTACACAGATAATTCCATACTGTTGGATGTTAACTATTCCAATTTTTCCCCCTCGTCTCAAATATTTTTCAGAAGAAAATTCAAACAGAGTCTTGTGCCTATTGTATATAGTGGCCTACCACCATACTCAGAAACCCCAGGTTTTCTGTTCAACAGAATGTTATTGGTTATATATATATATATATATATATATATATATATATATATATATAAAATAAAGGTAATAATAATATTCTATTCAAAAGAAATCCTATTGAGGAAAAGGGTTTTAATTCCTTTCAAGGTGATTTCCTTATGGCAACCCACCCAGAGTATTTTTGTTGTCAGGAGGCATATAAGTCCTGTTCATAAATAATACTTCCTTAACAAAGGTTCCGTCAACATGTCTATGTAGGGTGTAAAACAGATTGGGCAAAGAGCTTGTCTCTTGAATGACTTTATTAGTAATTTCATGTTCAGGCTATTGCTCCTTATTAAAGCTGCAGCCTAAGAACTTACAGCTGCAGCAGTCTTAGGAAAGGGCTTTTAAAGTCAATCTAGTCCAGCATCCTATTCTCACAGTGACAAACTCACAAACAGGACCCAAGCACAAGAGCACTCTCCACTCTTTTTTATGTTATTTATTTATTTAAAAAATTATACACTGCTTGATCGTAAAATAAATAAACACCTGAAAGCTGAAATACTAAAACAGCTGTGGAGGTATAGCCATCATGGCCAGTAGCCACAGGTAGCCATATCTGCCATGAACCTGTGTCCCAGATCTGGACTGGCAAGCCATGGGAAATGTCTCACCAGCTTTATCTCCCAGTGCTGTGTGTGTGCTCTGTACTTGCATTTGTCATGTGTGGATTTGTGTGTGGTTGCTTGTGTAGTCTGTATTTGTGGTGAGTGTATGCATGCAGTACTTCAGCCATGTCCACCACTGACATGTGTCCCTCTGAAGGGTGGCTTACTATTAATGTGGTCAGTGGCTGGAGAAGTCTTAAAGCTTTCCTGTGGCAGCACATCAGGCTTAAGATCAGGAGCACCCATAGATATGCCCAAACACCATTCATGACATTACACTAGCATTAGAGGGATGCTTTGCTGGTAATGTTCTTCTAGACTTGGTAATAGAGACCTCAAGAACTGATAGGTTATTTCAGAATAAATGGTTAGTATGAACAGTGGATATTTAAGGATTGCCTTTCTATAGCTGGTGTACATTTCACTTTTATGTGAAGCTTACAGTCCTTTATTCCATCTAGTGATGGTGTGTAAGTTGACATTGCAAGTGAAGTATGAGGGGGATTTGTCACTCTAATTGTGAAAGTTACACAGATTAGCCCAGTATCAGCACACTGTGATTTGACAACTTCCTCACAAGGTACAAGATAGGAAGTTGCAAACCTTTAAATATGTAAGTTGCAAACCTTTAAATACATAAGCTAGACACAGTCTTTTATTTATTTATAAGATCATTCTGCCTTTGCTACAACATGCTAGGGTGGGCTATGACAATAAAATACAGTTATAAAAATGGGTAAAATCATTACAAACACATGAAACAGTTCCAAATGGAACAGAACAGCATTAGACGAGGGCCTTCATCCAAGAAGGATGTGGCCTGAAGGTGAGAGTTTCTTCTTGAAAGGAAATTAAACCAGGATGTGTAAGAGATAAACGTGGCTTAGCTGAATGTGGAAAATCAGACCACATCACTGCTAATTAGGTCAGATGCTTATCAACTCTTTGTTGGTTATAGTTCAGCACATGGAAGAGAGAGGGTTTGTGTGTGTATTGCCTAAAAGATCTCTATAAAGTCTTGAATGAAATACAAAATAAAAATGTGAATCTGTGAGCGCTTCATTTCACAGTGAAGGGTGAGTTCTAGGACTCTGTTTAAAGGGCCAGGATTGAGGGGCTACTGATGCCCCTTCCCCCAACTGCATTCTCAGGCTACATCCACACCATGCGTTTAAAGCAGTACGGTTGTGGTTTCCTCCCAAAAGCATTATGGGAGTTGTAGTTTGCTAAGGGTTCCAATAATTGTTAGGTGATTCCTGTTCATCTCACAGAGCTTCCCTTGATTGATTGTTGACGACTCTGAGAAGTATAGTAATGTACGAATGTGGCCTTAGATTTCCTGTGCTTTTAACATTGTGGCTAAAAGAAGCAAGTGTAGCCCCCATGTTTTGGTGTGTGTCAGCAGCATCCACATTGCTTCAATACAATGCTCTCCCCATGCAGGCCTGCCTGGTACCTTTGTTACATAGGCACCAAGCAAAAACATTCTTCTTCTCCCTCATCTTTGGCTAATTAAACAATCTATGGACTTTTAAACTGTGTATTGGGGGAATTGTTTTTGTTTGTTACTATGGTATGTATTTTTGTGTTTTTATATTGTAAACAGCACTGTGATCCTCGGATGAAGGACAGTATAGAAATAATGATGATAATAATAAGGAAAAAATGGGACTGCTGTTGTCCTTGACCTGAGACCTCAGCAGACATAATTGACAGTGGACTTGAGGGTGCTGATTGCCGGAAGATGCTGGGTAGTAATGTGAGGACTGTCTGCTTGGGTTGTAAAACAACATTTAAAACAACAATAACAACCCGATTCTATAAAAATAGGTCATCCTGTCTACCACATGGTCCTTCCATGCTGCCCCTTATTCTGACCCATAAGATATATATATAATAATTATTCTTACAACCTTTCTTGCCTATGGATACAGTCTGGAGATATCAAAGTGTGCACATTCCACTGCAATAATTGGATCATAAACACTGTATTTCATTCTTAGTGAATATTAAGAAAATGCATTTTGATTTGTTTTTCCTATGTTTGAATTGCATCTTTTAACGTTTGAAAGAAAAGCTTAACTAGATGGCACCTAGGGGATAGTAGATTGCAAATCTTCCCTAATACAAACTATGCTTGTCATTATAGGTGTGGCTACAAAAGTACGGCTATCTTCCACCAACTGACCCCAGAATGTCAGTGTTGCGCACTGCAGAGACAATGAAATCTGCTATAGCTGCTATGCAGCAGTTCTATGGCATTAACATGACAGGAAAAGTGGACAGGAACACAATCGAGTAAGTAATTGTTACTGGACTGCTCTTGCTTCTTTAAACTCCTCGAAGTGCAATTTTTTTTTTTTTTTGACCAGCTAAGATATCTCTGCAAATCTAAATGGTCACTCTGAATATAACATATGTTTGGTGAAAAAATGTAGGAACTCTATAGGATATAATTGAAGTTTCAGTAAGAGTCCATTTCACAAAAAGAGAGGAAAGGAAGATGAAAAACAGGCATGAGAAATAAATATTTATATAAACATTCAACAGAAATACTTTCACTTCACAATTTTTTATGGTGGTGACAAAGCATTTGATAGGTTAGTGTGGGAAACATTAGGAGGAAGAAATTGGCTTTCATATGTGGCATAACTTTCAAAAGTAGATAGAAAATAGGCTTCTCTGTCACACATGCTGTCACCCCTTGCTTTGACACTGGAAAGTTTCTTAGAACGATAGTTTGGGAAACAGCCATCACTGAAAGCATATTTACAGTATAGGCGTGAAGCAAAAAAAGCATATGTTTAGAGAAACATTGTGAGGAAATGTATGTAGTCATGTGTCATCATTTATCTGGTACATATGTAAACTGGAAACCTTGCACAGGCCAAAATGTCATAGGAAGGACAAAGTGAATGAATACCATTTGCTGGGAATCACAAGTGCTACTGAACTTCCCAAATGCATGTAGTTCACCACTGTGAAAACAGGATGTTAAGACTATATGGGCCTTTGCCCGTATCTAGCAAGGTTCTTTTTTATGTTATATTCTTAAATGAAAGGCAAGCTGCTACAATTGTCTCTCCCATTCTGTCCTCCATCCCTGTCCCCCCAGATTGCTTATTTTCACTTGTTTCTTCCCCAGTCGTTTGTTGCCTTCCAAATTTTCAGGATTTAGTTTATATGTTCTTTGCACAGACCTCTGTACATCAATGGCACTTTATTTTAAAAATGCTAATAATTGGGTAGACACAGGATTTTAGGCTAAGACTGCAGTCCTGTATACAAACACCCAGAAGCGATTTTGTTTGAATCCAGTGGGACATTCCCAAAAATATGTAAGGTTGGAGTCTGCAGCCAATTGGTGTCAATGGCAAAAACCCCTTTGTTTTTTGTGTGCAGCATCTTAATTTTTATTTTTAAAAGTTATTACACATCACCTTATTTCTACTGACATCAGATTAAGAGTTGAATCTGATCAAGTCATGATGTGAGGGGAACAACTTCTGCCTACATTATGTATCTTCCCTTCTCTCTCCTCCCCCCTAAACACTGCCAGACATCCCCAAAACTGCTCCAGAGAGTTGGTGGAACCCCAGATGTGAGGGCTGCACAGGGGGAGATGAGGGAGCAGAAATCTGTTGAGTGAGCAGAAGCCGTTCCACTTGCACAATGACTTCATTAGCTATAATGCTAAGTACTTTCACCTGATTATTAAATTGTAAGGAAAACCTTTAGTTCCTTTTAGCTTTGCATTTTTGTATGCCAACATCCCTGGACGTGACCTTCTGCATTAATTTTCAGCCCAGATTTCAAAATGCTTTAAAATAAGGATGCTCAACAATTGAATCCAAGCCAGTATGGTGATTTGTGCATCTGTGTAGGGAACTTTAATAAATCAACATGGCCATAAGACCACTTAATAGTGTAGCAGCGAATTTCTTGTGGTCAATCTGTAAACTAGATAGTGATCCTAGTTTCTCAAATCCAGAATGAAGTTTCCATATAAACTGTTTTGCTGCATTCAGTATCCCTGCTTCCAGGAGTTTGGTAGCAGCAACTACCACTGAGAAAACATACTTCTTTTATCTTTTCCTTTTCCATTTATAACTTTCCTTACTGTCAGTTTGCAATAGGTGATTTTCCTTTGGTGAAATGTACAGCTTCTCCCAAACTGCCACTAATGTGGCATTTAAAAGTTTCAAGCAGTTGAGGATCTGTTCTCCTGTCAAAAAGCTCATTCATGTTAGCTTAACAGAGAACCCTGTCTCTAATCTCTCCCCTGTCTATTAAATCTGAAATATGTTACTGAAATCTAGAGCTCTTAGAAGGCATCCTGTAGTTTCTCAGTCTACGGCTAAGATGATGCCTGTTGCTGGATTCTCTAAATTCCCAAAGTTCAAGTATTTCTGACCCATTCACCTTCCCTTAGGGCACCCATGAGGCCTGCTCTTTATTGCTTTTCAGTGCAGTAATGCATGAGCGAGTGGAATGAAATGATTTTTCCAATCCGATATTGGCATCAGCAGTTTCAGTAGTATGTTTTCTGAACTGCTAAGTGAGTTGGAGGCGGAGAAGAAAATTCCATCAGCTAAAACCACCAAAAAGGAGAATTCATCCTGGTAGCATGAAACAGGAGTGAATGTACTTCTCCAGTCCTTTTGCACGGCTATTGGAATATGACATGGAGCTATTTTAGCTCTGCTTTAGAACCTTTGAAGGCAAGTGAGCTAGGTTATTATCTCCCCCCAAACATAACAAGCCAAGTTTAACTGGTGGGCAAAACTAGGTGGTAGAGTGGTGCCACACCAACCTCAAGTTTCCCCCTCTACCCCCTGGTAAGCAGCAGCAACAATGGGAGGTCATGCCACCGACTACTGGGACAACATTTTTTCCAGTAGGTGCATAGAACTTCTGAATGGAGAGGAAGCCTGCAGTTTCTTTCATCTCACTTGCCATGATAACCAGGGCAATCAAAACTGTGAATCCCTGCTTACAGTGATAAATGTGACATCTATATATCTCTAATCTATCTATCTATCATCTATCTATCTATCTATCATCTATCATTTGGTAATGATAGCATTAGATGACTACAGCAGGTTGACCAATTTTGCTCTACTACCTTTCATTGTATCTTTGAGTATTCAGTAGTTCTCAGATGTTTGCTTTTCCAAGTGCTTATTTTTGCACCTAAAATCCCCTTAAAAAATCAAGTTGTTTTCAATTAGGATAGCCAATATAAGTTTTTTGAGAGGTAATCTTCTAGTTAAAAGCAGAATCTTCTTGATCAGGCTTAGTGCAACTTGTGATGATCATCTTAAATACTTCCTGAGCTGAGCTGCAAGCCAATTAAAAGAGCTTAAAGGAAAACTAAATCTACTAATAAACTCTTGGGAATAGATGTGCATTAGATTTATCCCTTAGTCTTATAGGTTTTAGTTTTATTTTCACCATAATCCAAACGCTTGGTGATAGAGAGGAGTTTCTTCTGAAACCTTTTAATGGACAGACCCACAACATGTATTATTGGAATTGCTTCAAAGCTACTTTTATAGTATTACCTGCTAGCTTTTAATTTAGACCAGGATAGAAGAAGCAATGACCCTGGAGAAAGGATGGCAATTAACTAGGGCAATTAGCCCATCCAAACTTTTATAAAGTCATATAGGTTGGGATCCTTGGCCTCCACTTATGTTATCATAGCATTGTAGAGTTGGGACTCCAACCCGCTGTACTGCAGGAATCATAGCTAAAGTTACCTGACATATAGTCATCCAACCTCGGCTTTAAAACCTCCAAAAAAGGAGAGTTCACCACCTTCTGAGGGCATCTGTTTTGCTCTCAAACAATATAATTTCATACAAATCAGATTGTTCAGTTGTCTCCAGCTTCTCATATTGTGATGGAACGTATGGAAACCTAACTTTTCACAGCAAGCTGGAAGAGAGAAGTGATAACATTTTGCAACCATCTGGTATGCATTTTCATCAAGACAATGTTAATTTTAAAAATGTGTGCCTCAATTAGGTACATGCTCATATGAGCAGTGTGCCTTGGCTATAGGGCTGCTGAAGTCTATATTTATCAAGCATCACCTAACTTCTCATGGTACTTTTCTGATGAAATACAATGGGTGATATCCAATTGTGGCAGCCCACTTGTAATACTGTACAGCCATTCCACTAGGGTCTATCAGCCATATTGTAGCACAACAGCCAAATCCAATGTTTATCTTGATACTATGAAACCCCTAGTGCAACTGGCGTTGTTATTGTTATACCTGTGGTGACATTTAAGCTTGAGTGCTACTACTTGTGCAACAATGTCAGCTCTCAAAATACTTGTACAATGTCACCTCTCAGAGTTCTTGTATTAACATCACATCGTATCCAATTTTTCTGCAAAACTGTATTTGTGAAAGCTTGCTGGAAGGCATCCATTAGGATTCTTGACAATCTGGACATGATGTTTCCATGCCCCCTGTAGGAGAGGCAGGTTTAGTGCAGTGAAAGCTTGCTGTAACAAACTGAATTGTTACAGACTTAATTGGAATTTCTGTTTATGGTGCCCTCAGCCTAGGGATGATATTGCTGTCTGAAATCTGCCTGGTATCTGCCTAACTTCATATAACTAGAAGTCTGTCTCCCTCTTATTCAGAACCAGATTAAAGTATAGTAAAATCAAGGGGAAATTCCAGTCTTACTAATCTGGGAAATGATATAGATTGGAAAAGCCAGAGGAACATATGTGGAAGCAAAATATTATTTTAATAAGCTTTATGTTTTGCAAGAAAAATGCCAGGTTATCTCTTTAAATTTTCTTATTTTCTTTATTCCTATTTCTTCAGCGTAATGCTTTTGATTTCCTTCTATAATGGTTTCATAAAGTCTTCCCTTTGAAAGAGGAACATTTGGAAAATCAGAATTAGCTTTGTTTCTTTGGAAGACTGTTTGCTCTATTTCAATATAACACACAAGGAAGAATGCTTTGAACTGAAGATTTAGCATGCAGCCTTAAACAGCTCTGCTTCTATTTGTGCAAACAGCACATACTAGTTTGTGATATTTGGCTGTTGTAGCATTTGTTATGCTTCAGTCCTCCTAAACATTTTTTTTTCCTGCTGATGTAGTTTTAAGTTCTGACTGAGTGTGCAGGAGGGAGAGGACTTGCAAAGCACAATATGTCTTGGGTACGCCTGAAAGTATATATTTTAGATGTTTTGCGTCTAGATAATCCTAAATAGAATTAAGGATAATCTAGAGTTATTATCTATCTTTGTGATCTTCAAAGTTCACAAGATCAAAAGATACTAGTTTATAATGAACATTGGAGAATATGGTCTCTCACCTTTAAAATTGGTAGGGCAGCATGGAAACTATCAAGGAACAATAGCAAGGTAGGTCAGTATTAATGGGAAAAGTCACCCAGGGATTGAACCTGGAACTTCTGCATGCAAAGCAGGTGTTCTACCATAACCATTCCCTTCATGTATTCCTAAATATTTCCTGTGAGTCTATCGCAAACATTAAAAAACTTTTTTATTCTGGAAAGGTTATCACACAATTTAACACGGACCAGAAAACACAACTATTTCACAGCCCAAGTGGCCATGACTTGTTTCCTTTCTGAAAAGTGATGTTGGAAACTATCTACAATTCTATTCACTGTGGAGCAGCATTTGATAGAGAGTGGAGCAACTCTACATTGGATGTCATGGAAGTTGCTTTTATGTGAGAAACTGAATAAACCCTATGTGTAACTTGTCATGTGTGCATGACAACTGAATGCACTATGTGTAACTTGTCATGTGTGCATTCAGTTGGCAATTATCATCAGTTCCTGATTTCACTTACAAAGTGGAGGAGTTGACCTGGGATGGTGATTATAGTAATGATGCTTTAAAAAACGATAAATACTGCTCAAAAGTATATGCAACAAAGAAATCCACAAGTGTAGCAGCAACAAACAGTGGGAAGTATGCAGTTCACTAAAATGTATATGTTACTAAAGTGTAAATGTGTTCTTGGGATAAAGATAGGGTTTGTGAACTTCATTTACATTAAATAAGGACAGTCCTAGACAGAATGTGTCTAGGTTACAGAAGTCAGCAAGCAGTATACTTCTTTGCCCTAGCTGTGCTTCGACATACATCATACATTGAGTCATACCTCTGGTTTAAAGCTAATGATAGTGAAGTATTTGTTACAGTGACTTGGACGATTCTTTTGACCACTGCAACGGAAAGCGAAGCAAATGCATACAAAGGCTATAGGACATGATAATTCTTTACTCTGAAGGGTAATTGAATTTGGGTTAAAATGTTCTGTGGATTATAAATAGTTCTAGTGAGATGAAAGGATATGGAATGAAACTTGAATATTGATTGCCTACCTGTGGATTCTGTCTTCTGTGCTAAATCCCTCCCTTGAGCACAAAGCCCTTTACGACGGGAAGAATATTCTCTGCAAAAAATGCCATCAAATGCTTGACAAAGTCTGAGAGCTCTTCTCAGCCATGGCTTTGAAGCTTAGGGTTGAAAATGGGCCATTTGGATTATTTACAGCCCTTGTCTCTCTCTGTAATATCTAAGGGGCAAACATTATTGTTTTCAACACACATTGCCACTGATTTGGCTCACAGAGGGCTTGTCCAGATAGCAGCTTCCTCCGTCCCCACTCTTGGGCATGGTAACATACAACTAGTTCACAGGAAGTATGCTGGAGAAAAGTAGATTCCCTTTTTATGAATCAACCCTGTAGTGCATATAGGAAGTTCAAGTCACAGATAGAAACATCTTGTGCCTGTCATTTTGGCCATGAAGATGGGAATAAACAGAGATGGAGAGTGGGTCAGGGGATAATGGCAATTAAGCCCTTTCTTGCCTTTAATGCAGTCAGGAGTTGGTAGGAGATTTAACAGCAGTTAATTTAAACCCTACGGGTGGTGCTGTGGTCTAAACCACTGAGCCTAGGGCTTGCTGATCGAAAGGTCGGCGGTTCAAATCCCCGCGCCAGGGCGAGCTCACATTCGGTCCCAGCTCCTGCCAACCTAGCAGTTTGAAAGCATGTCAGAGTGCAAGTAGATAAATAGGTACTGCCCCGGTGGGAAGGTAAACAGCGTTTCTGTTGCCTGCTCTGGTTCGCCAGAAGCAGCTTAGTCATGCTGGCCACATGACCTGGAAAAACTGTCTGCGGACGAATGCCTGCTCCCCCGGCCAGTAAAGCGAGATGAGCGCTGCAACCCCAGAGTCGTTTGCAACTGAACTTAACGGTCAGGGGTCCTTTACCATTACTTTTTAAAGTTAAACCCTAGTTAGTCTTAACCATAGTTTACTGTTATTGGCTGGACTGTAGCACTCAGCCACAGCTAAGATGAGAAGGAGAATAAGTTACAAAATGTTTATCCATCCTGAAACACTGAAATACATTGTCCAAGGTCATTTTCACACATGAGGCTTAAATTGGTGCTTGCATATCCTGTATATTTAAATGCAAATGCATCAAACATTTAATTCAACCCAGATTTGGACTTATTTTAATTACCATCTGCCTGTTGATTGCCTTGTTTTAATGCTTTCTGGTTTAAATAATTTAATGAGTTTAATGTAGTTAATTGTATTAGGGCCTAAAGGTGGTGTATAAATGCTTTTTATAAATAAATATACTCTAGAGGGGGGGTGTAGCTACAGTTCTGTGGCCTAATCTCAATCTCCTTAAATGTAATGTAAAGCGGTAGCTCCATTACATCTGCAGTGAGTGTAAACAATGGGTGATCTCCGATTCAGATGACTTCAAAAATAATCTTTTTTAAAAAAAACAACCTTTTTCTCAAATAATTCTGTACTCTGTTCCAGATTTTATTTCTATGTATGTGGAATAAATGTATGTAGAGTATTTCTAACATAGGATAATAGTTCTTGTTTTTGCTTTATCCCTTGCCTCTTTCGTTTGATGTAGTGATATCACCTTAAGGTGAGACCATCTGTCTTTTGTTATTTGCTTACTGCAATGTGTATGAGTGCTGCTTATTGGTGTAATAGCTGTATAGTATCAATGCATGAGAACCGCATGTTGCCCTTACATTTGTTCCATCTGAAAGATTATGGATGTCTATGTTTATTTTTAAAGATAAATCACACCCTTTTATTATTACAAATTATAGTGCATACAATCTATAAAACACACATAATATAGTCTTATTTTAAATACAAATTAGTACATACATACACTCTTCAGAAGACCCCTTATTCTATCAGTCACAGCCGCTGATCAAAATAATATATCATGATGGTATTTTTTTAGCTATCTGAAAAAGAGACCTTTCTATGCAAGTGGAAGGAAATTCCTTAAGATTTTATAGCAGGGGTGGAGAACCTGTGGACCTTCTTGTGTTGTTGGACTCCGGCTCCCCTCTGCCCCAGTCAGCATAACCAATGATCAGGGATGATGGGAGTTGGAGTCCAGCAATTCACCAGGAGGGCCACAGGTTCCCTGTTTTATACAGATCCAATGCATCACTTAAGCTGTCTTTTCTTAACGATCACAGTATCCCGGCTGCACTTGATATGACCTGTCATTAACATTTTAAAAGCAAATCCATTTTGTAGTGCTGTGTCCTCCACACATGTTCAGAGTTCTCAAATTGTACTTGCCTAGAATTAGGTATCAAAATATATGTGGGAATTTACATTGGTGGACATAAAAGGTGGGTTCAGTCCAGATGATTTCAGTTCACTACAATTCACTGTCTTTTGGTGCCAAAAGGCTTGCAAGGTTCTGACAGTTGTGCTTGAACAGCATTGTGGAGATAGCTATCAAGCAACATTTTTCAAATGTCGGGTCTTTGGAGTTAGAAGCAGTTACACAACTGAGTAAATACCACAAGGCCGACTCTTGCACAACGCAAGTATGTGTGTGGCAGGGGATAGCAGAAGCCAATTGCTAAAGTTGTCCCTCTTTTACTTATCCAAGGCATATGTCCTTGGTTCAGAAGTTGCAGGTCTTGTTCAGATTCAACATGAGTTTCTGTCTTGATAGCTGGTGGTGAGCCTCATCGTGTGTCTATGCACTTTACAGGGTCAGCTCTGAGATGTCTTTATTCTGAATTTATCAGTGGGGCATTGTTGTTTCCCAGCCAGCTAGTTAAGCCTATTTGTGGGGTGGAGAAAGGACGTTTGCCTAAAAGGAGTTGGTTTCCCTTCAACCTCACTAGAAGACACCTGCATTTTTATGTTGGTACATTCTTTAAGCATGTAAGGTATTAGCCATACAACAAGAGAAAAGAAATAAATGTTTGCTGTGTCAGAGAAGCAGCTCCATCCTTCATTTAAATATTTAGTAAATGTTTACTAAACCCACTCCATGAGATTTTCTGTTTGCGGAACTAACAATTAGAATGCACAACTAATAATATTTCCTGAATTTAATTTGACTGAACCCCTGCATCGCTGTTACTGTAAATCTGCTAACTATTGTTTGTTAAAGAAAGGATCTGTTTTCTTTAGCCCATGAATGGTTTCTTAGTAGCATTCATTTTAAATTGGAAGCCTCTTCTTATCAGAGTAAGCATACATGGTTTCCATTGTGAGGACTCCAAAAGACTTTTCTTTATCTCTCTTGCTAGTATTGAGCTCAAAGCGCCTGTTGGACAAGAGAAAAGATAGTTCCCTCTGTATTTTGGATACCTATTCAGACTCAGTGACAGTTTCATGAAATGACAGGCTGCAATCCTGAGGGTTTGTTCACGTATACTGAAGGGCTTGTCCGCACCAAAGAACTTTTATATGCCCGGATGGACTTAGGAGATACTTTATTTGATTAGCAGTCTCTATTCTGTCTTACCCTTTTTGTGGCTTCCTGTATAGAATGCCAGACTACAGACTTTTTTGAGGAGGAGGCCACAAAGCCCATACTGGGTCTAGTTGTCTCATTCATTGTATTGCGGCCATTTTACACAAATTATCAAATGGAGGAATGCATCTCTCCTATTTTCAGAGCATATTTCATAGAATTAAACAATTGGCAGGGAGAGTCCAGCACCACCACCTGAGGGAGACCATTCCACTGTCAAACATCTCTTACTGTCTGAAAGTTCTTCATGATGTTTAGTCAGAATCTCCTTTCTTGTAACTTGAATCCATTGCATTGGGTCCTCCTGAGCAGGAGAAAACAAGCTTTCGCCATTCTCCATATGACAGCCCTTTAGATGGCTATCATATTTAAGTGTAATCATTTGCATGTAATCATTTGCCTTGTAAGCTAATAAGACTCCCTCTACCTAGTGTAGGCTCAGTGAATGCTGAGGTGTCCCTCCAACTAGTGGAGGGATTATATGGGGTATTGATAGTTGCTTGACATTTAAAATAATGGGAAGAACACCCTTTCCATCTGGTTCTCTTTCTTCTGCATTAAAACAGGATCCTTTGTACCTCTACCACCCTTATATGACTACCCCACCTAATCTAGGCCAGGGTTTCCCAAACTTTGGACTTCACCTATTTTTTGGACTACAACTCCCATCATCCCTAGCTAGCAAGACCATTGGTCAGGGATGAAGGGAATTGCAGTTAACCTCATTATTAACCATATCCTAGTGTTTCCTAGACCAATTTTTCTATATTGGATTGAGCTGAATGCAGGTGGATCAAGAAAGGGAGCCTTTCTGTATGCCAAAAGGGCAACAGCAATAAAAACCCTCAGACTGACTTGCTTGGCTGACTTCCAGAGAAAGTCTAATATTTGTCTAATATTCATTAGCTTTTTCTTTGGAAGTCAAACACCTATTCTCCCTGCTCACTTTTGATCTATTTCAGTTTTGATCAACCCTGAATTTCTACTTCCATGCACATTCTGCAGCATGGGAGCTACTTTATCGTTGCCTGATCCTTTGATGCAAGTGAAGGCTGAAGGTGAAGAATGTGGCAGTGTGGGTGGAGGTGGTTATCTTTTGGTCTTTCCCACAGAGTTTGCACCCAATTAATGCAGGGTTTTTTGCCCAGGAAGTTGTTGTGCCCTTCTTCCACCGAGAAACTGTATTTTGCTAATTAAGGCTGTTTGCTCTTAGTGGAAAGAAACTAATGAGAAGCTCAATTATGTCAGAGCCTGAGACCAAACAATCCCTCTGTGTTTTTGGGCTAGAGATGAAATGAAACGAAGCTTGTTCAGATTTTTAAAAAATGACTTGAAAAAGAGACAGACATCTAAACACAAAGGCCACAATCCTGCACCAACTTCAGCTAATTTCAGGGAAGGGAAATCAATTCTATGTCCTAATTCTGTATTGGATTGTATCCAAACTGTGAAATTACTTTTTGAATCAATTGCATTTTATTTGCCTGTAAATGCTCCTGTAGTTATTAGTGAACCTTGGAAAGTGAGAGCAGCTTCCTAGTGTTACATGGCAAAATACAAACAGCTCAGCTATTCACTGTTTCAGTGACTCAAAATGAATGCAACATTAGGACATTGTCATTGTGATTAGGTATGATTGTGAGTTTCTAATAATGGTGGTATTCAACCCAGCCTAATGGTCGTTATAGACCTTTATTATCTTAAAAGGTCCAGTCACAGACCTAATAGTAATAGTAATAGTAACGTGCTATTATCTTACACAGCAATTTTAGTTTTCAGAGTAAGGAACACAATATATTAGGAATGCTTATGAAATTCTCCTGTCTGAATCTCTCTCCAGTGATGGGGTTTCCAAATGACTTGATTGTCAAAGTTACCTGTCATGTGTCCTATCTTTTGATTTTTGTTCATTCCACTGCACACTTACTGTAATTTACATCAACCCCCCCCCCTGCATGTTGCCGATGCACACGAGCGCATTGACTCATGAGAACGCAGTGCAAAAAGGATTGTATCAAGAGCTCTGCTTATACTGTGCGCATCATGTGCAGATTCAATCAATGCCCTGATATGCATGGGGTGGGGGGGTGGGGAGAGAGAGATCAGTGTAGAAAATGGTGCTTTTGCTATTTTAGAAATTCAGCAAGTTAAACCAGAGGGCAGGTAGATTGAAATGTATGGCAAAGCCATCCTGTGGCACAATAAGCAAATGAGATATGGGGCATTTACTCATTCCTCCAATGTGCATTATATTTCTATAATATGGGTTAGAGAGAGAGAGGACTGAAGCTCAGTGGTGCAATGCATGCTTTGCATGCTCAATCCCATGTTCAATCCTTGGCATCTTCAGGTAGGGCTGGAAAGGACCTGTCAAAAACCATGAGAGCTCCTGCCAGTCAGATCACACTAAACTAGACTGATCGGGGGTGGAGGGAGCCAGCTTCCATGGTTCCGCAGCTTCCATTAATAGCAAGTTTTACATATAAATCATTCTTGCTGTTGCTCTCTGCTCTCTCAAGGAGCTGCCTTCTTCCTCCAGGCACTTTTTTTGAAATAAAAGAAACTGAAGGTAGCCATAATCAGAGCCCAGTTCACAAAGCACCATCCATTGTTGATTTCCTACTTAATTTGCACAGAGCTCCTGAATACGAAGGAACCATGCAAATCATGAACAGGTAGCAACCCCACCTACCAATCTGCTTGCTTGCCCCTTTCTGTCTCCCTGTATGGGTATTCTAATGGGATGCGCTGTTTAGAAATGCCAGCCAGGAAATAGATGCGGAAGTGTGTGGTGGGTGAGAGTCGTATCTTGGAAGGGTGGAGAGAGAGAATAGCTGTTTATTAATGAAATGAGCTAGCGGTTGTCAGCTGCATTAAGAAGTTATTGTCACTGTGTGCCACTGATCTCTTCCTTTGTCTCCTTATTTGTTTAAAGCTGGATGAAGAAGCCTCGTTGTGGTGTGCCTGATCAGACACGAGGCAACTCCAGATTTAATATTCGTCGAAAGCGATACGCATTAACAGGACAGAAGTGGCAACACAAACATATCACTTACAGGTAATGAAAGCAGAGCCGTGACCCTTTCCCTTGTAAGTGCTTTAGCATTGCAAATAAATAAATAAATGCAGCTCTATTACTGAGATATGATTTGTCAAAGACAATGATGTTGGTATGCAGCTTGAAAATATTGATTTGCATGTCTTGGGAGAAAATGCTCATGAGCTGCAGAAGCAATGAATGATTTTCTGGAGTCCAAATGGTCCGTGATTATATAAAGTGTTCTTTTGAAGCTCTCACTATCAAATTAACCTCTTGCCTCCCTTTAAACCTCTATGAACATCTTTCAACAGGCTTGGCAACTTTTCTGGGGAAGTTGCTCAGGAAGAACAAAAGTGGGGTCTACTCATCTAAATATGCTCACCACGTCATGGGGAGCAGGGAGTGCTTTCTGGATTTGGGGGCGTTCAGGTCTATGCCAAAGTGGAATTACATTGATTAAAAACTGGCAAGTGGCTGATGAAGCATTTTCATGCCTTTATAGAAGTATTTGTGTGTGTGTGTAGGTGTAGGTGTAATTCTCTTAACGCTTTTAGAACATGCGTCATGGACTGGCTGGATGCAGAAGAATGGTGAGGGACAGCAGCTGGTGATCCTCTGGGGGTACCCCCAAGGGAAGAAGGCTCAGAGCCAGGGGATTGGTGGTGGGACACTGGTCAAATGGAAAAAAGGGAGCAGACTGGGAGGAGGAGGTGTTGGAAGCTGAAGAAGCAACAGGGTTTAGTGAGCAGGAAGAGGCTGTGGCAGAGAGCAGCCCAGAATCAGAGGCAGAAGCACATTTAAAGATGCAAACAAAGAGCTAGTGTAGCTAGGAGGCCTGTTGAATGTAGTGGCTCAAGGGGTTGACTGTCTAAGCTTGCAGAATACCCACAGGCTCCACCTTTGTTCTACAGTGGAGGCTGGTCCATTAGGGGAAATATATACTGTGACCTTTATATCTAGCCAGGGTAACTGGCTATCCATGTTTAAGGCTGGTGTGACAAAGGTAGATTTCAACCAAAGAATGGGTGAGCGCTGTCACTGTTACAAGTTCCAGAAATTTAGGGTACTTAGATTGTTCATCACTATGAGAATGTGAATCCTTTGAACTTCTTTGCTCATCATTATTGATTGATTTTATTGATTTGTCTAGTACTCTTTTGAACTGAGTTATATTATTAGATTTAGTAGCTTCGCAGGAGAGCAGGTTCCATAGATGAAAGACTATAGCTTAGTGAACAGAGAACATGATTTGCAGGCAAAAGGTCTTGGGTTCAATCCCTGGCGTCTCCAGGTAGGCCTCAAGCCCTGGAGATCTGCAGTATAAACAAAGCCCATCTAGATAGACTGAGGGCCTTACTTTGGTATAAAGCATTACTTTGGTATAAATTCCAATGATTCCAAAGATCAATGAATTTTTAGTGTCAAAAACAATTTGCTTAATTTCACCCTAATTTCATAGGACATAGTGCAAGTAGATAAATAGGTACTGCTCTGGCGGGAAGGTAAACGGCGTTTCCGTGTGCTGCTCTGGTTTGCCAGAAGCGGCTTAGTCATGCTGGCCACATGAGCCAGAAGCTGTACACTAGCTCCCTTGGCCAATAAAGCAAGATGAGCACAGCAACCCCAGATTCGGTCATGACTGGACCTAATGGTCAGGGGTCCCTTTACCTTTACCTATTCATGCTATTGCTCATTTTCTGTATATTTTCATTGGCATATTAAAAAAAAACCCTTACATTTTTAAGATGGGCTATTATGAAGCTTGCTTGCAGAAGAGATAGTCCTAGAACATCTTTGCCTGAAATGTTTGGATTTTCTTTGAACATGATTAGGAAGTGGTGTGTTTTTTTTGTGTTTTTTTTTTTTTTTTTGCTTGAGCAATACTCATTTGTATTTATATATTAAATTTCAAACATGCAAAGTCCTTCTTGTGTATTCTTCTGAGAAATCCTGTACAATCTTGTAACGTAGCTCAGTTAAGAAAAGAAGGGCACTGGAATAATGTTTTATGCTAATATCATAATGTGATGTTACTCATCCTAAGCTTCCAGAATAAATCAGGGTATAATCTTAAATAAGCTGTTTCCTCTCCTCCCTTATTTTAGCAGTCTCTCCCCCTTCCCTTTTAGGGACACTGATTCTGATGATTTATATTCCCTGAGCCAAGTTAGGGTTTCTTCCCACTATGCTTACCCACATTGGATTTCATTTCCCATTCTATGGCCAGTCACCTTGTTTTGAGACAAAGTGCTACAGAGCTCGCTGTCTGCTTTAGATGTCTGCATCTTGAGCTGTTGCGTATAGTCAGAAAAATTGGAAAACTCACTCGCTAGCTGTCCCTTTTCTCCCAGATAATGAATGAATGTGATTAACTGCACACCCTCTTGGACCATCTTTTGTTTCCACCTCACTCCATTGCCTATATTGTGTTTAGTTGTTTCTTCTCTGTGTCGTGTATTCCAGGCAGCAAGATTTCCCCCCAGTATCTTGAGTTTACTTCGTACGAAATTGCTTTCTTAATGGGTGTGATCAATAATTCAAAGAACTATGTTGAGAATTCAGTAGCAGTTCTCAAAGTGTGAAGCAGGCTTCTCCTGTAAGGTGGGGTCTGTTAAGAAGATAAGGACCCTGCTGGGCAATGGCAAAGCTTCATTCAGTTGCAGGTCCTGTTTCCCAGAGTGGCCAGTCAGAGCTTTCGAAGGAACCCATAAACAAGGCATGCAGGTGCCCGATTAACTGTTATTCAGAGGCATACTGTCACTAAATGCAGAGGTTTAATTTAATTAGTTCATAATAAAATAACTATTGGATTGAGCACATGAGACTAATAGTGGGTCCAATGATCAAGGAGGCAGTTTCTGCTTGTGGTGAAGAGTGAAGAAGGCTGATGGGGCTCGTAAAGTTGAGAAGGAAAACTCTGATCCAAAACCTCCACTTCCTTGCAGGATATCTTAAGGAGAAGAAAAAGCTAAGGAGTAAACCCTACACAAATCCAGAGTGAAGTCCCTAAGATGGTTGGATGGCATCTTGTATGCCTCCTTCTGGCAACTGCTGCAGCCAAGTTGGCGCCAAGCACATTGCTCTGCTTTTCTTTGGACCACATCAGTAAGGCTGAGGGGAGGGGGTGAGGTCCAGCACCGAGGGCCTTCTGGCGGTTCCCTCACTGCGAGAAGCGACGTTACAGGGAACCAGGCAGAGGGCCTTCTCAGTAGTGGCGCCCGCCCTGTGGAACGCCCTCCCACCAGATGTCAAAGGAAAAAACAACTACCAGACTTTTAGAAGACATCTAAATGCAGCCCTGTTGAGGGAAGCTTTTAATATCTGATGGACTATGGTATTTTAATCTTTTGTTGGAAGCCACCCAGAGTGGCTGGGGAAACCCAGCCAGATGGGCGGGGTATAAATAATAAGTTGTATTTGTTATCTGGGTAACCCAGGACCTCCATGCACGTGGCCAAGGCTATTGCCCTGGGAAGGTCATTTGAGTGCTACTAATGCAGCAGTTTGACTTCACCCCTAGAGGTGACTAAGACTTTCAGCAAACAAACATTAGGACCATAGGCATCTGCTGAATCTACCAGAAGGGCATCCTACAGGAGTTTTGTGTTGATATCAAATGAACCTCACCGACTAGGGGGACAACCAGTGGCATCCAGTGACAATCCAACAGATGTAGATATAACTCATTGATTCCTAAGCTAACTTAATTGAAAGAACTTTCCAGAAGGAAAAATTCCCTTCCCTTAAAAACCTCTCCAGGTGGGTTTTTGTGGGTGGGGGATCTCTGCAGTGTGTGGTGTCACATGAGAGACAGCTAGGATGGGCTAATTGCCTCAGAGCAGGTAGAGATCCACTCAGTCCCTCAGCAGCCCTCTGTGCCCTATCCCACATTATTCAGGAGGGCACAAGTGCTTGCTAGGGCAGGTGCAGGCACTGTTGTAGTGAGGCAAGAATGGGAAACCTTTCCTTCTGTGAACTTATTTCAGTTAGCTTATCTTTGGATTCAAGGCAAAGATGCTACCACCTTCTTCTTCTTCTTCTTCTTCTTCTTCTTCTTCTTCTTCTTCTTCTTCTTCTTCCCCTTTTCTAATAAGCATTTCCATTTTGGACTGACCACTGCACAGCCACCTGTTGGATCACAACTCCAATCAATCTTTATGGTACAGTCATAACTAGATCATAGTTTCCAGCCAACCTGTTCAAATAGATCTCGTTGGAGCTCTTCGCAGTCAATGCCATCCTGAACAATTTGGTGTCAGTCACAAAACACTGTTACAAAACACGTCTTTCTCTTGACGGGGAAGCCAATTGGTCTGAATTGCAGAAAACTGATTTTTCTGTGGGCTTCTTGGAATAGACTCTGTTAGCAGTGGTGGAATTCACCTTGGTAGCTTCTAAAGTTCAAGCCAGCTTCCTTCCTTCTCACTAGTATGATAAATAAGATTTTACTGCTTTTAGGAATGTTTTGTTTTGTTGTATTCACTAGTTTATTTTACTGTTTCTTCTCTGTTGTGACCCATAGTTGAAGCAGTAAAGGCTGATATATACATTTATACTTATATAAACACACACACACTACACACACACAAAATATGTGTGTGTGTCATACGTGTGTTTGTGTTTATATTTTAATATATATGAGAACAGCCTTCTGGCATCTTATTTGGTGTCTATACAAATTGTGTAACAGTGAAAGGGATCTGCCATGAAGGAAGTCTTCCCCATACAATTGAAAATACTGTAAAAAGGACCAAAAGCTCAAAGTAGTTACCAAATTGAGAATAGTGCTTGTTGTCACAAGCTGCTGCTTTTTTTTTTTTTTTTTTTTTTTGACAGATTAGATATATGACTGTGGATGTCTGGGAACAACTGCATTTTAGACGGAAAGGCAAAATTGACAGAAAGGGACTACTTAACAATTTACCTGTTTATTGAAAATGGCACAAAACTATGTATTTCTCCAATTCAGCCTTCCCTGCATCTGTCATCAACAAGGCAGGCTCATCTATCACACGGAATTGTGTATATGCTTAAAATTGTGCTCTTGTGTTATTACTATTAGAGTTCATGTATCAAAACGTCACTTTTTTCTGTTTATGGCTGCAAAACGTCCTCTGCTCAAGGACAGAATTTATTTTTTTTGCCTTATGCCGAGGAATCTGATTCTAGAAGGGTCACCAAACTCAAAGTCTTCTGGAAATCTTTGCTTTCAGAAGATGGACATTGGTGGGTTTTGCAACAGATCACTTTATCAGAGTGGAGCTGAGATTGTATTTGTTGGGACTGATTCTAAGCTGTAATTGCAACCCCACTCAGGTGTTTAACTGAAGATTTGGAGGAAGATGTCAGGCCCACCCCCACCACCCAGTGTGGTGTAGTTGCTAAGAGTGGTAGTCTCGTAATCTGGGAAACCGGGTTCGCATCTCCGCTCCTCCACATGCAGCTGCTGGGTGACCTTGGGCTAGTCACACTTCTCTGAAGTCTCTCAGCCCCACTCACCTCACAGAGTGTTTGTTGTGGGGGAGGAAGGGAAAGGAGAATGTTAGCCACTTTGAGACTCCTTCGGGTAGTGATAAAGTGGGATATCAAATCCAAACTACTCTGTTCGACAGTGGAATTTGCTGCCAAGGAGTGTGGTGGAGTCTCCTTCTTTGGAGGTCTTTAAGCAGAGGCTTGACAACCATATGTCAGGAGTGCTCTGTCAGGAGAATGTTAGCCGCTTTGAGACTCCTTAGGGTAGTGATAAAGCGAGATATCACATCCAAACTCCTCCTCCTCCTCCTCCTCCTCCTCCTCCTCCTCTTCTTCTTCTTCTTCTTCTTCTTCATCTACTATGTGAATGAAACTCAACTTTCTTCTTGCTTCAAACCTCCCATTTCTTCTGGAGACAGATTCTCCTTGCTGCCCTCCTTCAGAATTTTGTAGTGTTTGCCAAAAATCCAGAGGCCAGTGCTAGAAGATGGAGATGCCTGTGTTCCTTTCTGCAGCAAGATCTTAAAATGAAATGAAATCATAATACAAAACAAAACAAAACAAAAATGTTGTGACCACATTTGAGTCTGGTCTATTTGTTGTAATTCCTTTAAACCACAATCTCTACCTGCACTTCTTTTGTTCTTAACCAAGTACTCAGGATTAAACTACAATTTTTTGAGTAATATGGCACTCTGTGGAAATGTGTCAAATTTTTAAGAAGAGTCGCATGAAGTTGGCCATTGCATTTCCAGCTGGAGCCTCCACTTCATTGCAAGACACTGCAAGGGCTCAATTTTTGACATTTTGGGGGCTCAAGACTGGACCTGTTATTTCTAAATTCCTGTTTTTATCTGTTTCTGCTTTTTTATTATACAGTTTTATTGTTTTTACATTGTTGTTTAGTCGTTTAGTCAAGTCCGACTCTTCGTGACCCCATGGACCAGAGCACGCCAGGCACTTCTGTCTTCCACTGCCTCCCGCAGTTTGGTCATACTCATGTTTGTAGCTTTGAGAACACTGTCCAACCATCTCGTCCTCTGTCGTCCCCTTCCCCTTGTGCCCTCCATCTTTCCCAACATCAGGGTCTTTTCCAGGGAGTCTTCTCTTCTCATGAGGTGGCCAAAGTACTGGAGCCTCAGCTGCATGATCTGTCCTTCCAGTGAGCACTCAGGGCTAATTTCCTTAAGAATGGATGCGTTTGATCTTGCAGTCCATGGGACTCTCAAGAGTCTCCTCCAGCACCATATTTCAAAAGCATCAATTCATCAGCGATCAGCCTTCTTTATGGTCCAGCTTTTTACATTACTTTTGTATAAAGCTTAGGGGTGTGTGTGTGTGTGTGTGTTTCAAGCAGTCTATAAATTCTTACAAATAAATAAATTTGGGTCAAAATGCAACTAGAAAGGAATTACAATTATATAAAACAAATAACTTCTGATGGTGGCAATGCAGGAATAATGTGGCATGGAAACTTTGGCTGCTTGTGACTGCAGTGTTGCTTATAACTGAATAGGAGCAATGAGAAAGGGCCAAGTAGCCAGCACTCACTCTCACCCAGCCTGCTTGTAGGCTAGAATACTTAACCCCTTGGCATTGTTGTTCTTAGCTAGGGCCAGCGACAGCCAGTCCTCTATCAGCAGCAGCCAGCCTTGGAGGGCATCCAAAGTCTTTGGATAATCCAGACATCTGAATTACTGTTTGTTTGGATTATTGAGGAGGGCTGCGTTACTTCATCACTTGCAGACATACTCAGCTCTCCCAACTTGATTTTGCTTCTGTGCACTGAATTTTATGTGCTTTCAGGGGTATCAGCTCCCCACTTGCCATTTTATGTTCTAATAGCCTTAATTAATCCCTGATCTTTCAGTGACTATGGATGGGCTAGGTAAAACATAACAGGGTGATTTTTTTTTTTTTAAATGGAAACGTGAGAGCTCTATATGCACTCTTTGGAGATATGCAGTGCCTTATAATCTGGCATGATTTATAATGTTGCATCAATGAATCATCCAAGATTTTATTCATGAAAATTTTCTGCTCTGACAAAGCATCACATTTGGAGGAAATTTATATAACTGTTACGTAACATGTTTGCGCTCTGGAATGTTTCCTTTTGAAATATTTTTAGAATATTCATTCTGAAGCCTTTGTTCCATATATATTTGTTACATACTTGGGGGGTAGGGAAAATGTTATTCTAAAAATATCAATTTGGAAAAAAAAAACAAAAAACCAAGGGAGCATGTTAGGGTGAAAGATATAGATGCCTTCTGTGTGACTCTCTCGCTGTGTTCCCATGTTAGCCCAGTGGCATACAGGTCCCAGGAACATCTCTCCTTCATGTTTGACTGAGTAATTTGAGACTTGTGGTCACACCCACCCACCATGCAACAGGAAATACAATGTAATGTGATAGCTCCTCTCCATGCACTACGCAAGGCCAGATTAAGGTGGTTGGGGCCCCCTTTCTCCCAAAATGAAGCCCATGAAATATAGGACCACAAAATTAGTTTGACTTGTGGTAACTTGAAGACTAACAATGGCTCCTTCACACCTCAGGCATTCTTATAGCCTGGTGTCCAAACAACCCACTTGTCAATCACATCTCTGACTTCAGTCTTTGGCTAAAAAGATTGGAAGGTGGGAGCAAGTAGGCTGGCATATTTCATAGAAATTGCTTAGAAAATTACCTGCACATTTTGCTTGGAAGCATTCTTTCCGGAAGGGTCTAAAGGTTCTCTCTCTCTCTCTCTCTCTCTCTCTCTCTCTCTCAAAAATCAGACTCTGGCCCCCTTCCAGTCATGTGCCCTGTTGCAATTTCTTCAATTGGACTATTATATACCTTTTCCTGAGGGTTAGCATGGGTAGAAACTGCAGCATTGAGTTCTTCCTCTGTTTGGATGTTTCTCTTGCCAATGGGGCATTGGGAGCAGTTCCACAGTCACAGCTGGTGTTGACAGTTGTATTTTATTAGAGATAGTTGTATACTTAAGTTACCAAGAATTGAGTCAATAGCTTCACTGTCCTTAAAAAGTACCTGTTAATTATCATGCTTTGTGTAGTGCTTCTTGGGTGGGTGCCTAGCCTGTTATCCTGTTGTTAATTATAATCAATAATAAGATATAATTTGCATCTGTTTGATCAGAATGAAGTGCCATCATTTGACTAAATAATTGTAATTATTATCTAATATGAAAACAGACACTTCTTGCCTGTCAAATAAGTTTTTGTGAGAGATGTTTATTTTTAACCAGTCGGGGAGGAGAGAAATTGAGCTGCTGCTGATCGGATAACTAAGATCTGACGTAACAGTCACTTACTAATAATGCTTGAGCACTGTGTAATAGAGTGACTAAGAGACTGAGCATGACTAAGGAGGCCCCTGGTTCAAACTTTTGCCTCTGCCATGAACTCAAAAGATGGCCTTAGGCAAGCCTTATACACCCTCAATCAGCTCATCTGCAATATTGGAGGTAATAATCCTGACTTAACCTTATGTATGGATACAGCTAGGTAATACATGTGAGTATATTTAACTCGGATATGTATATGTAGTGCTCTGAACTATGCTAATGTTAAGTGTTATTAATGCTGACTGTTTCCCCTTAAGACTGATTTCCCTCCCCCAGTACAGACTGTGTCAAAACAATTCATTGCTTTTGAAGCAGAAGTGAGTAGTGTTACTAATAAGGACATTACCTTTCTTTGTTTGCAGCATAAAGAACGTCACTCCGAAAGTAGGAGATGCTGAAACCCGTAAAGCTATTCGCCGTGCCTTTGACGTGTGGCAGAATGTAACCCCTCTGACGTTTGAGGAAGTTCCTTACATTGAACTGGAGAATGGCAAGAGGGACGTGGATATTACAATCATTTTTGCATCAGGTTTTCATGGAGACAGCTCTCCCTTTGATGGGGAGGGAGGATTTTTGGCTCACGCTTACTTTCCCGGGCCAGGAATTGGGGGAGATACTCATTTTGACTCAGATGAGCCATGGACTTTGGGAAACCCTAATCATGATGGTAAGAACCCAGTTATACTTAAACAGCCTCCATTTCTATCTCTAGTACATTATGTACATACAGAACCGAAGGTTGATTGCATACCTAAATGTGGCACCCAGCAGCCACCATGGCTGCATTTTAGTGTCGGTAATGTGGCTGGCAATTGGATTTAACTTTGCAAAAGGAACGCTAGGAATCTCCTGTCGCACAATTTCCTATCTCACAGAGACGATGAGCTTGGCTTTATTTTGAACATACTGTATGCTATAAAACGATGTAAAGATTTATCTCCTGGTTAATGTTATGTCTGGGAATTATTATTTTTAAAGCTAATAGCATATATTGTAACTTTTGGTGTGTGAACAGATACTAGGGCTGGGGGATATATTGATATAATGTCCAATGCTGATTTGAAGTCCATATCGTGATATCGGTTTCATAATTTTTGACCTGGCAATATATTGTGAATCATGGTGTGTGTGTGTGAGAGAGAGAGAGAGAGAGAGAGAGAGAGCGCTATGCAAAAATCACTGTGGGGAAAATCGTGAAGCCATCCAGTGCCTCTACATAGCTCCATCCTTATTTCAGACATCGTGATATATCGGTATATCATGATGTTTAGCTGGTGATATATCACGATGCTGAAAACCAGGTGCAACTTTTAAAAACTTTGTCAAACTTTATTGTCTGGATTTTCACTTTTTGAAAACCCTAGCATTACCATCTGGGACACCCCATTCTACACATGGTGAAGAAATAGCATCTGATTTCATAGCTATCCAAACTCAATTACTCTCTCTGTATTAACTCTTGGTCTGCCAAATGTTTGCACAACCAAGAAGGGACCCCTGCCCATCTTCTTTACCCATTTTTGACATACAGTGCTCTTTTATCCGCACCCCCGTGCCCCAGTATTTATAGGGATTTGCAGAGTCCTATATAGGGATTCAGTAGCTGGAATCTTGCCTGCTGCATCTGTATGGACACCAAAAATAAATATCTAATTAGCTGTAGGAAATTGAGAAATACGTCCACTCACTATTTCGCTATGTATAAATTCGGTTGGAGGTTGCAGGTGAGGTGAATCATACTGGTTCATAACACAGAGCAAACACATCTGTGTTTATTTGCTCCTTATTATAAATATATATTTTTTAATCTCCAAGAGTTTTTCAGTACTCTTTTGCTACCATCAAAAGAGATAATCGGAAACTGGAACCACATGATAATATAGGTTTGCACAGAATAGCATATGAGGATGGGGCTATTGGAAATTCACACTGCAAGTATTGTTCAAAAAAATAAGAATACTTTGATTAAGATAGGTAAGCAAATTAAAGCTGGTGGTTAATTAGATGATTTAGGCTGCAATTCTACAGTCACTTACCTAGGAACAAATCCCATTGAACCCAGTAGCTCTTACTTCTGAGTAGCCTCATTTTAGGGTTGCACTGCACATTAAATGGATTTGCTTGCTGCATGATGTCTGGTTCAAACAATGTGGTTTTTAAGGCAGAATAGTTATCTGAGATGGTTAGGGAAAGCTTTGTGATGTCTGTAAAAGGAAGGAACTATATCCTGAACTCAAATTAAAACGTCCTTCAAGGAGAAACGGCTAGAAGTGGTAATTAAGGCTTTATGAGCACACAAAATGTATATTGAGGTTTATTGATTGGTTTGGGGTAACTGTGGACACTTTTTTTCTTTTCTTTTTCAGGGATCCACCCCCCCCCCGACTCAGCCTTTTATTGCACAATGTTTGCATTTAAATATCTGTAACAAGGATTTAATCTAATACTACCTAGGATGAGTCCAGCATAGTAACACATCTAAATGGAGCATTTTTTTTTCAGCGCGGCAAGCTCAATAAGACAGCAGTTTATTGATCTTAACTATCACAGAAACCTATAGGATTCTCACTTATGTCAGATGAAATCCTATCCCCTTGACAGCAAAATGAACTCTGCTGCTCCTGGTTTACTGTGTACTTAGAGCTTTAAATCTCACCTCTGTATCAGAGGAAGCATTTGGTAATCCAGGAACCTCAATAGCAAAGCAGCAGCAGAAGAAAATGCTATGGGATAGAATTTTAATTAAAGACCTAACCGGAGAAACACGCCAGATACCCACTGCAATGCATTTCCTTTGATCTGCTCACTAAAGATCAAATTTACAAATGGTTTTGGAATTGACTCTTTTTCGCTTTGTTGTGGGTCCTGCAGTGTAGGAGTTGGTGTTAAAGCCAAAGCGTATTGGATCAAAATTCTGGGTTCTCAAGCTGGTGCAAGGGGCATGGCTGATTCCTGCAGCTGCGCTGAGGGAGGCACTGTTTACTGTATCTCTAGGCTTTTGAAGAGATACTGATGCAAGGAGAAGTTGCACTTTCAAGGGGGAGATATTAGAGTGGCTGCAGCTGTGCTGCTTCATCTTGCCAAACCACTGTTACCACAGTTTAATAATATTGGGTTGTCTAGCAATAAGTCATGATACAAGGATATGTGAAATGTTTGTAGATGTAAGGCTCTAATTGCCAAATTCTAAACCTTTGTGATTGGTTGGGTATAGTTACAGTGTCTACACCACTGAGGGTGGCATCGTCGTCATGCTAGCTCAACATCACAAATTATCAGCACTCTCCTCTTCTGAAGTAGTTATTTCCTGGTGCAGCAGTTCTCAGCATCAGGCAAATATGTCACTTGAGGCATTATTGGGTCAACATCACATCACAGAGTGTTGCCCCAATGTCCCTTTTCTACAACGTGATGCCTGGAAGCATATTCAGAACGTCTTTCTTAGACAAGAGGAAATAATCTACTCTGCAGGTTATCAAACAAGATGATGATGACATATGTGTGTGTGTGGCCAATAGTGCAGAACACTATAATAATTCAGTAACAAATTCAGATTGCTGGATATTAATCAATACAGTATATTATAGTGCTTTTGAATTGCATTCACACCAGCAGGAATTTGTGCAAGCTGCTAAAGAAAGTTATACGAAGAGGAAATGTAACCTGCCACAGCACACCTATCAACTATCACTGCTTGTTCTTCCCTCCCCTTCCCTCCCCTTCAACAATGTATATATCAACAATTTATATTCCAACTAACTAGCCCTGCTAGCAGAAGCCCATGCAAGACTTTTCCAAGTGCAACAGGGTCCTCCCCCACCCAAAAAAAAGGCTCAGTGAGAGTGTTGAGAGAAACTCCTGAACGAAACACACAGGAGGGAGGAAAGAGATTGTTCCATCAGGCAAGCAGAAATGCTTATGCCTTATGCTAAGGGAGTGATCTCCTTAGTGCTAAATTGAATTGCTCCCTTAGCTGTGTACAGTGAAGTTAAATCTGAAAACTCACTTGAAATGCCTCCTGGAAAACGTCTTTACCAAGTACCAAAGGTTCAACAGGGAGGGGTTCTGTCTGATCTCAAATGGGAGGGACTTTCACAGAATTAGGCCCAAACATATGAGCTGTACGCAGAGTTCTGTTAGCAAAACAGGGCTTTTCCCACCACCTCCTCCTAGCCTCTCCAGTCATACTCCAGTTTACTTCCATCGGGTACTAAATCAGTAATGGCTACTGTAACTTTTTAGTTATTAGTTAAATTTTTCACTAAAGAAATGTCACTGAAACTACATGGTGGTAAATCACAATTCAACAGAATTAATTTATTATACAAATTCTCAAAACAGCTAATTTAAATAATTAAATAGTTAAAATAATTAAAATTTAAATAATTAAAAATACATTTAACCTTTTGAGTTGAGGTACGAAAATCCCCAGGCAAGGTCCCTTTGTGAAGACACTATCTTAGACATCCAAAAGTCACAGTGGAGCAAAATATGTAACTAGATTAAAGGTATAAGGTATTCTTTGGAGTTAAGATTCCCAGCCCCAGCTCCTGGCATAAATGGTGGTTTCTGTGAGTACAGTCCTTGTATGGTCTGCTGTCATTTAAAATATCTTATAAAACAGCCGAGAACTTCAGTGACAGTTTGTTTAAAAACGAAATTGAACTCCAGAGCGTCAAGAGGATTAGCTGGTTGAGTGATTGTTCTTCGCATGTTCCTCTGTCCTACAAGAGGCTGGGAGAATGCAACAGCTTGATTATTTAGCAAAAATGCAAATCGCCAACCCCCTTGAAAAGTACCAGGCTCATTTTCCACACTATATTGCTCTGCTAATGAAGGCAATTTGAATTTTGTGTTTCTCAAAAGAAATGAACAACTTCTTGGAGTGCTCAGTAAAACCTTAATATATTGTTGCTGCTGCTTTCATAAATCTTGCTGGAGTTACTCCTGATCTGAAAGCATTTGTATTAATTCCCGAACAACAAGGGCAATAAAGTTTTGTGGGGAAAACAAAACACCATCCAAAAGAAACAACTTGAATATTGTATTGAGGTAGCACTTCCTTTGGCTTCTAGGCTACCCGGTCTTTATTTCTTTGGTTGAGGGGCAGTGTAACAAACGAACCATGCAGTACCACTAAACTATTCGAAGACATTTGCTAAAGCTCAGTCATGGCTTCCAAAAGCTATTACAGAAAATTCTTACAACACTTGCAAAAGAAAATGGACTGAGCCTATGTCAGGGCTGTAAGCTGTGGAAGTTCTCAGATCATGGACCTTCTGAGAGTTTAAGGGGATCCTTGTTTGCTGAGCCCTCACTTCTCCTGGGCATTCAGGAGAGGTGGAACTCATCTTCCAAACTACGTACTATGTTACATGCATTCCTTGGCTTTGTGCCTTATGTGTCTGTTTGTAGCTTTACATGGCAACCACCTGTGGTAGAGCGTGCATGCTTGGGACTGCAGTGTAAGTGATTTTTTAATTTAACCCTTTGCCCCTCCCAGTCTGCAGCTAATTGCATCAGGAGTAACTGCCACTGGCATCCAGGACGTGCCAGTGGCAACTTCCCTCTTGCTGCAAATGGCAGCTTTGAAGTTCCTAGTGGGGAATTCTATAGCACAGCTGATCCCTGCAGGTTGCTGGGTGTCAGCACAGACAACAAGGGTCCTGCACCAAGCTCCTCAAGGGTTCTGATCATACCTTGATAACTGTGTTTCCATCTGCTTCATCCCTGACATCAAATATTATATCAGGCATGGGACAGGAGGGTATGATTTGGGGGAAACAGTCTTGGAGGCTACAGTGGGGTCATGCTGGGGATAATTAAGGCCACAGGATGGAGGTTATCTACTTTTGTCGGCTTTGAATCATAGAATTATTGAGTTGGAAGGAAGCGCAAGGGACATCCAGTCCAACCCCCTGCAATGCAGGAATCTTTTGCCCAACATGGGGCTCAAGCCGATGACCCTGAGTTTGAGTCTCATGCTTTGCCGGCTGAGCTATTAAGAGATGGTAGCAAGAATAGGCTTCCTTATCTCTGATATGAAAGCCTGATAGGGGACAGGCATTAGATGGTGAAAAACAACCTTATATCAGGTCTCCAGTACTTCTAAAATTCTTGGGCATTAATATTAGAGAACAAGCTTTTAAATTGCTCAGATGACATATCACCCTTACCCGTATGTTATCAAGTAGTGTTATGATATCTACTAGAAGAAATGTGGATATAAGGAAACTCACCTCCTCCCACCACCCCCACCCTGCCCCACTTATGGTGGTCTTACTTTCAAACGTCCCTTTGAAATGAGACAGAAAAAGTGGCCAGATAATTGCATAAAAATTTCATATGCTGATTTATGATAGATACACAGATACTCGCACATTAATTTAATTAGAAATATAGTATTCCTCACCATAGTGGACTGGGCACCTGTTCAGTATGCTGCCCAGGTGATAACAGCTGATGGCCAACTTCAAGGTCCCTTATCTTCCTTCTTACAGTTCTTTATCTTTAAACCAGACTTGGTCCAGACAGCCCTTCAAACAGAGGCTGTCTTGAAATTGCCTTCAAAGACTGTTGTCCTCCTATAGCCTTTGAAATAGAGGACTTGTTCTCTGTAAAGCAAGACACATGGCTACTCTATCTTCATGTATTGATCGCCTCATCATTATGCTGTGCTTCTGTTCTGTGCTTCTGTTTTCTTTAAAAAATATACTTTGCATATCACAAACTTATTTCTCTTCTCTTTTTTCTCATTCATGTTATCCCTTTTTTGTTTTCTCCCCTTCTTTTCATTCTTTGTGTGTGTACTGGTTAGCTCTGAAAACAAGGGTTGATGATGTGATTCAGTTATACTATAATTTGTTTTCAGATAGCTGTTTTTGCATTAAAATATTTATATAAATAAAGAATATAAACTCGTATGTTGAAAGAATCCCGGCCAAGTATTCCTATCTGTCTTGTGCAAACATGCATACCCATACAGACAGAAATACAGTGGTACCTCGGTTTTCGAATGTTTTGGAAGTCAAACGTTTCAGTTTTTGAATGCCAAAAACCTGGAAAGCTTCCATTTTCGAACACGCCTTGGAAGTCGAATGGCTTCCGCTGTGTGTACATGTTATTTTTTTCATTTTTCTGCAGACCACCTTTGTGCCTTGGTTTTCGAATGTTTCAGAAGTCGAATGGTGTTCCAGAATGGATTACTTCCGAAAACCAAGGTATCACTGTACATAAAAAACTAAATGTGAGTTCAAACCAAAGAAGAGCAGACACTTCCATAATATATCACAATTAAGGATAATTTTCAATCATACTTAAACAACAAATATAGGAATAAGAATATAAAATACACGAGGTAAATGACAGAGCAGAATTTTCTTTTTATGTACAAAATGTCATGGTTCCTCTGAGCCCTTGGAATCTGATCAGGAATGGGAGGTACCTGAAAGTGAGGGACTCAGAAGGAGAAGTTGGGGTAAGAGGCTATGTAGCAAAGCCCACATGATTAAGTGCCCTCTACCCCCAGGTGAATCCAGGCCTGATGAGGTAGTAGACCTGGGGCTGCCCCTTCCCTCAAGGGTGCTCAGGGATGCAGCCTGCTGTGACTGGACAGGAAAGTTTTGAAGAGGAAAGTTTTTAAGAAGAGGATGCGGGTGGCGCTGTGGGTAAAAGCCTCAGCGCCTAGGGCTTGCTGATCGAAAGGTCGGCGGTTCGAATCCCCGCAGCGGGGTGCGCTCCCGTTGCTCGGTCCCAGCGCCTGCCAACCTAGCAGTTCGAAAGCACCCCCTGGTGCAAGTAGATAAATAGGGACCGCTTACCAGCGGGAAGGTAAATGGCGCTTCCGTGTGCGGCTCTGGCTCGCCAGAGCAGTGATGTCACGCTGGCCACGTGACCCGGAAGTGTCTCCGGACAGCGCTGGCCCCCGGCCTCTTGAGTGAGATGGGCGCACAACCCTAGAGTCTGTCAAGACTGGCCCGTACAGGCAGGGGTACCTTTACCTTTACCTTTACCCCCAGATGAATCCAGACCTGATGAGGTAGTAGACCTGGGGCTGCCCCTTCCCTCAAGGGTGCTCAGGGATGCAGCCTGCTGTGACTGGACAGGAAAGTTTTGAAGAGTGGCACTCCTAGCAACCTCTCCCAAGGAGAGGTGGTGCATCAAGAGAAGGGAGGAAACTCGCTTCCCTCAAAAAAGCACCTTTCTCTGGGTCAAGAATGCTCACAGGGGCAGGGTTTTTCACGAGAGCTGAACTTTCTCCACCTCTGCTTCAAAGCTTGCCAGGTAGGCAGGGAAACTTATTGGATCATCATCATCATCATCATAACAATAATAATTATTTATTATTTATAGCCCACCCATCTGGCTGGGCTTCCCCAGCCACTCTGGGCGGCTTCCAAAAAAATATTAAAATACTATAATACATCAAACATTAAAAGCTCCCCTAAACGGGGCTGCCTTCAGATGTCTTCTAAAAGTCTGGTAGTTGTTGTTCTCTTTCACTCTGGTGGGAGGGCATTCCACAGGGAAGGCGCCACTACCGAGAAGGCCCTCTGCCTGGTTCCCTGTAACTTGGCTTCTTGCAGTGAGGGAACCGCCAGAAGGCCCTCGGTGCTGGACCTCAGTGTCCGGGTAGAATGATGGGGGTGGAGACGCTCCTTCAGATATACTGGACCGAGGCCGTTTAGGGCTTTAAAGGTCAGCACCAACACTTTGAATTGTGCTCGGAAACATACTGGGAGCCAATGTAGGTCTTTCAAGACCAGTGTTATGTGGTCTCTGCGGCCACTCCCATCACAGCTCCCATGTAGTCTTGCAACTCCTACTGCTAATTTGGACTCTCAAATCTTCTCCTTTGTTCTTTGACCAGACGTATTGTTGCTATTCCTCTGCCTCATAAGAGCACCTGGATTAAATTCAGTTCTTTCTTAGCTGCTGAGTTTGTACCATTAAACAGCTGTAATAAAATTTTACTTTTTTTTACTTAACTACAAAAAATTGACTGGTTTTGGACAGGAGCCAGAACAACACACACACATTATATAAAAATGTAATGGTTATAATAATTCTTATCATGCAATGCCCCTAGTAAACAGAGTTCCTTAAATCCGGAGGTATGTTCATTTCAGAGTTATTACCCTTCTTTGGCTGTCATTTTATCTCAGTATAGAAAGTGTCCCTCCTAGAGACTTATAGAGATGTACTTCATCTAGTTTAACCCAATTGCTTAGCAAATCACCAAATCTAGCTAATCTGATTTAATCAAGAATTAAATTAGATTGAATGAATCAACATTAGGGATGTGAAGACAGCTAGGAAGGCTACAGTTCAGTACATTTTACTAGAGGCAAGTCCTTGTAAACATCCTGAGGAAGGGCAATTTCTGTGCATTGTCAAAATGGCTTAGAAGATGAGGAGCTTAAAAGCTAATCACCTCTTTCCTCTGGTATTCCCACACATTCTTAGCTAAGGGACAAATGGTTTCTTACAGAGACAACCTCTTTTTATAGATTACCACACATATTCTGTGTTCTAAAAGTACATCATTTCATTTTTAACATGCAGCGTGTGTCTCTCTCAGAAGCAGAATAAAATCAAGGTTAATTATCTGAATTTCAGGAAAGGAGCATGCCTTTTACTTTTTTTGCAAGCTTGTGATTTATGCATTATTTTAAATAATATGGGGAACTTGCAGATCATCTGCTTTAACTCTTAGAAACTTGAAGAAAACCTTCATGCTTATTAAGCTGCAATACTGGCATTTTGTGCATACATTTTCACATTTATGTCCACCCATGGCCTCTTTTCATCAGTCTCCCCGATTTGAAAAGTGACTTAAATCCCGTAGAGTAATATAAATTAATTGTCTTTTAACAGAGCTCACCAACTTCTGAGTATTGTAGGGTTCATATTAAAGATACCTCAAATCTATATAGGCTGAGCTCAGTCATTTATTTATTTATTTTCATTTTCAATGCTGTGCTGGCAGCCAGGAGAAATTTATGGGGGGGGGGGGGGAATCCCAACCTCTGTTGAACTGCAGATAATCAGCTTCTAGTAAATTTCACATTGCTGCCAGCTCAGTTGACACACTGGACCCAAGCTGTGCTGCAGGAACCTGCACCAGCGGAATCTCAGAGAGGAATCCCCTGGGGGAGCCAAGTGTCTCAACTGTAGATATATCATATGTGGCATTGAGACACAGCAAGAGAGAGGACTTCAGGCGGAGATGCTTGAAAGTGCAACATTCACATTCTTGGTATCTGATACAGCAATGATGCAAGTAAGCTGGTGAGTTAGGGTGGAATTGATCGAGCATTGATCCTGCAGAAGTTTTCATTCATCTCACTAGCAACTGGCCTGCACAGAAACATTGCTTGCCATATACAGTTTGTGTAAACACCCACTTTCAACGTGATGGATTATTAGCTGTGTTTTGAAAAAAGGTATCCTGTTCTCACTATATCAATAACAAATGTGTTTTCTTCATTACATATTTGCCCAATTGTTGCCCTTAATGATAGAGTAACTTCAGGTACAAGTTAACCCCATAACCCCCAAACTTATATGCTACATTTATGTTTAAGATAGACAGTTCAGAGCATTTCCTCCACAGTCCTAATGAAAAACGAATAGCTCTATGGAGCTCCCTCAACCTGTCTAGTCATTCCCCACCTTGATTAGAAAACCTTTGTCTAAATTTGTCATAGGCAAACTATTATTTCCACATTGGCTTGAGCATGTATACATTTGTTTTTATTCCATGGGATTTGGGGTGGGCAACCCATGAATTATACTTGACTGCTCTGTGGAGTGCTAGACACCTCACAGAAGGAGGTAACTGGACTGATCAGGCAGCCTAGGCAGTGAGAACACATATAATAGCGCAACTCGATTTCAGGGCAACGGGTGGATTTCAATGCACAGTATGACTGCTTGTGTGAATTAGATCCAAGAATCACAAAGTATGCAAATTGAATTGTATCTTCTTCTTCTTCTTTTAATCGTTTATAGCATCTGAAAGTGCCTGAACTTTCAGTGGTGCAAAATATAATATGACAGAATGCAAAAAACAAACAAACCACACACCAAAACCCCAAGTGTTTTAAGTTCTGCAGTATTGGGTATGTTGTAATACTATAGTTGGGAGTGCTTGGATCAAAATAGTTCTGTTCCCTCCAGTGTGAGATCCAGCTCTGATATAGATTTGGGCCCTTCTCAGGTGAGAGATGGGAGAGGACTATTAGTTCAACAGCGGTGGGGCATGTGTATAGTGGCATGTGTATAGTGTGTATAGTGTATGGGGCATGTGTATAGTGTGTATAGTGTCTCAGCTATTAGGCATTCATTTTATACAAATGATTGGCATTTGTTTATGGGGGATGTCATATTGTTGAGTATGAGTGCTTCACGTTTACATGGTTGACATAGGTATTGGCTGAGGTTGTGAATGCTTGTAGTGGTAATGTGAGCTTGGATGAAAATTGTATCTATGTTGTGATGTTTGAAATTTTATATTATACTGCCTTGTAGTGCTCTGATTATATTTATATTATTCTTATGGACACGAATATTCTTTATGTATTTTGTTACATGTTAGATGGATTTATTTGACATAGCTTTATTGTGGGCTGTGTGTGTATGCATATCTTTAAACACACTTATGTATTTCGTTATTGTAAACTGCTTCAAGATGCTTTGGATGGTAAGCGGTATATAAATGAAATGAATGAATGCATGGAATGTAAATTTCACAGGTTGCCTAACTGCCTATAGAGGAAGTCAGTGGGCTAAGGTAATTATGGGGGGAATGCTATTTGTTCGTAACTGGAAACTAGGATTTATTTTTGCTGTTTGTTCGTGGTTTATCAGGTTTTCCGAATGCATTCAAACATCCAGTGTTGTAATAATAGTTAACATAAAGATAGAATAAAATTATGTCTAGTTTAGAATCAGCCTCATTGGCACAATGTGGCTGTTTGAGTGCTTGTTGGGGCTAAGAGGTCTGAACACTTTAAATCAATTTTGTGCCCATTGGCCTTATACTAGTTTGTTTCCAGGGCCAGTTGAAAGAACTGCTCTTGACCTCTCTCTCTCTCTCTCTCTCTCTCTCTCTCTCTCCCTTCCTTCCTTCCTTCCTTCCTTCTTTCTTTCTTAAATTTATATTTTGCTTTTCTTCTCTCTTGGAATCCAAGGTGGTATGTATGTGGTCCCCAGGTTCATAGAATCATAGAATTGTAGAGTTGGGAGGGATTTAAAGAGTCATCTAGTCCAAACCCTCCAATGCCCTCCAATGTGGACATTATACTTCTGTTGTTGCAGCCTAGAATAGCATTACCCCCCCCCCCCACGGCATCACACTGTTTACTCATATTCAGCTTGTGGCCCACTAAGACCCCTAGATCCTTTTCACATGTACTACTGGCAAGCCAGTAGTTATATTTGTGCAGCTGGTTCTTCCAGTAGTTCTCCCTGCCTAAGTGCAGAACCTTACATCTGTTGCTGTTGTCACCCATTCAGGCACAAACCAGATCTTGTACTGCTTAGCTTCAGCAAGGTGCTGCCTGTGTGTACCTTAAACTATATCCCTTTGAATTAGTGGGTATCATTATTATTACAAAGCTTTGAATGTAATGTAATTTTATATCATCCTTTTCCACCTTGAGGGGATTTCATCCAGAAATTAACGCTATATATAAAGTAAATAAAATACCGAGTCATTTAGCTTCACATGGCTTTACGGGTAGACAGGACAACAGTAAAGTAGAATAAACTTGGCTCACATATAAGCCCATTGTGTATATACATTTGGACAATGAAATAGCTCTGAGACAATGCTCCGGGAGGAAACCAACCATCTAAATCCAAGCAAGGAAGTGTCAATTCAATTTCTATTGAAATTCCCCTTGACTTTCTCATCATTGTGAACACTTGGTTAATTTAGTCTGTCCCCCTATGCTCTAACTCGGAAGAGCGACCTTGAACTCTGTTAAAATGGTGCTTCGAGGGAATGATTCATAAAACAAAACAGACTTAATTTTTTAAATAACAACAATCATCACATACTTCAGCTGCCCAGGATCTTGAAAGCATCGTCTGAAACATATATTGGTACACTCATTTGTGAAACTTGTGCTTTGAAAATAAGTCCCCCAATTGTATTGCAGAGTCTAGTTCTGGGGTTGTTGAAACTTAACATGGTAATATGTCATTATTCAGCTTTTGTAAGCTCTTCTCCAATTTGGGTTATTTGGGGTAAAGCTCACCTGCTGCCTTCATTGCTTATCTTTTGGCACCGGCGAAAATGTTTCTCTGTAACCAAGCCTTTTGCTGATTAATATTCTGTCTTTTTAAATGTGTTGTGGGAAGGTGGTTTTTGGTTTGCTTTTGTTCTTGTTTTTATTATGTATTTTGTGTTCTCATTTTGTATTTTTACAAAATGAGATCCCCTGTGATCTTCGGATGAAGGGCAGTATCCAGATTTAATAAATGATAATAATTGGCAAATAAGCTTGCATTCATATACTTGATGAATTGTTACTACTTACTATAGCCTTTGTTATGAAATATGCAGCTTTATGAAGGCAAGCAAGGCTACTTTTCACTATGTGCTTACCATGAAAGGTTTGCTCCCAGATGTTTAAAAAACCTCAAAAATATAGTTGTGGAAATCATTATTATTATTTTTCACTTTCATTACATTTTTCAGTACAGGTTTTCCCCCACTTACATGGGGGTTATGTTCAGGGGCCCAGCACAAATAAGTGAAAATTGCATGAGTGGGGAGCGGAGCACCCTCTCAACACTCTTTAAGCTCCCTCTCTGCCACACTCTCTCCAATCCAGACCAAAAATTCTGTATCCATAAATATCCACAATTAGAATTGTTGCTCTAGGGCTGGCTGGAGGCTGGAGGATGTGCTAGCACATGCATTCACAGCTAGGTGGGGAGACTGGATAGCCAAAACAAAAATCCCACTGTGTTTCGTCTCTTTGGGGTTTTCTCCTCCTTCACTGCTGTCATCTTTGGGCTCTGGGGAGAGTCTCCTCATGAACCAAGAGGACTCTCCAGCTCTTTCCCGCCTTTTCCAGGTTTGAATCAAAATTATTATTATTTATTTCCCAGCCTCACACGTATAGTCAGCCACACATGAGTCAATCACATAGAAGAAGAGCATACTTAAGATTCCTTTGGGAGCTTTTGACTCATAAAGCAGGGAGCCTTAGGAAGTGTGGGGTGGTCGTGTCTAAACTGTAGGCGAAATGATTTGAAGTCATTCAAGAAGTGCTTTGTGTCAAATACAGTGAATGCATTGATAAGGCAGTTTTTAAACTTTCCTCTTTCTTTCTTCTTTTCCTCCAGGGAACGATTTGTTTCTAGTTGCAGTTCATGAACTGGGACATGCTTTGGGTCTGGAGCATTCAAATGACCCTACTGCCATCATGGCTCCATTTTACCAGTACATGGAAACCGACAACTTCAAACTACCTAATGATGATTTGCAGGGAATCCAAAAGATATATGGTATGCTGATTATTTTTTTAAAATATTTTTTAAAATTCTAATAGGGATGGGTCACTTCCAGATATATACACTGCTGCAATGTTGTGCACACTATGCATCCATTGAAGGTTGCACATCTGCTTATGAACTCCTTGTGTGCACACTATCTGTTCCCTTCATTGAAGTGAATGAGGCAACCCACTTGTTTAAAAACTCCATGTATGGGTAGGCAGACTAAGGCCTGGGGGCTGGATCTGGCCCAATCACCTTCTAAATCCGGCCCGTGGATGGTCTGGGAATCAGCGTGTTTTTTCATGAGTAGAATGTGTCCTTTTATTTAAAATGCATCTCTGGGTTATTTGTGGGGCGTAGGAATTTGTTCATTTTACCCCCCCCCCAAAAAAAAAATATAGTCCGGCCCCCCACGAGGTCTGAGGGACAGTGGACTGGCCCTCTGCTGAAAAAGTTTGCTGATGCCTGCATTAGAGCATGTTTAGAACATTAAAAGGAGGCGTGGATGTCTCTTAAACATTTCTGGGAATTACCTTACAATTTCGAGTCAGACTTTGTAGCTTGAGTGTTGTGCTTACAACTGAACAAATATGAACATGCAAACTACAATAACTATTTGTTCTTGTTGTTTGTATCCATTTCCTTGAAGGGATTTTGATTCTGTGTTGAGATAAAGCCAAGGGCTTTTGCCAAACCACCATGTTTCAAATACTGTTCACAAGTTGAACTGAAATCCACACTTAACAGCAACAATGTTCTTAAATATTTAACCAAGTAGTACAAATATTTTTTATTCAAGGAGAACCTAGACTTCTCTTAAAATATTAATATTTCCTCTTTCCTTTGCCCTTCTCTTTCTTCTATCTTATTGCTTATATCTGATCCAGTCATCTTAGAAACACAGTAAGCTGACTTCCTCTAGGAAAAACCATTGGCTCAGTCTTCATTTGTTTTCAGCTCCTGGTCCTTCTTCACTCCAGCCATCCTTTCCATTTGATTGCTTCACTGAAGCACTTGCTTGTACTTCACTCACAGAATCACAGAATTGTGGAGTTGGAAGGGACCGTGAGGATTGTCTAGTCCCACCCCCTGCAGTGCAGGAATCTTTCACCCAACATGGGGCTGTAACCCATGACCTCCGAGCTTAAGATAGCCATGCTCTACCAACTGAGCTCCTCTCTTGACTCATTCCAATATATCCTTACAGAAGTTCATCATCATGTTCCTTTTTTCTTTCACACCAGGCAAATTGAGCTCCTCTCTCCATTAAGTACTAGAAATGCCAGATCACCCCCCTAAAGATAAGCATAACAAGTAGTATTTATTCTGAGCCGATACCACTGCTAAGGTAGTAAATCACCACAACAACCCTTTTCAGGGTTGAGTTTTGCCCAAAAGTTTTCAAATATTCTGCATGCAATTTAGTTCCATGCAGAGATAATTTCAGCAAACACATATCATTAGAGGGGATGGACACATCATTTGGATTTGCACTCCCCCCCCACTTCAGGTACCACCAAAATGGTGTAGGATCAGCACTTCCATTTTTTTATTTGCCTTCTGACTTTTTTGATTTCTATTCATTTATTCATTGTGGCTTCTTGTATTTTAATGTTTGATTTAAACTTCTGCTTAAGACTTTTATTTGCACCATAATGTTTGCTGTTCCTTCCTCTTTCTCTCTCCTTTACTTTCTTTCTTTTCTGAGAAATGTCTCTGTGTTTTTTAGTTTGCAAGCCTCTTCAGGCAGAGAGGAATATTCTCTTGCTCCAATGTGCACTGTTGAACTGGGTGCTAAGCATTGGGTGCATTGATATAAGATTATATAGGAGCAGTGTGGTAGATGCCACTCTGTTGCATATGTGTTATCATATCCAGGCTGTTCCACAGAGGAAATTAAATGGTTGGGTTTCTCCTGTGTGGTTAAGCAGAAGAAGATGTTTTCTATGACCTCATGAGTCTAGACAGAAGGGCCAGACAAGGTTATTTTGCCTTCATACTAAATACCAGTATCAAAGCTGTACTTTGAAGAGTTTTATTGCCCTTGGGAAGTTAAACATGACATCACTAGCAAATAGCACGTGGAAACTATAGTTTGGATTTAGCATTTTTCAACCAGATATTGTCCCCTGGAAAATACCTGATTCTGCTGCCACAGTGATAAAATCAACAATGGCCTTTGTTTGACTATTTAGATTAAATATTTGCTGGTTCATTAGTTTCCTTAGGTAAGAAACTGTGGACTGAATCAGTGACTTGCTAAGGATAGCTGTTATGAAGATTTTGTCAATAAGTATTTAGGGTTGTATTCAACTATGTCATACCCAGAGTGGACTTAAGATGGGCTAGAACTCCCAGCATCCCTGACCAGCAGAAGTAAGGAAGCCCAGGCCAAGGATCACATACCATTGGCTCTTTTCACTCTTCGTTTTATATTTTGTATTTGTTTTAGTAGTTTAAAAATGTAAACCACCTTTGGTCCCCCACCCCACAGCATGACACCATAACTACGAAGTGCCTTCTAGCAACCAGCACTCTGAACCTGGTGGCTTCATTTCACCATGACAATTGAAAGATTATCCATGGACCTGTCAAATGAAATCATCCAATCCAGGTATGGGGAGCCTTTGGCCCTCCAGATATTGCCCTCTCATCAACCCCAGCAAACATGGCCAGTGGTCAGTGGTGACTGAGGTTTCAGCTCAGCAATGTCTGGAGAGCGAAAGGTTATCCACACCTGCTCTAACCCACGGGTTATTGTCCTTGGCAAATACCTTGTGGCGGGAGATTCCACAACTTAACGACATTTTGCATGAAGAAACACTTTGTTTTTGTCTTCCCTGAATTTACTGCCAGTCAATTTTAGTGGATGACCGCAAATTGCAGTGTTCTTAGAGAGGAAGAGAAATGCCTATCTCCACTTATTTCACACCATGCATACTTTTGCAAACCACAGTGATGGCTTCCTTGGCAGAGGAAACGGATGTTCCGTGAAACCTGCAGTCTAGAATGATGCAGTCCAAACACAAGTTTGCCTCCTCAGCCGCTATTTGTGATGACTAGACATTAGATCCCAATTTTAATCATGCACCAGCTGTTCAGAATCAGTTATACACAGGTTCTTCTTTGAGAACTTCTTGTCCAGGGAGAGTAGTGGTTGCCCTAAGTATGATTTGGCTTCAGTGAACTAGACAGTATAAAATAGCTGGAGCTACTGGTAAATTACAGCAAATCAAAATAGCAAAAATTCAGTAACCCAAATTATGCACATTCAGCATGACCGGAATTATGCGAAGTTGATTAGATCTAATTAATTCAGTGTGAGTAGTCTGGCCTTGAAGCTAGCAAGTAATTCCAATTTGTCCATTTCCCAATTTATAGTAAAGAAGGAAATACACTGGCAGCAGACATTTTTTGCTACCGTGTATTAAGACTTATCTCTGCTGCTAAGAAGTTTAGCAATCATTTTTTTTAAAAGAAAAACGGAAAAAGTTACAGGGCTGCAAGCTCTAATCAGCTACTCAAGTGTGATTAATTAACTTAAGCTTTAACTGCAGATTACTGTTTGAACATTTCCATCCCAATTAATTGGTAGGATTGGCGATAAAGGCTGTGGAACTCAGCCACACCATAGTTTTAAGGGCCACAAGCAATCCACTGTTGAGATACCAGCTCCCTTTATTTGCCAGATTTTCTGTGCAAATTTGCCCGTTTCATGTGGGTTTAATTTGCAGCTCCTGTGCAATTCAGCTCATGGCATCATCAACTGGACAGTATGGAGTCTCCTAGAGGTTAATCTGCTAGTATCATTTTTTCCTCCCAAAGGGCCACCTGACAAACTCCCGCCACCAACAAGACCTCTGCCAACAGTGCCCCCACATCGTTCTGTCCCTCCAGCAGATCCACGGAAGAATGACAGGCCTAAACCTCCACGGCCACCCACAGGAGACAAGCCTTCTTACCCTGGAGCCAAGCCCAACATCTGCGATGGAAATTTTAACACTCTAGCCATTCTTCGTCGGGAAATGTTTGTTTTCAAGGTAGGAGGCTGCTCTTTTATTGTTAGATTAAGTGACAACATTTCTGCCTTTTCGAAAAGCTCCTCTTATTCATCATCCCTCTGCTCCTGAGCTTTCTTGCTGTTCTAAAGTTCAAGAAAGAAACAAGGAAATAAACACCTGAATGGCTTAAATGTCTAACAGAGGAAAGGCTGGAGTCTTCTATTTTGGGGAATGAATTAATGTCAGCAGAAAGTTGCAATGCTTCAAAATTTAATGGTAAGTAAATGCTGAATGCTGTGCAGAGATAAAAAGGCATAATTCAAGTCATGAATAGAAGCTAATAGGGATGATTTTGTTGGGAACTTAGCCACTTCCAGGCTCATTGCTGTTATTGTGTTTTCTTTACAAGAACCCTGTAATTTAACTTTATAATTAGATCAGTCCCTTTATAAAGGCTGTTTGTCATTGTGCTGTGGTTGCCTTGATACGTTTTTTTTCTAGTGGAAGCCTGTGTTATAAGAGGCCCTTCACAGGTGTTGTGGGCTTTTTGTGCTGTTGCTGCTCTTTGGTTGGCTCGGTTGTCATATTGTTTGGAGATGCATCCATATGGTGACATCCTGTGGACTGGAAAGCCTTTTGGGCAGGCGTGGTGGAGCAAAGATTTCACTAATGATTCAAACAAAACAAACAAAAGCAAATCTCATTACTGGAAAAGAATATCGATCTGGCACACCACCCTGTGATGTTGCCAAAATGTATCATTCAGTTCGTTCAATGAGTTTTCTGAGGGATAGTGTTCTGCAAATTCTCCATATTAAGCGCAGGAACATAATCTACATTATTTAGCTGAAAATTCCCAATGTGCCCACCTACCTAAAAAGGTTGGTGACTCTTTTCTACAAGGAATGTTGATATACTCCAGGAAATATGGGAAGAGACTTTGTGTGAACAAAAGAAAGAAGAAATAAAGGATCGGATGTATGAATGTTTGTCTTCTTCCTACTGACTGAAATTCTGTTCTCAATACCAATTCAATGCCACCCCTTGGAGGACTGGTTGCTTCTTCTCCATAGCATTAACCTTACATTGGCAGTGTACATCAAGTGGACTGATGGACTTGCATCGGTACTTTCTGCCATAATCCACAGCCAATGGTGATTCAACACAGGTGATTCTGCCATTTTGCATAATATGTAACAGGACTCATTGCAAATCTGTCAGTTTCAGTGATAACATCTCAAGAGTTAAAGCATTTTGGAGTTGATTAAATTGAAATGCTTTAGGTAACTAAGCATTACATGATAGTGCCACTTAACAGAATGTACGTCATGGTTTCCTGTGGTTACTCCTTTTCACAAAATAGATAACTCGTAGGTAGGTGATTCTATAGAATTTCATTTCAGGTATTCAGTTGAAAGCATAAAAAGCATATTTTCCTTTTTTTTAAATTGTGACTTCTTTGATTCCCACTTCTAAGAGATGCCCCAACTCTTTGAATCATCTCCTCAAACATTTGTGTGCTTTTCTTTGTAAGGCCTTGTGGCCATCCATCTTTGTGAATGAAGCAGAAAGGTTAAGGAAGAATCTCATTTTCTAAGTTGACATTAAGCAGGATATTAAAATACCTACCTCTTTGTTGCACCATCCATCTTATGAACAAAGGAACATGCCCTAATTTGTTTTACACACAGCTAAATTATTCAGTGCATCACTAATACTAATCTTATTCCTTGACTATGCCTGTGACTTTAGACAAAGAGATCAATTGTAATTTCTATCCAGGTTCTATCTTTTAATTATAAAATAATAACAGTAGTTATTAAGGCAGACTAGTTTCATTTGACTGATTATGGTATACAGGTCTACTAAGAAGTAAGCCCCATTTAATTCAATTGAACTTTCTGCCTGGGAAGGGTTCATGCGAATTTACCTTAAAATGGTGAATTTATTATACATTGCATTTATTATACATTTACAAGACTCTTAACATCTTGGGTCCAGGATACTTTAAGTGCCTGACTCCTTATATCCCCAATCGGTCACTGAGATCTTCAGAGGATCCCTCATGGTCCAAATGTATGGCTTGTATCCACCAGGAGCCATGTGTTCAGTACTCTGGGCCCAACTCTGTGGAACCCCTGTTGAGATCAGAGAGACCTCCCCACTCTTGAATGTGAACCTAATGAGAAGTTTTATTTTTAATTTCAACAGGCATTTTAAGTATGTTTTCTGATCTTATGGATAACTGATTTTATTTTTATTGTAACTTTTTAAACCTTACCCTACCTCACTTAAGGGACGCAGGTGGCGCTGTGGGCTAGGACTTGCCGATCAGAAGGTCGGCGGTTCGAATCCCTGCGACGGGGTGAGCTCCTGTTGCTCAGTCCCTGCTCCTGCCAACCTAGCAGTTCGAAAGCACATCAAAGTGCAAGTAGATAAATAGGTACCGCTCTGGCAGGAAGGTAAATGGCGTTTCCGTGCGCTGCTCTGGTTCGCCAGAAGTGGCTTAGTCATGCTGGCCACATGACCCAGAAGCTGTACCAATAAAGCCAATAAAGCGAGATGAGCGCCGCAACCCCAGAGTCGGTCACGACTGAACCTAATGGTCAGGGGTACCTTTACCTTTAGCTTTACCTTACTTAGAGCAGGTGTGAGGAACCTATGGACCTCCAGTTGTTGCTGAATTAGAACTCCCACCAGCCCTAGCAAGCCTGGCCATGGGGTAAGCTAAAGATTCCCCAGACCTGACTTACAGACTGAGGTGTGAAGCAGTATGTAAATGGTTGAGATAGATAGATAGATAGATAGATAGGAGGAAAGAACAATAAATTGATACCATTGATTTAAAATACTGTATGGTATTCAGTTACCTGATAAATGGTCATAATGCACAACTCTGGGGTGGTATTCAGACCTATTGAAATTGATGGTCCTTAGTCAGGTTCATTAATTTCAGTGGTTCTACTCAGAGTAAAACTTAGTTGACTATCACCCATAGTTGTCTTTTTGTGCCTGTTCAGTTGTTATATACAATTCAACCATCTTTATATCCATCATAAGTTCAAAGTAGTACTATACATTTAGTACTATGCATTTGTTTTTATTTATTTAACAAAATGTTAAATGCTTGACTGTAGTCTAACTTCTAAGTGGTTTGGCGTGAAATCAAAACATGAGTGTTCCAAATTACCCAAGAGGATGGTGCTTGGTCATTATTTGCGGATTATGCAGAAGGTCAGTGGCTCCCTGCTTGGATTGGGGTGGGATGCTATGCATCATCTTTTGGGGTGGGTTTAATTGTACATAGGCTAGGCTACCCACTTCCTTTTTATTCCAACTTTGAAATCATCCCTGTTCCCTTGCTTCCCTCTTCGAGTACTGTTCAGTCTATCCATTTGCCTATCAATCCTTTTTTCAATGTGCTTTTGGTGGTTTTCCATTTTACTTTGTGAAGTGATTTGACTGAGAAACAATAGCTTGTTCCAATGCCACTCAATAAGTTTCATGGTTGAGTGGGATTTTGAAACCAGGCGTTGTAGTCGCTTAAGTTTTACTCAAAGTAGACCCATTGAAATTAATAGACCTAAATTAGTTTTGCTCATTATTTTTAATGGGTCTACTCTGAGTAGGACTCGCATTGAATGTAGGCAGCCTCAGGGCTCCTAGCAGATTAAATCTAACGTGCACACTGGCTTGCCTATAGAGTCCTGCTTTATTTTCCCCATAAAGAGTATTCTTTGGCTATCGACAAAATATTTTGTGAAGAATTAACGTGTGCTCCTTCAGCAATTCAAGCAAAATATGTTTCCTATCACTGCAGCTGTCAAGAAACATTGCAACGTCTTTTTCCTGCAATGTAAGACAGGCCAAATTTGACATTATTGCGGTGAAATGGTAGCTGTCGTCACCTCTGCCCATTAGTTTAGTCTGCACTATCTTTCATATGAAACTGTGCATGTAATTAAAATTCCATTTTAGTTTGAGCAACAGCCCTATTAAACTGAAGGGAAAGGGGGTAGAGAGAGAAGGTATCACTGCAAACAATATGACATTAATTGGTTTTGATGAATATGCTGTTTCTCATTAGCAGATTAGTAATTTCACTATAAAGGGATTTGGGGATAGGAAATTAAAGATTAAGAATGGAGGATAAAGTGGCATTGAGGAGGGAAGGAAAAGCACCAGTATTTTATTATTATTGTTTCTAAAGTGATAGGTATTTATTTATCCCATACCTCTTCAAGATTGTTAATAGAGCTGTCTTGTGATTGCTTGACTCTGTGAATGTCTGGCCTGTCAATAGAAGCCTGGGAAATTTCTACAGAAGTATGTTATTCAAATAAAAACTTTGGATTCCAGTAGTGGAGCAGTACATTTTACTGCTGAACTGTGTGGCAGTTAGAGAGAAGGTCAAAATTGCACAGAACGCACACGTAAGCGGGTTTTACTTTTGAGCGATTGAAAGAAACAATTAGTGATCTTTTTTTAGAATAATGAACGCAAAAGTGAAATAGAATCAGCTGGACTTTCAGCAGGCAGTCATCTAATGCAGCCATGAAAATTAAATATCATACCCTAATAATACAGTTATAGTGGCTATATATAGTTTCACAGAAACAAACCACAAATTGTCCCACAGATTATCAAACCGTGGTTAATTTTATGAAAGCTTCCCCCTCCCCTCACCTGCTCCCCTCAGACTGCCTGATATCTTGAGTACCTCATACTGACATCATCTCCTTATCTGCCTGGACAAAACAGGGCAGGGAGGTTTCCTTGGGAATTTGGCCGAATGTTGCCTTCAACAGCCAAATATTATTTTGGAAATTCTCCCCACTTTCTAGCTCCAAGATGGATAGCTAGACTGCCTCTGTTCTTGGGAGTGTTCATTGTAATCACCCCTTCCACTGCTAATATCTATTACCAGTGTGACCCACCCAAAAAACTGGAGTTGTGTGCTTTGAGAATCTTTATTTTCACATGGAGTCAGTTTGTGGCATTAGTACAGTTGCGGAAAAATCCAGCAAGGACTGCACTGAAACACATCTGGAGTTTGTTTGCAGCTCTCTTCCCCACCCAGTTGCATCCGCTGTTGAAATGATGGACTCCACACAACACCAAAGGCACCAAGGGTTTATTCTTAAAGCAGAGATGGTCTCAACAGTTCAAGACCTACTGGTGTGGTGAAAACCGGTGTGGTGTAATGGTTAAGAGCGGTAGACTTCTAATCTGGTGAACCGGGTTTGTGTCTCCGCTCCTCCACATCCAGCTGCTGGGTGACCTTGGGCCAGTCACACTTCTCTGAAGTCTCTCAGTGCCACTCACCTCACAGAGTGTTTGTTGTGGGGGAGGAAGGGAAAAGGAGATTGTTAGCTGCTTTGAGACTCCTTCGGGTAGTGATAAAGCGGGATATCAAATCCAAACTCTTCACTATCCCTGCTGCTCTTCTGGAGTAGAGTTTCGGAGATTGCAGCAGCTGCTTGATGGAGTAGAGCAGGGATGTCCAACCAGTGGATCGTGAGCTACCATTAGATCCCTAGCTGCTCCTGGTAGATCATGGGATCCTTACCGTGTACAAAAAGTTACAAGGAAAAAGCTAAAAGACTGTGTGCAATCCTCCCCCCAAAAGTGCTCAACAACCCTGGGCACTACCCTCCTAAAAAAACCCTCAATAACTGGGCAATCCACCCACCCCACATATGCTCCTCCTCCCTCCAATGACAATGGATAGAACACTGTCAGTTTTTTTATACTTTTTATAAAAGTATATACTTTTATACTTTTTTATACTGCTCACAGTCTCTTGGGAGTTGGACGTGCCTGGAGTAGAGGACAATGTTGGAGAGAGAGTTAGTGCCGACACTGCCAATAGGTCAGTGGAAGATGACAGAGGTGGGAAGACATCTGAAGGCAGCCCTCTTTAGGGAAGCTTTTAATGTTTAACAGACTATTGTATTTTAATATTTTGCTGGAAGCCGCCCAGAGTGGCTGTGGAAACCCAGCCAAATAGGCGAGGTATAAATAATAAATTATTATTATTATTATTAGCATGGGATTTGAAAACAGTGATTGAAAATGGCTACCGATGATAGTTCTTAGTTTGGGGTGAAATTCTGGTTTAGCATTAACCATGATTAATGCAATAGAGAGACAAGTCAAAGTTCAGTAGGATGTGGAAATTTGAGGGACTGTGCTAAGAGAAGATTTCATTCTGCACCTGGTTTCTAGTACCTTAATTATGAGATACAACAGGTATCTACTATTATACTACTATTGAAACTGGATATATTTTTGTTGCACAGAGATTTTGTATCTTAAACCTAATTTTGTTGTCAGTTGTTTTTAGGCTACGTTTCCAGATCACATTGAGACGCATGTGAAAGGCAATTCAGAAATTAATAGAAATAATAGACAGCTTCACAGAAATCCATTTTGATTCCTTTAGCAGCAGCTACATGCACAGACACATGTCTAGCAAAGATCAAAAGGTTAGCTGATGTTTTATTCGAAGGTGGTGCTTCTGCATCCCCAAAGGTCTGTGTAATTAGTCAAACAAAATCGCTCTTAGTATAGATCAAATGTAGATCTCATCGAAAATATTCTATATTCTTAGGAATCAGCTTGCTTAAGGGGCCTAGGGGAAAGGTTGCTTTCAAATCTGTTCACTGCATGAACTGATTAAAAATATTCTGTTGGCGGGAGAACAAAAAAAAGTGCATAATTGACAAAAATAATTACAAATATTCACAGTGAGGAATAATCTAAAATTACACTGAGACGTTTCTTCAGTTTTTTTACCACAAACAAGTGTTATCTTGTAGTATTAAAATACATTATAATGGAACCAAGGGGAATAATTGCAAGAGCACGTCAAGCACAAGGCTTAATTAAATTTTCTTGTTACTACAAAACGATAGCCTTTCAACTAATTTAGGTAGACATTTTGAGAAGCAATTGGAATTGCCTCTGGAAGCACTCTAGGAAGTGTAAGTAACAGTAACACTTCAGGGTTTTTACACCCTTGTTCTCTTGGCTTTTCCATTCAATATATTAGACCCTAATATTAAATACATTGATTAGAGAGGTAGCCGCTGTGGTTTATTCAGAAGCTGCATTTACAGCCATGATATCTGGCTGCTTCGTATTGAGTGCTTCAATCCAATCACACAGGGAGTTGGAGAATCTGCAAGACATCCCCAGAGATCACCACTACTATTTCCACAAATGCTGTGGTACAAAGTGAAATCATTCTGGTGGGGAAAATGGTAGCTAGTGGCTGCAGAGAAGATGTTCACTGACACTTAAGGCAGCAGTCCTATCCTACCCCTTCGAAAAACCAATAAAAAGACGCAGAACTGCTGCTGCCACCGACACTGAACCTCAAGAAATTTTGCTCCCACTCTGAAAAATCACTAACTCCACCCCTTTATTGAATCACTCGATAAACAGTAGGCATCCATTCCTTACTCTGTAATTTTGGAGACCATTTACTTTCAAGAAGATTGGGGTCTCTAAGAGTTTCCTCAGTGCCTACACTAGAAAATGAGTTACATCTTACCTTCCTTATTGCACATTTTGAAATTTCTTGAAATCCCAGTCCTTCCCAAATTGATTCATTTGGTTTCCTTGTCTTACTATAAGTCACATCCACACCATGCTATGAAAGCACAAGGGCTCCCCCCCAAAAAAGAAGAATCATGGGAACTGTAGTTCACCTCCCACAGGGCTACAATTTCCGGCATCCTTAACAAACTACAGTTCCCAGGATTTTTTGGGGGTGTGTGGAAGCTATATGCAGTGAGGAGTCGTCCTACTCGACAGTAGGACCCTGGTAGAGACACATGCCCGACTGACATGTTCTCTCCCTCCTGGTCGATCATTCGGGAGCTTCAAAAGCTTTCTTCTGCCCGAACATCACAGCGACCAATGCCAACAGACACTGGCACACTTAGGGATCTCCAGAGTTATCACAGTTCGCGTAACAGAACTCAGTAGCTCAGCATTTGGCTAATCTACATTTACTTACATATACACACTCAGAGCATCTTAATTCAGCTCCTTCCTCTTCAGCATCAAACAGGAAAGAGAAAGAACAAAGGACAATAGTTCCACTTCACGGAACACAGTAACACAAACATCCTCCGTCTCCGTCACTTCCCATTCTGTGGAGTCAAAACATACACCGTCATGTGATAGACAACAATCTCATGACTGCAATCACGGAACAGGAATCTTAACATATGCTTTCAGTGCATGGTGTGGATGTGACTATAGTGTCCATGTTAACTTCTGCTTCTTAATACGGTATAATTAATTATGCATAGTTTGCCCTTGCTCTAGTTGCATTTAATTTTGAGTTTTAGCTAGCACTATTTTCTATGCAGCATGTGTTGTTTTGTTTTTGTTTTCGTGGGCTGGCATGGAAGGGAGCGAAGCACATAATGGCCTTTGACCACTGTTACTCTTCATTTAGTTGTTGTGCTTGTCTTGTTGCATTTGGAAATATTGCAAGCTTCAGACAATTCCTTCAGAACAGCATCTTTAATGGCGTTGCTTTCACTCCCCTGGGAACACTTCTCTAGTTTCAGTTGCATTTACATCTGAATAATACATATGGGCATGTACATATTTCTCGAAATAGTATAACACTATAATACGTTCAGCTGTAGAGGTATTATCCCTATTTATGTTAATTAATCATGCTCATTCAAAGATGGGAGAGGACTTTTGAATGAAAAATAATTTATTAGAGTACCCCTTACATAATTTGGAGCAAATGTTCCTATAACTGGATTTTTTCTTTTCTTTTTAAAGCTTGTAGTGATCATAGAAGATTAACACAATTTTACAAAACATAAGCTTGATTAATTGCAGAAGATATAAAAAGCATAGTTTGTAATATCCCCTCACGCTTGGCTGGAAGTGAAACCCTCCTCTTGGAATTCATTTAATCCCACACTCTGTTTTCTATGTCTTTGTATGTGAGCTGTACCGTGGTACCTCAGGTTCAGTACTTAATTCATTCTGGAGGTCCGTTCTTAACCTGAAACTGTTCTTAACCTGAAGCACCACTTTATCTAATGGGGCCTCCTGCTGCTGCCGTGCCGCTGGAGCACGATTTCTGTTCTCATCCTGAAGCAAAGTTCTTAACCCGAGGTACTATTTCTGGGTTAGCGGAGTCTGTAACCTGAAGCGTCTGTAACCTGAAGTGTATGTAACCCAAGGTACCACTGTATATTTTTGGGGTTGGTGGGTGCCCAGTGGAAGATAGGAAGGCACTGATAAGTGTGAACAAGCATATAGGGATAGGAATTATGAGGACAAAGGCTTCAGAGGTCTATTTAAAAACTCTTCAGTAAAATTACTGTTCTTTCCTGCTTTGCCATGCAAACCACCCTAACTGGCTGGGGGTCCAAATATCTGAAGAACTGCATACTCCCACTCCTATGCGCTAAGATAACCTTTCTTTGTGTTCCATTTTTAGGAGAAATACATTACTTATGTAGAAAAAACATGGACCTTTTCTGTGGTGGGATGGATGAAATAGTATTATCGCTGAAACTTGATATTTGTGCTGCTGATTAGTATGGCCATAGCCCAGACTTTGGTAACCCAGAGCTCAGGTAGATAATTACCTAGATGAGCTCCATTAATGATACACGGATATACAGGATGGCATTTCCTGAATCCATTTCCTGGAATGCCACCCATAGATTATTACTCCCTTAGTTTTGAATTAAGATATTTTAAAACAGTTGTAAGAAAATGAAAATCTTTTTATTGAATCATGGCTTTTTATCCACTCCAGCATTGAGAAGGAGTATCAGGCTGGGCAATCAGGTCCTTACGAATAAACAATATTGCTATACAGTGGTACCTTGGTTTACAACCACAGTCCGTTCCAGAGGTCCAGTTGTAAACCAAAACAGGTTGTAACCCAAGGTGCGCTTTCGCTAATAGGGCCTCCAAAAATTAAAAAAGGGGGTTGTAATCCAAAAAAGGGACACACACTTCCGGGTTTGATGTGGTTGTAATCCAAAACGGTTGCAAACCAAAGTACCACTGTATCTCATACACTTAAAGTGTTATTGAGAGACAATGGACAGTTCAAGCTCTGAAACAACTAGCTGTGCTGTACATTGTTGATGGGAAGTAATTCCAGCCATGTTTTCTCATATTATTGACGACCTCCTAGGGACGTTGGTTCTCTATTATTTCTTATTACTTAGCTGTGTATTCCATGCAATGATAATCAATGTTATCTAGGCTTCTTGAGTAAGTCTTGTTGAGCTTAATGGAACTTACTTCTGACATACAGCAATGGATTATTGTTTTCCTTGTCCATAAGGATCAGTATTGAAGTCAGTCTTCAGGTTAGGTTACATGGGTTCAAAGTTCGTATTGTGAATTTGTAAGATTTGCAAGTTTCATGGAGTAAGGACCAGTTTTTTATTCATTACTTTATAAAACAACATATATACAAATAGCATTACACAGGTAATCAAAATTACATGTTTCCATTTTTTTAAAGTCTGTAAAAGCTGTTGTTGTAGTTAATGATGATGATGATATACTGACCAGCTATGTAGAAAAAATGAATAATGATTTCATATTGAAAGTATTGCAAAAATAACACTGATTAACTGGAAGCATAGCAGGTGTCTGATTGTATGATTGCGTGATAGTTCCTATTTAGTTTCCATATCTATATTCGCAGCATGACTAATCCTCAAGTATGTAACTATATTGAATATATATTCTTAGAAAAATAGAAGTACACAAGCATTTTTAATAGATTGGTGCTACTGAATTGCAATTTTGTTTCATTTGGATGAAAATAGATATTTTTAGATGGCCTGAGTTTCTAAATCCAAGACTTAAAAATTCAGTTCTTTAATGTGCTGAGTTTTTCATACTAGGGCTCCAACAAACTTGCAGGACACAAATTTAGAAACAGGGAACCCAAGATTAGATTGTTGGTGGGAAATAAGAGAGAGTGGGGTCCAGTGGTTTAGGAGAGAAATAAAATGGAATGATGAACATGAAAGGCTTCTTATCTGTGGAAATAAAAAGGAAAGGAAAAAGCTGGGTCTGTAAAGTGGCAAGAGATGGGAAAAAGTAGGTACAACAGGTAGAAGGGGGAAGAAATAATAGGACATGCCACTTTGTGCTGAAAAGAGAGAAAGTTTCAGGGTTTCTTTGCTTTAGTTTATTCATCCTTAAACAATATTAATGATTACAAATCACAAATATATAAAAATATGTGGGTCAAGAGTATAAATGATCAAATTAGAAAAGCAGGTGCTAGTACTGATATCAAAATTGTGCACACCTTTCCAAAATTCAACAAAGACATCACTCAAGTCACAGAGCTTTGGTTTCTGTTGCATTCCATCTCAGTCAGGCAATTTCAATCATTATGATAACTGCAAAACCACAGTCGTCTTTGTAGTTATGGTCTTGGTATTCTTGGGACGTCCCTGTTTGAGGGCTATGACTAGTTCAGTTGCTGCATCTAACTGTTAAATGTTATATGACATACTTTGGATATATTTAAATCTTTAACTTTAGTTAAATTCCAACAGCGTTGTTTTTTTGTTCCAATGTTAATGCATAGCCAGTCACCCTCTAGATGTCCCTTTTAATTTGAATCTGAAAGGTCTGAATACTCAGGCAAGATCACCACCTATGTAATTCGTCTGCTGGCACTAAGCCACAGTTCCGGCACTTTCTCTCATCTTCTTTCCCCTCTCCCCTATGAGCTTAGTAGAGGAAAGGTGAGATATAATGTCATCGCGTTGTGCATTTCCTTCCCCCAGAAACTGGAAGGGGATTTCAAAACATGATGATGCTACGTCCTGAATGTTACACGAGGGAGAGGAGAAAGAGACTGGGACAACCGGTTTTGCTGCGGGCCACAGCTTGGTTGTAATGTGTAGTCCCAGCCTCAAGGGGCAGCACCCCATGCTCCTGGCTTGGGATGCAGCATGCAATCTGGACCACAGAAAGCACCCTAGAAAAAGGCAGAGACTTCATTCTCCAGGACACTTTAGGACAGCCTTTCTCATCCTTGGGTCTCCAGGTGTAGTTGGACTACAACTCCCATCATCCCTGACCACTGGCCCTGCTTCTAGGGATGATGGGAGTTGTAACGCAACAACATCTGGGGACTCAAGGATGGGAAAGGGTGCTTCAGGAGGAGGTAGCCTGTTCATGGTGTCAGCTATGAGAGTTGTTTAGTCTGCACGGAATGATGTGTCTGCAGAGTAGGAATTGGACCTGCTGAAATAGTGCAGCTGATCCCCTAAATGGACTTGTATTGAATGAAAACAGGTGCAGAATGGTCTTTATCCCCTCTCAGCTTGACTCCTGTTGTGTTGGGTCATGCTTCTAATGTACTAAGAGGCAGTGGTCCATGACGACTGTAGAAAAGCTGTACCTGCAGTTATCAAATGAATGATGTAATGTGTGCGTTCCCCGTTGCTGTCCAGTTCTTGAATCACTTACATTTACACCCTATTTACTTCGAAATGACTTCGACCATTTCACTGCTTTAAAGATCCAATTGGCTTTGTGAGATTGCAGCAACAGAGCTAATGTTCTTTACTCAGGTTCCTATAAAAACCAAGCAATAGGAATTTCAAAGACCCACTAAAGCTGTAGCTAGTAGAGTTGGCATTTTGGAGCCTGATTCTGAATACAAAAGAGAGTCCTTGACTTAATCTTCAATATTATTTCCTTTTATATGCCCCCCCCTCTATTTTATAGCCAAATAATACAGTCTGATGCCCCCAACTCACATCAGATTGGAGTGTTTGTGGGATTATACCAGTGCCAGCAACCAGGCTGGGAATCAGTGCAGCCACCATTATTTATATTGGCTTTTAACAAGACAGATGCAATAAAGATAATTTAGATGGAGTTCTGCAGAGGTGCTCTGAATAAAACTGTCCTGATTGTTCACAGAAGAAAATTTTGGCATCACAAATACATTTTTGGAGTCCCCTCTCCATCTTTGGAAGACCCCTCGCAAGCTTACTTTTTTAAAAAAAATATCTGTTTGCATCAAGAATCACATTATGAATGTAATTATGTCAAATAGTCTATTAGATTTAGCACTTTGAAAACAAACATGGCCAATTCAGAGCACAGCACATTGTCTGAATTCTGGGTGCCCATCACTCTGAATGGTCACTGCTATTGCCCAGATAACTGGGGCATCAAAAAGAGCATGCTACCCCCTTCTCCTCCTATGTAATATGAGACAAAGTGTTTGCTATGTTTGCAGGCCATGAAAACAGGCCTTCGCCCTGGGTGATTTACAAAGAAGATTGCCAAGTCAGGGGTTTGGTTTAGCTCAGACTTAACTTCTAGCTCGCTTCATTCTGCAGTGACCCCCAGCTTGTATAATGCTCTCTTCCAGGGATGCTCACCTGACTCCCTCATTATATATCTATATGTGCCAGGCAAAAACATTCCTCGCAGGCCTTTGACCAATTAAACAACCTATAGCTTTCTGAACTGACTAATTCAGCTAGCTAGCCCTGGTGATTATCTAATGTTTATTAGATGGATTTCCCCTAAATTGATTTCTGAAATTTGAATTTTGTTATTCATGTTTTTATACTGTATTTTATGCTGCTTTTACAATTAAGTGTTTAAAATTTGTTGTTAGCCGCCCTGAGCCTGGTTTTTGAACCAGGAAGGGCAGGGTATAAATATATTATTATTATTATTATTATTATTATTATTATTATTATTGGGGTATTGTTTTTGTTTGTTATTGTGGTATGCATTTTTGTGTTTTTAAAACCATTCTGTGATCTTTGGACTGAGGTCTGATAATAATAATAATAATAATAATAATAATAATAATAATAATAATAATAATAATACCTGACTTGTCAAATAGCCCAACAACTTGAAGACACTCCTTCAATCCTTCAGCTCCCTGCTGGCTCCATAGTTTGCTACTGCTGTCCCCTTCACCTATTACTGACTCCTCTTCTACCTCCAACTGAGGTATGCTAACAAGACCCTGCCAGCCAGTTGCCAGAAACTTCTCTTATCAGAGGTTAGAAGGTGATAGTTGGGTGGAGGGAGCAGCAGAGGTGGCAAATGACAAGTCCAGCAGAAAAGGGCAAAACCGAAGGGCTTCAGCTAGCATTTGTTTGCTGGTACATCATCAGGTTTGAAGGTAGACTTGGAAGGGCATCTACGGAACACAGTCTTAGATTACTGTGATGTTATCTCATGCGTCTTCAGCCTTCGGAGCCTTTTGGCTTCTACTATTAAAGCAAAGGTGGCACGGCTCTGCACATGACTTTTCTGAAAAGAAGTGTTCAGAGTGATGATTATTCTTGCGGGCAGGAAAACCACCCAGCTCTGACCCACTTACGAAGCCTAGGTTGCTATAGCTTTATGACACAGGCTGCTTTTTATTCCACTGTAGCAAAAGCAAAATACAAAGATTCTAAGGTACTGCTTTATAAGAAAGGGGGAGATAATCGGTAGGTTTCCTGGTTGCCTATGAAAGGTGTGGACAAAGAGACTAAACATGCTGACAAGTTAGTATTTGGAATCAGTTATGATATGTCAGCCAAAACGTAACTGATTTTGCTAAGAGACATCTTTTCTGTGTACAGAAAAGGGAATACCCCTTGTTTTTCAATTCTCCTGATCTTACGTGGCCTAATTTGCAAATCATACAGAAGCGTGGTTGTTCTAAGCAGGTATTCAGTTCAAACTAATAAAATGTGGCATTTGGCTGAATATGTAAGAGTTGCAGAGTCTATTGGTGGGAATAAAGGACACTGGAGTGGAGGCAGTGATGGTTGTAATATACACTGAGCTGCTGAATTCTTTCTGGCCTTAGGGAAGTCATTTAATTTCTTTTCACTCCCATCAAGCTCAGACAGAAAAATGAATTTTAAAAACCCACAACAAAAACAAAAAGGAAAGAGGTCTACTGAAAAGAGGTCCTGCTGAAAGAGGTACTGCCCCTGAGCGCGGCTTTCCAAGATAAAACTTACTTTAAATTACTGTTGTTTAGGAAAGTGTTTGTCCTAGAACTTGGTAGCTAGCACAGATGCTACCATTGCTGCTGTCTTTTGACAAATGTGAGAAATGTAGTACAAGGTGGTTAAATGTCAAAATAAGTCTGGTTTCCCGCATTCAGTGCAAGATTGATTCTTTGACCTGCATATTTATTTAATTAAATGCTGTTAAATGTTTGATTGAAATACTGGTGCGAATAAAGCTTTTGTTTATGTTTTTGAAGATTGCATTTTAGCACCTGTCTTTTATTTGTCATCCTGCTTGCATGATAGACCAGCAGACATTATAATGGCTCTTCAAAACGTCCATGTGGAGCAGGCCTAGGGGTCACTTACATGCAATCGGGGGGGAAACACTCAAAGGGGCTCTTCGGAGATAATGCTTCTGGCTTAATTAACTTAATAAACCTTCTCAACTGCTTAGATCTGTGGGACTGGCCCTTTTACAAGTTCCACATAATTATCATTCCACACTTGCAAAGAATCCATATTTTAGTGTGGCATCGCCTACACTTTAGAATTCCTCTTCCATTTATATTAGGCTAGTTCCTTAACTGCATTGTTTTTGGTGTCTGCTAAAAACTTTTTTATTGTTCCAGCAAGCCTACCTGGGCTGTAATTTTGACACATGCATTTAATAAGTATGTGTTTTAAAATTAGCATTTTAAAATCTATACTTTTATGGAACTTGTTTTTTGTGTTTGTTTTGTATTTGGTATTTTAAATGAATGTTTTAGGTAGTTATTGTAAACTTCATAGTGGTCCTTTGTTCTTCTTGTTGTTGTCATTTAGTTGTGTCTGACTCTTCGTGACCCCATGGACCAAAGCATGCCAGGCACTCCTGTCTTCCACTGCCTCCCACAGTTTGGTCAAACTCCTGCTGGTAGCTTCGAGAACACTGTCAAACCATCTTGTCCTCTCTCATCCTCTTCTCCTTGTGCCCTCAATCTTTCCCAGCATCAGGGTCTTTTCCAGGGAGTCTTCTCTTCTCATGAGGTGGCCAAAGTATTGGAGCCTCAGCTTCACGATCTGTCCTTCCAGTGAGCACTCAGGGCTGATTTCCTTATGAATGGAGAGGTTTGACCTTCTTGCAGTCCATGGGACTCTCAAGAGTCTCCTCCAGCACCATAATTCAAAAGCATCAATTCTTTGGTGATCAGCCTTCTTTATGGTCCAGCTCTCACTTCCATATATCACTACTGGGAAAACCATGGCTTCAACTATACGGACCTTTGTTGGCAAGGTGATGTCTCTGCTTTTTAAGATGCTTGGCAGGGATACTGGAGTGGCTTTCTGGTTCCTGCTCCAGGTGGATCACGTTTGGTCAAAACTCTCCACTTTGACCTGTCCATCTTGGCCCTGCATGGCATAGCTCATAGCTTCTCTGAGTTATTCATGCCCCTTCGCCATGGCAAGGCAGTGATCCATGAAGAGGTTTGTTCTAGTAAATAGTATATAATTTTTGTTAAATAATAAATGCTTCCAAACAACTGCACTAGAAGAAATGAGCAGGGAACATGCAAGCCCAAGGATCACCCAGACTTAGTCACATCAAACTAAATTCTGTTTTAGCATGATGCCTGAATGGATTTAATGGGAACAAACCAGGATCGATCCACTGGCAAAAGGGAGAGGAAAGCACCTGGATTCAACACTTATACTCTACTTAACAAACTATAACTCTTTAAACCAGGAATGTAACATCCAAACTGGACCAAAGTGTATCAACATTAATCTGTATTTTAATCATTATAAATATTAGGCAGAGTCATTACACACTTTTCTCCAGAGTGTAAGAGAAAAAGGTTCACAAATGTTAATAGGAATCCAACAAAGGACATCAATTCAGTGCTTGGTGGAAAGCTGTAGCAGATTTTAAGGACATTAATTTTTCTTTTGGGATAAATGAAGTATTGAGTCCTCAGACTATAAGAACCTGGAAGAGAAATTTCTACACTATGGAAGATTTTCCAAATTGCTGTTACAAAGTCTGATGAAATGGGGATTTGGGGGCTACAGATTAGTTTGGAAAGCCCATATAAGGCAGAAGTGAGTGAAATTAGAAAAGAATGCGGAGACATTACAAGAACATTAACAAGGGAATAAGAGTAATAGCCACAGTGAGGAAGCTAGATACTTTCAACAATATGGAGATACAAGAACTATATAGCCTGAGAAACAAAAAAGAAGAATGTGTTTTTGGACTATTTACAAACCTTATAATTTTCTGATTGACCTAAAGTTTTCAAGAAAAGGTGTACAGCTGCTGTTAAATATTTATCATGTTTAGCGTCATGTATCTTCTGCTATTTCTTGATTTTTTTATTGCGATGGTAACAAGGGGGAAATGGAAGCATTTTAAGGGAGTTGGGTATGTTTAGCCTGGAGAAGAGGAGACTGAGAAGAGATATGAGAGCCAACTTCAAATGCTGAAAGGGCATGACATGGAAGATGAAGCAAGCTTGTTTTCTCCTGCTCCCGAGTCTAGGACACAAATGAAGTACAAGTTACAAGATAGGAGGTTCTAACTAAATATCAGGAATAACTTTCTGACAGTAAGAGCTGCTCGACAGTGGAATGGACTCCCTTGGGAGGTGGTATTCTCTACTTCAATGGAGGTTTTTAAACAGAGGTCAGATGGCCATCAGAGGTTTTTAAGCAGAGGTTGGGCTGTCATGGGTGCATTAGTTGAGATTCTTGCATTGTAGAAGAAGAAGAAGAAGAAGAAGAAGAAGAAGAGTAGTTTGGATTTGATATCCCGCTTTATCACTACCCAAAGGAGTCTCAAAGCGGCTAACATTCTCCTTTCCCTTCCTCCCCCACAACAAACACTCTGTGAGGTGAGTGGGGCTGAGAGACTTCAGAGAAGTGTGACTGGCCCAAGGTCACCCAGCAGCTGCATGTGGAGGAGCGGAGACGCAAACCCGATTCACCAGATTAGGAGTCCACCGCTCTTAACCACTACACCACACTGGCTCTCATTGTAGGGGCTTGGACTACTGTAGATGAGCCTCAGGTCCCCTCCAACTCTACAATTCTATGATATTTTATGTTTAGTGAGAAGCTTTTTCACAGTAAAAGAAAATGAAATACTAACAAACAAGTTGTAAAGTGTGCTTTTTATGCCCATAAACTACAGAGAGTGCTTAACTGAATGTGGCTTCCTGTCGCCTTTTGCCCATATTGCAACTTCCCTGTATTATGCAGTCCATAGAATGCCAAATATATAATTTGTGGCACAATTTGTGCTGCATAAGTTCTTTTGGAATGGGAGCATTGAACCAAAGCAATATTTTCTGTCTCCCTCAAATATAGTACCTATTGCACAAAAGCAGTACCCAAGGTGCCACTGATCTTGTATTTTGTATTTTGTGGGCAAATGTGTTGGTATATTAAATGAGCATTCAATAAACACAAAACCAGTAGAGCAGCAAGCCTTTATGGACATAAAGAACATTGTATTGATTTGCAGTGGTCACGGGGAGTTAATAGACAGAATGGAATTCCCTGCACTGGAACCTAGCCATGACACTGAAATAAAACCAGAAATTGTCAGGAGGCCTGTTAGAGGTTATGAAAGAAAGCACTGCACGTTTGCATAAATTACTAGAAGGTTATACAAAAAGTCTATATAGTGCATATATTTATTAGCATAATATCTAAATAAAGTCAGTACCATGAAAGGTATGGAGCATGACTGAGATCAAGGAATTACTGTTAAGGTTTCCAAATTTATTCAGTTTGAATTTGGATTAAGCTGCAATGGAGGCTCACCTGAACTTGAGGTAATATCCACAAAATGTTGTTTAAATCACAGTTTGCGGGTTCTGAATCTTTTCTCAAGATGTACTCAACTGCTTATTTCACAGAACATAGTTCTCTATGCAAAATCTATATTTGGGGCCAAACAACAGATGATCTGTGAATAAGATCCATGAATCTGCCTTCAAAGGAGGCAGATTGGGAATACAGTGCTTCAGTAGGAGAATTAACCTTTTCCACCATGACATTTACCCAATGAAAATTCTGGTTGGCATCCGCCCACCTCCCCCAGCTGCTATTTGGAGAGACGTGTCCATATACTGTTACAGATTCCATATGTACATTTCTCTCTACACATCCCAACCGGCCCAGGGAATATAGCAGTTGGAGGAATGATTTTTTTCATTGGACAAATTACTGAGGGGGAAGGGAAATCCCCTTCCCCATAGTGGTAAAGTCCCATATTGAATTCCCCTCAGTACAGCTGCCACTAAAATCCTTTAAAGATATGCACACTGTCCTCTTTGTGGGCTTTATCTCATCACATTTGGCCTTCAGTCCTCTGAGTGGACATGCAGGCTTTTCCTTCGTTCTCCATAAGGAAGCAGAGGGAAAAATAAAGATGTTTTGGAGCATTAAATTGTTCTCTATTTTGGCACAGCCTTCACTGTTTAAGGTCAAAAAGCATAGATTAAATATAACTCCTTCTTCTGCCTCACTTCTAAAGTAGATATTGTCAAAATAAAATAAATACTTTACACACACATCAAGAAATAACTGCTGTGCAAAATTGCCCTCTGTTTTTATTCTTGAAAGACCTGGTTCTTGAAGCAATATATTAGCGTGAAGTCTGTGCCACAGCTCTCTTGCTGATGCATATGCAGTACCTTGAACAGAAAATTAGAGGCTTTCAGTGTTGTGCTGCCACTGTATTTCAACGAATCTTTTGTCAGTGGTGATTAAAAAAAGAGAAATACATAGCATGATAAAATTGGATTCAGGTTCTTAGTGTTTACTGGAATGTACCAGCTCTATGATTTTCTACTGCACTGAGGCTTATATTCAGAAAGGGCGGATGTCAGAAAGATAGATAGGTACCTTCACGACAGGTAACGTGTAGGTTGATGGGTTTTACAAAACACCAGAGCTGTCAGCGTGACTGTTGAGCGCCTTCAGATGCTTGAATAGGGGGCAAGGAGGGGCAGCACTTTGTGATAGTATTCTTTTTGACATGTCAGCTTCTAGCATCCCTCGAGTATGTTATTTCATGTTGTCAAATTGGAGCCGGGTAAGGAAGTTTGGCCCGCGTCCATAAACTTCAAAGCTTTAGGGAAATATGTGGAGAACTATGTCATCCACATAGATTGACAGAAGTGGTGTGGTAGGTTTTCACCTCAGAAGAGCATGGTATAATGTTTTAGTGCTGTAACTGTGGGTTGTATCCATGGTTAAAGTCATTTACAGTAATGTGATCATGTGCACTTTGCAACACCCCTCCCCCCCAAAAAAATCGCTTATACTATCATTGTTCTGCTGGTAAAATGTCTTTTGCCTATGGAATACCATTGCACGAGAGAATTCGTAAGCAGGTTGCTGGTAACTTCATTGCACAATGGATAGTGCAGTCTGTTGTGCAGTGAGCTATTGCATTGGATTCTGGTGTTGCATTAGCATCCACTAATGCTAGAGCCCTTTCACATGCAAACAGAGATACAAACCTAAGCTCTGATTTAAGTTGTATTTTTTGGTTGTGCTGCCAGTAATTTGTTTGGTTTATTACTTTTCTATTAAAAAACAACAACTTGTTTTAGTGATCTTAGTTATTTCTCTGTTTGGGAACTATTTAACATAATTAACTACTTCATAAAGTTGTGCAGTCCTGATATATGGGCTTTCATGTAAAAGCAAAGCTCATACTTTGATTTTTCTACAATTCCTTGTTATCTGATTTTGTATCTACACCTTCATTCACAAAGAGAATGTTACTGATATTCTCCAGCCATACACTCTGTCATATTCTCATCCGTTGCTCCCTTTCCCCACTTCCTTCTTTGACTACTGGGTATTTTTTTTTTTTAAAGCTACCTCATGCATATGTTAATATTAATTGCAGTTGAGGCTTATTGTTGTTGTTTTTATAATGGATGCGTTATTTCATTTCACTTTATATGTCATCTTATTGTTCATATTGTATGCTGTGTTGTAAGTTGCCCTGTCCTCTGATCTGTAGTGAGGATGGGGTGTAAAAACTCTCTGTAATAAAGCACTGCTTCCTTCAAAAAATCTCAACTGTTCATATATAAACTGAAGACATCAATCTTTCAGTAGAGAGAAAACAGCATTTTCAACATCTCTTTTATGAATGTGAAATTCAACTGAGTATTGTGAACTGCCTTGCTTCTTGAGTTAAAGATCAGAAGGCTATGGAAGAAAATTGTGGTCTAATGGAGGTAGAAATAAATATCAATCCTTTTCAACAGCAATCTGTTTCTGGCTTGCATGTTTTCACATCATATTAAATATAAATGAACTTTGTGTAAGAGAGAAAAAAGGAGGAAAGGAAAGAATAGCACCAAACCTAATCTTTAGGGATGACAAAAAGGAATTTGCCCTGTGAGACTTACCACTGCATCATTTTTCCCAGAGCAGCATCTAGTCCCCCTTTGATTGATGACACCTCAGAAACTTCCTCTGCAAACTGTTCTAGGCATTTGTTAGTGTCTGAGTGAAAATGTACTTCCTAATGCCCATTTTGAACAGGCCTTCCCTTAACTTTATTTCCTGGCCTTATCTTTTGACCTTAAATAAAATTTTAGGTGGTTGACATCTGTGATTTGAGAAATGTGTTTTGGTTAGGCATTTCTACAGATCTGTTTCCCAAAGAGAGAATTTAATTTTTCTGTTTGCCTTTTTTTCCATCTTTGAAGTTGAGCAATTAATCCTAAAAATTGCTTTACTGTCCCCCCTTAAGTGCTGCAGTAGATCTTACAGCCCGGAGTGGCTCAAAGTAGAAAAGGGTAGCCTAACAAGCCACATAAACTTTATGATGTGGACATATGAGATATACTTTAGTTAGCAATGGATAAAAATTGAACAAAACTCTCTTGAGATTTTCAGGATTTCTGATTATGCCAAGTTTTCATACTAGCAATCTTCCCCCAAGAAAGAAGTCCTCAACAGAGTTTTGTTAACTTTCAGCGCTAACTAGAGCATCTTTCACACCCAGACACCATAAAGTTTATCTGACTTATTTGGCTTCATAAGAACTGGAGGTAGCTCTGGAAGGCCAGTCTAGTCTAGCATCCTGTTCTAACAGTGGCCAACCATGCCTATGGGAACACTGCAAACAGGACACATATGCAACAGCACTTCCTCCATTTGTGATTCCCAACAACTGATATTCAGAGGCATATTCCCTCCAACACTTGAGGTACAGCATAGCCATTGTGGCAGGTATCCTTTCCCTCGATGAAAAAAAAAAAAAAAACCTGTACAAAAATGTATTTTTTAGAAGAAAGTGTGCATAAAACTGCAAATATTTAATGAAAATAGCCTACATAAATGTGTATATTAGGGAAAGGTCCTCAAATATATATATCAGTATTTGAGGTGCTTGCTGCAGATAGCACAGCAGTGACTTTCTGAAGTTCCCAGAGGCATGGGAGTAGTAACCTTCAGGCTGGATCAGGAAATACTTCGGTCTGAAATCCTGGAGAGCCACTGATAATTAGTGTAGATTGGACTAGAGAACCAACATCCCATGGGCTAGATTTGGTCTGCACAACTGTTTGAACCAGCCGGCCAACATCTCCTGAGTGCCGCCCCTCTTCAGCAGCAGTCCATACATGATCACAAAAATGCTCCCATTGGGAACTCCCACTTCATGCAGTAGCAGAAAGGAGAGATGGGTGGATCATTGCAAACATGATCACGAGCTCCCTGTGTTGGGAAAGGTGAATTGCAAGGTGTTGAGAGCCAACACTTCAAGGTGCCTGGATTGGTTCAAAGAGGAAAAGCTCACTCTTCACTACTGCTAATCTGCTTTCTGGTCTCCTGAGAGGGGACAGATCACAGGGAGGGAAGTTCTAAGCAGCTGCTCCTGGTGATCTCTTACACCTGTTGCCTAGCTGATTCGGAAACAGATGAGCAGTGGCAAACGGGTGTGTGTGTGGGTGTACAAGCATGAGAAAGTGTGAGGTGATCCCCCACACTGCCAGCTTTGTCCATTCTCATCACCATCATGTGGAAGGCTGGCCACAAGGAAATGCAGAGAAAAGGATCTCCTATCCCTGATCTAGATGGACCAGTGGGCTGGCTTTGTATGCGGCCGTCTTCTTTGTGCCATGAGCAACCAGTCTTGGAAAATGCAGGAACCTTTTGCAGAGAGGAAGGCATGTGCAGTACAATATTTCAGGGCTTCAGTTTGATTTGTGTCAGTTTACTAGTGATTATTCTTAGCACTTGTGCTGAATCTTGGATTTGTGAAATAAATAAGAAAAAGGGCATCTGGAGATGTGTCACGTATTTTTTCCTGCACTGCTGAAATTTACCCATATGTTTAGGATGAAGGGGCAGAGCAGTTGGCTGGCCTCAAGGAAGACTTGAGCCTGGAAGATTGCCTTTGTTTGTATAAATTAAAGCACTAATAAAAGAGCTAAAGTCATTTAGGAAGAAGAAATACATTAGGTAAATAGCAGTAATCCATTAAAGACTAAGGAAAGAACAGCCATGTAGAAGAAGAAAATTGTCTTCCAGTTGTATAATTATAGCTGCATTTAACGTAGTACTGTAAATCCTGGAAGATAACCAACCAAATAGTGTTCTTTTTTTTCTTTTCTTTTCTCACTTACAAAGATGAACTGCTTTAGTGTTGATGCTGCTTCGCAATTTAACAAACACCTGTTTTTCAAAAGCAGTGAAAAAATGCTGAAGAACCACCTGACTTTCCCTTGAGGATAGTGATGACTTCTTTGTTTTCACCTCAGACAGAGTAACAATACTAAAAGACAAGATCTATGTATGTATGTGTGTGTATGTATATATGTATATACACATGGTAACTTCTAATACCTGTACACATGTATACATTGTTTTCCCAAAAACTTTGAAGAAAGAGAAAAAGAGGGAAACAACTGATGACGCTATGACCGTTTCCCCATTAACACCGTAGTTGGCATGAGGGTTGTTTTATGAAAACATCAGGTGAACAATGGTCATTCATGCAATGGATATTAACATATTGCAGCAACTTGTAGTGTGTTCTCTTAGACCATCTTTCTCCCAGACTAATCTTCACCAACTCTTGGAGTACAACTCTCAGCCAGCATACTTTTGCTCACTATCCTTATTTAGCGTTGTGTGTTTCCGTAGGTTCAATTTGGGCCTTAAGTGGAGGCATTTTGTTTAAATACCCTTCAAAAATGTATGCATGGAAGACAGTGTATTTCTGATGCCACTCTTGATGTACCATCCACCTTTTTTAAAAATGAAGGGGGGCATATGGCTTATTCCTAGGATTGCCATGATTAGACACTATGTAATATAGACACGTCTATATAGAGGGCAAAGCTTCTTAGCCGTGGCAATGATGTTTACTGAAATGTGGGATTTGGGCTGTACAGACACAGTGGCAGAGCCATTCTAGTGCTGCCACTGGTGCACCAGTGCATCCTTGAGTTCTTCATTGCATTTAATAGGTAAGGTAAAGGGACCCTGACCATTAGGTCCAGTCGTGACTGACACTGGGGTTGCGGTGCTCATCTTGCTTTATTGGCCGAGGGAGCCAGAGTACAGCTGTGTGGCCAGCATGTGGCCAGCATGACTAAGCCGCTTCTAACGAACCAGAGCAGTGCACGGAAATGCTGTTTACCTTCCCGCCGGAGTGGTACCTATTTATCTACTTGCACTTTGACGTGCTTTCGAACTGCTAGGGTGGCAGGAGCTGGGACCAAATAATGGGAGCTCACCCTGTCGCGGGGATTCGAACCACCGAGCTTCTGATTGGCAAGTCCTAGGCTCTGTGGTTTAACCCACTGCATTTAATAGGCCAGTGCTAATTAAAACACATGCTGAAATACAGAAATATATTTAAAAATTAGTTGTCCACAGGTAAGGCTAAGTAACATTCTGTATCTTTGAAACGGTGGTGCCTTCAAATGTTATAAGAGGTACATTTGTTTGTTTCCAGGATCAGTGGTTTTGGCGTGTCAGAAACAACCGAGTGATGGATGGATACCCCATGCAGATTACCTACTTCTGGAGGGGGCTGCCACCAAGTATCGATGCAGTTTATGAAAACAGTGACGGGAATTTTGTTTTCTTTAAAGGTAAGAAGTGAAATTACATGAAGAGCCGAGTAAAAATTCATTTAAGAAACTTGCTAACATGTTGCATTTGGAGAGCTATTACATGGAAATCAGGATGACCAACTACAGAAGCAATTTTTGGAATATAACTTGCTTACACTCCTAGATAAAGTGCTCTTCAAATCAGAGTTAAGACAGTAGCCGAGTCTTCCTACGAAATGCTGCCCACTGCAACTGGGGACGCTATAGCCAAGATCTCCCCACAGATTTCTCGGTATTCATCTGGGACCTTATCAGGAAGGTATCCCACTTGGAGAAAGGGATTCTGAAGTTATGAGTGATATTGCTAGTAACTTTCGGGTTAGACTAGAATTCTGACACAATGGGAGTATCTTCAAAGGTTTGGAAACTAGAATTACTTCAGTATATGGCTGCCAGATTACTGAAACTAGTCACTATGGTCCTATTGTGTCTGTGCTGTATCTGTAGCTCCTGGTCTGCTTCTGGACACAATTCAAAGCAACAGTTTTTGACCATCACAGCTTAGAAACAGGGCACTTGAAGGACTGCCTGTCTTCATACATACCCTCCCATACTCTTAAGAAATTCAATAGAGGGATCTCTATGTGTGCCCCCTTCCATATCTTAGTTAAGGCAGGGAGCTACCATGGAGAGAGCCTTCTTAGTGGTCAAACTACAATTTTAAAACATTCTCCTCAGAGCATCTTGCTTGGCACCCACTTTGTTATCATTCTGGCAAAGATCTTTTTATTTTCCCAAACTTTGTATTCTTTTATGGGCTTTGTGCTACTTGAATTTTCCTACATTGCTGTTCATTGTTTTATAGTTGCATGTCGAGGTCCCCAGGTCCACCCCAATAACTCACACATCACACAGAAATTTTGTTTAAGATTTTTGGCATAATTTTGGCCACAACTTTATTAAAATACAAATTTGTGAGTGGTTGTGTAGGCATTGGTTGCGACTATCTGCCCCCACCATGGGGGACAGACTGACATTCCACACGATGCGAAAGTCAGAATAGGGGAATACACTTGGGGGTTACGCGGAGCAGGGAACCTGCCCTCACCCCAAATGCAACCAGGAGCTCATTGCTATGGCCCGAGCCCCCTTGACAGAGTGGACAAGCAATAGTTAGCTCCCAATTCCTTTAACGGAATCCCTTGCAGCAGCAGCATTAGAGGGGCAGGCACAGCCAATCCATGCCCCTCAACCAACCAAACCATAAACCAATGCCTAACCACGAACCTTACAAGTTGTGACGATTTGCTACGCAGTAGGCAAAAATCAAATGGCCCCAGCCAATCAGCCAGATGGACAAAATTCCTACCAGGCCCCCGCTCCAAAGCAGACGACCCCATGACAGGCATAGCAAGGTCAAAGCGAACAACCCTATTCTAGGGAGGGGGGGACGGGCAATCCGATGCACGGGTGAAAAGAGGAAGCCCTAGCCTCATGCAAGGAGTGTTAGTATTTCTGGCTGTCAATCAATAAATGGCAACATTAACTTCTTCCCAACAACAAGGGAAGCCCCAATCACATCAGTGGCCAACGATCAATTAGCCCGCCCCCCAACTTTGGAGTGTCCTGGCGGCCCCCACCGCAACACGCGCTCTCCATGAAGGAGGACATGCTTTATCATAGCTAAATTGTATCTCCCCCACCACCAGTGTAAACTACCCTGTTTTCAGCTTGCAATCTTATGCACCTTTACTTGTGAATAAGCTCCACTGATCATAGCGGGAATCAATTCTGGATTAATATGCATGGGACTGTGCTGCCGGTTGTGCAATTTTTGTGCTTTAAATAGCATGAACTATAGAAAGATACACTTCTCCCCTCTAATTTTCCTTTCCCCCCTTCTAATCAGAGTTACTTATTTTAAGCATCAGTTGTTTATCTTGCTTATCATGTCACCTGTGTTATATTATAATTTATTTCCTCCCAATACAGTGACATTACAGTGTTCAGGTGGGAAATGAATTATTAATAAAGTTCCTGCATTTATGCAAATATTCATCATAATTAAAAATTGCATAAAGCCCAGAAAATATGGCATGTGGAATTAACTGTTTTTCAGCAGCCTGTGGCCCCCTCCCCATTTTTCGGTGTGTTTCCCCCCCTTTTTTGCACCAGGCGTCAGCTGTTCCTTAAAATTAAAGGTCTTAAATATGCATCTAATTTGAGTGTAATGTGAAAATTATACTGTATGTTGAATAAATACTAGTTTATCATTGCAACCTGCTCATTGGGAGTGAAAATCCGTGTAGGATATGATTATTTATAAAGCGAGATTTGTTAAACGAGCATTTTTTACATTAACAACAATAAGGGAATTAAATGAAAACGCTCAAATTTAACTGTGTAGTTAATAAGGACTGAAAAATACTGTAGCTCAAAAGGTTTGTGAGGAGGGTAGATGAAACGCCATCAGGGACCTTTAAAACCCCTAGTAAAGATGTTAAGAAGAGGGTTGCTGGATCAGACCACAAGCATGATACAAACATGGCATAGTATCATCCATCTTAATTCAAAATGGCTGCTCTGTTGTGTGCATTAAGTTTACCATACCTGCTAGGCATGCTGAGAATGTAGGCCTTGCAGAGCCTATTCTGTTCACACAGTGGCCAGCCAGATGCAAAATGGTAGCCCATAACCAGCACATGAGCACAGTAGCACTCTCCCACTTGTGTTCCCCAGGGATTGGTATTCAGAAACACCCTGTTCCCACCCCATCATACTTACATCTTCTCCTGCACCCCAACTCCATGGCTTTCTTTCTTTGATTCTTTCTCCCATTCCCAGCTCTGTTGTTTCTTTCTAGACCCCAATACTTCTTGCTCTGTCACCGCTTGATAGCTCTCCCCTGAAACTGCTTTCCTTTTCCCCTTTCTCTCAATAGCTTCCTCAGTGTCTTCCCCTTTGTCTGAGGTAAGTTGCAGTTGTTGCTGTTGTGGCCAGAGCTAGGCACGTCAACTTCTCTTTCAGCTTCCTTTTTTTTTTACCGTAGCAGCTCCTTGGGAGAAAATAATCAAAGTTTGGGGGTGGGATACAAAATGTTGGGTTTCCAGGTATAGCTATAGCTGTCTCTTTTTGGAGGTGATTGAGTTAACCAGCAATTGGCCAGGATCGAGGCCTTGTGAGGCCACCACCATTCCCTGGTGATTGTTCTCATAAATGCCACCATTCATGCACATGGTAATCCATTGCTTAGTTGCATCAGGGGCGGGGAAACTATGGCCCTTCAGATATTGCTGGACTCCAACTCCTATGAGCCTCAATCAGCATAACCAATAATTAGGGAAGGTGGGAGTTGTGGCCCAGTATATCAAGAGACCACAGGCTTCCCACTCACACACCAGTTTAGTAAACATAAGCAATGGAAGTGAAACCACTAGAAAGAGAGGAAATGTGAGCACTAGCAGCAAAAGTCAAACCACTAGAGAGAATGTTAATGCATCGTGAGTTTGGAGTTTTAAGCAGACATACTGTTGGCATCGTTTTACAAAGACATGCATTTTTATTTCAGTGCATTTATAATACTAGTAAGTTTGCATTCTGCATATATAGATTTTATATTGTTTTCTGACATTCCCACCCACCCCCATTCCAAGCTGGGTCTGGTTCAGGCATGTGAAGAGGACAGCTCCTGCTTTCATGTAGTATGTTTCAAGGATGTCTTCACTTGACTTTCTAGATGTTAGAGTGTGTGGAAAATTTCAGTCTAATTGGTTTCTAGTGTTCATACTTGAAACTTCAGTGTTTTAGGGGACAGGGAAGTGCCGCAATAGTGTCCATAAGTGAGTTAGGTTGTAGCCAATGTTAGTCATACTTGGAATTAATTAATTCATTGAAATGAATAAAGATGACTGACTTAGGTACATTAATTTCAGCGAGTACTCTGAGTAGAACATAGTTGACCAACTCAATGTATCTTCATATGTATGATGAAAGCTGCATTCTTCCTGTTTGCTAAGGACCATTAGCTCAGACTTTGAATATTCTTTCACAGTGATTGATAGATGGCCTGATGAAGAAAAACCTTTTACTGTAGCCCAACTCCATTTTTCTCCTATGCTCTGAAATAGAAATAATGAATCTTAGTCACCAGTCCCATGCACACTTTCTTGGGAGTAATCACCATTTAACTATATGTTGCTTACTCCCAAGTAAACACTGCCAATTTGTTGTCATGTTCACTGCTTTTGTAATATGGTCCATTGGCATCTGTTGTAAGAGCCAGCAGACACACATTGCAGACAAAAAAATTTTTAATCTTCTGAAAAGGCCCGAATCTTTTCCTCCCCATGTGTTATGTTTATATTACTGCATGCAAACCACAGAATTCAATCATGTTTTATTACCATGTAATGAAATTTCAGAGTAAGATGAGTCTGCAGAACCATTTTTCTTTTAGATTTATCTAATCATTTTACACCTCTCAAAAGCATGTTGTCCTCTAATCCTTCTCTAGAAGATTAGTTTTACTTTGAACCCTTAAGCAACTTATAAACAACTGCCTTTATTATAACATGGCAAACATATTTTGTCCGCATTCTTTCTTAAGAAAGTCCCTTATATAACAAAGTATGGGTCATATGAAAATCACTTAGTGAAGGAAATGTCAGTTCCCATTGACATAGCTGGCTTTTTGTGGATATACATTACATTCCTGCCACCCTTCTTCCATTTGATATAGCTAAGCCACAGTCCTATATCTGTGGTAGGTTCTTCGTCACAGACTAACATGCAATGCAATACTGTTGCTGAAAATTCAGATTTGCAGGGTCAAATTTATGAATCCAGTCTTAAACATTGGGATAGCTCAGTTGGCAGAGCATGAGGCTCTTAATCTCAGGGTTGTGTGTTTGAGCCCCACATTGGGGGGGGGGGATTGCTGCATTGCAGCGGGTTGGACTATATGACCCTCGTGGCTCCTTCCAACTCTACAATTCTATGGTTCTACCACATGGTCACATTTCCATGCTAGACATCCAGCATGCTAGATAGTATAGGTGACTGTGGCAGCACAGCACTTGGGGCTATTTAGGAAAATCTTCAAAGGGAAGGAGCATCATCTGACCCCCTTCCCAGAACTTTGGGACAATATGGTCCCAGAGCAAAATGAGACACAACAGAGGAGAGTCTGTTTTTCAACCCGAATCTGTCCTAACCTGAATCTGAGGAGACCAATTTAAATGGCAAAAGAACATGTGTGATAGGAACATTAAATGCTCTCCCTCCCATAATTTACTGTCTCAAAGTCCATATCCTGAGGCACTGTTCTTTCAACTAGACTCTCTTTGAGCCAATGCAAACAAAATGAATGATTATCAATGGGGATGGGAGGAGCTTCTAATTTCTGTGGGAAGGCTCAATAAGAGGCCAGTATAGGCTGTGAAATCCTCATGGTTGGCTTTCTTCATGGAGCACAGTGACGTCCCATGGTGCCTTGTCTTTCCTGGGTCGCTTTTCATGCTTCTGGTTGAGCACCACTTGCTCAGGTCAGTGTCAAAACCAATTCTACCACACACCCTGTGTTTCCTATATCATTATCTCCTATCACAGCCTTGCTGTCTGTTCAGTCTGTGATTGCATGTGACTTCTATTTAGTTATTTTAATTTCATTTGGATTCTACGTTCCCCTTTTGGAATTTGTTGCTCAAATTAGGTCTATAGAATCCTAAGCCGTTTTCTCTCAAGCCAAAACCCGGCCAAAGGACCATTGAAACTCTTGTAATGCCAAGCCAAAGGGGAGAGCTTTGCCAAGCCTCTTTCACCATTGAGGCTGAAGGAGAGGAACTTCAAAAGGCTATGCCTTGCCTGTGTGGGAGAGAGCCAATGGGCAGAGCCAATGTTTCTGGCTTTTCTCAGCTGACCCCTATATATATATATATATATATATATATATATATATATATATATCAGTTTTAGAAATTTCTCAAGAACATGAAGCTTTTAAAATATATGGTTCAAATATTGTTTCATAATACAGTGAATGGGAAATCTTAGACATTCTAGCACTTAGTTATTCTTTTCTTGCCCTGCGTACCAAAGAAAAAAGAAAAAAGGGATAATCGGCTCAAGCTGGATTCATTTCATCTATACTCCTAATAATGTACTATTTTATAGAGGAAGGTCACTTAATTAAAATTCATCCGACAACTGAGAGTTGTTGTTGTTTTTAATTCACACGTCAGTGATTAGAGTTGTATAATGATAAAATCTGCCTGAAGACCCCTATTAAAACTGTATATCCACATACAGTGGTACCTCTGGTTGTGAACGGGATCCATTCTGGAGCCCCGTTCACAACATGAGCAGAACGTGACTCGTGTCTGCATGTGTGTGGGCTGTGATTCACCACTTCTGCGCATGCGCGTGATGTCATTTTGAGCGTCTGCGCATGCCCGAGCCATGAAACCCAGAAGTAACCCGTTCCATTACTTCTGGTTCACTGCGGGACGTATTCTGAAAGAACGTAATCTGAACCGAACGTAACAAGAGGTATGACTGTACATTGAATGCGTAGAAGTAAGTTGGGGCAGGCTGGCTGGCACCGGCACCAAGTAGGAGGGCAGGGGGTCAAGGCTCCATCAAAGCTCTGCACATGCATTCCATGGGGCATCTTCATGACACGTCAGCCCCCCCTCCCCGTTGTGTGTACGAGTGACACCAGCATCCCGTGGGGCATGCACACACACTGTGAGCATGCTGTGGGGTGTGCTGACATCATGCGTGCATGGCGTGGTGACATTGCACAGCCCCGAACCCCCTCAAACATGGGTCAACTTTCAGAAGACCACACACCAGTCGCAGGTGAGGCCAGAAGGAAACCCTATCTCTTTAGTACAGTTGGTATATTCAAAATATACCTATTTTGAAATGTATCTTCCTTCTATGAAATCTTGGCTGGATTTCATTAAAGTGCTGTATGGCCATTCAAATATTGATTGAAAATAGCATTTTACTATCCGAAATGGAAGTGTAGAATATCATTTTAAGTTGATACTTGAGTGAAAAAAATGAAACGAATAGTATAAAACCCATCTTTATTTATCTATTTAGTGCTTAGATATGTACTTAATCTTCTGCATAACGGTTCAGAATGTACAGAAACTTTGCTGTTCGGTAATATAGCATGAACACCTAATTAAAATATAGCAATATTCTTTCATAGCATTCCATGGTAGTTTTCCTGTAGGATAGGTAATGAGGAAATGCCAGATAAGTCTGTAAATATTTTTTAACTGGGAGGGATGCAGATTGTGAAATTCTTCCTAGTGTGACAAGAAATTTAAGCAGTGCTAAAAGCTAACTGTCAAAGGCATCCACAGCGCTAAAACTTGTGCCAAGCCCAAATGCAGCAGTAGCAAAGTTGTTGTAAAATTCACACTGGTGCTGCCATAACTTTCAACACCACTCATCCCACTATTTGACAGCTTCATTTTGAAAGCTAAAATTTACTGGCAGGATATGGGTAAGAAGCAAGTAACACTGCCTGCATAGAAATTCAGGGATTTTATTTTATTTAAGTGAAGCAAGTGTAAGGAAAAGGCATGCTTAAATCAAAATGGATATGTGATATAGATAGAATGAGCTTGAGGATCAAGTGAAGTCTTGTAGATAAATGCAAAACAGCAACAGACGTTTGCAGCCCAGCTTCTTACCTGTTCTCTCTGTGCCATAGAACAGCTTAATAGGAAGGCTGGCCAGAAAACCCCCCCCCTGTTGCCTGCATGTATTGTTATGCAGTATTTGCAACACTGTAAAAGAGTTTAACCGAAAGATTAGCATCTGCGCCTACTACAAAGGAGTAGCTCTTGAAGACCCTTGAAATCACATGGATGGATCAATTAGCAAGACTGTTTATTCAAAGAAGACACCTAGTAGGTCTTTTAATTCTTTCAACATATTTTCAATCCTCCTTGTGACTTTTTGGAACCAGGCTCAATGCTTCTGAGAGAGCAGATTTATTTGTCTTTTCTTTGAAAATTGAACGATTTGGCTATGGCACCCTCCTTGTAATGTGTCGTATTGAATTATTGCTTGGGGGTTATGGGTGGGGTTAGTTTTTTATTGTTTTAATTGCATTGTGTTTCTATATGCTGTAACCCAACTTGGGACCTTCTTGAAGGGTGGGTAATAAAAACAAATAATAATAATAATAAATTTTTAAAAGTATTTGCTTTGGCTCAGAGATAGCAACTTGCCTAATGATTCCTGACTGCTCTGAGATTTGAAATAAGGAACTTTCCAGTACCCTGCTTACACTTTTAATCTCTTTGCTATATGAGGTAAATATAAATGTCAATGTTAATTTTATAGCACTTTTAACATACAGATGGAACGCTTTAGAATCTCTCATACTTAACCTTTCTAAAGCCCTGAGATAAAGGGCATTGATATTCCCATTGTACAGATTCCAAACAGAGGGTGTGATAGTGACTCATCCAATGCTGTTTGGAGAGTTCATTAGAGGACTTATCAAATATTACCCCTCCAACATAAGGGCTGCAGGGAGAGGGGAGAGACAGTCCACACATCTGGGCTGAAATGCACGGTAGAGACAATACAAATATTATTGCCTGCCTTGTTCAGCACCCACCTAACTAAACTGTCATTCAATGCCCACCACAAAGGGTGATAGATAACGTTGGAACTGACCCCCACAGGTAAATTTTTCAACTTGATAATTTTCTTTTACCTGCTCCTTATCTTAAATTCCTTTTCAGTATTCACTTCTCAGTTTGAAGGCTCTCGTTCTGTTTCTTTGCTGAAACTCCTGAAATGTGCAGCTCTCTGACCTCCTTATCCAACTGAAATCCAGATGCTTTCTCATATAACTCCTTGAGCTGAAGAATCAGAAAATAAACTTTCTCTCTCAAAGAAAACCTGCAGTCATGTAAATCTTGAGTTTGTTATATGCGGCGCATGCTACAAATAATGATGACAGCTGTGGCAGTATAAGCCCGTCATCTCCTGCATGCATAATACATCTCCATCAGTCTGAAACCAATAGAAATCTTGCATATAAATAATTACTGTTGCCATTGCCCAAGAGACTCAAATAACATATATCCAGATAGCTTCTAGAGTTTAAATTTGTTTAGTTCTAAATATCAGAGGAAAAGGTATCAGCTGGGTAGGATCTGATAGGCAAATATAACTCGTAGTTCCATTTGCCTATGCAATGTTAGGTTCTTTTGTAGTTATTATTCAGGAAACCATGCCTTGCTTAAATAAATGGTCACACAGTGTAAGACAGGTCTGTGCAACTTGTATGCCATGAAGCAATAGTCTGGTGCCGTGAACCTGAAAGCCAACAGTGCCCACAGATGGACACAAAGGGAGAGAGGGCAGTGGCACTTATTGAGGAGTCACTGGTCTCTGGGCTGGATTCATTGGGTCATATATATGTTGGACAGAGTAATTGCAATCCTCCTTGTGATCGAAAATCCTGTTCACACAGTGTTCCTGATCACAGGGATCGTATTTACATTCAGACAAACACACTTACAATCCCCCTTCAGTTCTCTCCACTCATTGTGACATGGTTTGAGATAGAAGCAGCACGTGCATAATCATCCCTTCACTATGAATGCAGTTTAAAAACAGATGGATGGATCCTGAATATCTTGGATGTGTTCCATTGGGGAGGAGAGCATCAAAACAATGGTGCATATCAGTATGCCACATTCGTGTGGTAGATCAGAGCCACAGTGCTGCTCTCTATAGCTTATCTGGATGGCACTGGGTGGGGCAGTGAGGTTGGGGCTACCAAGACACACTGGCAGAACCTCTCTTGCCTTCCCACTGGTGTGTCTTCATAGTCCCGACCTCACCATCACTCTGCCCTACCCAACTTCCATCCAGGTAAGTTGTAATGACCCCAACTGCTAGTGATGCATATTGAGGAGGCAATAGAATGATGTGGATGTTTTCTTGAATAAGAAGAATGTATCTGAAATGTAGGAGTAGGAGCATTCTCATGCTTGAAAGCGGATTGTTAAGCAGTTGCAAAGGAGCTGATGAAAGATTTAGTTCGCAAGTTGAGCATGGGAAGGATTGAAACCGTATCCCATTTCCTAATTAAAAATGTGACAAAAGGAGACGCTGTAAATCTCAAAGATACTGGCTGAAGAAACCAAACTATTTCCTGATTTTCCCCCTGCATCCTCTTATTACTCTTTAAGACTTCCCTTATTTAATGCCGCTGAGGGATATCTATAAAACAAACTGTGAAACAACTCTCTGGTTTTTCCATCACAGTGACTCTAGCGCAGACTTGATCCTCAATCTTTGGGGTGAACTAAAGTTTCCTTTAAAAATGTTTGTAACAAAAACAGTGCCTAAGGGCCGATATGTGTACATGAGGCAAGTCTACCTGGATACTTTGTTAAGCACAAGAAAGGATATGGGTTCCCATTTTTGTACATGTCATTTTCTAAAATGATTGGTGTTGAGAAATGTATCCACTTTCCCATTAGCTTCTGTGCCTAAGGGTGTCTTGCGGCACGTCTGCACTACAAATTGACAGCCTGCTTCTAAGGAACTAAAGCATCAGCTGAAGTTTTTCCAGTTCTGTATCCCAAGCAGCTTGCTAAACCTGGGCATTTCTTGATCTTACCACAGACAAAGCCTTTCACTCCATGGCAGCTCATAACATGCTGCAGAATTCAAATACAGCAGGCCTTCACCTCTCATGGCCTACCAAAAGCAGCCCAGTAGCCATGAATCATCAGCTCACCACAACCCATTTTTACAGCCCTACAGCATATTGGGTCTCTTGGTGAGCCACCATTCATGGTTGATGAGCTGCATTCAGCTTGGTGAGCCACAGCACAAATTGCGGCAGCCTGCTCCATTTGGAATTTTGGATTCTGCAGCATATTTGGAATTCTGAGGAATGACAGCCAATGTTTGGATATTGGTTCATATGTTGATACCTCCATTTTTTTCTGTTGTGTTCTTTTTTCTAATTAATGTCTTATATATTTCTTGGGGAAAGAGGGGGAAAGAGCCTGTTGGATGCATTTATCAACAAATGATATTATGAGAAGCTAATGTGGATCTTTCTCCCTTCCCTCTGCTCTCAGGTAACAAGTTCTGGGTCTTCAAGGACACTACTCTCCAGCCAGGATATCCTCACGATTTGATAACATTGGGCAGTGGGATTCCACCCCATGGTATTGATTCAGCAATTTGGTGGGAAGACGTTGGGAAAACCTACTTCTTCAAAGGAGATAGGTTGGTATATTCATCCTGGAAGGGAATAATCAACCTATTATTTTCATAGCATTTGTGTATGACTGGTTGTGTTCCTTTGTTTTCCAATGGCCTTGTGAAAAATATTACACACATGGAATTTTTAGTGTTGGGTTGACTGTTTACTATTTCAAGGCTTTATATGTACACTTCCACACAGGTTAAGACCCGTATCTTTTGTGTTTGCCCAACTATTATAAATATTCTCTGTCAAGGGAAGCAAGTCTCTGAGGTTTCAGGTTCTACTGTGCACATTCATTTGTCATTTATTTTCATTTAGCCTGCAATTAATTGTTTTATATGCATCTTACAGGTGATGTCAAATGCAACTTCAGAGACCTAGGTACTGAAAGTTTTCAATGAATTTGCATATTTTTCTATCTCCCTTCACTTCTGTGCTCGTACTTTTGAAATCCTAGCACAAAAGAATTTAGGGTCACAACACTGAAAACAAAGTGTTACAATTTCAGTATGAGTTTGGCAACAGAAATGGAGGATAAAGGAAGACCTACAATCTGCTTCATACTCTCAGAGCAGTTTAGCTTTATGCATTATGTTATTTGTGTGAAGCAAGTATTGTGCATGGATTGCTTCTAAAATGAACTGTGACTTTTGTTAATGCATTGTTTTAATCCTCAGTGCTCTTGGTAGTTAAGCAGGGTTTATCTCAACATGGCAAACAAGCACTGATAGAGGAAGGAGATTTAGCTCTACCTTCCTCCAGTTCCGTGCTGCCCTGTCTCCCCAACTTCCTGCTGCCTTATTTTGGACCAAGATGAAGCTGTGGCAAAGATTGGTCCTAGTGTTTTGTCCTTCTGCAGAAAGATTAGCAGAGAGCAGAATGTCTAGTACAGGGGCATGAATCAATTCCCCCTTGGACCCTAAAGGCGATGGGAAGTCATGCTGTGACTTCTATCTGTCTTAAGGGGATCTTGGCACCACCAAAATATTTTTCTGCCTAGCTCATGTTTTCTACTTTGATAGTATCTCAATGATTTCAACCTTTCGCAAGGGAGATATGTATGGAGCTACCTTAACATTGAGGTGTCCTTGCTTATTTGGAAGCTCTGTGTGAGATTTGGAGCTCCTGAATGTGTAGCACTGACCAAAGTGCAACTCCTGTTGCCTAGATGCTTATAGAAATCACAGGAGAAAGGACTTTTCCTCATTTCCTTCATGGTAAGGTCACAGCTGTGCAGCTGTAAATAGTTATGGGCCTTCCTCTGATACTCAAATCCACTTGGAAACACTTGAATGTATAGACGCTCTCAGTATATTGAATAACATTGTGTATATATGCAATTCAGGGAATGAACCCTGTGTGTGTAACTAGATTTCCTGGTGTTTTTTCATATATATATTTTCATATATATATTTTCAGCATAAAATACAATAAAAACAGATTAATCTAAATGAAAATGAAAAAAGAAAATAGCATAAAAGGGAAAAAAGAGAAAGAGGAGAAGAAAGAAAAAATACAAAGCGCTGTAGCAGAGGGAGAACTTGACGCTTGTTTCACACAAAAGGGTATGGACCTTCCCAGGAGTCACCTGTAGCTTCCCTTCCTTCTCCCAGCCTCCCACCTTGGGAGATCTCCCCTTCCCTGTCTCTCATACAGGATCTTTCGCCTTCCCACCATCACCTTTCTGTGCATTTCTCAAAAGATAAAACACAGGCAAAAGTAGAGTGGATAGAAGGAAAATGTGAAAGAGAAAACACAAGAAATAAAGAAATAAAGATAAAAAGGAATAAAAAGAAAGAGAGACAGAGAAGAATATAGCACCAACAATTTTACTGGGCACCATAGGAAGTAGGAGCTCTATGGAGTGTGTGAGACTCTCAGTTGCATCCCTTTTCCCCAACTGTGCTGCTAATTTTGTTTGCCTTTCTGAGCTATATAAGTCTATACAGTGGTGCCTCGCAAGACGAAAAGAATCCGTTCCGTGAGTCTCTTCGTCTAGCAGTTTTTTCGTCTTGCGAAGCAAGCCCATTAGCGGATTAGCGCTATTAGCGGTTTAGCAGCTATTAGCGGGATTAGCGGATTAGCTGCTAAAAGGCTATTAGCAGCTTAGTGCCTTAGAAAAAGGGGGTGGGGAGCGGGAAAAAACCCCCAGGAATCGCAAGACATTTTCATCTTGCGAAGCAAGCCCATAGCAAATTCGTCCTGCGAAGCACCTCCAAAACGGAAAACCCTTTCGTCTAGCGGGTTTTCCGTCTTGCGAGGCATTCGTCTTGCGGGGCACCACTGTATTATGAAGACTGCCACCATCAGTTTTATAAATGGAGCCTTCTTTTCTGTGTATCAGCCTTGGGAGAAGAAGTAGGCAACATCTTGACGCCTGAAAAGTATGTTTAATTTCAAGCATATTGCAATCAGCATCTACTGTGAACAAAACCTGTCCTATAGTTTGTCTCCTGCAGATAGGGAGATTTGTTATTTTTTAACATTTATTCCGGGGCAACAGTTTTCAACCTGCAGGTTCTTGGGACCAAGACAATGGTTGGCATCCTGTAAGTTTTATTCGATTGAGGTTTTGTATAGTAGGTTTATTTCCAAAGGCAGCTATGCCAAGTCAAGGTCTTCCTAAAATACTATTAGCTTAAGAAATATACTTTAAAAAAATCAACCTAGAGGGAACTATCAAAGGAAACTTCTGCTGATGGAGAGGCTGCTACTTAGAACTGTAACAAGCATAATGAACCTCAGCAGGACATAAATGCAATACAGTATGTAAGAAGAAGATCGAAGAACATGAGCCATGCCAAGATAATTGAGCTATTACAGGATATTGACCACCAGTGGGAATAAGCCCATATCCCACTAAGCTTCACAGAACATATTGTTTATATCACCTTCCTCCCCCCCCCTTTTCTTAATGTAATGTTAGAGTTGAATCCTCCTGCTGGTTTTAATTGCATGAATAAGCCTATTACGGTTTTCTTTCTGAATTAGGACAACCCACCGTTGCTTCTTTAGTAGCAGTGAGGTTGTCAGGCATGAAAGAGACAGGCGAGAGGTGATGCCAAAGTCAAAGGAGCAAAATGGCTTCCCTGCTAAGACTGTGAAACTATGCTGTAGTCCTCTTAGGAGAAAAATGTGCCTGGAAAACCACAAGGAGAATGTACACATGAATGAGGAAGTCCCAAGGAAGTGATATAAATAGAAAAGTACACAACCATGCTGGATAAATCTATGCTGATTTTTCTACTGAGTACAATCTTGAATTAATCCCATGAAGTAGGGTTTGCCCGGCAGAACTCAATTAAATTTGCTAGAGCTGTGCATGAGACAGTGCCAGAGGACTTTATCTATACGTTGCTTGAATGTCTGTTGGTTTTGGTTTTTTTTAAAAAAGAGTTGGCTCTCTTCCCCTTATTACCCTGTTTCTGAACTCACTTGCAGCTTTGTAATTGGAGACCATGGTGATCAAACCCATTTTATCTTTGAATTTTGCCACTAGTGAATCTCTTTTTCGGTACATGGAAAGATAGACTTCATTTGTTCAGTGATTTTCATCTATGTGCAGGCACATTCTGTGCACCCTTCCTCTAAAAAAAATAAAAACCTGAGAATTAAGCTCTGTGTTTGATTTGGTTTATACATTTATTTATTTTATTATTATTATTTATTTATTCAGTTTGTATACTACCCTTCATCAGTACATCTCAGGATGGCTGACAATGTAAACATACAAGATAAAAACATAAATGATATAATAAAAACAGGAGCAAAACAAAAACAATAAATACCCTCCCCCATATAATATAATTTGGGGGCATTTATATAGTGCTTAAATCGAATAGTACACAATAAAGATTAAAGCTATAAAAACAGAATTCAGTTAAAATACCTACTGGACTCTTCTTTCTTCTTTGGCAATCAGTCGTAGCTGAGTAAGATTGTCTTCCATAAACACTGTTTTAACGGTGAGTTCGTAAGTGACTGTGGAGGCCAGTTTTGGATCCCCATGTTGTTCCACAGTGGGGACATAGGTTTCTGGGTGGGAGTTGATCAAGGTGAGGTGTTTGCCAAATGTGCCTTCCTCTTAGCATGTTTCTCCCTTTCGTCCTGAGTTCGAACGTCTTCAAAGCCCATGACACCTTTGGTAAAGGCTATTCTCCAACTGGACCGCCGACAGACCTATTTCCCAGTTGTCAGTGTTTATACTACATTTTTTAAGATTTGCCTTGAGAGAGTATTTAAACCTCTTTTGTTGACCACCAGCATTATGCTTTCCATTTTTAAGTTCAGAATAGAGCAGCTGTTTTGGAGGATGATAATCAGGCATCTGTACAACATGACCAGTCCAACGAAGTTGATGTTGAAGAATCATGCTTCAACACTGGTGATCTTTGCTTTTTCCAGTAAACTGGCATTAGTTTGCCTGTCTTCCCAAGTGATATGCAATTTTTTTCAGAGTCACCTTGGTGGAATATTTCGAGGAGTTAGAGATGACATTTATAAGTGGTCCATGTTTCACAAGCATATAGTAAGGTTGGTAGTACAATAGCTTTGTAAGCAAGCATTTTTGTTTCCCTAAGAATGTCCCAGTCCTCAAACACTCTTCACTTCAATCGGGAGAAAGCTGCACTCGCAGAGCTCAGGCAATGCTGGATTTCAGCGTCAGTGTCAGCCCTTGTGGAAAGATAGCTACCCAGGTAGAAGTGATCAACATTTTCCAATGTTACAATGTTAAGTTGGATTTGTGGCACTGCAGAGGGGTTGTTTTGTGCTTGTTGGTGCAGCACTTTGGTTTTTTGGATGTTGAGTGATAGGCCAAGCTTTTTGTAAGCTTCTGTGAAGATATTTAGTATGGTCTGGAGGTCATCCTCTGAGTATGCACACACTATGTTGTCATCAACATATTGAAGCTCGATGATGGAAGTTATAATAACCTTACTCTTTGCTTTCAACCTACTCAAGTTAAAGAACTTTCACATCTGTTTGATATATGTTTTCTACCCCAGTGGGGAGTTTTCCTTCAACAATGTGTAAGAACATGACAATGAAAATAATAAACTGAGTTGGGGCGATAACATAACCCCATTTAACATCTGATCCCACTGTGAATGGTTCACTTTGAGAGCCATTGTTATCTGCAATTGTTGCTGTCATATTATCGTGGAGGAGCCAGAAGATGTTCACAAATTTATCTGGGCAGCCAATTTTCAGAAGGACAGTCCACAGGGCATTACTATTTACAGTGTTGAAGGCCTTAGGTCAATAAAACCATATACAGGGGTTGGTTTTGCTCTCTGCATTTTTCTTGAAGCTGTTGAGTGGTGAAAATCATCTCCACTGTCCTCCTAGAAGAGTGAAAACCATTTTGGGATTCAGGAAGTGTAGCCTCAGATATAGTTAGAAGACAGTTTGCTAAGATCCTTGCAAGAATTTTGCTGGCCTCAGCTAATAAAGAGATGCCTTGATAGTTTCCACAGCCCATTCTATCACCTTTTTAAAAAAAGTTTGATAATTTTGGCATCTGTAAAATCTGCTGGGATCTGCTTTCTCTCCCAGATTTTTGCAATGAGCTTGTGAAGTTGTTGTGTAAGTTCAATTCTGCCCACTTTGAAGACATTGGAAGGCATCCCATCAGGTCTGCTGGCTTTGTTGTATTTCATTTGGTTAATAGCTGTACACAACTCTCCCAGATTTGGAGATACTGAATGCTCATCTCTAATTTGTTTTTGTGGAATTTTTGAGAGGACCTCAGCTGCTGTGGCTAAGGAGATGCTGGTGATGTTCTTTCCAGTGTAATGCAATAGTTTCTTTATCTTTTAGAAGTGTGGGACCGTCTGTTGAGCGTAGGGGGCATATGCCATTATTTATTGGTCCATAGGTGGTCATTGTGACTTTAAAGAAACTCTGTGCATCATGAGTGTCGGCTAAGTGCTGAATCTCTTGAGCTTTTTTTTATCCACCAGGTGTTCTTTAGTTCTCTAGTTCTTCTTTGAACCTCAGCCTTAGCATTGGCATAGGTTTTTTTTCATAGTGGCACAGTTTCTATCTCTTTGCCATATCTGAAAGGCCTTCATTTTCTTCTCAATAATGTGTTCAATCTCACTATCATTCTCATCTCACCAGTCCTGGTGTTTGAAATGCTTACTGGAATAAAGTCTTCAGTAGGGACTAGAAGTTTGAATGGGAGGGGTCTTGGCTGACCTCAACTGGGAAGGAGTTCCATAAAATTGGGCCCACAGTATGGAGCACACAGCTCCTGGAGAAAATGAGCCATGCATCTGACCACTAACAGTCACTCCCCCAAAGACCTCAGTTATTGGTCAGATTGCCATTAAGTAAATCAAATTTACTTCTAAATTAGCATGTCTCAGACTGTTTTGTTAAACCTCTGATGAATTGAGAACTTAAGATATCCTCCATGTCTGAATCACGTGAAGAATATAGTCTATAGTTACCAGGGGGTGGGTCCACACTGCAGTTCCCCAGTATCAAGGACGCTCCTGCTGGGACATCTGTTGTGAAGAAGTCTATGGATGAGCTCACACACAGGCTTCTTTAGACCAGACATCTAACCCAATGCATAGATGTCTGGAGGTGGTCGAGCAATGTGGCACCATTCCCCATTAATGTTATGATGGGATTAATACCTGAGGAAGACTAATGCATATTGCATTTCAGAGTGTAGGATCAAATGGCCATTTTCAATGAAAATTATACAAACTGCTTTCTTATTTTGAAACACTCCCCCCTCCCGTGTGTGTCTCTTCATTCATATGTAATTTCTGACACATAGTTGTGACCGAAAGTGAATTTTTATTGACTGTGAAAATACTGCAGAAAGACCACTCATCTCTTTTCTCACCTATCATAAAACATGAAGAAAAAGGAGTTTTATTCATGCTTTAGGGAATGGATAGAAGCCTTTTTTCTAATAACTAAAATGACTTTGTCTCAAAACATCGCACATGATTTTAAGCTTAATCTTGAAAACAAAAAGCCTTTGGCAGATCAGCAACAAAATATATTTGACATGCACAGTAAACTTCTGCTGGGAGGAAGCCTCTAGAATAAAGATTTATTTTTTAGAAATATTATGGGGGAAACCCAGCAATTTCTGTAAGATAAACTGCTCAATTCAATGCACATGGAAGAGCACCCAATTGTTTTCTGAAAGACTCACTGTCATGCAGGTGGAGGTAGAAGTGAAGCTGCATGTTTAAAGCCAGATTTTTAAAAAGCATAACAAGCAGGATTGAAAGAGCCCCGAACTGATAGGGCAGCAGTTTTGGCTTATCCCTTCCTTCAGGACCGACCCTTTGTGTGGCCTACGAAGTTGTAACCCACTTTGCTTTGGCTGGGACAACACTGGGACTGCCTCTGCCTTTTGGTGCTGAGCACTGCTCACAGCATATTGCAAGAACATGGTTAGGCAATCACAAGCAGCCCACATAATAAGCAAAATCTGGTAACCACCCAACCAACAAGACTCCATCTTCTCAGGATTCAGACTCACTTTATTGCCCCTTATGCAGTCTAACATTGCCCTCAGATACTCCTCTGGGTCTTTCATAGCTTTTTCTGATTCAGATGTAAAACTTCACATCTTAAGCATATTGACAACACCTTGCCTTAAAATAGTATTGATGTGTAATCTTGTGCACATTACTCAGAAGTAAGGTCCACTGTGTTATGTGGGGCTTGTTGTTGTTGTTTAGTCGTTTAGTCGTGTCCGACTCTTCGTGACCCCATGGACCAGAGTACGCCAGGCACTCCTGTCTTCCACTGCCTCCCGCAGTTTGGTCAAACTCATGCTGGTAGCTTCGAGAACACTGTCCAACCATCTCGTCCTCTGCCGTCCCCTTCTCCTTGTGCCCTCCAGCTTTCCCAACATCAGGGTCTTTTCCAGGGAGTCTTCTCTTCTCTTCTCATGAGGTGGCCAAAGTATTGGAGCCTCAGCTTCAGGATCTGTCCTTCCAGTGAGCACTCAGGGCTGATTTCCTTAAGAATGGATAGGTTTGATCTTCTTGCAGTCCATGGGACTCTCAAGACTCTCCTCCAACACCATAATTCAAAAGCATCAATTCTTCGGCGATCAGCCTTCTTGATGGTCCAGCTTTCACTTCCATACATCACTACTGGGAAAACCAAGAAGCAGGCGTCTTTTAATTTCGTGGCTGCTGTCACCATCTGCAGTGATCACGGAGCCCAAGAAAGTAAAATCTTTCACTGCCTCCATTTCTTCCCCTTCTATTTGCCAGGAGGTGATGGGACCAGTGGCCATGATCTTCATTTTTTTGATGTTGAGCTTCAGACCATATTTTGCACTCTCCTCTTTCACCCTCAATAAAAGGTTCTTTAATTCCTCCTCACTTTCTGCCATCAAGATTGTGTCATCTGTATATCTGAGGTTGTTGATATTTCTTCTGGCAATCTTAATTCCGGCTAGGGATTCATCCAGCCCAGCCTTTCGCACGATGAATTCTGCATATAAGTTAAATAAGCAGGGAGGCAATATACAGCCTTGTCATACTCCTTTCCCAATTTTGTACCAATCAGTTGTTCCATATCCAGTTCTAACTGTAGCTTCTTGTCCCACATAGATATTTCTCAGGAGACAGATGAGGTGATCAGGCACTCCCATTTCTTTAAGAACTTGCCATAGTTTGCTGTGGTCAACACTGTCAAAGTCTTTTGCATAGTCAATGAAGCAGAAGTAGATGTCTTTCTAGAACTTAATGTGGGGCTTACTCCTGTGTAAATATGCATAGGATTACAGCCTTAGTGATTCTGAATTTGTGCACTGCTGCTCCTGCTGTTGTTGTTTTGTTTTCCTGCAAACATTTCTCTGTACCCAGATTTAGCATGTACAGAATTCAGCATATTGAATTATTTAATGCATATTGCATGATTGGGTAACAAAAGACTCCTGTAAAGCATTCATAAGAGAAGAGTTAAGATTGCTGTGGGAACCTTAACTCAGAGTTTAATGGCTTGTGTGTGATTAAAACTTCAACTGAAACATTATTATGGATCTTTGCATATAATGTTCCTCCTTGTGCGGCTTTGTAGAACCCCTAGGCATCAGAATTGTTCTGATTATGCAGAAGGCGCTTGTTGATTTGGTTTTCAAACTAGCAAATCTTTTTATCTACTGTGCCCTTACTAGAAACAGCTGTCCAATCGGCAAGCAGATAAAACTCCTTTGTTACCTGGGAATGTACCTAAAGCGGGAAGGATGTTGTTGCCCTGATTTCATAATTTCACTCAGTGTTTCTTTTCTGACATTGAAAATAGGCATTCATAAATGCATATGCTAATCTTGTAGCTTTGTTTATTAGGTACTGGAGGTACAGTGAAGATATGAGAACTATGGATCCTGGTTATCCCAAACCAATCACAATATGGAAAGGTATCCCGGAATCACCTCAGGGAGCCTTTGTCCACAAAGAAAATGGTACGTAGCTTCTTGTGAATGTTATTGTTCTTTAATAAAACAATCTTCCTGATCTGCAGACCATCTTTTGAGTATCTCACTTTTTCAAGCTGTGCCTTGCTACCTGAATTTACACTGCTTTGTAACCCCATGTCAGCACACCTATAAATAGATGCTTTTGGATTTCTGAATTTTTTTAATATTCTACTTGTTCTCAGATTGTTTCCATATTAATCTTTGAATCCAGTGACTGGGAATCCCATCTTCTTTCTTCAGACTCATAGATCAAGATGGTGGAACAGGGAAAGTGTAAATATACATTTCTCCCCATGTCATTCACTCACTGAAAATTTGCCACCCAGAGCTGTTATTTGCTGCAGATTATAATAATATAGTGTCATTTCCAAATTAATCCAGAATGGGATTTTCTTGTTAGAGTTTGCCCATCTCTTGTGTATGCTGTTTCTCTATCACTTTGAGCCTTATTCTCCAAACACTGGTTCACCGCTTCTCGATTTAGTCTGGAGTATAATTTGCTTGCGTTGTGCAAATTTCCCCCCCATTGGCTTTATCAAGGTGAATCTACTTTTGTGCTGTGGAGCACACAATTGCAGTGTTGTCACAAGTCAATTGCTATCTGTTGCAAAATAAAAAAGAACAAAGGATGACCCAGTGGTTTTGAACCTAACTTTACATCAATACTAAATTATTTATTGCAAAGGTATAGCTAAACTATATTGCACATTTCCATAACCACTATAATCCCTGGACTAAGATGAAGCACCATAGACTTTTCTTGATGCTGAAAGTCATCATTATGTGCATATTAATTACTGCCCTTAACAATTTGATGGTGTGGTCTTGAGAGTGAAATAAAGATATGGGATTGCAACCAGTTTCACTTGCTACGTACCTCTAGCTCTGCACATGTGATTGATTTAACAGAGATTGGGTGGTTTTTTTTTTGTCCCTTCCTTCTTCCCTCAGGACGTGTCTCCCCTGTAAAAGATTATGAGACATTTTCCCCTAGTTTAGAATCTATATTCCTTCCTTTGGCTCAAATATCAAATTTCTGCAGACAACATTTTCTTCTCAGGAATACTCTTAATCACTTCCTTGCTTTAAATCTGTTTCATCCATCAATAGAAAATCTTTCCTGAGCTGAGCATTTTGGGTGGGTGAGGGCGGAAGTTTCTTTTTTTGCAGCAGGAAACTAGTTTGTGCAACACTGTGTTTTTACATTTATTGCCATAAAAAACTAGTTTTATTTGTGTGTGCATATATATATACTATATCTACTGTATTATCCCCACCAACCCCAGAAGCACCCCTCCCTTCCTTAACACTGTGGGGCATGAGAGAGAAACAGCTGGCCCAAAATGGCGGCTGCATCGCTGTCAGAGCAACTGATGAGGAACGCGGCCTGGCATAAGCGACAATGGAGGGAAGAGGGAAGAAGTAGTCTCCTTCGCCCATGCCTTCCTTCCCTCTCGCTCCTGCCCCACTACAGCCCCACCACTTGGCCCCCTCCACCATCCTGCCCTGACCTTTCCTCCTCCCTCCTCCTCCATGCTCTTCTGCTGCCAGTAGGGGTGAGAGGCTGGAGCTGCAACTCAACCCATGGCAGCTGGCCATCTATCCCCGGCCCCTGGCTGTCTATGTGAGTCGAGCGAAAGAGTGGGGCCAAGTTGCTGAGGGAGTTGGGAAGCCAAATGTGAGGAACCCCCCTCCACCAAGGAGGGGCAGGATTTGGTGTCATGAGAGTGCTGTGCCCCCCAACCACCAATCTGTCCTGTATTTTGCCTGACCAAAGGTAGCAGCCCTAAATATAGGACTAAGTAGGTGGAACTGAAATAACTACATATTCTTCTATGATAACACTCTTGCCTTTTCCCTCTCCTTCCACCTATGCCTTATCTATGTTGAATGATAGACTGTAAGCCTCTTAGGACAGGGACTTCTCCACTCATACTTTGCACAGTGATAAGAGAAAAACAACAACACCAGAAATAATAGGGGGGGTTATGTTGTTGTCCCCTGTGATAGAATGTGAGTGGAGTTTCACTGCTTCCCAGTCAGAGGGCTACAAACTAGCTCAGAGATTCCAGCCTTTGCTTTCAGGATGCAATAATTTCCATTTTATTTATGTGTAAATAGCTGTGCAGTACGGGGGGGGGGGAATGGACCTCCATATTTTCAGTGCAGGTCAGTAAATTTTCTGTAAAGGGCACCTGTGTGTCTGAAAACATACAGTAAATGAATGCCTGGAAACCTGAACCAATTGCACTTCACAGCAGAGTGTTTCCGAGGCATTTTGAGATGAGTGGGTTCTCTTGAAATGTTTCAGCAAAATCACGGTCAATTCACTGAGGAGACATGGGGATTCATTCTTTTTCTGTAGTGTGTGAAGTGGCCCTGAGGTCACACTGAACTTCATTGGTTTTCAGTTACTAAAATAACAGCAAAGATACCTGAGACCTAGGCAGACAATACAATTAAGGAGTGAGCCGTCTTTGCCTTTGTGTTGTGTTGTTGTTAATGTCGTTTCTTCGAGGCTAAATGTAAGAAATCCTCTGGGCTCTCGGAGAAGGAAAACTAAGTATTGAAAGTTGCCTGGTGAAGCCTGCAAGGAACAGTGCTGTGAATTGTCCCCCAAAGTCAAGATCACTGCATGGCGCAAATGGTGATTGCATCAACAGACAATGAAACAAGCAAATGAGAAACCCCACAACCTACTTTCAGAGAACTCTGATGAATTTTTGCCTGAAACCATTTCTCTTCTACTCTTCAGATAAAGATTTGACTTGAAATTGTACCAGATAGCTTCAGGGGAGAAACTTCAGAGGAACTGCTTCCAATTAAACAACATCTTTCATTAATATAGCGCTAATCCTTTTAGCTTCCTAGTTCATTTTGGGGGAGGGGAGAAACATTTGTGTTGCTTGATTAAAAACAACAGAAACTGAGATATATGTCTCCTATTCTTACTATCAAGAAGCTTTCAAAAGTAGATGTAAGAAATATCTTCAACAGGACCAGCTCTGTTTGAGAAAAAAAGATGTGTAAGCTTTTGAGTTACGCAGAAAGCTTTAGAAGAAAGTTTTATACATTTTGGCAGGACTTGGGGCAGAGTTATGCATTACAATTAGGTAAGGGTAGCTGCCACCAAAAATGACATTTCTCCCTATTTCAGGTTCTCTCCTCCTTCACTGTAACATGCAGTATATTTTACAACATCATCAAGTTATGCAATTTCCAACCCAACCAGCAGCAGAGTGAGCAAATTATGCTGATTTTCAGTGGCACACTTGATGTAAACATATGTTATTTTGTTAAATAACATCGTTCAGCCCGGACACTGAGTTCCAGCACCGAGGGCCTTCTGGCAGTTCCCTCATTGCGAGAAGTGAGGTTACAGGGAACCAGACAGAGGGCCTTCTCGGTAGTGGCGCCCGCCCTGTGGAACGCCCTCCCTTCAGATGTGAAGGAAATAAGCAGCTATCTTCTTTTTAAACGACATCTGAAGGCAGCCCTATTTAGGGAAGTTTTTAATATTTAATGCTGTATTGTTTTTAACACTTGATTGGAAGCCACCCAGAGTGGCTGGGGAAACTCAGCCAGATGGGCGGGGTATAAAAAATATATTATTATTATTATTATTATTATTATTATTATTATTATTATTAATGTCAAAAAGAGGTACTCCGGTTGTTTGCATATTAATTGCCAACCATGTGGATGACTCTTATGGGAGCAGGAGACATTTAGATGGCTGAGAGTAATGGGGTAGAAGGAGAGGTCACAGGAATACACTGGTTCATGATGGTTGAGAGATAGCATGGAGAAAAGGTCAGGAAGGGACTGGGTGTTTGTGCTGCACATGGGAGGAAACAGAAAGTCACACAGACTTTGACGAGGAATGTTGTTTGAACAACAAACAAGATAAATGACTTTGTGGTAGAGTTTGGAACAGAGCTGAGAAAAGGAGTGACAATGGAAATGCAGAGAATATTGCAGTGGGTCAGGGTAAGAGATGATTGGAAATGAATTAGAGATTTTGCTGAGGAGGCAGAAAGGTAGGGCTGTGCTTTTGCAACGTCGTATCAGGAGAAGCAACACAACTCGCTGATGGGCAGAATATAAGAAACAAAGAAGGTGGGGGCAACAGGATATATGTTGTCAATTAATATGGAAATAATATTTAAGGAGAAAGTTTTGGGAAGAAAGAAAATTTCCATTGTGCCACTGTTTTGTAGTAATGGACAAATTTATGAGATAATAAACCCTGCAACAGTCCCAAGTACCCCATGTAATATCTTATGCACTAGAATTTCTGGAGGACAATTAAAATAAATAACAGCAATGGCACAAGATTTTTATATTATTCCATCATGAAACTAACAAAAAATGGTGATGGGTGAAAGCGTTTGGGTCTATTTTGAATAGAAAATGAGATGCTCTAAAGAGGTTTTTCCTCTCCACAGTGCAATTTCAAAAACCCATTTTTGTGTAAGCAGTTGAAACTAGCATCGAACCTAAACTTTCCAATTAGTACTATTTGCATCACAAATGAAGCCCATTCTTTTTCTTTTCTTTTCTGGGGACCTATAATACTGCAGAATGCAAACGGTGACATAGTAAAGATAGAGAAAGCTCCAGCTATTTGTGCACAGTTTTTAAACAGTAGGAGGAAGTTCACCCATTGTGAAAGTTTGTTTCAGACTGGATCAGTGCCACTTTTCATCTGGGCCAGTCAAATGCTTTGGATTATTTGGCAGGAAAGCAGCATTTCTGCAATTAGGCACCATTTTTAATTATCCTGGATTGCACTTGAATGATCAAATTCTAGCTCCCTGCAGAAAATCTGAAGCTGTGCACACCTGCTTTCCATTGGCAGAGTTAATACAGCATTTCCTCTCAAAGACATAGAAGTAACAGGGAACAGAATCAGCCCAGACAGTCGAGAGGGAGGAGCAATGTAGGTGGGTCTAGCACAGTGCTGTAATTTGCTATAATTGACCAATGTTCCCAAGCTGGGTAGGGGCTCTTTGAGCAAACAGGACTCAGGGTGAGCATAATTTATGATCCTATTTAAATGTCAATTTTAAATAAGGATCTTAAATCCCTCCACTGCTCTAAATGCATCCGTCTTGGTTGTTTCATAAAGTTAGGGAAGATAGGCATTTAGGACATGACACAAGCTAAATTATGCTTCAATCTTCCCCACTTAAATTAATGGGACTTTTAAAAAAATCACAGCTTTGTTGGGTTATGCATATACAGTTTCCTGTGCATAACAAAGGATTGCTTTGATACGTTGGTTTCTCATCAGATGTACTTTTTTCAACATAAAGACATGTCTTTGTTGAAAAAAGCAACATGCCCTATAAAGTTGTCGGGAAAAGAATGTTCTGTGAGGGAAGGGCCATTCCGATTAACTTTTTTATTTTTCTTTGAGTATGTATATTGGGAACACATGATGGCATTATGATAGGAACATATGAAGCTGCTGAGTCAGACAACTGGTCAATTTAGCTCAGTATCGTCCAGTGCTTTTTTTCTAAAAAAAATGTTGTTGTTTTTTGCTCAAGAAAATCACCATTTTATAGTTCAAATCAGGAAAAATAAATACAGTAAATAGACAAAATTACAAAGTTTCACAAACTATTTAGGGGTATGCGTACCCCAGTGTACCCCCATAGAAAAAGCATTGGTATTGTCTATGCAGATATGGGAACTGTATTTCCCAACTCTGCAGCTAGAATTTTGACCAAGTTTATTCAACAGACAAATTCTATTGAATATAAAAATTAAGGTTTATCTAATTTTGAAAACTTGTTTTCAGTCTCAGTTTGGTATAGTAAAGTGTACTCAAGTCCACTCACAATAAAACCACAACTAATATCCTAAAATACAAACCAACAATAAAATAGTTTTTTTAAAAAATCCCAGCAGGCCATATTAGGAGAATGCTTTCTGGAATAAATACCAGAAAGATGTATCAGAAGAGGCCTAAACATATATTGCAGTAGCATTTCACACAACTGAAGCTGAAAAGCATGTTTGATGACAAGTATGGGGTTTCTAAAACTCTTTTCTATCATCCTTTCTATTTATCCACTAATCAGATGTTGGGAGTTAATGTTCAGCCATGAGGTTTCTAAGTACTTGCCAGGTACAAGTTTTAAAATGCAGGGTGTAGCAAAGATATATTTTTTATTTCACAATAATTGACAGAATCCTGTACGGTCAAACCTCAGTTCCCGAAAGCTCCTGGTATCTTACGTTTCAACTCCTGAACGCCAAAAACCCAGAAGTAAGGTTTTCAAACATTTTTCGGAAGCTGAACATCCAACGCGGCTTCCGCTTGAGTGCAAGAAGCTCTTGCAGCCAATTGGAAGCTGTGCCTCGGTTGTCGGATGTTTTGGAATCCAAACGGGCTTCCGGAACGGATTACGTTAGACAACCGAGGTTTGACTGTGCAGAATGGTGCGATGAAGATAAGGGAGTTTTGAAGCAATTGTTACTGCAAATAAGGTATAGAGTAGCGAGGTCCTGTTGGGTGGATATTGGCAATGGCAGGATACGTTGTATTAATTTCCAAATGTCAGTTTTAATCCTGCTTGTTAACTCCAAAGTTTCAGCAGCTTCTTGTCTTTTGTTGACTTTGGACACGACGAAATTACAACTCATTGAAACATTCACACTTTTCTTCCTCAGGCTTCACGTATTTCTACAAAGGCAAAGAATACTGGAAATTCAACAACCAGATGCTCAAAGTAGAACCTGGATATCCCAGATCCATCCTAAAGGATTTTATGGGTTGTGATGGACCAGCAGACCGGGACAAAGACCGACACAGCCCTCAGGATGACGTAGACATTGTCATCAAACTGGACAACACAGCCAGCACTGTGAAAGCCATAGCCATTGTCATTCCTTGCATCCTGGCCCTGTGCCTCCTTGTCTTGGTTTACACTGTGTTCCAGTTCAAGAGGAAAGGAACACCCCGCCACATACTGTACTGCAAACGCTCTATGCAAGAGTGGGTGTGATGTAGGGGTATGTCTCTCTCTCTCTCTCTCCCTCTCTCTCTCCTAGGAGTTCGTGGTAACTTGAGATCAACCGAAGAGCTGTTATGCAGTTTCCTATCTAGGAGCAGGCATCTGTCCAGCCCCTTGACCAGGGCTGATCTTTAAAACCCAGGGGGCTGCCTGCACCCTGCACAGGAAGTAAGAGTTCACTCCAGTGGGAAGCTTCCATCGTACACAGTATCTGCCGTTCCTCCAGTTCTTTTGTCTTTCTTTGTCATTCGGTTCTAGCCTTTTTCCTCTCTGCACGCTCAGTACACCCAATGCAAAACTATCAGGATTTTTTTCCATAAAGAAGAGGAAATATTACAGCAAAAATATGGGAAAACAGGAAGCGTCTCCAGTGTCTCTGTTGGGGTTTTTTCTGTCCCCTTTGAAGCCTGCTCCCCTTTGAAAGAGTTTTGCGTGAGGTTTTAAAAAAAAACAATAATAAAAAATGTAATCAATTTTTTTTAAAAAAAAAAAGAAGAGAAAAGATAGAGCAACTATAACACAACAATCACAATGGAACTTTCAGGAAGTGTGAAGACCCAAAACAGCTTTGTCTCCAAAGAGGATTGCTTTCTGTCAGCTACGGATATAGTCCTATACTCCTACTCATAATTTTTGTTAAGTGGGAGACCAGGATGACACACAGGAATTCAGACTGTTTGGACAGCCATTTTCCAACAAATAAGGGGCCAAAATATCTGCAATATAGTAACAGCCTTAATGATACATTCATTTTGTGTTTTATACAGCTGTTCTGAGCTATGTCCTCAATGTTTTAACACATTTATATTCATTACTATATTCAGATAGTATCTTTTTTATTGATTGGTTTAGATTTTGTTGGTTTCCTGCCTCCTCCTCTTCTTTTTCTTTCTTTCTCTCTCTCCCCCCCCCCCCGAGCTGTACCAGGCCAGCAGCCCCAGGCCTCCCACAGGTCTGTCAAGAACACTTAATGTTGAAACCATAGCAGAATGCAGCAAGCCTGTGAAGTAGATTGCAGTGAACTAAAGTGACACTTAATGTTACAGAGAAACATAATGCTAGTATTAGGTTTGTGTAATCTGTGACCCTTTGAGAACTATAGGTTTTCAGATTTTCAAGGGCTGTGAACATTGGCAGTCTGGAAATTATAGGAACGCACAGCTTAAAAAGATTCTGGATTCTAAAACTTATTTCCTGTGATTTACGAGTTTCTTTGTAGGTGGTCTATAAACCATATCAGTTCTGCAAATCCTCTCCTTCCTTCCCTCTTAGCATCATTGACTTCTGTGTCTGCCTCTCCTCCTTCTAGTGGCTTTATGCCATATGACACTATATAGTACTATAACAAAACATGGCAGCTGAGACCAGCATGCCAGAAGTCATCAGGATTGGCAGGTACACATGGCAGGTTGATAGGTCTGTAAATGGACTAGATACCACACAGTTAAAATAACCTAAAATAATAGAGCATTTTAAAAAAAATGATTTGCTCACTTTGTTGATGGTGATATAACAGAAGCAAACAATATTAGATAATTATTTTAAAACAATACATTGCAGCAGACAGAATACAAGTGGCTGCAAGTATAGCTGGTCTTTGGTTTCTCAAGATGTGCTATGCCAAGCCATTGCAGGAGTCCTCCCACATCTCTGTTGCTTCTTTTATCCAGTCTTCATTGCTCTATGCAATGGTAGCCCCCAGTAACAAGGACCTGACATCCATTTATGCTATTGATAGTGTATGTCCTAAGTATTTTGTTTTCATTGCCACCATACACCAACAAACATGGCAGTGTTTGCAGTGTGTGACACCAATGTGTTGCCATTCAGATTCCCTTTCATTTGGTACGGGGCTTTTACATGGGTATGGGCAGTGTAACAGCGAACCACAGTGGCTGAGACTGAAAAGCTGGAAGCGAGTAAGTCTTGAGACAGACAGCTGTGGTTTTTAGCAAGATAAAGGAAGTATGATAGAGGCAACGCTGGCTATGGGATGTATCTCTGTTCATTGCTTTTGCAGTCTCTGTAGTGCTGCAAAACCCATTGATTAGAAATGACAGCGGGGAAAAGAGAAATCACTTTCGACATCCCAAGAAACAATGCTCCTGTCATATCACCTTCAACTCTCATAAAAGCTTTTGTCTTTCTCCAGTCTGAGAGCAACAGGAACATGGGATTGATGATGGAACCAGGTGGAACTCTCTTGTCCAACAACTAGCGTAGCGCTTGAGTTTGTGTTCTGCTTAACTCTTGCGTTTTTAAACTGTATTGCAGGATTATTCTGTTTGCCTTGCATCATGTAGATATGCAGGTGCAGATAACAGTTCCAATGGAAACCAGAGAGCAAGGACTCTGGCGTTTCATGGTGCTGCCCTTCCCATTGCAAAGTGTTGCCAATTGGGCGTTTGCCTTAGTTCCCAAAGGGTCACAAGTCCTCTGGCATTTAGCTGTGCATTAAATCACTGACAGAACCAAGGGAGCACCAAAGCATTGTGTCATCATGTGTAATATTTGTGCTAACAGCAGTATTGTCATTTTCATGTGACCTGCAGGGCAGGTTATGTATCAATATTTTTTCCTAGAGAAAAGTCAGCAACTGACAGACCTCTTTTTATTGATTTTAGGAACTGCTTCTTGCAGTGACAGGCTTTTTACAGTCACTAGGCTGTGAACTTATTAAAGGTGTTCAGAAAGGGTGCACCCCACATGTCAGATACCTGGCTTTTTATGAAAGCTGGGATTCCAGGGGAGTAGCTTTTGAAACAATGAACAGCTTGCCTTGAACTTTATTGATCTGTTGATTGTCATTACTGAGTTAAACATAGTCTTCTGTGGAAAAGAAAAGAAAAAAAAACCTTTGCTGTCTGAATTTCCTTACAGTGTACTGTTTGATGTCTTTGCTCTTTGACCTTTAACTTGCAAACCGGCACAAACTCAGTGGGAAATCTGGTGTGGCTGATCTAATTTGGATTGGGACTAGGCTTTTACAACAAAAAGAGTCCTATCTATACATTGTCCAAACATTCACTTATTTTAGAGAAGGGAAATGGCTGTAATACATAGAGGAGCCCCCATCCCCAAGACTGGTGGAAACCAACAGGTAGCACCTGGCAGCGTTCTTGCTCAGCTCCCATGTATTTCACTGGGCAGTTGGTACAGGAAAATTTCCCTATGGAATGTGCCCAGTATTTGTAGCAGATAGTACCTAGACGGAACAGTTGCTATGTATACATGCACACTCTAAAAATGAACTGCAGTGGAAATGAATTTCTGTTTAATTTTGGTTCAATTTTCTGTATAAAACCAGTCCTTTCTGCAAATGACTCATTATAGATGATGACATTCTAAAACACACTAAAATACTTGAAAATGGCCACCATTGGCTTTTACGTCAAAGTTTTTTATACTAGACTCAAGACCGTTTGTTAGTGATTTCCTAATCCACCTTACTGAATCATTTTTTAGAGAGTGTAAGTATATATGCACATTATTTTTTGGTAACAAATAGCTCGACTGCCTTGAATTTATATTTATATTGAGCATAGCATGAAGATTAGTATGCCTTTTTATTCAATTGAACATGATTTGGGGTTTTGCTTTGTTTTGAATGGAGGGTCTGTTTTATAATCATGTGAGGCATCCTATACAGCATTGCAAGGTATTGTTTTTCTCCAAGCATATATAGAAGTGTGGCTGGATAACAAAAATAAGGATAAATGGGTTGCTTTGTAGCACATATGCAATGCCAATAGCATTTTGGAGAGTCTTATAGGTGCTGTTTGCAGTATCCTAAAGGCTGAGCCACTATGCAACCATTGCATTTCACCAGTATATCCGTTTTAGTTGTTGGTACAGGAGTACCTTGGTTGACCACATCTGCAAACATACAGCAATCTGTGAAGTCCTCCGCTCCACCTCACTTTCTAAACATACCTATTAGCCGGCAAAACCATGAAGTGGTTCCTATTTTGCCTCAGGCAGAAATCTAGAAATCATGGTCTGTTACAGGCAAAAAAAGAACCTGTCCTTTTGTCCTGGTGTTGACCCTGGGATAACTGAAGCTAAGATGAGCTTAATTCAGATGTTTTAGTTTTGCTGTTGTTTTACTGTAGGCAATAGATTTTTAAGTTACTGTAGCCCTGTCCAGTCATTCAAAGAATGTGTGAGGGCATAAAGTGTGTAGAAGGGCTGTGGGCCAACTTCACCCCCAATATCTCCATCTGCCTCATCCCTGCAGTCTAAAGGAGGGGGCAGGTTAGGTGAATTTGGCTGGACAAGATTAGAAGCCTTGCCATGATCAGGAGCCCTGCCTGCATTACCAGGTTCCTGATTCCAGGAGGCATCTGAGCACCTTTAGCTAAACACACTTAGAAGACCTTCTAGATCTTCCCTCTCATTCCTGGGAAGGCCAGGAATGGAGCCAGCAGGGACTTTGGGATAGGAACAGAGCACACAACCGTGCACTCTCTACACACTTCCTGCTCACATTTGTTCTTTAAATACTTGGAAGGGCTTGGAAGACTCCAAAATATGGTGAGTGTTGGCATTCCCATGTAAACACTGGAGATCCTAAACAATTGTTGTGACTGTCTTAAAAACTCAAGATTCCCTAGTGACTGTTGACAGCTGCCTGAATGTGATCGGCAGCTCTCACTTATATGTGTCTGAAAAGTAGAAGGACATTCACGGAATCGGTGCATGAATATCAATGTTCACTACATTTTGGATCTTCACTGTAGCCTATACGTTACATGAGTACGGTGCTTCAATTTACTTCTGTTCCCTCATTCACTTGAACATTTTGCTCTACTTTCAAAATCGATCTCATGGCAGCATAGAATTTCAGTACAGTGATTTCCTGGAAAGCAATGAAGAAGCTGAGCATGTCGCTGGTTGCTCTTTTTATAAGGTAATACAAATGTTTATATTTGGAGGATTTAACGTACAGTAATTATTATGCAGGAAGGTAAGTGTGATAATGTGCTGTGCTTGATATAAGGTACATCATGGTTATGTGAATGCTTAATAAGTTGATATATTTAAAAGTGCATTATATATTATATACAGAGAGAAGGTGAATTGAAAAAAAGTTTGGGCATGATTTTGCCATGCAGGTCAAAGTTGTATTAGCTTTTCTATTACAAATTTCTATTTTATGAAGCAATCATTTGATAGTTTCCCCCAGGATCTTGTACCCTATGCGTTCAAACTAATTTTACAAATTTGTGTGTCTTCACTTAAAAAGTTCAAAAATAAGAATGTGAATTTACCAGTTTAGACGTTGAATTCCAACAAGATTTTTTTTAAGTCACAATGCGGGGGGAAACTGATAATTGATTAGCATTTTGTCTGAAGTCCATCCAACCCTTTTAAAAGGCTGCTTTCTCACTCATCTATTGGTGAGAACCTTAACATGAGCTCTAATTTTAGCATGAAAAAACAGCATTGAATTTTGAATAAATGGGTCTGCCCAATTTTAGCATGAAAAAACAGCATTGAATTTTGAATAAATGGCATCTGTTTTAAATAAAAACCAGAAAGAGTCCCGTGACTCCTCAAAAGCAAACAAATTTGCTGTAGCAAGAGCATTCTGTAGGCAAGAGCCTACTTCATCGGATGCATGAAGTGGACAGTGAAAGCATGAGATTCATATCTATAATACATGGGATCAGTGGAGAGAAGCTGTTTTTAATAAGGCATCTGCAGTCATATTGTCACAGTCCACAATGTGGATCAGTGCAACGCAAAAATATAGATGTCATCAATCTATTGCAGTTTATCATTATGGTGTGTTGTGTAAATGGATAAATAGCACAATATTATTTGCCATAAACCAGGGAAAAAAATATTTCTGGGTTAAACATTTATTGGGGGGGTGGATGAAATTTAAGTAAATACTTTTGTAGGTGATTACTTGGTATGCTGAATTGGAAGGAATATGATCTTGCTCCAAAGGAGCCCTTTCTAAGTCTCCCTGACTTAAAGATAATATGCATTTTATAACTTCTTGGTGATGTTTTTGAGGCAGGATATGGTTTTAAGAAGCATAAAAATGCAGCTAAACATGGAACAAAAGTGTATGAAAACACTAAACAATGCAATTAAGTTTAGTAATGAGATTCTCTTGTCTAACTTGTTTACTGAGATGATTAACAGACCACTCACGATGGTGTTGTCTCACTCACCTACATGTGATCTGTGAACCTATGTAATGTATATTTCTCCTCTTATCTATTCAATCCATGAACATTATTGTGCAGCCCATTTCCATACATCTTTATTGTACATGCTTATTTAGAAATCTCATTTATTCAATGCAGCTTACTCCCAAGTAAATGTACAGAGGAGTAAGACCTTAGTAACATCAAGCCCAATGTTAGGCAAAAGATCCCTGCATTGCAGGGCATTGGACTAAATGATTCTCATGGTCCCACTACAATTCTATTATTCAATATCTGATTTGGGGAAGTATATCCCTGCAACTATTCCACTGGTGACCATTTTAGTGTCCTGCATTTGGACGCTGGCCCTGCTAGTTCATGTTGAGCTGTGTGCTCATTTTATAATAAATACCTCTGCTTGTTTCCTGGTGCCACCATGCTGATCTTAATAAAATGCCAGCTTCAATATCTAACAAAGCACAGGATCCTATTCTGGCTTGTTGGTAAGAACTCAGAAAATGGAAACCCCCGAGTGAGGTCTAAGTACTCATCATCTTGCAGATAGATGCTTGAACTGCATATATTGGAAGGAAAAAACGAGGTTGCCTGTTTATTTGAAAGGTTTGCTTGTAGCCTCCAATGTGTAACAGGTGCCTGTGGCTTTAGAAGATAACACAGCTGGCCAAACAATGCAGATTCTATAATCTGCTGCCCTCTTGTAAAACCAGTTGGTATACAGGTCAGCCAAACTCAGTAAGTGCAGCCAGAATAACAAGATGGGACCAATTGCCACCCAGCATTGTCCGATATAGCAAGACAAATCTCTCTTACAAAACATGCCACTCCTGTTTGCCTTAGTTGTTTGTTTGTTTGTTTGTTTGTTTAGTTCTGGGGAAATAAAGAGGTTGGGGGGTGTATTCAACAAGAAGGGGGAGACATCTACTTTTTCTTTTCTTTTCAACCCTTAGGCCTTATGTTTCTTACATGTCATATTGCACAGATGAAGGACTAGTGGACCCATGGCCAGCAGCATGTCATATAAATAAAGTGCCGATTAGTTAGGTATTAACACGGAGGCCGAAAATGAGAGCAAAACGGATAAGGTTCATGTTCCCTTTTACACAAGCTTAAGGCAGGGACTTTAGAAGTGTGTGCAGTATTCCTACCCTTAAAACACTTGTTGAAAGTGCCTCAGTTAAGAACAACACAGTGCAGGCCTAAAAAAAATCTCTGTTGTCAAGGAGAAGCCTGTATCCATGCCACTTTCTCCAACCTGGTGCCCTCCAAAGGTTTTGGATTATATTTTCCATCAGCCCAAGCAAGCACAACCATGCAGGCTCGGAATGATGGGGGTTGCAGTTCAAAACATATCAAGGGCACCAGTTTGGCAAGGGCTTCATTAATGCATAATCTTTGGACTGTGCCAGTATGCATATAAGCTATTGCTACAAAATGATCATGTGCAAGCCAGGAAGCCAGGGCGACGGCAGTGTCATTATCATTTGAAATGACCCCATATGTGACTTTATTGTGGCAATTCTACCAACTACTGAACGTACAAAGGAAATGGACCACTTCTCAGTAAGGCTCGTTGATTGTCATGGCAACCAATGACATGTATGCCACTAGGTTTTGAGTAACTGTATTCACGTGTCCCGTTAGTAAAGCCTGTGGTCATGCTATTTTATTGCTGGCATGGCCATGATTTCATTAATGAACCACATAACAAACACACACACACACACACACCAACACCAACCTAATGTGTAAAGGGTGCCTGAAATAAATGAAAAACCAACTAAAAGCATAATGTCTCCAGGAAGTGCTTGTGAAGCAGTCCAACACAGTCGTGATGGAAGGGGGCCTGTCCCCATAATGAAATTATGGTCAGGAGGTTTGCAAAACGGATTCACATCTGTTTTAAGAGCTGCTGAGGAGGCTTTTCTTAACGCTGTGTTCTTCAGCCTTGGTTCCCCAGATGTTGTTCAGCTGAAACCCTCACTATAGCTAATGGTCAGGGGTGGTGGGACCTGCAGTCCAAGATTTGGAGATCTAGGGTTGAAAAAACTGTCTTAAAGTACCTTCTACATGTGTCTTGTCAATGTGGAGCAGATGCTTGTCTGTTACGACATCTCACAGAAGTATAGTTGGTGCTGGTTCTGTTATTCTCTTGGCACCTGGTCAAAACTTACATGTTGGGCCTGGTGTTTTAGCTGTTTAGTCCTATTGTGTTTCACTTCCTCTTACAAAGCTGTTGAGAAGCTGTGTTTTATGCTTTTATCTATGGCAGTAGGACCATTATTGGTCATATATAATTCACTGCCCTAATACCTGATTGTTGTTTTTTGGGAGGAGGGAAAGGTAAAGATCTTTTACTAAATAAACAAATGTGCCATTTTTATAGTGCCAGACCAAGTAATTATCCCACTTGAAGCTGATCACCAAATGGCAACCTATTCACTAACCCTTCTAGGGCCAACACTTAAAAGATTCTGTACCATTTCGAACATCAATTCCTGTTCTCATCTATCCTGCTGTCTAAAACAGTCTGTTCCACCATGCTGTATGGCAGGGCCAGTCCTGTGTTGTTGACAAGGCATGGCAAGAAGATAAAGCGGCTTTCACAGGAACCCTGGCACTTTAATCTTCATAGAAAAGTGCCACTGCTGTCCACCAACAGCACCTCAAGCACTTTCTCTAAAAAGCTAAATAGGACTGAGAAGTCAACTTTGGCAGAAAAGTGTCCCAAGCTTTCTAAGTTGTTATAGTCTCATGAAAGTTATCAAATAAAAAGAAACATTTCCATACTAAAATATTTATGTGGTTTTAATATAAGGATATGGAAAACATCCCACTCAAGTAATTTTTTTGTAAGCAGCTTTGAAGTACGGTAGTTAAAAAACACAAAAACCAGCAGCAGTATATAATTTTCAATGAAATAAATAAATAAATTCCCGAGATGTGGATGTGCTCTTCATTATACTTGTTTGCTATGTGAAACAGCGAGCTTTCAGGAGGGCAAAATGAACAATGTCAATCCAACCGTATTGTATAGGCTTTGGAAAGTCGTCCAGTGGACCAATCTATAAACCAGCTAAAATATGCTGGGATATGATAATTAAGGCAACAGGGCTGAATCAGCTGCAAACAAAGGCCTCCGTTCATTCATAAAATGGGCATTTTGCTTTTCTTCGAGCAACGTTTTTGGCCACCTAATAAAGATATTCAACTCGCCCCAATTCAAATTCTTCTTTGTGTGTGTATCTGTAGTGTAGCTGTGTTTAGCTGTTGCTGCACAGCTTTGGTATCCTCTGACTATTTGACTGGCATCTTTGTGCTTTCCGTTTAGATTGGATTAACACATGAATTATATCCTTTAACATCGAGCCGCCCCACATGGTGAGACATGTCTTTGACTTTTAATTTCATTCAACCATTGACTTGCACCCCAACAAGAGAAAAATAAATTGCACCACCAGAAACCATTCCCTTCAATTAGAGTGTTTAAAGACATCAGCTTGGTGATTTTCCCCTGCCCCAAAAGTGATGTAAAAGGCAGTCAAATTGGCTTGGTGTTATTTTATGTGGGCCAGTGCTGGGATGACAACATTACATAGGCTTGGGTTTCAACAAAATTAGCATTCATTTGCACAGGTGCCTTTCATTTTTATTATTAAAAATGCTTGTTGTTGAGCCTTTCCTTTCGCTGTCCAAATGTTTGCTGTTTTGTAGAATTCCCTGTGGACAGGGTTTGTGTGCCTCCATTGCCCAGCTCTGATCACCCATCATAATCACTTCGGCCTAATAAGAACTGAGTCTGGGATGCCCCTGTTTCTTTCCCCGCAGATAAGAGTCCTGAGATGGTGAGATAATCTCTCTGTGCCCTCTGTTAGTTTATCCTTATACCTGCCAGCCTCTGCAGCTAAATAATTCCTCTCCAGCGCCCGTACTGTTTATTTGAACCCTGGAAGTTTCGTAGATTTGCAGGAAGAGCTGCAGATCTTTAGATATCGGCAGTTTATTTTGTGGAATATGTGTACAGGAGCTATTTACAGGTGACCTATTTATTTCTTGTCATGGCTGAAGCATGATGGTAGCTTTTTTGTCATTTACATGACATGGCAGTTCAAGATTTCAGGGGATATGGGCATATTTTAGTATATGATTCAGAAAAGTGTTGTTGTTACCCATTCTCCTAAATTAAATGCTGGTTTACCGCCAGTCTGTTTGCTTACAATAAAAATTTAGTTGTTTCCACAGCATTATTCATATTTATTCAATGTCACTTGCCTTTTGCTGGAAACGATCTAGGAAACGATTTATATTCTGACCCTTGGCTGCCTTCCTGTATTTCAGCATCCACTGTTCCCAGTGCATGATGAGAAACCAATTTTTCTCCCACATCTGACCCTTTATATTTCTGCAACTGGTCTTTGGACAGATGTATGCTTGATTTCCTCCACCTCTATAGACCTAATCAAAACGTACAAGCAAATGTGTGCACCAAAAGACCGATGGCAATTTAAATGAAGTAAAATTCACATTGAGAGGGAGCAACAACAACAACAAAAAGAGCAGGGATAATCCTTTCCATACTGTTTCTCCATTCTATACTATGCTCCTAAATTGCTTTTCTCTGCAGAGTTCCAAATGTGTGTTTGACTTCCCAAATTGGGAGTCTATAGGGAGATACGAATCAGCAGGCAGGGGATTCCCAGTTGGTTTTGTGCTCCATATAACCTCCAAAGTGGACTTTCTCTCCTATTAAAATAAATAGCCCCCAAGATTTTGTTACACATGTTGTCAGAAAATATTTAGTCAGGGTATTAGGCACAAGATGCTATCAAGAGACTTGAAGACCAATGAGAATTTTCTTTGTAACTCCAGTAAGATGTGGATTACATGCCCTGTGGAATTTAGCACATAGGGTTGTACATGCTATGCTTAAAATGTGTTAGCACCGGGGAGCAGAAGTGTGTTCTGATATGTTCTGCTTATTATAAAATCAACGTATTAACTCCCCCCTTTTTCTGTTAAAAATCATTTTCTTGACTCTGCACATACAAGGTCTACTCTTAAATTAAACCACATCTGGTTTTGAGTTACATGCCTTTAACCAGATAACATCTGAAAATGTCTTTTAGGTAGTCCTAAAAACAAGCCAGAATGGAAACTGCCTATCATGCCTAAATACTTTATCAGAAACAACTCCTTTATACAGGCAGTTGTTGCTATGGTGGTCACACTGTATGAGATCCATCAAAACAGCAAGCTCTGTATACCTGTGTTAAGGTATTCGGTCTTACTTTCCCCCGCTTTTGCACATACATATTCTATGCCAGAGTTTGGTTCACAGTGCTGCATGTAAGCAAAGAGACAGTGACAGCATTTTCCTATTTTCAGAGAGCTGATTTCTTTTACATTACTTTAATTTTATGTTACTGTACGACTCCCACAACATTCTTTGCATTAATAATATTTTTTAATAAATACCATTTTTTTCTTTCAAGTAGTTTCTATGGACAAACACAAAGCTTGTTTGTGTGCAAAACGAAGGCTGACTAAATGGTGCTAAAGTGTATATTGACTGTCAGATATAATCAGGCAAAAATTTGTGGTGCTTAGACAGATTTTTTTTTCATTGTTTCTTTATTTTCTTGATCAATGCATTTAACAGTGTTTTATTATACACACATTCTTTTATTAGTAAATGAAGGCCTCATAGTGCACTATTAAATAAAAAAAAATGGGTTAACTAATCTATGTACCAGCTCACCAAGCTATTATCGTTTAACTCCTTATAATATTGCATAATTAAAGGTCAAGGGGTCATGATATTAATCTCATTGCTGTTCACTCATTACATGACTGAACATTTTTGAACAAAATACTTATGTTTACAATAGTATAATAACCCTTTGACTGCTGCGGCAACCTTTAACCACGAAATTAAAACGTCACATGCTAGAATTGTCTTTTTGGTTCTTGTCCTGGCAATCAAAGAGTTAAGGGCTGTGCAGTGATTTGTTTTCTATTTATTAATTTCTATTTATTTTTTTGTTTTCATTTGAGGAGGGGGGTCCGGGGTGGGGCAGTTCTCGTCTGCTGTAAGTGTCTTAACCAAGGGAAGGGTTAAAAATTGCTTTTTTATACTATCTTATGTACTTACCATCATTTCATTGTGTTGTAATTAAAAAAAAACACCTGTCAATAAATAAGAAAGCAGAAGCAGCGTTTCTTAAATCTGTTGTGGTTTCATTTAGATTGTTGTCCAATTTGAACAGCGGGAAGCGAGCACCTTCTGCCATTTATCTGCTTCATACTTATGGCATGTGGCAGAGGGGATACATATGGGGTGGGTGGAGGAACCTGCACACTGGAGGTCAAGGCTCTGCTGAGAAAAGGCATGGAACGTATCAAACACTATTTGTCTCAAAATTGTTCTTCAGCCAACCTTGTGTCCTTCAGCTGTTTTGGACTACAACTCCCAGAATGACCGCTCCCCACATTAAATGGGGGGTGCCCTTTGCGTGGTCACGCGCAGCCCCCTGGACCCTATGCAGCACCATTAGCACAGGCTTGGCTTCGCCTTCCCCAGGTGGGATACCTGCAGGTCTTCGCCTACCTCAGCCAGTTGCCCAATCCCACCTGGGGAGGCATTGCCAAGGTGATCAGGCCATGTAGGGGGAGGGACTACCCTGCCCACACAATAGGGGGAGCATCTTACTTGGAAATAGTCAGTTGGCTCCAGAGCTTCTCCCACCCTACCCACCCTCAGTTAAGACTTCTTTTGCAGGTAAACCTTTTCTCCACAGGTACGCGGGTGCTGCTACGTCAAGGTCACTGTTGAAGGGCCGGAAAGGAATTCTGCATTGGCACGTTTGCCTTTCCTGTAGCAAACATCACAACTTTGGCGGTATTAGGCCTTGGGCGGAATCCTTTAGTCTATCTTCCCTAAATGGGGGTGGGCGTGTAGCAGTGACCCACACCCCCCTTCTCTTTGCGGCAGCGATACCAGAGTTCCCCGTTAAAGGGGTTGTTTAAGGGGAGGCTTTGGCCATACGCCTAGAGGTCATCATTGCTCTCCCCTGCAACGGCGGCATAATGGGGGCAGGCTCTCTCTGCTTGAACATATGTTCTCCAGAGCCAGCCCATCCTCCTCACACACTGGATAACCCTGGTGTTCCCCAGATCCGTGGTGGGGGACTGGGAGGGATAAATGCCCAATGCCTGAGCCACATCTCAAACATAATAAAGTTGAGGCCAATTTTAATCCCATAGCATGTTGTCTTGAGTCGTTATTCCACATGGGGGGGCACCCAGGGTTTGGGGGACTCTGCCTGTCCATGCAAACAGCCGGTTGGGCCTGAAAGGAGTTAAAGTCCTAAACCAAGTTGTTGAAGGCTGTTCCACAGCATGGGACAGTAAATGCATTGCACTCAACACAGGACAATACCCCCCCCCCCCATTGTCTCGCTATAAGCTAAAGCTGTCATGAAAATGTTAAGGGCTACCAGCAGAGCCTGTAAAAAAACATCTTCCTACATGCTGTTGGCTGCTTAGATTAGGAGGTTTAGTTAGACAAACACATGGAATGCACAGCTTCTTTCCCCCCATGACTCAGGGGAATAATTGAGCTGGACCAATGGAGTCCCTGGAGCCTTGAAAATTGCCAGCTGTGAGTGCTAGCCTTTCTGTGTTAGAGCTGAGATTTGTGTTGAGGACAACAAACAGAAGGGTTTAAACCAATTTATTGTAACGCAAGCAACATTACTAGTTCATTTAGAGCTCTTGAGGCAGAAATGAGGTTTTTCTCATAGAGTTATTTAAATAAAAAAACCTAATTGTAATTGATGAGGGAGTCTCGAATTGAACTCAGTTGAGTTTGCTTTTCAGGTAGTTGGAGGACTGAACTACCTAGATGGCTTTCTGACTTTTCAAATGCTATTGGTGGAAGGCTAGAGATGTGCTAAAGTTTCAGTAAAACACAAAGAGAGAGAAATCACGTCTGCCAGTCCAGCTCCACTTCCCGAATGGTGCCCCCACGCGTATAAACTGGAAGTCAGAAGAAAATAACTACCTGAAGGATCATAGTATGAATAGCATATTTGCATGACTTCATGGATGCTCTTTGTTTATCTTTATAGAGCACTTCCACTTCTAGAATTCACATAAGAGTTACAGGACAATTTTTACAGGAAGTGTAAAAGCAGATAAACTGAATGAAGGAAACGTATGACATGACTAGTGCCCAAATGTGTGGTCAGTGGTTAGCTTCTCTGTGAATGTAAATCGGTGTCGACCTCTGGCCTGTGAATTTATTTTTGATAGTGCATGTCTGCCCTTTTACTCAACTTTGAGTAAAACACAAACACAAACTATGCACTCTTCAACTCTTTGCATGATATTTGGAATTTGGGACACTGGCCTCAAGCTACTATTGACACAATTTGCCTAAGGGTCTCTTGAACTGCTAGACAGACAGGCAACTTTCCCAAAATAGCCTCCTTGAGAAAGGGTATTAGAAAGGCTCCCAGTGTGTGTGTGTGTGTGTGTGTAAAATGTGTTTTATTTGACATAGAGGTTTCAGTTTATTTTTTGCTTTCCTCAATATTTTCCTAATTTTAGGTGCTAGAGCAGGAAAAACCTTATAACACATCTCATCAATCCCTACACTTAGAGCAGGATAACTTGGAAACAAATCATTAGAATAATTATGGACAAGTGTTGAAGACCCTTTTATAGCTTAGACATTACCTCTTGAAGGCACATCATGGATAATTTAATGCACTCTTACCATGCAAATGCAAATACCGTAGCCATTGCTCATAGGGGAGTTGTTCCAGCGACTTGATAATTTGGGTTGTCCTTTTCTGAAACTTTTCTACAACAATCTTTTTGATGCAAGAAAACCAGAACTGCACACAGTATTCTGACTTTGAATGCACTGTAGACTTTATAATGGCCTTACAATATCGGCAATTTTATTTTCAATCCCTTTCCTAATGATCCCTTACATGTGATGTAACCTTTTCACAGCTGTCACACACTTCATTGGCATCTTCATCAACCTTTTCACTATGACTCCAAGCTCTCATTTATGGCTTTCTTGATTTGTGAAGAGCAGGCTAATATGGTCATCAGCATTGCTTCTTCCAGACATCTCTCTCTACTGTTTAATCAACCCAGAGAGCCCTGGCGATAAGTTATTTGTTTTCTGTGCATAAAGAACTAGACTTAAAACAGAAGAAAAGCTGTGCTGAAAGGTCCATCTAGTCTAGCATCCTATTCTAACAGTGGCCATCCAGGGGCTTCCAAGAAGCTGACAGAATATGAAAACAACAGTCTTTCCCCACTGAATCTCTCACACACGGTTACTCATACTGGCTGTGAACCCAGAGGTTCTACAGTCATCTTGCCTAATAGCCTGTCTTCCATGAATCCCCTTTCTGCATCACATATCCTGGCAGCAAATGACAGGCTTTAATTAAGTACTGTGGGAAGGAAATCCATGTTAGCCATGCATCCGAATTATCCAACTCTGTTGCATGACCTGGATATATATCTTGAATCTTGATGAGGATGGGAATAAAAAGGTCATGATTATAGCAGGGTTTGAGGCCCAAGAGGACAATAAGCTTGCTTAAAAATACATAGAGAGCTGTTTAAGGCAATGGTTTGATGAGTTCAAAACTTAGAATTCACAGAAATCTGTACTCGAAGCAAAATGTAAGCATTACACCATAATGAACAAATTATTCAGGAAGAATTTTTCCTCTGACTCCAACGAGGAAACAATTGCGCATTTGATGATTTCGGCAAAGGAAAGGTCTGGGATTGGAAGGACCAGTTTTTAAGTACTTTGGCAAGTCTAAAGTATTACACCTTGTTTAAATAGGCTTCATTAAGGAATGCTGATTGCCCTCAAATGTAAACATGCACACCAGTAGGGCCTAGGTACACCAGTTCCACAATGCTGACGGGGGAAAAAAATTTGGTAAGTCAATAGCTACTGGATACTGAAGATCAAATTCAGCTCAGTGTTATGAGAACATTGTAAATGAGGACTGTAAAAGCAAAAAAGCAAAAAAGCAAAAATGAAAAACTGGAACCTTCTTAATACCTTGTATGTCCATCAGGAGAAAAGAGAAACTTGAGGAGTAGGTGGAACTGCACATTCCAGTAAAGGGCTTGTCTCAGGAATGTGCTGTTTCAAGTCCTCCTCCCAGAGCTTTACATACTATGTAGAGGAAGTGACTCAAGCCCCTCTCCCCACAAACTAAACCTTCCTTTGATCGAAGTGGCAGCTTCAGCATCACTGAAGTGTCTTACTTAAAAAGCTGTTTCTAAACATTCAGTCGTATGTGAAACAAAAGGACAAATACTAGCATTCGAAATTTAAACTACTGTACTGAAATTATGGCAAATGCGATGGAATGATAGGAATGAACATCCTTCTGTAGCCATCTTGAATCTGCAACCTGTATAAAGTTGAAAAGTTATGTCTTCTAAAGTAAGATAGACTGCACTCTAAACAATCATTATCTAATTCTGTTAAGTATCACTGTGAACAAAAGGCTGACTTCACACTTTACACAGCATAACCACTTAATTACATATCCCAGGAGGCTCTGGTTAACTATGATAATAAGATTTCAGCTTACTATCTGGCTCACTGCCACCTCCTTCTACTTAGTCAGTGCAGTGTACTGGGTGAGAATGTTGAACTAGGATGTTGGACTAGGACTTGAGACACCAAGGTTCATATCCCCACTCAGCAAGGTCACTAGGTGACCTTGGGTGAGAATATCTCACTATTCTGATTCAGGGCATTGGATACTTATTTAAGCAGTCTTAACACAGCAGGGTTTACCCTTAAGAACATGAGAAGTGTTTTTAACATTCCATATGCAAAGAAGGTGATACCTGGCCACCCTTCCTGATGTTATTCTAAAAGTGAATTGGAAACGAGATTTCCTTACAGCTCTGGCTGCTGACCTTTCAAAGAGACTCTGTAATGAATTTAATAACACTGGAGACTATGACTAGCATGAAATAAGTTGTGGTAACCAATGGATACTTTCACACTTAGAAACAAAGATATCCTATATTAGCATATGGCATAAGGCTCATTTGAGAGCAGTGGTTTGTAGTTATTAAATACCTTTGCAAGCTGATTTCTGATTTTTGGAAGAAGAAGGCAAGGCAGCAGGTTTTGAGTAGCATCATTTTATCCCTGGGTTGGGAGAAGGAAATAATTGGTTATAATGATAACAATAAAATTAATAAATGGAAAGCAATCAACCCCTCTGGTCTGTTCTTGAGCAAAAAAAACCTGAAGAGTTTGTTCTGATGCTTTATATTTGCGCCAGTACTTAGAATGAAAGCAAGAGAATTTGTCTTTGTCAGCCAGCTACATATTATACAGAATAAAGCAGCAAAGAAACAAGATCAAAATAAAATGTCTGTCCAAGGAAATAGCTGAAAATATCGAGCATTCATTTCTAGTTTCCCCTCCTGTTGGCAGAAGGAATTCACTAAAAGAAATAGTTGTCACTTGTTTTGAAGCCTAGAATGAGAAATAATGAACACACTTATTGCAAGAGAAGCCATGTGCTGGTTTCTTAGATGTCTCCATTATAATACAGAAAAGTCCAACTGTTCCGATTATCAAAACATGCCTCCTTCCATTTAAACGCCTTAATTGTGAACTGGAGCTGTCAGAACTCTTTCTGTAATAGTTAAAAAGTGTCACTGGGGAAACAAGAAAGGAAAAGAGGATTAGGGTGAATGTGTTTGAACGAATGACTAGTCACCAAAGGAGGAGAGTACATCCTCAGAAAGTGTTTGCTTGCTTGCTTGCTTCTTTGATTGTTTTGCAGAGATAAACACATATTCAGAAAGTTTTACTGACTTAGAGCCCTAGAGAGTTTACTCCCCGTGAACCATTCTAAATTGGCATATTGGTGGACTAATGGATTAATGGTCCACAGGAACTAATCTTATATCCCTAGAGCTCCAAGTCAGTAAAGCTTTTTGAGGATGTGCTGAAACCCACCTGTATTTAATAAATCTTCACTGACTACAGAAAGCTGCAAATCTGGGGCTTATTTGGGCACGCATCTCAGTCGTATATATGTTGACTTGTAATAAAGTTCTGCTGAGTTTGATGCAGTTTGCTCCTAAGTAAGTGTACAGAGCACTGCTGCCTAAGGCTCTGTAGAAATGTATATTTTTTTACAGTGATTCCCTCTTTACTGGCACATTGGCTCAAGTTCTAATCTCTTTTGCTGGCTAGATAATCAGATAAATGTAATGAAGGAGAGGAAGAACATTGCTGCAGGTGGGAGAGCCTTGCTTCTGGCGAAAAATAACCATCTGCTTTCTCCTTTAAAAGGATTTTAAAACCTACTTTGAAGTTTCAACTCAGTACTACTTAGGCTGATTCTGACATTACATTTTGTCATGACAGAAAGCATTACCTCAAGATGTAAGATCTACAAGGATACTGGGGGAACGATCACAAATAGGAAACTAAATTCTTCCCTGCACATGAATTTAAGTATCTACATTGTCATGATATGGCTACACAGCAGCAATCAGATAGTTTTTGAATGGATGTGATAACAAATGCTGCAATGGGCCTTTCAGCTACCAAAGCACCTTCATTAATTAAGGCTGTCTTGAAACCAAAACCTCTCTGACCACTGCATACATATGCATTTTAAGGGCATGTGTTTAACCTGGCTTCTACTTCGACTGGAGACTGCTCTGTTTGCAGACATCTCCATTAATATTTTCTAGAATGCCGAAACTTGAGTGTAATGTTTTTGCACCAAATAAAAATGCAGAACAAGGATCTCCTTTTAGCGTGGATGCTACTGAAAGCTGTTTCAGTTCTTCCATCAACACTGGAAGTGGCCAACACATTCAGTCAATATGTATGTTAAAAAAAAGATTCACTATCCCTTCCCTTTCCTATGAGTGCTGGCAGCAAGAGAGTCTAACGAATCTATTGTCAGTAAACATAGTTTATTTCAGATCATGGAATGTGAACTGAAAAGTCATTCATGCATGTGAATGCACTACTGTTCAAAGAAGTGTTTCTTCCCATCTTGCATTCCAAAGCATGATTCATGAACTGACGCTTCTGTTAATCAAATAAAGTGTGCTACTAGCTCTGATTCTCTCTCACCCAACTTTCTGCCATAACTTCATAACAGTTAGTTTTGCTACCATAGAAATATTCATAAGATAACATGAAGATTTCCTTTTCTTCTTACTAGTTTGTTTGACTGACTCTGTAGTTCAAGGGTAGACATATTCTGGTCTGCCACATTTCCTACAGGGTAATCTGTTGGGGGGCATATGCTGGCAGTAGGCTGGATCAAAGCCAAAAGGGGAGGATTTTTTATTATATTAAAAAGTATAAAGAAATAAATATCAAATCTATGAAGAGGTCCAACAGAATATACAGGGGTATACTTCCTTGATCCACCACAATTGCCCTTCCCAATTGTTGTCTCCAAGGGACATGGGTGGTGCTGTGATCTAAACCACTGAGCCTAGGGCTTGCCGATCGGAAGATCAGTGGTTTGAATCTCCACGACAGGGTGAGCTCCCGTTGCTCGGTCCAGCTCCTGCCAATCTAGCAGTTTGAAAACACATCAAAGTGCAAGTAGATAAATAGGTACCGCTCCGGTGGGAAGGTAAACCATGTTTCTGTGTGCTGCTCTGGTTTGCCAGAAGCGGCTTAGTCATGCTGGCCACATGACCTGGAAAAACCGTCTGTGGACAAACATCGGCTGCCTCAGCCAGTAAAGCGAGATGAGCGTCGCAACCCCCAAGTCATCCGCGACTGGACTTAACTGTCAGGGGTCCTTTACCTTTACCTTTTTATTGTCTCCAAATAAGAAAGGGATGCTAATAATTGGATGAACCCGCTTAAGAAAAACATTCAAAGAATTTTCAGAAGAGGACATTTCAGTAAAACTAGTAAAATCTCTTTGCACATTCCCAATTTTGAAAGACAGCTATTGAGACTCCCAAAAGTGCAGCAGCATTGAGGTCTGTAATGGCTGCCATCCCTCTTGTGCATTACATTAGAGAGAGGAACTGTGTGGAATGTGATATTGTTGGACTTGAATGCCATCTCTCATCAGCCCCCGTCCACATGGCTCATGGTCAAGGATGATGGGAGTTGTAGTTGCACAACACCTAGAAGGCCACAGGTTCCCAACCCTGCACTGCAGGTTGGGCCCAAAATATTGAACAACTCCTGTTTGGATTCATGTCAGCCTAAGTAAAGGGTTGAAAAGAAACTATTCTCTTTGCTGTTGCTGTTGTCTGGACAAGCCGTGATGTTCTACAGCTTTGAAATGTTTATTCCTCTTGGCACTCATTTAAACACAAATTGTCTATTGGACATCAACTAGAATTGCTGCCTTTGACAGTATTTTAGGAACATTTATACTGAATATACTTGGCAATTAAAAATAGGGGGGGGGGGGAGATGTTTCCAATGAACTGTAGCAATTAAGAAAATCAGGGCTCTGGATATATTCTCCTTTCCATCACACATGCTCGGCTCATAGAATGTTCCATGTGACTGTCTAATCCAAACCTCAAAACACTCCACTGGTGAAAGCCCCATTTATTAGCTCTTACAGTATTTGCTTGTGTGTGAGAGAGAACATCCTTGCATGTGCACCATTTTGCCATTGCCCTTTCTTTTGGTTTGTTGCTTTACTTTCCTTCAGTCTCAGACTTCAGAAGCTGAGGTGGGGGATCTGAGATAATTTGAAATAAAGAGGAAGGAAACCAGTGGGGCTTTTCCCCCAGAGGGCACTCAAGGGTACGCAGTACCGACACCACTTTTTTGTTGTTAAAAAGTGTGGCACTGACTGTAACAACTTCATGGTGAGTACTGGTACCTCTTTTTCTAGAAGAAAAAGCACTGAAGGAAACACACAAGTGGATTCGTGAACCGGTCATATTAACTGACTATTTCAAATTGTATTGCCAAACATACTAGAATGTAAATGGACTTATAGGTACTTCCAGTGCACGAAAGCCAGAGAAAAAGATCCTTGCGAGGACACAAAGATGAAGGATGTGGGACTTTGGGAATCAGAGAGGGAATAGAGATCTCCTTCATGTCTCAGACTACCTGCTATTAAACCATAAAATCCTGTATACAGTCAATCTACATTTCATAAAGGTAAAGGTACCCCTGACCGTTATGTCCAGTCACGGGCGACTCTGGGGTTGTGCGTTCATCTTGCTCTATAGGCCGAGGGAGCTGGTGTTTGTCTACAGACAGCTTCCGGGTCGAGTGGCCAGCATGACTAAGCCACTTCTGGCGAACCAGAGCAGCACATGGAAATGCCATTTACCTATTTATCTACTTGCACTTTGACATGCTTTTGAGCTGCTAGGTTGGCAGGACTACATTTCATAGAGGGGCATAAATATGGTTTGCATTTTTATCACCAATCAAAGACTTTGACATTCATACATATAGTTGGATGGCATTTTATAATATAAATGATACCAGACATTTCATTTCCAACTTCAATATTTTTTCTACAGAATTCCATGAAACTCTTGACAAGGGTGTAACATGTGCTATTTCAGAGAATTTCCCCCCTGTTACTTGCAGCCTGAAATTTTGCACATTTACTCAGAGGTAAGCCCTACAGCGTTCAATAGGCCTTATGCTTAGGTAAATGTGTATAGGATTGCATCCACCCTTAGACTAGAAGCACCTCAGTTTACAGTGTGTCAGTGGGGGGTGGGGAATAAATATTCCAAATAAATACCTCTCATCTGAGCAGTTGTCTATTATTGCTAGTCAATTTGGTGACGAGATCCGAAAAACTAGTATTCAAGGTTTATCACTGTTACTTCTCAGTGGGTAGGCATCTTGATCAACTCCAGTAGATGTCTCCAGTCTGTTGTCTTCCAGATGTTTTGGAGTTCCACTCACCTGTCTACACACTTTGCTTCATATCTCAAATTCTACAAGGATTAAAGACTTGCAGTCTTAGAGGAGGAGGAACCCATGGAATGACCCTTATTCCTCTCTCAGAGCTACACAGGGCCAACGAATCCCTCTTTCTGGTAACACGATGAGTGTTATAGTTCTGAGGGGAATAGGAATCCACTAACAACTCTCAACACCCTCAACAAACCACAGGTGCCAGGATTCTTTATGGTGACTGTGTAAAATGGTACAATACTGCTTTAAATGTATAGTGCAGATGGGGACAGATTCTGATACCATTATCTTCATAAGTTATAGTCTTTGTCACTCTGAGTACTAACAGAGGGAAGAACCCCAAACAGTCAGTTGGAACAAAATTCCAACTTTTCTTTTTGTTTTGCACATATGATCCAGATTCTTTGTCGACTACACACTAAGTAAGTGTGTTGCGAGGGGGATGCATCTTTGTTTTGTTTTTCTTCCTCCAGAAGTTCCTATGGCCTCTATTGTAATCAATTTGAACGCAGGATTCCATCAAGTCATATGTAGTTCAGTTATTGATTCCTTCTAACAGGTGCAGAAAATAACCTTCAGATGCATGAAAATCAATTTGCACTAACCTTTCCTAAAATTGTGTTGCAAACCCTTCATTTCCAGAGAATTCATATATGTATTCCAAGTCCATCTTCCTAAATATCTCCTCAAATTGATTTGTTTATCCATTGCAGTGGCAGCAGCTGGTAGAACTTGGAAGCAGCAACTGTAATTAAGGGACAAGGCAGAGAGAGAGAGAGAAAGAAAAAACTTTGAAGGGAAAAATGACCCCATCCTTTCTTCAGCTGCTTATTATGAGAACATTTATGATATTTATACCCTGGCACGTGGGCCTAGTGCAACATAGTTTCTGTCAAACAGAATATCTGCTTTGTGTTATTATCTCAGATTTTGTTCCTAAGCTAGTGTTAATCAAAACTTAATTTGAAAGTTAAAGGAAATGTTACTTTCATTCATTTCTTTGGTGCTGGGAAAAGCCTGTACACTTCATAGTAGGATTCTGCTTTACATCTACCATCAATTTGTGTAAGTTTCCTAAAAGAAAAGGGGGAAAAGAGCAATTTTGTAATGGAGCCTAAACCATTTTTCACAAGTGGGATAGTAATTATTGTGGTGTGTTAGCAATTTTTTAATCTTTTATTGTTTTATCTTTTTGTCAACCGCTTCAAGCTTCTTTCTTTTTTTCACAATCAAGCAGTGTATAAGTTTTATGAAGTAAATAAATATTGATGCTAAACTTGATTGTACTGCCACAACCAGCAAAAAACAAACAAACCCAAACAACCTGGCTTTTGCTGTCAAAGAATGGCACGTATTGTCTTTGGAAAGATACAGCAGGTGAACATTCAACATAAATAGCTAAGCCAACTTCAGAACCATTCTGCTGCGAATCATGAACATAGAAGCAGGAAATACCTGCCATTAGTCCCAGTCTGTTGAGCCACTGAATGGCTACTGCATCCTAAATCATAGGAAGTACCTCCCCACCCCCAGCCCCAAATGAGATGTGTTAGTAAATCTCTGTGTGCATAACTTTTGCTCCGCCAGGATGCTCAAGGTATGAACTCACAATAATTGCAGATTAATGACAGAATGTTGGCCCCTTGCATGATGCCCCTGCTTTTCTTGCCAAGATTAGGATGAGGCATTAGCTGACACAGCACAAACTATTAACAGCAGCTGATACAGCACCAATATGGGTACAGCTCATGGTCTCTTTCATCCCACCCCCTTTATTCCCCTGTCATTTCGTGACTGTAGCATAGCTGTGTATTGAGCATTGTTAATGACCTCAAGCAAAGTCCTCTCCCTCTAGAACCTCTGCAATACAGCTTCTGGAATTCTATATTTTGGATAACATTGCTCCACAATTCAAATCCCTGGTTCTTTAGGAAATCTAACACAATCTGTAATGCAAACAAGTGGCAGGGAGCAAAATTTGGATGAAAGGTCACCCTCTGCCAGCTTTTGAGTGCTTTTGCAAAGAGTACTGGGCTACATAGAGCTGTAGTAATGGCTTGTCTATCTGCAATTGGTAATGTATTTAAGGCTGCAGTTCTGTATATACTTAGGCTGCAGTTCTATCCCCACTTACCATGAATTCAATAGAACTTCCTTATGACTAGACATGGTTAAAGGTAAAGGGACCCCTGACCATTAGGTCCAGTCTTGACCTATTCTGGGGTTGTGGTGCTCATCTTACTTTATTGGCTGAGGGAGCTGGCGTTTGTCCACAGACAGCTTCCGGGTCATGTGGCCAGCATGACTAAGCCACTTCTGGTGGACCAGAGCAGCGCACGGAAACACCGTTTACCTTCCCGTGAGAGCGGTCCCTACTTGCACTTTGACGTGCTTTCGAACTGCTAGACATGGTTAGGATTGCCCTGTTACCCAGGAGCAAGCCTGATTAAACATAGTAGAAGATACATTTGAATAAACATGTGTAGAACTGTATGGTCAATATCTATAGATGTTTTAATTCTCTTATAGTTTAATTACTTTTAAACTATAACATTTCAGACATTGTTAGCTTTCTGTGTTTTATCTGTGCTGTTTTAATTTGTGCAAGCCACCTTGAGTCACGGTCTAGGGAAAAGATGGGATATAATAAACATAATCATCATAATCCTATCTCAGGGGATACTTTACAGGCTTTAGGAAATGTCTCACTGCTGTAAGTGGGGCAGGGAAGAACTGGGTGCTGCTTTTGGTAGGGTGCTATTGCCCAGTACCAGTGAAGAGAAAGCAGCCAGCACCAGTAACATCATTTGGACTTGTTCCTCTAGATTTCTATGATATTGAGGATAGAGGTCAGTGTGTATAAGATTGTAGTTTAAGCTCCCTGTATCTCTAACTTCCCCAAAGCCAATACATTTCCTCACAAGGTACCTTTATGCAGCATGATCATTATATACAGATTGCATATGCAGCTCTTAAATTATTATGACTAGAATGAAATATTTTGCATTTTGACCTAGCCATTTTTATTTTCAATATCTTAATAAATGGTGCTTTCAAACAGCATGATGCTGATAATGCCAAGGTCGCAGGTTTGATCCCCAAATGGGACAGCTACTTATCCCTGCATTGCAGGGGATTAGACTAGATGATTCTCAAGGTCCTTTCCAACTATTCTATGATTCACTGTAAAAAGAACTGCATAAAAAGTCAGCATGAAAATATGACTGAAAGCCCCAGGAAAGGCACTTGCAACCCAAAGTATTGTTTTAGCTGTAGGTGAATCATTGGCAGGAGCAACTGCTGACTTAGCAATTTGGATTAAACAGTTTGCTTTCCATTCTTGCTAACTGCAAGAACATATATATATACTAGGTCTTTTTACGGGATGCAGACATAATTATAGCACTTGCTAAACTTGCTGAGAATTGCATTTCCTAGGGTGCGTTTATGTATATTTTTGCTTGTCTCTGGGTATAATATTTACTTTGGATCTCTTCAAAAGGCAGCTTCACTCATCTGGCTGTGCACAGCTTTGGGAAAATGCTTGTGTAGAGAATCACTTCCTCTCTCAAACGTTATACTTTGAATTGCATTTGAGAATTGATTTTCAAGTTCCAACTTTGATCAAATGACTCCTGAGAGATCAGCAGGACTCATCTTCTCCGATTTCTTCATTTGTTCCACTGACACAATAATCATCAAGTGGCCTCTGTAGATCAGCACACCGCCTATGGAATGGATGATGTCAGGGACCGAGCAGAACAGAGAACCTTGCAGGATTTGATCCTTGAACAAATGGCCTCAAGGCCTATTGTTTTTCTTTGATGGTGATGAGGTAGACAAAGCAAAAGTTATCCTTGGCAGCATACTATTTGAGCATCTTGTACTGAGGCAGGAAGATGGGATGTTGATGCTCAAATATCCTATGCATCTTCTTAGTCCAAATGTGCTCTGAGCTTTTCTTGCATGAAGTGGAGGAATAGGATTTCTTGGCAAATGAGAGATTGATGTGGCTAACCCCTCCCCCCAAGACACACCCACTCAAAGCTTCACAAGTCACTGTTTGCCTAATGATGGCTTAATACAGCGGTTCTCAACCTGTGGGTCCCCAGATGTTGTTGGACTACAACTCCCAGCATCCCTGAGCTCTGACCTTGCTAGCTAGGGGTGATGGGAGTTGTAGTTCAACAACATCTGGGGACCCACAGGTTGAGAAAGGCTGGCTTAATAAATCCTGGATGTTAGACAGCTTAATTTCTCCTGTTTTGGGTGGTAGCACAATCATTAAGAGGCTTTTAGAGCTCTACAATTTTAGATCCCCCCTCCTTTAGTTGGTGTCAGCTGTGGGCCATAGATTGGGACCCAAGCTAGAAAGGACGTTAAATCTGAGATTGCATTTAACATATCTGTTTCTTTGGAAAAATGGTTGTAGATGGCTCAGAAATGGGACCATGGGAGGTAGGTTGGAAGAGTTTATTTTTTAACTGCATTTATACAGCCACTTCATATGGGGAATTATCCCAAGCGGCACACAAAATAACAATAGCACATTTAAAATACAGTATGCAACAGTGAAACTAACCCTAAATGATTAACAACAACAAAATAAAGCACAAGTTAGAAAGTGGCATGACTCCTCCATCTGCTGACATGCCACTTAGCACCTTCTGGACAAATCTTGACACTGCCTGGCTGGAACAAAGGCTTTAAGGTAGTCTTCGCCAACTAGCTGGGGCTGATGGGAGTTGTAGTTCAAAACATCTGGAGGTCACCAGGCTGGAGAAGGCCCAAACTGCACGGTAGGTGGGGTGTGTGACTGATTCTATATTTTCTTCTAGAATCATCATAAATATATGTACTTACAATGTGCTTGATGTTTCCCCGCCTCAGTTGTACATTGTCTGCCACACTGAGACTCTGTCTGATTCTATTTATGTCTTATATCTCTAACCTTTCCTTCATCCGAATTATTCCAAGAATAAAAGGTAAAGGGACCGCTGACCATTAGTTCCAGCCATGACTGACTCTGGGGTTGTGGCGCTCATCTCACTTTATTGGCCGAGGGAGCCGGCGTACAGCTTCCGGGTCATGTGGCCAGCATGACTAAGCCGCTTCTGGCGAACCAGAGCAGCGCACGGAAACGCCATTTACCTTCCTGTCAGAACAGTACCTATTTATCTACTTGCACTTGACGTGCTTTTGAACTGCTAGGTTGGCAGGAGAAGGGACTGAGCAACGGGAGCTCACCTCCGCCATGGGGATTCGAACCGCCGACCTTCTGATCGGCAAGTCCTAGGCTCTGTGGTTTAACCCACAGAGCCACCCCCGTCCCTATTCCAAGAATGGGGTACAAGCATTGTTATATCCCATGGTATCATATGTTACTTGGGCACATTGTACTACAGCAGAGTCTCAGCAAATAAGCCAGGTTCAAGTGATTTTTACATGATTTTTTTTACATGGCTGATTCAAATTCATAGGTGCAGCAAGAAGGAACTGCAGAACTTTTGTCCTTCAAATGTTAGGTCTCTCACGCCATCCAACTTCAGTTTTCACAGCAATTGATATAACTGTTTGAAGACTATGCATAATTGATCTAGGATAATAGGTAGCTTATCTGTATAAACATTGTTTAATGTTCTGGCCAATGAAAGTGCTCCTTTTGAAAACCAGCCTAAGAGAGAAAATGAAGCCAGTAGTGGAATTACATTAAGATTTCAAAATAGAAAACCCGCAGTCTCATTATGTAGTGTATCAGCTTAACAGATGAAATTGGGTAAAGTCTGACTACGTAGGCAAAAAAAAAGTTATCATTAATGAACAAAAGGGTTGTGATAGTTAAAAAATAAAGCTAATCCTAGGTAATTTGTGAGATTTAAATTTCAAAATAGCCCAGAAGCCACTTTTCAGAGATTACTATCAAAGAGGGTTTGGGAACTCAGGAATAACACTATGATTTTAAGAAGACATGGAAGAAAAGATGATGCACATTAGCTGTCACAATCAGCAATGAGGTCATCATCCTCTTCTGACCCCTGGCACTGATGCAGCACAGGAGTGGTAGCTGGTTCCTCTCTCCTCTTCTGCCCCACCCAGAGTCCTAGAGTTATGTTGCTTTGGGACCTCAGTGGCCTTGGGCACTCTCTTTTCAATCTTTTTGGGGTCTCAGAGCTGCCAAAAATGGCACAGTATGGAATGGTTTGGTCCTCCATCTGGATTCAAAATGCCATCCAATGGTATATACCAAAATCTGCTCTTTGCTCTTAGGAACCATAATGCCAAGTTGGGTGATGATATCTAAAGGGGCATCCAAAGTGTTGTACTTTAGAATGGTCTCACCAAGATGGTTGATGATATCACCAGGGAATTCCTATTCAGTGCAATTTGGAATGGTTTGCTCCACCATCTGGACTCAAAATCAAATGTAGACAAAAACCTGTTTCTCATTCTTGGAAACCACCACACCAAATTGGGAATCAATATCTTCAGAGGCATGTGAAGCAGCTCAGTTTGGAACTGTTCAGTCCACCGCCTGAATTCAAAATGGCATGCGATCGTATCCAAACATAGAACAAAACCTGTTCTTTGCTCCATGGAACCACCATGCCAAATTGGGTGACAATATCTTCAGAGGCATCCAAATGGGAGCAGTTTGGAACCATCATGCCTAACTAGGCAAAACCATGCCAAATTGGGCAACAATACTTTAAGAGGAATCCAAATTGGCACAGTTTGGACTGATTTCGCCTGCCATCTGGATTCAAATGTTCCGTAAGAAGTAATGCAGTTAGCTGTTTTGGAATTACTTGATTGCACTACTTCTTATTAAGCCATTTGGCAGAATATCCATCAACCTGTTCTTAAGTTCTAACTGTTCTGCAACAATTTCCTAATCTCCTTAGTACCATTACAAAACATGTCAGGCTGTAGACCTGAGTTATGTCCATTTAACAGTAAATCTACCCTTCTTTCCACATATCATTGAAAACTTTGGTTCATACTTTAAATGGCTTACTCTGGTAAATAGTGTGTGTGTGTGTGTGTGTGTGTGTGTGTGTGTGTGTGTGTGTGTTGTCAAGCTTTGAAGTGATCCAACAGTTGCTAAATATCAACAATAAAATCCAAATCTCAGAAGTTGTTGGTTAAGTTAGTTGCTCCATTGGAAGTCTCCACAAGTCGTGCCACACAGGAATGTTGTCAGAGTAGCAATGCATAAGAGTCCACCTCAAATCGGCCGTAGGGCAAAGTGAGCTATCATTCAATCCAATTGTCTTAGGTCACTCAGGGAGAAAATAACTCGGGAACCATTCAAGCAAAACTTAATCTATCGCTGCCAGGGTTTGCCAAGGCATTAGTAGTCCCCCCCCCCCCCACACCTTATCAATCACACTGGAGATGTCTGCTGCTTCATCTAAGAAAATCTAACTTGTACGTGTTCATTGCCTAAGAGAAACAACTGTCTAACCTTACCTTCTATTAGGAAAACTTTCTCATTTGTTTCTTGATGGCTTGGAAGGTCTAATGTCTGGTTTTTATTACAAAGGATTTGGGCTTGTTTCTTTTATATATTTTCTTTGTGTCAAAGGAATATATATATATTGACTTGTTGGGCATGACATGAATCCTTTGACCAGTAGAAAACAGGCAAAAAAAGAGGAAGCAATATATTTCTAGGCCACTATGAGAAAGATTTCATATGCAGGTTTTAAAAAATCAAAACACCACAAACTTAAATTAGTTATTTGTTAAAAATCACAGGATGCTTATGTAGATATATAGACATATTGCAGTAATATAAATAAATAGTTCAGATTTATATCTTCTTGAAACTTATTTGTCCCCAAACATATTAAACAATACCCAATACTCTAGAAATATATTTGTTTGGCCGTTATTTTTTCTTCTGTAAAATATAAGTTTTAATAATGTCACAATATCCCACATTCTGAGACTGGGTGTGGGATGAATTTGTTCCCAAGCTTACAAATAAGCATTGTAAAAGCTTGGGAACTTGTATCAAAGAACAAAACCACTTCCTCTTGTCAGAGATGAGCTCTAGGGACTAGGAGGTTGACTGCAAAGAATCACGGCATAACCCTGAGTCAGATACTGGTAACTGGCAGAAATACCACTGCTTAGTATTTTGTCCTTCCATTAAGTAAGAGTCCACGAGACTCTCCAGATCACTTAAGGCTAAAGTAGTCTAGGAGATAAAGCTGTAGGGACCTCAAAGGGATTCAAGTGAGCAACATGTTCCAACAGGGTTTGGAGCTTCCCCAGGTCTTTTGTGCTTTTCAACCCAGACTTGGGCCCCACCTCCATCTTTGAGAGTGGTGAGCATTAAGGGCCAGTGTCTTGGTCTGGAGCCAAGCTCCCCTTCTTGTTTCCATTCAATTCTTCTTGGTTGCATGCCTCTGCTGGTGATCCACCAATGTGGAACATAGAGCCCCAGGAGAGAAGGTTGTGGTCTCTTGAGGATCCTTATTCAGAGTATGGATGAGGGTGGGATTTAGTTTGGTTCACATTAAAACTTGTGCTACCAAAAACAATACATGAATGAAAATGCAGGTAACCCTTCAAAATCCACATTCCACTGAATTGTGCAATGCAATTCTCCAACGAAAATAAACGTGTGCAAAATGTGTATAATGGGAAAATATGTTCAAAATGTATTATATCAGGAGAAATTGCTTGGAAACATTAAGCATAACTGTTCACAAAAAAAATGTATACTGGGAGAAACACACAGTAAAATATGGATGAATTGCAAGCTGTTTTGGAAATAAGGTGAACCAAAAATGGAAAACCAAGATAAAATAAAATTGGCAGAATTGTCCATCCATAATTCTTTAATTCAACAGGCTCTGGGCTATGACCAATGTTAGGTCCTGTGTGCGGGTCGAGCTGTTATTGTGGTCTTTACTGCTGGTTCTCCAGATCTGGCTGGGCCCACACCATCTAGGTCCAAGCTGTCACACATGTTGGAAGGTCATGATGCCTAGGAAGTCTCAGCATATATAGAAAGCTTGTATATTTCATTATGGTAAGAGAGGACTGAGAAAGACCCCTGTCTCAAACCCTAAGAAGCTGCAGCCGCCAGTTATAAACAATACTAAGTTAGATAAATGGACCAATGGTCTAACTAGGAATAAGGCAGTTTCCTATGCTCCTTCATCAAGAAATCTTCAATTTCATTTAAGGCCTTGTTTGGAATTGGGTGGGTTGTGTTATTCTTTTCAATTCCATTTAAATTGTACTTGTTTTATTCACTTATTTTGAACTCAACACAGTGATGGCTATTATTATAATATAAATATGTATTTTTTAATTATACTTAGAAATGTTCACATTTTTGTCTTTTCCATACAAAATTGGTCAATGCAGCATCATATTAATTTGATTCCTTAAGTATTCTTCATTACCGTCCAATAAGTCTCCTGTCAATCCTTGGCAAGATGTATGCCCGACATTTGGAAAAGAAATTGAAGGACTGGATGACATCTAACAAGATCCTCGGGCCTGAACAAATAGGCTTCTGCCATGGCAAATCCACCACTGACCACTGCATAGTCCTTTCACACCTCACAGAAAAATACATGGAAAATGGAAGGAAGGAACTTTGCGTGGCATTCCTAGATTTAAAAGGAGCTTTTAACACAGTCCCCCGTGATCTACTTTGGCACAAATTATATAAAATTGGAATTGACCAATGCCTGCTGTTTTTAATTCATAAATTACATACTGCCACATTCTGTAAAATTAAATGTAACTCTAAAGGTGAGCTGACAAAAAGTATAAATATAACCAAAGGAGTAAAGCAAGGATGCATCTTGGCACCCTACTTATTCAACCTCTTCTTAAATGACCTAGCTCATCACTCTGAGGATGTAAATGGACATCCACCGACATTAAGCCAATATAAAACAAAACTGCTTTTATACGCGGATGATACTACAATTCTTTCTTATACTCAGGTTGGCCTTAGAAGACTTCTGAACTCGTTTCCCCCTTCAGCCAGATCAACTCCCTGGGAATTAATTACAAAAAAATCAAAAATTATGATTTTTTCTCAAAGTCGTCAAATTGTCAAATAGAGACTAGATAATCACCCCATTGACCAGGTAAAATCTTTCAAATACCTAGGGATATTCTACCAGCCAAATTTAAACTGGACAACATACAGACAACATACAAAACAAACAAGATGAATTTTAACAGGGAGAAATGTAAAGTATTGCACTTGAGCAAAAAAAATGAGAGGCACAAATACAAGATGGGTGACACCTGGCTTGAGAGCAGTACATGTGAAAAGGATCTAGGAGTCTTGGTTGACCACAAACTTGACATGAGCCAACAGTGTGACGCGGCAGCTAAAAAAGCCAATGCAATTCTGGGCTGCATCAATAGGAGTATAGCATCTAGATCAAGGGAAGTTATAGTGCCACTGTATTCTGCTCTGGTCAGACCTCACCTGGAGTACTGTGTCCAGTTCTGGGCACCACAGTTCAAGAAGGACATTGACAAACTGGAACGTGTCCAGAGGAGGGCAACCAAAATGGTCAAAGGCCTGGAAACGATGCCTTATGAGGAACGGCTAAGGGAGCTGGGCATGTTTAGCCTGGAGAAGAGGAGGTTAAGGGGTGATATGATAGCCATGTTCAAATATATAAAAGGATGTCACATAGAGGAGGGAGAAAGGTTGTTTTCTGCTGCTCCAGAGAAGCGGACACGGAGCAATGGATCCAAACTACAAGAAAGAAGATTCCACCTAAACATTAGGAAGAACTTCCTGACAGTAAGAGCTGTTCGACAGTGGAATTTGCTGCCAAGGAGTGTGGTGGAGTCTCCTTCTTTGGAGGTCTTTAAGCAGAGGCTTGACAACCATATGTCAGGAGTGCTCTGATGGTGTTTCCTGCTTGGCAGGGGGTTGGACTCGATGGCCCTTGTGGTCTCTTCCAACTCTATGATTCAGACGCAAAATGCACCACACCTGCGATTCTTCATTTTTTCTTCCTCAGAGGCAACCAGATGGTCCCTGTTGCAATAAATATTTTTAATGCCAAGGTCCTTTCTCAGTTATTGTATGGCATCCCAATCTGGATACAAGCATTTAATGGAGAAGTTGAACAAATTCAAGGGACTTTTCTTTGTAAGATCCTTGGTGCACCTAAATGCGTAAGTTACTTAAACTTATGTGTTGAAACTGGTCAACATCTGATGGAAACCAATGCATGGCTCACTACAATCAAGGCCTGGCTAAAAGTCCACTTTAGAACATCTAACTCCTTCTTAACCTCTATGCTTGAAGACAGCATTTCATCTAGATGGTATAGAGCAATTCAAGAAAAAATCTGTAGTTTGGGCATTGCTCTTGAGAGCCTCGAAGTATGAGATGAAAGTTATATATTCCAAATAATCAAGCAGCGGTTGTATGGCCATGAAAGAGTGCTTGTTACCTCATACTCCAAGATCCTGTTCTCTGGAGGCCTTAGGTATTACAGCATTCTATGGAACCTTTGCCAAATAACTTAAGGATCTACTACTCCCTTCCCATTGAAGAGCCTTTATGCTTGCGAGATTAAATGCCTTCCCCATCTGCAGTGACCAAAGGTAGATTCTCACATACCCCAAATCAAGCCCATCTGTGTGCCTGCAAGCAAGTAGTACCTGATTCAATGGACCACATTCTCTTAGATTGCTCTCTACACAGAAGACCTCGTCAACTGATGGTGAGCAAAATATTGGACCTCCAGCCTATAACTCCAAGAAGTCAAATGAGGTTTCTCCTGGCAGATCAGGACAAATATATCACCGCTTTAGCAGCTTCCTTTTTAGCCACAATTTTACCTGAAAAGGTTCCCAATGAACCATCCTTTCCAGGAACAGACATGGCGTAGCAGATTATCTAAGTGCACATGATGACAGTGTGACCTTATGACCCTCGACAGCTTCAACCCTGTCCTTTTAATTATCCCAGTGACCTGAAATGTTTTATACTGTGATGCAAATAAAGGTATTTGATTTGATTTGAAGTATTCTTCATAAGAGGGAGGAAAGGTAGTGTATGTGAAATTACTGGTATTGTCTCCATACTAACCAGCTACAACCACAACAATTGGTTGAAAGTTGCTGCTTGGGTCTGTTCTTGTAAACGTTCACTAAAATTGCTAATACGAAAATAACTCCCATTAAAATGAATTAAGATGAGTGCTATTCCCCATTCAGCTCCATGGGGTTTGTGCAGGAAAAGGTCACAATGGATTATGTTCATATTCTATATTATAATCATGTGTATGTGAAGCTCTTTGTGCAGCTGTGTCCTGCAAATTTAAACCGATCTCTTCAGCTTCCTTTCCAGTAATCTCTTTGAAATCCCCAAATGCAATGGAATCCTGTGTTTGTATGTAAACACTCCTACTTTGCGCCCTCTCTTCTCTCTGAAATGATCAGAGCTGTATATGACACTCTGTAATCCAAATTATTCTTTGCATTTGTTTAATTCACATTGTGTGTGTGTGTGTGTGTGTGTGTGTGTGTGTGTAGACACACAATATGCTTGCTTTTGTTCAGGGGCCCAAGTGCTGTTCCCAAGGCAAAATGGCAGAATCTGCAGCTGATACAACTTTAATCCAAAATGGAATTCTCTCTGTTATCTCTCTCAACTTTTGCAGCACACCTAATCAAAGTCGGGCATTTTAAACAGCAACAGCAGCTGAATTTCTACTGGAAATGAATGTATTTGGCATGCTTATACACCTAGTGCTTCACTGCAGCCCCACCTTCTGCGCACTGCCTGCAAAGCATTGGCCAGACCAGTGCTGCTTTCATTTCCACTCAGAGGGCACTCAAGAACATTAGGCACTTAGCTCAAGTACCTCTTTTGCATAAGCTTCCTTCTCTCATTTCTCTCCCCTTTTTTTCAAATGGAAGGAACTGGCATTTAGTTTACTCCTTAAAGAAACAGCAGGCCTTCCAAGAGAGGTCTGTTTGGCAAACCCAAACATAGTTGAATTTACATCTGTGTTGTAGCTCTTTAGTGCATGCACTATTGTTGTTGTTTAGTCGTTCAGTCGTGTCCGACTCTTCGTGACCCCATGGACCAGAGCACGCCAGGCACTTCTGTCTTCCACTGCCACCCGCAGTTTGGTCAGATTCATGTTTGTAGCTTCGAGAACACTGTCTAACCATCTCGTCCTCTGTCGTCCCCTTCTCCTTGTGCCCTCCATCTTTCCCAACATCAGGGTCTTTTCCAGTGAGTCTTCTCTTCTCATGAGGTGGCCAAAGTATTGGAGCCTCAGCTTCACGATCTGTCCTTCCAGTGAGCACTCAGGGCTGATTTCCTTAAGAATGGATGCGTTTGACCTTCTTGCAGTCCATGGGACTCTCAAGAGTCTCCTCCAGCACCATAATTCAAAAGCGTCAATTCTTCGGCGATCAGCCTTCTTTATGGTCCAGCTCTCACTTCCATACATCACTACTGGGAAAACCATAGCTTTTACTATACGGACCTTTGTTGGCAAGGTGATGTCTCTACTTTTTAGAATGCTATCTAGGTTTGCCATTGCTTTCCTCCCTAGAAGCAGGCGTCTCTTAATTTCGTGGCTGCTGTCACCATCTGCAGTGATCATGGAACCCAAGAAAGTAAAATCTCTCACTGCCTCCATTTCCTCCCCTTCTATTTGCCAGGAGATGATGGGACCAGTGGCCATGATCTTCGTTTTTTTGATGTTGAGCTTCAGACCATATTTTGTGCTCTCCTCTTTCACCCTCAATAAAAGGTTTTTTAATTCCTCCTCACTTTCTGCCATCAAGGTTGTGTCATCTGCATATCTGAGGTTGTTGATATTTCTTCCAGCAATCTTAATTCCGGCTAGGGATTCATCCAGCCCAGCCTTTCGCATGATGAATTCTGCATATAAGTTAAATAAGCAGGGAGACAAAATACAGCCTTGTCGTACTCCTTTCCCAATTTTGAACCAATCAGTTGTTCCATATCCAGTTCTAACTGTAGCTTCTTGTCCCACATAGAGATTTCTCAGGAGACAGATGAGGTGATCAGGCACTCCCATTTCTTTAAGAACTTGCCATAGTTTGCTGTGATCGACACAGTCAAAGGCTTTTGCATAGTCAATGAAGCAGAAGTAGATGTCTTTCTGGAACTCTCTAGCTTTCTCCATAATCCAGCGCATGTTTGCAATTTGGTCTCTGGTTCCCCTGCCTCTTCTAAATCCAGCTTGCACTTCTGGGAGTTCTCGGTCCACATACTGCTTGAGCCTTCCTTGAAGAATTTTAAGCATAACCTTGCTAGCGTGTGAAATGAGTGCAATTGTGCGGTAGTTGGAGCATTCTTTAGCACTGCCCTTCTTTGGGATTGGGATGTAGACTGACCTTCTCCAATCTTCTGGCCACTGCTGAGTTTTCCAAACTTGCTGGCATATTGAGTGTAGCACCTTAACAGCATCATCTTTTAAAATTTTAAATAGTTCAGCTGGAATACCATCACTTCCACTGGCCTTGTTATTTGCAATGCTTTCTAAGGCCCATTTGACTTCACTCTCCAGGATGTCTGGCTCAAGGTCAGCAACCACACTACCTGGGGTGTACGAGACATCCATATCTTTCTGGTATAATTCCTCTGTGTATTCTTGCCACCTCTTCTTGATGTCTTCTGCTTCTGTTAGGTCCTTACCACTTTTGTCCTTTATTATGGTAATCTTTGAACGAAATGTTCCTTTCATATCTCCAATTTTCTTGAACAGATCTCTGGTTCTTCCCATTCTGTTGTTTTCCTCTATTTCTTTGCATTGCTCATTTAAGAAGGCCTTCTTGTCTCTCCTTGCTATTTTTTGGAATTCTGCATTCAATTTCCTGTATCTTTCTCTATCTCCCTCGCATTTTGCTTGCCTTCTCTCCTCCGCTATTTGTAAGGCCTCATTGGACAGCCACTTTGCTTTCTTGCATTTCCTTTTCATTGGGATGGTTTTTCTTGCTGCCTCCTGTATAATGTTTCGAGCCTCCATCCATAGTTCTTCAGGCACTCTGTCCAGCAATTCTAAATCCTTAAACCTGTTCCTCACTTCCACTGTGTATTCATAAGGGATTTGGTTTAGATTGTATCTTACCGGCCCAGTGGTTTTTCCTACTTTCTTCAGTTTAAGCTTGAATTTTGCTATAAGAAGCTGATGATCTGAGCCACAGTCAGCTCCAGGTCTTGTTTTTGCTGACTGTATAGAGCTTCTCCATCTTTGGCTGCAGAGAATATAATCAATCTGATTTCGATGCTGCCCATCTGGTGATGTCCATGTGTAGAGTCGTCTCTTGTGTTGTTGGAACAGAGTGTTTGTGATGACCAGCTTGTTCTCTTGACAGAACTCTATTAGCCTTTGCCCTGCTTCGTTTTGAATTCCAAGACCAAATTTGCCAGTTGTTCCTTTTATCTCTTGATTCCCTACTTTAGCATTCCAATCCCCTATAATGAGAAGAACATCCTTCTTTGGTGTCACTTCTATAAGCTGTTGTAAGTCTTCATAGAACTGGTCAATTTCAGTTTCTTCAGCACCAGTAGTTGGTGCATAAACTTGGATTACTGTGATGTTAAAAGGTCTGCCTTGGATTCGTATCGAGATCATTCTATCATTTTTGAGATTGCATCTCAGTACAGCTTTTGCCACTCTTTTGTTGACTATGAGGGCCACTCCATTTCTTTTATGGGTTTCTTGCCCACAGTAGTAGATATGATAGTCATCCGAACTGAATTCGCCCATTCCCGTCCATTTTAGTTCACTGATGCCCAAGATGTCAATGTTTATTCTTGCCATCTCATTTTTGACCACTTCCAACTTACCCAGGTTCATGGTTCTTACATTCCAGGTTCCTATGCAATATTTTTCTTTACAGCATTGGACTTTCCTTTCGCTTCCATGCATATCCGCAACTGAGCGTCCTTTCGGCTTTGGCCCAGCCGCTTCATCAGCTCTGGATCTACTTGTACTTGTCCTCCGCTCTTCCCCAGTAGCATGTTGGACGCCTTCCAACCTGAGGGGCTCATCTTCCAGCGTCATAACTTTTATATACCTGTTGTCTTTGTCCATGGAGTTTTCTTGGCAGGGATACTGGAGTGGCTTGCCGATTCCTACTCCAGGTGGATCACGTTTGGTCAAAACTCTCCACTATGACCTGTTCATCTTGGGTGCCCTGCTCGGCATAGTTCATAGCTTCTCTGAGTTCTTCAAGCCCCTTCACCACGGCAAGGCAGTGATCCATGAAGGGGGCATGCACTATAAGTGAGAATAATTCATGGGTAACGCAAATTAATTCATAATAGTCTTCACGGGACCTCTAAACATTCATGGTGGAGCACTTTGACCAAAACCAGTGTCTACCCACTCCAGGTTTATATTGGAGCTTACAGGTTTGTGCATTTTAGGAATCTGCTATACCTGTTGAGGACCTCCAAATAAAACAGAAATCCTTAGCTTTGAGGAGATACCTCTTTTGCCATGGGATAAAAAGATATTCATTGCATAGAGCATCAAGGCTATCAAAATGGAAAGAAATCAAAATATAATCATATGCCTTGGTCGGCAGATGTTTTCAGCCTCTTTAAGTTACACGTCAACCTTTCACTGTCTTTACTATTGACCTGCTGGCCAGCCAGCTGCTGCTGTTAACCTAAAGGGTGAAGAAGACTGATATTTTGTGTCCCTAAGCTCAAGTAAAACACCTGGTACAATTAACTGATGCGGGCACTAGAAACTAAAGGAAGACTCTTCAGTTATGACCTAAAATTTCTTTGAAGTTAAAAGGAAAAAGATAAAATACCCAAATATGGTTAAGGGTGCAGCTAAAGGAGATGCACTTTGTTTTGTTTTTGGTAAACCCTTACATACAAACACACACAAAATAATAAAAATAGAAGAAATGTATACAACAGATAGGTTCTTTCACAGGACCTCCTGGTTCTTCAAGGACAGCACTGGTAAGCATCAAGACAAATCCTAGTTGCCTTTTAAAGCTCCAAGTTGATTTTGTCCTCTGTGTATTTTGTTCTAACTACCTCTTTGGGGAGTGGTTGGTTTCTTGGGGGGGGGCGGTACCTGCTCTTTAGGAAAATTTTAGGTTATGTGATTATATAATTGTATTCTATGGTTTTCCTGTAGTGTAAATTTATATAGTCATTTGAAAGTCAACGGAGTTTGGGGAAATAATTTATTTCCCAAGGCTCCCAATCCAAATGCTTAATGCTAGCAAGGTAAAAAAGGTAAAGGATCCCTGGACGGTTAAGTCCAGTCAAAGGCGACTATGGGGTTGCGGTGCTCATCTCACTTTCAGGCCAAGGGAGCCGGCATTTGTCCATGGACAGATTTCTGGGTCATGCGGCCAGCATGACTATACCGCTTCTGGCACAACGGGACACTGTGATGAGTGCCAGAGTGCACAGAATCGCCATTTACCTTCAGTACCTATTTATCTGCTTGCATTGGCATGATTTTGAACTGCTAGGTTGGCAGATGTGAGTGGTGCTATGGTCTAAACCACTGAGCCTCTTGGGCTTGCCAATCAGAAGGTTGACGGTTTGAATGCCCGCAATGGGGTGAGCTCCCGTTGCTCTGTTAATGCTAGTATGATCCTTAAAACACACAGTAAACAAGGGCACTTCTTTTATGAGCAATAATATATTACTCTATATAGTTGCCAGGATTATTCAAGAAGCATTTAAGAAGAAGAAGAAGAAGAGTTTGGATTTGATATCCCGCCTTTCACTCCCCTTCAGGAGTCTCAAAGCGGCTAACATTCTCCTTTCCCTTCCTCCCCCACAACAAACACTCTGTGAGGTGAGTGGGGCTGAGAGACTTCAAAGAAGTGTGACTGGCCCAAGATCACCCAGCAGCTGCATGTGGAGGAGCAGAGACGCGAACCTGGTTCCCCAGATTACGAGACTACTGCTCTTAACCACTACACCACACTGGCTCTCTTTTATTAGGCTTTATTCTTAATTTTGCTAGTTGGTGCTCTTGGCCATCACTTAATAGGCAGAAAGTCCACCGGGGACCTCTACAAACAAAACTTTATATTTTGTAAACTGCTTTGAGCATGTTTTATTTTACAGTTAATCAGTGTATAAATTTTATGAAATAAATAAAATAAATAAATAAAACAAGGAAGTAGGACCAAGCAACCAGAACTTGGAGGTCAGCCTTTCTTTTGTACGCACCTTTGCCTTCTGTGGGTGCCATTGGCTGTTACAACTCAGGTAGCAGAATATCTTGGGCCATCCCTGCATCTCAGTGCAATTCAAGAGGTTTTCAAAAGTCTGGATTAGTGAGCATTAGTTGTGTTCTCAAAGTTTGTGCTGTTTCTCTGTGGGAACCATATTTCCAGTTATCAGAAATCCAGCAAACAGCTGCTTTGGCCCCTTCTCAAGCTTCAGTAATAGCACTGAAAACAGAAAGCACGCAAGGAAACTGCCATTATGCTTTTCCAAAGAAGTCATTATTCTCAATGTGCTATATCAAAATGTGCTGCTTAAATAGAATTTCACAACGGAATCAAGAAACAACAACCCCAGACCCCAGAATGCCCTTTAATTCCTGAACAAATGGAGAGGCAGGGATTTTGACATCACACTGTTGAAATAATCACTGCAACCCAATTCTCACATTTATTTTTGATGTGGCAAGGTCACTGCCATGTGTCTGGATTTAGCCTCAGTTGACTTGTGCTGTTCCCTGAATGAACTAAGGCTGCAGACTCTGGGCAAGTGAAGAAAGGGAATGCTCAGGCTGATGACACTTCAGTCCAAGCTTGCACACCATCTTCCTTCCTCAATTTATTTTATCCATTCATTCACATACTCTTAAGCAGAGTTCAACGCACAACATGAAATGACACTACAGAAATCCTTTGATTGGCTTTATAGACAAGCTTGACATGGGGGACATGTATCACCAGAATAGTTGAGGCAAGATTGGTATGGGGTTTTTTTTGTAAGATTTCCCTGCAGAGCAAATAGAAGTTTTGGCAGAGCTGGGACAAAAAGCAAAAAGACAACAGAAATGTTTCCAATCTGTCTCTGCAGCTGTTTTTAATCCTTTCTGTTGTGTGGCTGGAGCAAAACACCCCCAAAATTCACTGCTCCGTTTGGTGCACTCTTCGAGGGGGATTTGGGAATAAGGAAGAAATCTGGAGTGGGGTTGAAATGCTGCTGGCTGCTGGATGGCATCTGCCTCTCTACTGCTGCTGCTGCTGCTACTACTACTACTAATAATAATAATTTATTATTTATACCCCGCCCATCTGGCTGGGCTTCTCCAGCCCCTCTGGCTGGCTTCCAACAAAATATTAAAATATCGTAATGCATCATACATTAAAAGTTTCCCTAAACAGGCCTGCCTTCAGATAGAGATCAGTATTGTGTGGTGACATACAAGGGTGGAGCTACCTAGCTAGCCTCCAGGGGTGGGGTTAGCCTCCCGCATGGCAAGCTTCCCTAGTCTTCTGCCGCCTGCACAGCGAGCGTCGGGAGGAGCACCGCTAGCTGCCCGTGGCAGCATTGTCCCTAGCAGTCTGCCACCCGTGCAGCAAGCCCGGGGGGGGGGGTCGACAAAGTCACCCACCCTCACGACTGACACCCGGTGCCAGTGGTGACATAGCATCACCCTGACAGGACTTCTGGGTTTAAAAATATGTTGAGTTACTGCACTGCAAAACATAATGTGAGGATAATGCCCGAGACAGCGGAAACCTACATTGGGAGGGGGGGGGGCTCCTGATGTAGGCAGTTGTTACTGAACTGCAACTCTCATCACCCCTAGCAAGCATGGCCAATGGCCAGGGATGATGGAAGTTGCAGTTCAGCAACACCTGATGGGCCAAAGGTTCCCTACAGCTGATGTGGGTTATAGAAGACATATGCTGACAAATCCTTCACATTTTGCATCTCCTTCTGGTTGCAGCTACATGGACAAAATTGTGATTAGCTTGAACACGCCTATTTATAGGTGTTGCTTCCCAATGGTGGTACTTTCTTTAGTTTCCACACTCACACAAATCATTACTAGGAAACAGCAGTGTGAGTGTGGCAGGTTCTGTGTGCTACACTCTGCTCCCTTCAGACTGTCTTTACCCTTTTGGACTGCAGGGTACAGGACAACTTAAGCACTAGGATTCATAGGGATGCACAGAAACACAGAAGCTTGATTCCTAGTTACTTCTTGGGAGCCCTCTGTAACTCAGGAAAGTTTCCTTTACTCCTGGTCTTCTTCTTGGTGATGCAGACTGACATAAGACAGAGACCCACATCAGCTCCAGTCAATGGCAGACTAACTGGGCAACTGTGGTGTTAAAGGAGTGGCACACAACATCCTGACCTTTCTGAGAGTTGGCCGAAACAGCTGTTTTAATCCATCACAATTTCTACTCTGTAGGAAATACTTCCAGCTCATAGATTGTTCTCTAGTTCAGGTGTTGGAAACCTCATAGAATCATAGAGTTGGAAGAGACCACAAGGGCCATCGAGTCCAACCCCCTGCCAAGCAGGAAACACCATCAGAGCACTCCTGACATATGGTTGTCAAGCCTCTGCTTAAAGACCTCCAAAGAAGGAGACTCCACCACACTCCTTGGCAGCAAATTCCACTGTCGAACAGCTCTTACTGTCAGGAAGTTCTTCCTAATGTTTAGGTGGAATCTTCTTTCTTGTAGTTTGGCCCTCTAGATGCTCCTGAACTACAACTCTCATTGTCACTGGCCACTGGCCATGCTTGCTAGGGCTGGCTGTTGCCCAGAAATATCTGAAGGGCCACAGGTTCATCATCCATGCACTCCAGTAGGAGCGAGGAACCTTCGACTCCCCAGATGTTTCTGAGCTACAAGTGCCATAATTTCTGATGACTGGCCTTGCTTGCTGGGCCTGATGGGAGTTGGAGACCAACATCTGGAGGACAGCAACATCTAGTTCCTCTGAGGAACACTATTATCACTCCACATGGACTTCCCTGTGGAAGTGCTAAGTGTTCCCTTGCATGCATTCTCAACCGGGTTCTTTCTGCCAACTCTCATGGACTAGCATATCTTGTGCAGCTCTCTTGCTGCTGGCAGGATCAGAGTGCTCCTTGGCTTTCACCATTGTCCAATCTCCTCTCACATTTAGTCCCCCAGTAGCTGGAGCAGCTGCTCTCTCTCTCTCTCCTTCTCCCTCTCCCTCTCCCCCTCATCCTGTGTTATGTTTCCAGAGGCTCTCCCTTCTCCAGCTGTTTTAGCTCATCCCCCTCCCCAACAGTTTGCATAGCTCCCTATGTCTTTCTGTTGCTAGAACACCAAGCTGAATTGAGTGGACTGTATAACAGAGACTAAGCCAGGCTGCCAGAAGAGAGTCCAGGTGCAATCACCAACCTGTAAACATGCCTTCAGTGGTTTGATGTTGCTTCCGCTCTCTGGATGTGCCCATGCTGGAGGATTTTCCAGCATCTGTTGATAACTCAATATGAACAGTTGCCTGATCTTCAGCTGTCTGCAAAAAAATAAAATAAAATAAAAATCTCCATATCCCAAACTCTGAACATTTGTTTTCCTTGGCGGACTTGATCATGCAGAATGCCAGAACATGCATTAAAATGCTCCATGCTGACAAAAAAGAACAGTGATTTGGTTTTTTAATAATCCAGAAAGGTACATTAGTTTTCAGAAGAATTTGAGGTAAAAACTTATTTAGTGTTAAATAGACCCTGTAAGAAATTAAGACAATTTAATCAATTATGTAATTATGCACAGGGAGAACAAAAATTCAGGGAAGTAGCATTCTGACCAGTATAAATATGCACTACATACCTGGATTATATTTGCTATATTCTACTCCTAATGTAGCAGTGCACAGAAACAATCAATGTGTGAAGACTAAGGGTGGGGAGATAGCAGGTGCAGTCCTGCTTTCCCACCTAATATGTCAAAAATATGCAGTTGAGGAAGTCTTCAAAAGTACTTGTTATCTTGTATCTTGTTAAATAAGAAAACAGTAGATAGGTTGATATCATAGCCTATAACAAAGCCTAGGTTGATGCAGACAGACAGTAATGTGCAATCCCAACAGCATTGACACTAGACCTTCAGTTGAAATGAATTTGTCGCTACATTGCAATCAGTTTGAAACTTGAGCACTGAAATACAGCACATCCCGAAAGAGATTTTCAGTAGAACATTGATTTCCTGTAGAGAATATACTACCAGCAGAAGCTGAAATGGAACAAAAGTGATAAAAATTGGGTTTCGTGAAGTAGGTGTAATGAAATGGTGGTGTGTACACAAAGTTTCAGGCTGGGTAGTAGAAGTGTGAATAGTTGGTAGGCAAGAGTCCATTCCCTGACAGATTGGGAAAATAGAGAGGAGAACCATGTACCCCCACTTTTGAGCTCCTTGGAGGCAAAGTAGGATATAAATGTAGGGTGGACCAGGGTCCACTCAGCAAAAGGTTTACTCATAGTGCAATAGGACTTTCCTCTCTTTCCTCTCTTTCCTCAGCCTCTCATCTGTTCTAGGAGTTCCTCCAACTCTCCAGAGCAGATTTGGGTAGGGTGAAGCATACGCAGGAAGAGATGAGAGGAGGGAAAGTCCTGTGGTGCTAGTGTTAATCCTTGCACTGACGGGACAATTTAACAGAATAACACGAGAGAGAGAGAGAGAGAGAGAGAGAGAGAGAGAGAGTCATATCTGACTGTAGTCCTTGAAAAGGTTTGGCTACCATTATTGGAGAGATAAGTAAGAGGTGACAATGTAATGGGGAAGGGACTCACTGGTTGAGCTTGCTATACTGAAAATTCTAGACCCAGTTCCTAGCAGCACCTATTAAAAGGATCTGGTAAAACAGGCAGGGATAGACCTCTGCCAGAGAGCAACTACCGGTCTTAGTATAAGGTGCTCATCTAGAAGGACTCTTTGTTTTCTAAGGAGAAGGCTGTGCAACTCTGCATTGAACATAAAATTAGGTGTCCATTGACAATTTAGTGAATGTTGGCTTTTACATGTGAATGGCAGCATTCACTTTGTGTACATTCCTGCACACCAGTTATCTACAATTAAATGCTAGACTGACTTTCAGTTAGATTGACTTTCAACAATCATAGCTCCATCTTTGAATTTTTACATGTTACCAAATTCACCTGAGATTGTTATCATCTGCCTAAATTTGGACATTTGCTGTAACGTGATATAGTATTTATCCAAACATGCCTTGCTACAATTTTTTTTAAAGATGTGTTACTATTGTTGTTATTTAGAATTTGAATTCAGCCCTTGACAATTGAATCTAGAGCTCTTTGTGGTTCCTGCTAGAATGTCTGCAGCACAGACACTGTAATAATAGCACTTGTATAGGATATTGGAAAAACAGATGCCCTTCAGTCTGATCAAAATTAGGATGCAATGTGTTCCAAGAGGATTCCAGCAGGAATTGCTTTCCTTGCTCAGTTGATGGAAAACGCAGATTTCCTGGTCTGATGTTACTTTAGAAATGTTTCTACTAATCCTCTTTTCTAAACCAGTAGAGCCTGTGCATCTGTCTGTTAGGTGCTTACAGCATGAATGAACGCTTGCCAGATGTTACACCAAGTATGAGGAACTTTCTGAAGGAGAAACATCTGCTTTACAGTTACAATTAGAAGATCTGTTCAAGACATCCTTCATAGAAGCAAGCAAAATGAGGTTTACTGAGAAAAGGATACCCATCTCTTAATTTGGGGTACATTCACAGTAGGGAAAACTTTGTGGAAGTAGAAGATCTTGAGAAATGGTCAGGTTTTATGCATCAGGGCAGATCTGCACAACTTGCAGGCTACAAAATATTCCCAAACTTGGCAATTCTATTTTTGCTATTCAAGATAGGCAGCAAGAATAGGAGATTTAGCCTTGGCTTGGTAATCATATATGGCTGGTGGGCCACATGTTGAGCAGGCCTGCGCTGATGACCACCATGTGGAATCACTCTAAATTATTCCTGTTTGCACTTACTGAGCTCTTTCTGTGCAGCTGCTTGCCATGTGGATCAGCCAGCCTTCATCACACCACTGCGAAAGGTCATTACAAAAGGTCTGCGGTACGCTGGTGAATGTTCCTTGATCTTTGTGGTAAGCTACTGCACATGGTTAGCTAACACCATACAAGAACCTTCAATTAACTAACTCATCATTTGATGACTTATCACCGAATGCTTTGCAGCAGACACATGAATGGCTTCTCCTGAAAATAGATACGCTTGCAAGTATGCAAGTACATTTTTGAGGTCATGATGTGGCACAAAACCTCTCTCTTTGGTATTTATACCTCATGGCATTTTCACAGATCCATCATATTTGAGTCATCACTTTGTTTTTTTGCAACCATGAAGCGATGAATATACATGCACAAATTCTCCGTGTTAAACCAGAATGGCCCAGATCCAGGGGAAGTTAGTCACATCTAGGTTCTTATGAAGTCAGTGGAATATATCCCATTAATTTCAACAGGATTATAGACTCACCGTAGTCTCACGGTGGGACCCTTTGCTGTATGGTAGTGCATGGGAATTAAGGAACCATGTAGATTAGACAGTTCACATGACTCATTCCCACATGTTGGGCACTGACCCTCTGAGTGGAGTGTCAACTGAATTCAAACCACTGACACAATTGCCTCTGTCAGCCATGCAGTTTTAACATTCATTTTTGTACTCCTGTGTGGCATGGGATAGATGAAAGAAAGAAAGAAAGAAAGAAAGAAAGAAAGAAAGAAAGAAAGAAAGAAAAGGGATTTGCTTTCTCTGCATTTAGAGAGGGGCATGAGTTTGCCAGTTTACAGTTCTAGAAACTAGATATATGAAAGAGTGGCATATCTATATGATATTATTGATTATCTCCAAGACTAGTGTCAGAGGTCAGCATCACTAGGTACCTGCTGAGGCCCAAACTCTCCAGTAGGAGGGCCAATCCTGAGAGCTTTCTAGCCCCATTTTTCCTCTTCCTTGTGACTGCTACCTCTTCACCTGTCCTCTCTAAGCAACCCAGTAGTAAGAGAAGCAAGGAGAAGACTTAACACTTGAACGCCTTGTCCTCTCTCAGTCTCAGAAGTGATGCTTACTGCAAGAGGAAAACAAATGGGTGATACAAGTGGATGGTAGGAGGGAGACCCACTCATGAGGATGGGCCACTGAGAGCATCTTTCCCAAGCCCATCAAAAACAACCTGGAACTAGCCGTGGTTGTTTCACTTTTGGCTCCCACATACTTCTCAACCATCTCGGGAAAACGGGGACATCCCATTTTTTTTCACGCGAGAGCGCAGCAACCATTTTGGGTGTTGTGATCTTGTGCCACACACACACCCATGCTTTTTTTCAGGGCTACAATCTCACATGGCCCCCCAAAATGCATGGTTTGGGGCGCTTTGCTTATGTGAGAGCACAACTCCCCCCAAAAGTACTTTTCCAGGGCTGAAAACTCATGTGGGTCACGTGACTCATGCGGGAGCATGGCCCCAGAAGACAGCATCCTGATTTTTGCCTCAGTGTGTTGGGGGGTATGTTCTCATGACTGATTATAATGTCACTGGTTCATAAAGCTGGAACATACCCGATGTTTGTATAACCAAAAGCAGAAAAGGAGGATATTGAAATGAATGACTGTTACTTCATTTGCTGCTTCATTTAATGTATAAATAGCCTAGTGGTTTTTGGTTTTTTAAATTTTGAACATAGGCAAAAACTAGCATAAGAACACCCGGTATATATTTTTATTTATTTATTTAGAGCATTTGTACCCTGCTCCTCAGCCAGAAAAGCTACCAGAATGGATTACATATGAACAAAACAAGGCAGTCCCTACACACAGACTTTTAATCTAAAATAAAAAAAAATCAAAACTCAGGCACAGATTTCTAAACAGTTGACTGGATGGCACAGTTCAGGGGCAAGGGATGCCTGATGGAGGTGGGATTCCAGCAAAGAAGATACAACGAGCCCTGCTGCTTCCTCTGACGCTCCCACTGAATCTGTCTGATTGAATGGCTGCCCCCTGGTGACACTTAAGGGCAAAGGAGGCCTGATGGAGCTGGCCTGCCAAAGCACAGCTGATGGACCGAGCCCTGCTTCCCAGTACTCCCCGCTGAGGGAGTCTGATGGAATCTTCAAAGCTTCTCCCCTGCAGGCTGAGGAGAGCATAAGATCAGCCTGCTGGATCAGGTCAGTGGCCTATCTAGTGCGGCATCCTGTTCTCACCACCTGTGATTCCCCGCAACTGATAGTCAGAAACATTACCATCTCCAGCTGTGGAGGCAGAACATAGCCATCATGGGTTCTCCATGAATTTGCCCAATCCAAGTTGGTGGTCATTACTGCCTCCTGGGGGAGCAGGTTGCACTTTCTTTTATCTATCCTGAACCTCCCAACATTCAGCTTCACGGGATGTTATGTTATGAGAAAGGGAGAAGAAGAAAAAACCGTTTCACTATCCACTTTCTCCATGCCTTGCATTATTTATTTATTTTATAAATTTCTATTGTGCCATCTTTTTTCTCTAAACTAAGATGTCCCCAACACTGCAAGCTTTCCTCATAAGGAGAGCCATTCCAGCAAAGAGTTTAAAACTCTTTAAGGCCTTCTTTCCATAATAAGAAGAAGGGTAACTCCTTGCAGATCACTCTGAGAAATTTAATCATTACATAAAGTTGATCACATGTTTGGCATTTGAAGGACTTTCAGTACAAATATTTAATGCCTTGTCCTTCCCATGGGAAGATCCAGGAACCATTTCCTTTTGTAACTAAAGGGATTTCTGGGTTCTCGGATAGAAGAGTGAGGTTTAGAACTTTGCACAAGCCCTAATGGGACAGGATGGCTTTTCCAGCATTAAACTCTATCCTGTTTTATTAAATTAACTTTGCTTTGGATTTTGAGGGGCAAGGGCCCATTGCCAGAAAAAATAAACAATATGCATGCTGCTCTTAATGGCTGACTGGAAAATATCTCTCTCTTCAGCAAAGGTCTGCCATTTTTCACTTTAAGGCATATGGAAAGATAATTAGGCTGGGTTTCTCATTAATAATAGAGTATTTGAAATGAGAGAAAATGAGGCCACCTTCAAATTGTTATACTACAACAGTCATAATTTGAAAATTGGTGCATTTGTCTCCACACACACACAAAATAGAGGAAGAGAGAATGAGATCCAAGAGTGAGGTAAAATAATTTGGATTAAATGCAGTCCAACTGTTAGGCATATTAGCCAGTCTCTTTGAGAATTACACCCCCTCCTCTCTAGAATTCCTTTTAAAATGAAGAATTCTTTGCATTTCACCAGCAACTTTAGCCCCAACTCCTGCTGCCAGAAATCTGGTGGTAGTTCTGACTGCAGCCGGTCATCAAAGACCACTTTGGCTAAGGAGTAACTTGGGTTTAAGCCAATTTAAGTAATCAGCTTAGTTTGGGGCAGCTTGTAGAAAACACCATTGTGTACTTAAAGGCACATACTGGAAGGTGCCACCTGATGGTTCTCAAGCTGGGACTTCCGGCAGCACACAAGACTGGCAAACTAATCTCCATGTTGTGAGTCAGAGTTAATGCACACTGGCCTCTGCCACCAGTCAGGGGGCCAAGAGTCACTGGGAGCCATGCCCTCTGCCTCCAGAAGGAATACCATGGCACGAGGGAGACTGATCTGGTCCCATCTATCAATAAAAGAAGGAATAGCTGCAGGGAGCTCACTATCTCCCCCACCTGTTCCCTGCTGGAAGGAACACTCTGCTCCAGCTGCTATTTGCCTTGGGACTGCAGAAGACAAGGGGAAAGGACACTGTGGCTCCATCCATCAGACTAAGGAACAAAAGCCACCAACACCAGCAGGGGAAGAATATAAGAAGAATGGCCTATGGCTGACCAGATACCTATCCAAAACTAGCAAACAGAATTTGAGCACAATAGCACTCTTCCATCCTGTGGTTTCCAGCAGTTGGTATTCAGAAGCATTGCTACCTTGAGCTGTGGAGGTAGAACATAGTTATCATGGCTTGAGGTCCATTGATAGGCCTCTCCTCCATGAAATTGACTAAGCCTCTTTTAAAGCCATCCAGTTTGGAGGCCATCACTGTCCCCTGTGGGAGCAAGTTCCATAGTTTAACCATGTGTTAGTCCAACCACCTGCAATATAGGAATGACAGCTAAAGAATCTCTGACAAATGGTCATCCAACCTCTGTTTAGAAACCTCCCATATATAGGAGTCCACCACCTTCCAAATCCTACGCCAGCAAAGATCTGCATGTGGGGAACCTGCACATGTACACTGGGCTCTATATTTCAGATCACCCCTCCAAAATGTGGATGGCAAAGGGCAGGGCTAACAAGGATATGGTGGAAGAGGTGGGACCAGCAAGTGTCACGACATGAAAGGAAGATGCCTGAAAAGTGCCTCTGAGATGCTCAGCGGATAACCTCAGACAAGTCAACGTCTCTCAGTCTAATCTACTTGACAATGTCATTTCAAAGAAGACACAGACTGTAATCCAGCCGTAGGCCTTTGTGATGGTGGAGAAATATCAGTTTACAAAGTAATGAATCTAGCAAGTATAAGGATTGAGCCATAGATCATATACCTTCATGTATGTTAGCATATGTTTGGGGATCGCTTCCCTCCAAAGAAATATGCTTTAAAGTGCATTTGTCTCATTTGCTTTGCTGCCACTGATGCATGTCCTCTCCCTGAGAATGTCTTCAGGCTTGCCCATCATTGTTTAACTAAACCTTGACCGCATCCACATTGCAGCTGCTTATTTATGTGAGGCAATGCCAAACGGAGATATTTTTTGCAAACGCAATTGCTGTTGATGGCGCAGACATTGTATGGGATACCATACTAAATGCCCTTTGTTTATGGTGTGAGTCCCTGCTGCTACATGCCCCTGGGAAGCACAATAAAAAGTGGGAAGATCTATGTGATGTCTAAATGTCTACAACAACAACACAGACCCACACATTGACACTTGCACAGGAAGAGAGTTTTTCTCTCCCCTCTGGTCATTTTCTCTCATCCACTAAGCTTCAGAAATGCATTTGTGGTCCCTTTTTGCTGAATCCAGACATGCACATCATTTCCAAAACAGTCCTGTGGTGCTGTCTTCACCTTGTACAATGTCCACTCCTCCTTGGTCAATAAGTAACACCCAGACTGTATCTGACTCCCACCCCAATGTTCCCTGTGGGAGCCCCCAAATCCAGTAAAAATGCACAATGTGAACTCCATGCAGAATGAGTGAATAATTCCTGTAATGGAACTGAAATGGTCAGAAGAGAGTTAGGGGGTATGTGAGTGACAATAGTAAAGGCAGAAGCAGTCAGCTATAACAGAGGCATTTAGCAGACCCTTCACAAGTTCCGCTATCCATTCCTGACATTGAGAGAAGCAGAGCATATACAAATGTGAGTCAGAAAAAGTACACCTTGAATGCACATAGGCCTGGTTTTATTGAAACCGTGAAGTTGGGTTGGGTTTGGCAGGTGCAATGCTGCTACCTCACCTGCGTTGATTATTTCCAGTGCAAAGATTATCAATTATCATGGAAAGGTCTGTTTCCCATTCACAGATGGATTTGCTCTGGTTCTGTGGGGAATTTCCACACACAAAAGGGGCTGCCTAGTGACTGTTCAATTTGGGGTCACAGTCATTTCTCATAGGTCCACAAAGAAAATTCTCAAAGGTGCAATGAAAGTTGTTTTGATCCGAATATACCATAGCAAATCCACTCTGTAATTCAGTGCTTGTAGATTTCTTTGAGGGCAGTCAAAGTAGCAATAAGCTTCTCCAGTTGTTTAATCAAGGGAAAGTGTCTGATGTTGATTTCTTATATTTAAGAAAAAGAGGCATTTTGTGCTTATCCAGCTGCTGCTGCTGCTAGGATTCTTTTATGCTAAGTCAGCAGACCTCCAAGCAGTGCATCTTCTTAGTCCCTGACACAAAGTCCTGTTTCTTGCCCTGCTGACTCAGCGCTGCGGGCTACAGACATTTCAGAAGGAGGCGGAATTTGTCATGCAGTTGGCAGTTCAGGGGATTCAGATTAAAGTGTTTCTTGGATCAGAAAACTGAGAGCAAGTGACTCATTTAGGCTGAAAAATGCATGTATAGCTTCCTTTCTCTTCTTGTCCTTGCTTATATGGTCTGCATATGTGTCTATAATTGATCCATTAGCAGTAAGCAAATGCATCTCAATCTAGCTGACCTAGAGTCTGTGGCTGGGGGAGGGGGTGGTGCTACTTTAGCATATGAATCAAAGCTATTTGGAAATAGTGAGTATGTCCTAAGGTGTGCATGTACAAAAGCAGCTTGTTGCATACATATCCATGTCTGCGCATGGGCAGTAACCATGCCTGCAAAGAAGTGCTTTGCATGTGGTTCCATCAGTTGCTTCTAAAGTTACACTTCATGGAGGGTGGGGGGGTCATCTTACCCATAGGCGCTAGGAGTGCGGAACACCAGGCGCTCAGGGGCGCCAGGCCAAGAGTCCGGGTCCCGAAAGTTGAGTCCGGGGAAGAGCCCGCCTGTTGGCCGGAGTGCCACAGTGGGCTCTTCTGCTGCGGGCAGCTCTGCACTGCAAGTTCGGGGGCGACTGAGCCAGCGAGATGCTGAGGCAGCTGGCTGGCTCCACCCTCCTGCGCACCTGAGGCTGGGCAACTGGGGGGGGGGCACCAGGCGGATCTTTGCACCCCAGCGCTGCATATGCTTAAGCCAGCCGTGTGTGTGTGTGTTTGTGTGTGTTTGTGTGTTGTATAAGACCAAGATAGCAGGGTGCAGTTGCTTTTGGGAAGTGATCAGGAATACTCATTGGAAAATGATTAAGTCTTGCTCACAATAACATTTCTTGATTGCCTGTTTCCTTTTGAAAGTTTCACTATGTGAAAAATAATAATAAAAAGTCTGCAAAGGACTGTAAAGGATTCAGTCCCTCCACACCCTTCAGCTAAGGCTCATCCAGGCCATCCCTATAGCAAAGGAAGGAAGGAAGGAAAGAGAGGGAGGGAGGGAGGGAGATTAATGAATGATTCAGATATCTTTCCTAAAGAAATATGAAAGTGAAAACTCTGTTCATAGAAAAAGCCCTACAACTGTTTTAGCCTCCTGTAAATAATGGTCGAATAGAATATAATTATTTTCTTTGTTTTGCAGGATATGTCTTGTGACAGGGCTCTGTAATATTTACAGTGTAATTCTGCACATGTCTATGCAGTAGTGAGTTAAATTGACAGGTAAGTGAGTACCTAATGTACTGCCTAAATGTACCAATATATTAATTAATTAAAAATACTTATCACTACTTCATGTGGGAGCGAGTTTCATAGTTTAAACACCACTATATGGTCAGTGTCACATCCTGAATTTTATGTACATGCTCAACCCAACCCAGCCTAGATAAATCCATATCCCATTTAAACTAAGGTTACCAGATTTTCCCCCCAATGAATCCGGGGACACTTTTCAACCTCCTACTAAATAGATGGATTTTGTCAGGGGACTGATTTGTAAATCCTGGGACTGTCCCCGGGAAACGGGGACATCTGGTAACCTTAACTTAAACATCTGGTAACCTTAACTTAAACCAAAGTACTTTGATGTAAGCTGATATACACTCAGTTCTTCATGCCCAATACTTTCATTTCATTGTGGGCTGGGCTACAATTCACTTAGGAAGAGCTTCCCTGCTTACCATATATGAACTATTCCAGGATTGATGGTGGTAGATGACAGTCCCATTATATACATGAGTCTGTTCACAAAGTTATTCACAGCACATCTCTTGATAGCATAAATGTCTGAATGGATACAATCAGTCATTTGATAATGAAGCATTATCTCCTATCAAAATAGGACATTATCTAACAGTGGAAGCCTGATTGGGAGATGATAGTACATACTATATAATGATTATCAATGAAAGTGAATTGTGAACTTACTGAAATTCTAATGCCATTCAGGAGTCCAACCTGATCATGGGAAGGCTAGATTAATGTAGGAGATCAAATACGCTCCACCTTCCTCCAAACTTTCCATGTTTAGTACAAAGGTCTGAAGGCTGAAAGTGGTTAAAAGCCTTTGCGTGATCCAGAACCCTGATGTGATCCAGAACCCTCTAGGAGGTTTCTAAACTCTGTGTGCTTCAATGGAGGGAGCACACTGTCATACACCATGTGCTGGTTCAAATGTTTCAAAGCCCTCAATATCAAGTGGCTCTGTGGATGAATCCACCTGGAGGAAGTAACATATGAACTTCTGTGTCTGCTTTGACAGGTGCTACTTCCTTGCAGTTATTTGTATGATATAGGTGGCTTTATAGAGCAGCAGAACCTATCAACATGTTTGCATCAGCTCATACTTCATGTCCTCCACACTGTTTCTTCCATGGAGCTGCCCAGGATGGAATGTTTTCATTCAGGGGTAGCCAATGAGATGCCCTCCAGATATAGTTGGGCTCCAGCTCCTATCATGCCTGACCATTGAGCATTCTAGCTGGGTGTGGTGGGAGTTCAACAAAATATTGGGGGTGCCATGTGTGTGTGAAGCTGCAATGAAATGAATGGGGTATCTTCTCATGCCTGAGCTGTGTGAATGCATTGATTACTCAGAATACATTCCATGAAGACTGGAGATAAATTGTGTAAGCCTGGGAAACATTTCCACTGAAATGCCACACATTACAGATATTATTCGTGATTCTCAGAGAGAATAAATGCTATTTCTGCCCCAACTAATTTCAATTCTAGGATTTTGAATCTGCCTTTGAGTTTAACATCCTTCTTATCCAATATAATCAGATCATTTGCACCATTAACAGAAGAGATGAAAATTTGCTGAAGCCAGTCCTCCAATATACACAAAGATTGGTCAAGACTATTTTCACTCAATGTAACGCATAATGGTCCCAAAATGCTAAAACTACTTTTCATATCTCTTAACTCATATACTGCTATCATATGTGAAGATTAGCTTTTGGTATGGTAATGAACAGCACAATAGCATTAACTAGAGGCAGAAAATAGCAAACTTTGGGGAAATTGTGGAGGGTTTCATTTTCTGCCAACCACAGGACTCTGAATGTATTGAGAAATTGGGCATGAATTTGATTTATATGGGTAAAAGATTTCTGGTGTTGTGGGAGGGGGGGCTGCAAGTCAGAGCCAAAAGTGGGTGGAGTTTGCACCATTTCAAGACTGCATGTCTTTTTCTGATTGCCGTTCTACTTCATCCCCACCCCAAGAGGACTTGTCTGGGGAGCTTTAGTGGTCCAATTGGCAATATTACATCTGTTTTTCCCACAGCTTGGAAGTTCATTTAAAAAAGGAACTAGTTCTAGTTTAAATTCAACATGTCCCCTTACAAAAGGACCTCGTACAGGTCGTATATAGTTTAGAGTTCAGTTCATGTTTATCCAAAGGATATTTGGCGTATTTCTTTTCAAAGTTCAGAATGCTACAAGTTGCTGTGCTGAAGTATAAAATATACTTAAGAAAGCTAAAAAAAAAAATACCAACGCACACAGAATAGAATACGGATTGTTTATTTCTCCTAGCAATGATGAACTTGAAGATAAACTAGAAATTGTTCAAAGGTAAACATAATTCATGACCAGTTCGCCTAACAATTATGGGAACCACTTTTAGTTGCAGTTTAGAGATGTTTGAACTAATTCAGTGAACTTCATCAAACTGCACTGGTTCATTCCAGTCACTGGTTCTTCCTACGTGTGTGTGGCAGTCCTGTCCTAGCTTGGCTTAAGGCTCAGAAGGAAGGCTGGATGGAGGCAGTGACATTTGTTGAAGGGTCAGGATCGCATCTAGAAGAGTAAAAGTCACACCCAAGAAAACAGTCAAGATAGGTTATGCAGGTTCACAAAAGGCAAGGCAAAGTCTTTATGGACTCTAGACAGCTCACTCTGTCAGGCGCCTGAGCTCACACAAAGAGAGCTGTTGTCTGAGCAGCATGCTGAGGCCTTCTGAAGTCTTGCTGGTCTCAATCTGTGATTAACTCTGTCCCCTGAGAGAAGTATCTAATTCGGCAACCAGTGGCTCCTGAAGTATGCAGGTGGTAAGGACTGCCCCAGACGATTCTCTCCAAGTCTGATAAGTCAGCTAAAGTCACATACTCTGGCCATGAGAGTCCTAGAATGGGATGTTGGCTCTTCAGTTGAATGTAGAGCTAGGGCTGTCTATGTTTTTATGAGTCCAATGTAAAGGGGACTTATAGTGGGTTTCCCTTCCTCCTGGCAGGCTTCCTGCTTCACCTGCAAGTGCCCTTACCAGGAAAGGGTAGAGAGGTGTGGCATTGTGGTCTAAAGCACTGAATCTCTTGGACTTGCCGATCAGAAGGTTGGTGGTTCAAATCAGTGGTGCAACAGTGGTGAGCTCCCGTTGTTCTGTCCCAGCTCCTGCCAACCTAGCAGTTTGAAAGCATGCCAGTGCAAGTAGATAAACAGGTACTGCTGCAGTGGGAAGGTAAACAGTGTGCTCTGGTTTCTGTCACGGTGTTTCGTTGCACCAGAAGCGGTTTAGTCATGCTGGCCACATGACCTGGAAAGCTGTCTGTGGACAAACGCCGGCTCCCTTGGCCTGAAAGCGAGATAGTCGCCTTTGACTGGACTTAACCATCCAGGGGTCCTTTACCTTTACCTAGAGAGGTGAGGACTTGAGCACCAGACCAGCCGGCTACAATGAAAGGGCAGAGGAGCAATGTTTGGGGAAGGGTGTTTTACTATGGTGGTGAGAAGGAGTTTCAGCAACAGCTGCCACTAGCAGCAGCTACCCACCCTCTCCCTCTGGCCTAGTTCCCACCAATGGACCCTAGCAAAATGCAGCTTGACACCAGTGTGACTAACCTGTCATTGCCATGAGCTGTGGTAGTTGTGTGAATGGGTCCTTATAGAGAAGAAACTGAGTTGCAGAGCAAGAGAACAGCACCCAGTAGAGGTTGACAAGTTAGAATTTAAGACAGGAGGACAAAGAGGCCCAGTCAGTTGAGGCCATTGTGGGAGTATTTAAATACTTTGTCTAGAGTACCAGAGCGCTCAAAGCTAACCCTGCATTGCTTGTGTTCCAACTGAAAAAGCTCAGTTATTGCTACAAGCTATAGCAATAATACACTCTAATGCATTTCTCCTGATTTCCTCAGTCTTATTCTATTGCATATTTTCAAGGCAATAACTAAGCGGACCATGAAATTGCCACTGTAATGTATGGTCTTGATACAAAGAATGTTGGCATGCTCCCATGACATAGTTGTTAAAAGATGGATGTTTATGTTTTCACCAGTGGGGTTTGGGAAGTGGGGCTATAGGCTGGACTGGATGTAAGAAGCGTGGTTGTGAAAGGAAAATCGAGGATAGGGAACGAATCCTGTCTGCAAGCTGTTAAGGGGGAAAAATACTACCATTTATTTGACAAGTGGGGTCACCATGCTCTTGTGAACCACGAGACATTCTTTAAAGCAGATCATAAGAAAACACAAGTCTGAAAGGAAAACTCTTGAAGTTGCGGAAGGGGGTCTAAATCAGCCAATCATGCAGCACTATTGGGCTGTTGAAGTCAGCAAGGCTGAAATGAGTGAATAGGCAGCTATCAAGGTGCATTTATGCGAACCTCACACTGATGTGAAGATGGATAATATATCCATGAGATTACTACAGTGCCAGTCTTCATTGTACCCTTGATTGACTGCCTGGGTGACTAGCTATTCTGATTTGCCTCTTATCACATACACCATTCGAGCAGCAGGACTGCCAGTGAAAGATGGATTATTATTTTTGTGAGCCAAACCAGTCATTTGTGGCAATAAGAGATAAAGAATCCAAATAAACAGAGTTTGGGATACTTGGCCTTAGCGGTTTTTCAGCTCTAACAAGAAGCAGCACTATGGAACAAAATCAGAATTTTGTCAGGACATTCACACACACACACACACACACACACACACCACACCAGGCTAACCTGCCCCATGTTGCAGCTTGATACGATAAGCAAGGAATGGAGATCCTGTGGTCATCCAGACATTGTTCCCAGCTCCCATCAGCAGAGCCAGCATGCTGACAATGGATGTAAGATGGTATTGTCTTCTACTCTACCTGTATTTGCAGTCTGCAGCACTGTTTCCATTCCACTGGAATTAGTCTCCCACCCGAAACCATGTGCTCTGTCTCACCGTCTGCTGTGGGAAAATTACATAACTTATATTCTTAACTACCTAATTACATAAAATATGTTGCTATTATGTTACTGCACCCCATTCATTTCTGTGCAATTCATTTCAGCATAGTTGCCAATCAGAAGGTCAGCGGTTCGAATCCCCACGACGGGATGAGCTCCCGTTACTCGGTCCCTGCTCCTGCCAACCTAGCTGTTCAAAAGCACGTCAAAGTGCGAGTAGATAGATAGGTACCGCTCCAGCGGGAAGGTAAATGGCATTTCCTTGCACTGCTCTGGTTCGCCAGAAGCGGCTTAGTCATGCTGGCCACATGACCCGGAAGCTGTACGCCAGCTCCCTTGGCCAATAAAGCGAGATGAGCGTCGCAACCCCAGAGTCGGCCACGACTGGACCTAATGGTCAGGGGTCCCTTTACCTTTACCTTTATGCTTCTGTTCAGAGCACCGAGCAAAACAGTGACAAAATTGTTTTTAAAAAGGGGTGTTGACGTTAGCATGGTACTGGCATTTTCTTTACCATGCTGGGTACTGGCACCAGGTCTCTGTGTTCTTTTGAGGATATGATTGAAACTATCTTCAAATGGGGGGGGGGGGGGGCTCAACAACTATACCATGAGTGTCAGAATTTGAGCAAAGCTTTGATTGAACCTGGATTAGTTATTAGAGTTTTAAACCCACCAGTTTCATTCAAAGTAATGAAAAGTGCTACAATTAGAGCTGGAGGGAGTGTGAATCCTTGCTGTCAAAACAAGAAGAAGACAAGACAAGATAAGGAATGTAACATACACCATTCCTGCCCTAGTCTCTCCTCTCAACTCCTCCATTCAGAGAAAAGACAGTTTCTGCAGCCCAAGAACTGTGATTGCCTCATGCAGGACTGCTTTTACTGATAATACTGTGATAAGGTTGGCATGTTTCAAGTCTAGAAAATGAAAGATTTTACCCAGAAGGGAAAGTCAACATTCGGGGCAGGAAAAATTGCATTTGTTGATATACTGTGCTATGATTAAGACCTGAACTTCTTAATGAGGTCTCAACAGAAAGCATTACTTTTTCCCATTTCTATTTTTAAGATAAAAAATAAAAAATTAGTTTTTCAGTTAAATGTTTTACAGTCAGTTATCCAACAACCAACATAAAAACAAGATTCCAAAGAATCTCCTGAACTTCTCTCCTCCCTTTTGAGGGTCCTTTTGTTAACCATTTCCTCCTGCATCTTTTATAATAATCCAAATCTTTTACATCTCCATTATATGCAAAATTCACCATTAAACTACAAGTGATATTCCAATCCTAATAATGATTTTAGCTGTTTGCAATGGTTTTTAAGATAAATTTTAAATTTCCCCCATTCCTTATTAAAATTTTGGTCTTCCTGATTTCTGATTCTTCAGTCATTTTTTGGCATAATCCGGCAACTTATTCTGCCATTCTTCTTTGGTAGGGACTTTGTCTTCTTTCAATCTCTGGAAAGAGATGGCCGCAGCTGTGGCCGCATACATAAATAGTCTTTTCTGCTCCGTTCGGATTTTGGCACCTTACTTTTACCCATTTCTATACTGAATACTCTGTAATGTTGGGAATTCTACCCTAAGTGTAAACAAACCAATTATTCAATGGAGAATGAGAATGGAAGCTGCCTTAATCCCCAATAACAAACACAAGCTCCATTGCACTCACCCTCACATCATCAACACTGGTTTCAGGTTGACCTTTCCAAGGGAGAGATGCTATGCAGATGTCAGTTGTGGGCAGCATTCCTAACCTGTCAGTATATTTGTGAAGGTCAGTAGAGCTTAGTCAAAAAGAAAGTATGTTTATAGACCAGAGCAGTCACAAGTATAAACAGAACCTACAGAGCAATCTACCATTCTTTGGCAGAGCAACCCCACATTATGTGCCTGCTGTTTTGCTGTGATCAAGCTTACGTAGTAGGTTTCCCCCCATTCATTGATTGCAGTAGGAGGTAATTTTCTATGCCAGTCCAAGGGCTGGCACAAGTCATGCCCATTTTAGAACATGTCAGGTGAATGAGAAGCCTTTGGATCGGAATGACCTACACATTGCCCAAGACACCGCCTGTTACGTTAGCTACTGAGCCACGTTTTATGTTTTATTGCACATATATAAAGCCACAACAGCCTAAGGAGAGACCACCTTTCCCCAAATCATCCTTCTTGAATCCTTAAGTAAGGCCCTCTTGCGGGTGTTACAGTTTGTTGAATGAGCACCCAGTTAGAGCATTTAGTGTAGTAGCACCCACACTTTGGAAACTTTTTTCTACATCACCATAATGTTTTCAAATGTTGGTGGTTTATAGATTCTTTAAGTAAATAAATATGAAGAAATAATGGTTTGGAAGGAGGAAAAAGACATACTCCTTGGTTTGTGGATGATGTATGCATAGGTTGTGAGAAGGGCTTTCTTAACAGTGGCATTCCTTCCTATGTGTAAGAGAAGGGTAAATGTTTCTTCAAAGATATGGTCTGCCATCAGCAGTATTATTAAATGTTTTGCCCAGATGAGGCTGCTTTTGTTTGTCAGCTAAAACACTATCCAGGGGCAGGGATGGGGTAGAAATTTGATTCAGTTCTCATTTAACGGCAAGCCTACCTAATGCGCACATCTTGAAGCCACATGCGAACAAAAACACTTGTCATCCTTCAAAATTCTCATTTCTCTGAATTTTGCAATGCATTTATCCAGAAAAGTAATGTGTACAAAAATGCATATAGTAGGGTACAGTGTGCCCCAAAGGTGTGGATTTGTGAATATAATGTACAAAACTGCATTATAGTATGGGGAATTGCTTTTTAAAAATGTACGTATTGGGCAAAATCATATACACAAATGTCAATTAGGAGAAATTGACATGAAAATTCTGATGAATTTTTATGATGACTTTTTCCAAAAATGGCAGACTGTAGAGGACTGACCTTAAGTTTGGGAAAAGGAGAAACTGAAAGTTCACCCATTCCTATCCTTGTGTGGTCAATATGGCGCTTTCAAGATATTGAACCACAGTTCCTATTACCCCTGTCCATTTACCATGCAGGCTGAGGCTAATGGGAGCTAGGAATCCAGCAACAGCTGGAGGGTAAATTCTAATCCAACTGATAAATTCATAGTAAGTTGCAACCCTGCTTCAAACTTGCAAAAATGAACATTGTGAAAGAGACCACATAAAGAGTTAGTTTGGAAAAGTAAAACAGTTAAAGTGGATGGGTGGTGAATAATAAAGAAGAGAAGAGAAAAGAAGAGAAGAAAGCATTAATGCAACAGGAAGGATGATAATGTCCTACAAGCAAGAAAGGAAGAGGGACATAATTCACATTTGCTGAGGGTACATGGAGCAATTACAAAAGGAAAGAGACTGCCAAAAGATACTGAGTAAGCTGTCAGTCAAGGAAGCTAAAAAGGTAAAGGGAAGCATCAGAAATACAGCCTGGAAGCCAAAACACAGAGAAGAATGGGATAGTGCGGGGGAGGCATAGCTGAAAGAGGCCATAGAAGGAGAAGAGAGTTGTGAGCATCATTTGAAATGGGAGGCTGATAGTGATAACAGGGAAGAAGAAAGTATAGAAAATGTCTAGAAAATAGGAGTAATAGTAGAGTAAAGCCTACAGCAATTGCGCAAGAATAATCTTGTCGAGGTTGCGTGGGATGTTTTTTATACGCATATTTTAATACATTTTTTTTGAAGTACTGTCTTCAGAGTGAGATACATACAAAGGCCCTGAAATGTACAACATCCCATCTAGTTTCCAGGCAGATTAATGCACATTGGGGTGGAGGGTGGGGTTGGTGGTTCAGTATTAAAGAGAAATTTCATTTTCTGTAGAGGGTCAGATTACTACAGACATATGGACAAGGACAAAAATTGGTGTTTTAAAAAACATCAGCAACACAAACCTCTTTCTTTGGAAGTTTAATTGTTACGAATAATTAAGAGATTGATACATGCCAGGTTTTGTGAACTTTTCTTCTATAAGCAATGAGCTGGAATGATTGCATATGTTTGCCCCCTGCATGAACAGATAAGGAACCTAGTATCTGCCATGCACATCACTTTGCTCCATGTTTTCTTGCTTTGCAAAATGATGTGGAAATGCAGAAACATGCTGTCAGGGGTTCAGGAGCAGAGGCACAAGAAAGGGAGGAAATAGAGAGCGAGGGGGAGGAGTCCGAAGGAAATGTTAGCGATGACAGCGGTCCGAGGTCTCTGAGTCTTTCCAGCGAATCGGAAGATTCACAGAAAGGGGCTCCCATGGTCAGAGCAAAGGGGGTGCCTAGGGGGGCACCCCAGGAAGAAGGGGCCAGAGGGGACTCAGAGAGCAGCAGTCGGGAATCAGTACCAGCGTCCACACCAGAGTGCAGTAGGGGGGAGGAGTCCCAGGCATCGGGATCAGGCGGCGCACTGCCAGCGGGAGGACATGAGTCAGGATTGGCCACGCCTCCATCGGGGAGCGAGGAAACGGTCGAGAGGAAGGTTGAAGGCTGGGCGCGCGCGCCAAGTTCAAATGTACAGGAGGGCGGCGCAGTTGGCAGCCCGGATAGGGAGCCAGGTCCCAAAGCCCGCCGAAGAGAGCGGGAGGAGTCAGGGGGGTCTACATCAGCGTCAGAAGAATCCAGGAAGGAAGGGACCCCGGGGGGTAGCAGGACCCAGAGGAGAAAGGAGAGACGGAAGAGGTGGAGTAAGGCTAGAATCTTAAACTGGTGTACAGGGGGCGGAGATTCAGATGGAGCTTCGCCGGTCTAAACCCTAGACGTAGAGCTGGGGTGCTCCGGCTTGAAAATGGAAACTGTACTTCAATAAAGACTTTTGTACTTTACTTCCGGCTAGCGTTGGTCCTCTGTGAGCTGGGACCTGGAGCCAGCTCTGACACATGCACTTAAGATTTTTCTAACCTTAGGTTCATTTGTTTGTTTGTTTAAAAATATCTTCATCCGAATGTTAGTGCAAATTTCTCCTAATATACATATTTTGTATGCAATTTCCCCCAATAGACAGATTTAAAAAAACATTTTTCCCTAATATGTTATTTTTCACCAATATATGAGTCTCCACACACAATTTAGCCTAGTATATGCATTTTTGTACACATTACTCGGCAGGAGGTCTGCATTGCAAAATTCAGAGAAGTGCAAATTTCAAACGTTGGTTGTTTAAATTTGTATATTGTTTTGAAAAGTGTGGATTCAGAACTTCCCACATCTCTACTTTGTACCAATGGTGGGAAGTGGCTGTGCTTTTCTTCACCATTTGTAATAGGATGCCAGCAAATGATTATGGCAGCTAATCTACCATTAGATCCAAAGGTTCCCTTTCCTCAATGGGAGGAGATTCCCCTGTAACAAAAAAGTTATCTCCTTTGGAGGAAGAGAACATTTGGATCCGGCTCAGAGTGTTCACAATATTGTCACCAAGACACTATGCTTTCATGCTGGTGTCTCTAGGAAAGGGCAATGTTGTATTCTCACTTGTATCAGAACCACCAGCGAACCTCAGTAGGAAGTCTTATACATTCCAGGTTTTATAGTTAGTCCAGCATTTAATAGCAGCTAATTAGTTATGACATGAGCTTGCCTGATTTGTAGTTAAACTTGGAAAATTCACTACTCTCCATTCATTCTGGAAATACTACTTGATTAATCAGCAACGAATAAACTCGTTTATTAACTTTGCACAAACAGTGGATTGCTCTCCTTAAAACAGAAGAAACAGAGCCAAACCGAAGTCCTCTTGGAGAGCATTTGAGATACTGTTGCCATTGTTATTCCAACACATCAAACCTCTCTTGATTCTTCTCATGTTGACAAATTTGTGCATTCAGAATCTTAACTGAGGAACAAATTCTACCAAATAAACCATGACCGTTTTGTTTAAATAAAAAATCATTTGAACAAGGGTTTCTTTTGCAGTGGTATCTCTACCATTGCAGCTGGAACATGAAGGAACTCACAAGTAGGCAGAGAAAATACAGTTCAGGGGAAAGGCTATAGCTCAGCCATATGAGAATCTTGCATATGCTCTGCATACAAGAGGTCCCAGCTTCCAGCCTTGGCATCTCCAAATAGGAATGGAGAAAATGCCTGTCTGGAAGACTGGAGAGCCACTGCTAGTCACTTCAGGCAATGTCTATATTGACCTTTGCCCAAACATCACAGAGTGGTTTGCATCATATTAAAACATCATAACAGCCATACATATAAACCATAAAATGTTAAAAATACATATCAATATATCTCATAACTAATACAGCAGCATTAAATAATTCATTAGGTATTTCAGTCATGGAAAACCTCATCCCAAAGTCTGCTGGAAGAGGGGGCTTCTTTGTCTGTTTCCTAAAAGAAAATGGTGATATGGTTGCAACTCACTTCCCCAGATGCCCTTCCACAAGCCCCAGTGCTGCACACTTCACTTTGCACAGAGACCACTGCCCCGACTCAATATAAGACAGATCAATATGTTTCCATGACGTGTCTCCCTTTTTGAAGGTATACCTAGCTACTTTATCCTAAGACCATAGGCCTGTTCAGGCATGACAGCCAACAAGAGGAAACATGAATAGAAAAGGGTAGAGCGCTGTGGAAGGTCAGGGTTCCTTCCACAGGTTTCTTCACAAGTGCGAGAAACTCCATGTTACAGAAGGTACAGTAGAACATGGGGATGTCACATGATGATAAGAAGTGGGGCTAAGGAGCACAGTTCTATAGCTTCCCCCATTTTCCATGTTGCTCCTTCAGAGCTGCTTTCTTCCTTTTTGGCGATCACTCATAGCCGAGTAAGATTGTCTTCCATAAACACGGTTTTAACAATGAGTCTGTAAGTGACTGTGGAGGCCAATTCTGGATCCACACGTCCTTCCACATGAAAAACTTACACAACAACTTCACAAGCTCATCGAAAAAATCTGGGAAAGAGGAGAGATCCCAGCAGACTTCAGGGATGCCAAAATTATCAATCTCTTTAAAAAAGGTGACAGAACTGATTGTGGAAACTATGTGGGATCAGGTGTTAAACAGGGTTGTGTTATTGCCCCAACTCTGTTCATTATTTTCATTGCCATGATCCTACCCTTTGTCGAACTCCCCACTGTAGTAGAAATCATACATCGAACAGATGGAAAGCTCTTCAGAGCTATAACACCCAGAGAGGACTCTGGTGTGCAAGCAAACAAGTATGTAACAGAAAATGTAGATATTGCTTTTCTACCACAACCTCATCCTAATCCCCATTAGCAACTGCACACAGCCCTGATTTTAAGCCCAGGGAATCTCCACAAGCAGAGGAGGCTCTCTGCTTCACACAAGTTGGAGGGCAACAAGATAACAAGGGGTGATGATGCTACACTTAGCTCTGCAGCAGCCCCATGTGTGATTACTCAATTCAGTATCGGAATATGGTTAGTGTCTGAGGTGTGATACAAGTACAAGGCAGACACCCCAGATCCTAAAGCCATTCCAATTACCACAGAGCCTCAGGTGTTGCAATGAACTCATGAATCTGCATCTGTACATCATGAATATTGTTAAGGAGAAAATTGTAAGTGCTAACTGCGGAATAACAGTATGAATTCCTAGAGAGGTTTCCCTCTCCTAAGAATAAAAGGAAATTTCTGGTGGTTATTTTAATGGATATTGAGAAATGCTGCTGGCAGAGAAATGAAAACACTGCATCTAAGGAAGAGCCACGAACAGAGTTCAAGAGAAGGAAATGCAGTAAATCACTTGAGCTAGATGGTAATCATCCATATGGAGCTCTAAAGAACCTGGAAAGCAAATAAGCTAATGAAAGTGATGCTCCCAAATACTGGAAGAGAGCCATTATTGTGCTTATGGAATAAAAGGAGAAAGGTGATGCAAGGATAGCAGACGGGAGGAATTCATTACATTACAAAAGGTCTTGTAAAACCCGAGAAGGAATTCTCTGCATCAATACAGTCCTATAAATGTTTGCGCAGCAGTAAGGCCCATTGTGTTCCGTGGATCTTACCTGTAGACACTCCTTAGTTAATTTATAATGACAGTGTCTTTAATCTGCATTTTTCACACGCACGTTTACTGTTTCTGCAGAAAAGCAGGGCAAAAATACATTTGAATGAATAATTGTCTTTAATCTGTCTTTAATCTGCATTTTTCACACACACGTTTACTGTTTCTGCAGAAAAGCAGGGCAAAAATACATTTGAACGAATAATTGAACTTTGGGGCTGTTACAATACCAAGCCCCTTTTTGCTAGTAAAGCCCCTGCATTTTGAAAAAGAGAAATAAACTTAAGCTCACATTGCCTTTATGCTCAGGAGCAGATCACCTGATGGGAGGAGTGGCTCACCTGGTGAGGTAGAATTGCAGCACTAGCCTTCTGCAACAGTGTCGTTGCTGCTTAGTGGAGCAGTGAGTGAGTGAGGAGGCACTGAGACCAGGGCCATGGGGATATGTTGGTGGAAGCACTGGATTGGGTCTTTCAGTGCATCCACTAAGTTCCTCCTGGTATATAGCAATGGCACTGCTGGGAAGATGTTGTTGTGCCTCTGCTCAACTAGGCTTGCTGTAAACTGCTTTGAGGCTGGTTTAAAAAACAACAACAACCCAAAATGAGGCAGTGTTTAAATTTTATGAAATAAAACCAATCAATCAATAGCATCAAATGCTGTTTGGAACAATGGGGGAATGTTCCCTGATCTTCCAAAGACACAGACAGTGAAAATCAGTGACGACTACATCCTCCCCACACACATACAAGATGGCAGCCACTGCAGCCTAAACCACTTTGCCTAATGGTAGAGCCAGCTCTGCTCTGACCACATTCTATGAGTGCATGGATGGAGAGGAGCAGGATTGTGCATGTCCTATGCCTTCATGTTATGCTTTTATCTATTGGCGTAAATTATCCCTGAATAGAGTACCTCCCCCCCCCTGCAGTATAGACCTTGGGCCTCTTCCTCCACATCTGGGAACTTTGCTACTTAGTCTTACAAATCCTGACAGAGCTGGGGGGGGGGGAGATCCATTAAAAAAAGAGCTCGTAGTTAAGGAGGAGAACAGCCCATGCCACTTGTTTATTGTATATAATTTATGTCTGGGTACATCTTCCTTCTTTAGCTGTTTTCACATTTCCCATTGCTTTTGTATCAGGATTATACATTTGTGCTACTGAACGTGAAAACATTTTCAATGACTTCTATGTAAAGAGAGAGAGGGATTTTAAAAAGTAAATAGAAATAACTTTGTCTTAACTCATGAGTAAAGAGAAAAATACTAGCAGATTCCTAGAATGTGGTTGTGTGAATAGGCTACCCTGTTCTTTTCTGGTATATACTTTGCTTGGCACTGAAATATTGGCTGTTTTTTGAATTTCATGGGACTTCACTCTTTAGAAATGCTTTTTTCTGTAGCTGTGTACATAGACTGTCACAAGGCACATTGTTAGGATGGTCTACTTTACAGTCGTCTATTATAAATGCTTGCAAAGGACAGTCTTCTATTTGAAGAGTCTCTCACTACGAATTGCAGAGGGCCTTCTCAGTAGTGGTGCTCTCTCACTCAATGTCAAGGAGATAAGTAGCTATATAACTTTTGAGAAGAGATTTGAAGGCAGCCCTGTATAGGCAAGTTTTTTAAATGCTTTATTATGTTTTTATATATGTTGGAAGCCACCCAGAGTGGATGGGGCAACCCAGACAGATGAGCAGGGTACAAATGTTGTTGTCTAATCCAGAATTCTGTTCCTACCATGGGCAACTAGATATCTATGGGGAAGCCCTCAGAGAGAACATAAGCCCAACATCCCTGTAGCAAAAGAACTATGCACTTAGAAACACAAAGCTCAAATATTGAGCATGGTTCTTTGCAGAAAGCTACTTGATTGCTTGCATTATCCCTTAAAAGTGAATTCTGCAATAGTGTGATCTAAAGGAATAGCATCTATCAGTCTCCCTTGAGACTGGAGTTCCTTGAAAGGGTAATTAGACGTCAAGTAAGTTAATGGTAAATGCAGGCCCTTTTAGCAGAAGGGATGATTTATGGTTAAAAAGGCTTATTTAGCGAAGGGAGGCTCTATAGCAACTTGGGTTTCAGTGTACAAAGAGAATATTGTAGATAAATGCTGCAGTAATGTAAAAGGAAACCATTGATTTCTAATGAATAAAAAAAAGAGGGATTCAGCCATCACTGCAGCACTAACGCCATATTTTTATGGATAACTGGAAATAAATAAATACTGTGGAATAATCTAGAGTCTATGCTATGCATGCACCCAGAGATGGATGGAGACATATTGGTGACTGAGACAGAACATCTAAATGGTGCCCTCAGGTGGTTAAAAGAGAGAGTAATGAAATAAATAATTGACATTTCAATTATAATGCTTGTGGGCTCTACATTACCAGCTGGATAGCCAATATTGGAAAGAGAAAGACGGATTGGGTGAGATCCAGCAGGACTATTTTTATAATTTGAAAACTAGATTTTACAGCTTCAGTTTGCAATGAGATGACTGCTGGGTGAGGCCAAAGACTCATTGGCTCCACTTTTCTCTTTCTAGTACTGACTAGCCAGATAGTTCTGTGGACCCCACCCTCACTCCAAAGCAGGGTATGAACTAGGAAACATCCTTCTTCCATGGGTTAGTCCACAATAGGTTATACAGTGGTACATCGGGTTACAGACGCTTCAGGTTACAGACGCTTCAGGTTACAGACTCTGCTAACCCAGAAATTGTACCTCTGGTTAAGAATGTTGCTTCAGGATAAGAACAGAAATCGTGTGGTGGTGGCGTGGTGGCAGCGGAAGGCCCCATTAGCTAAAGTGGTACTTCAGGTTAAGAACAGTTTCAGGTTAAGAACAGACCTCCAGAACAAATTTAATTTCTTAACCTGAGGTACCACTGTATTTAGCTATCATGTCTAATAGCATGAGACCTATCCATCAATGAATTTGCTTAATAATTGACAGGGCTTTCTCAGTGGTAGCACCACTGCTACGGAACTCCTTACCTGGTATGATCTTATAGGTTCCCTTTCTTCACATTTTTAGTCAGCTTTTAAAACTCACCCCAATAGGAATTTTATGTATAATTCTTCTGCTTTTTCTTTTCTGCTTTTTAAAGCATTGCTGCATAATTTGATTATTGATAGGGTTTTTTTTAATGATTATTAGTTATTTTCATATTTTGTGTTGCACTTCAAACACGTCTGTAGAAAAGCAGGGTAGCACTTGGGGAATATATCACTGTCAGCCAAAGACACATTTTTTGAAAATTAGTGGAACATACAGGACCCTTATGCGAGATTCCAGCATTTCACCCAATCCAGAGAGCTGTGGTTGAGGCCTATCAAAATTAATGTGTGATTAGCATACTTCACATTGGGTTGGATCCTAATAGCCAGGTTCAAGTAATCCAGTGCACCAGCAGAATCCTATGTAAAGACTCACACTAACACCATAGGGCTTTCCATCTTTCTCTTCCTTCTATGTGTCCCTGAGCCTCCCCCAAATCTGCTCTGGTGGGTCAGGAGAACCCCAGAACACTGCATGGGGAGAGAAGCAAGCATTTCCAAGAAGCAGAAATGGAAGACATCCTTGTATTCATTGAGGGTGCTGGCAACCAGTGGGAACTCTTGCTGGAGTATAGGGTGGAATTTCTTGTTTATCTCCTCTTCAATTTGCAGCCCCCTGCAGCCTCAGGCCTCACCTGTCATGCTGCTTTGCAAGATCCCCCAACTGCCCAGAACAGATGTTTTCTTTTTAAAATTGGCAAATGGGCTAGGGGAGTAAGAGGAGACCGATAAACAATAACACACTCACCCATTTTGCTAGTGGGAGAATCGTGTGGGCTGGAGAAGAGATTGATGAATATCGCCTCCCCACTTTTGCAGGTGGAACATTCCATGCATGGGACACTGCTGAGAGGATGCACCCACCTGTGGATGGTTTTAGTTAGTATCTAAACCACTGAATTAAGTGGGGGTGTACAAGTGGCTATCATACTTTGGATTAGAGTCTTTGTGTAGAGATTTACTGTTTTTGAAGCAAATTTATCTAGTATTTCTTTTTGATTCCCTGTCTTCCTCCCACTCATTCATGCCCTTTTAAAATGATTTGTTTTTGAAATAAAGAGTTATGGATGCTTTCTGCTTCTCTGGAGCAGCAAAGGTGGCGTCAGAGAATTGCTTACCTCTCCCACGTTTTTCCTGGAAGGATTTGTACAGAACCTCTAGATTATTGGTTTTAGCTTCTTTTGTAATTTACTTTGTGTTGACATTTCTTTTCCTCCTGTGATTTGAATATGCTGTTATATAGCTTCTTGGTACCACTCTCATAGCTTCTTGTTGCAGTGAGAGAAATTTCCCCTGTGCTGTTTTGCTTCAAAATACATTTTTGGCTTTTCCTTTTGTATATTGTGTGTGTGAAAAAGCAGGCTATTAACCCTCCACTGGGGGTGGCATGAAGAATGAGGTTCCAAAACTATGTTCACAAATTGACATACAGCCTTCCCTGGTCATCTACCCCAAACTTGAAGAAAGAACGTTATTTAATAGAAGTTTGCAACTGACAAATGCTTGGATCTCTAATGCTGCTTCATACAAAGAAATGAACATAAAATGAAATGAAAATAAAAGCTGTTGGGCTTCATCTTCCAGTCAGTTTTGCCCCACAACATACAGGTTTTTTATGCAGTGGTCTGAATTTTTGGATGAGCATTTCGAGCTAGACAATAAGAAGCAGGTTTCTGCTGGAGATTTCCCCATTGGTCTGGCTTGCAAACAGAAAACCTGAGATATATTAGTATTCGCCCTAAAGACTGAACTGTATATAAATTCAAAAGTAAACACTGTTTTAGTGTTTCACTACCAACAGGTTCCTGAACTAGTTTTAGCATTAGAAAGCTGCCTCTGGTAAGGGGAGAAAAGAGATACTATAGTTCAGAAAAAGCTACTCTGATCTAGGAATGTCAGAGAATTCCGACAGCAACAGGAGTGCAAATGTTCACTTATTCATCCCATGTCAGGAATGTAAATCATTCCAGTGAATATGATTTATATTTGCTGCTGTTGTTTTTATGATACGTATTTGATGACTTCCCTCCTGCCCCCTGGCCATTTACATAACATTTCATTTGCATTGAAATGTACGCTGTGGAATAATGCAATTGTAATGTCAATAATTACAAAATTACATGATATTCCACTACAGCAACCAGAGAGACTATGTCTGTTTTGTCAGAAGCTGAATTGCAGTGGAATGGAAAGAGAGCTACATGTGACATATCTGGGACAGAACTGTAGAACTCAAAGGGACCGTGAGTGTCATCTAATCCAACCCCTGCAATGCAGGAATCTGTTGTATAATTTGGGGCTTGAACCCATGACCCTGAATTTCATGCTGTACCAACTGAGCTAGATGTTTCCTTACATCATTATCATTTATTGCACAGCCACAGACCCACTAAAACAGAACTGCATACAAAGAATAAGAAACATGAACATTAAAACATGTGCTTATTATTTCCAGGTTCAATCCTCAGCTTCCCCAGGTAGTTCTGTGGAAAGGCTTCTACCTGCACCCTGGAGAACTGCTGCCAGTCAGTGTCGAAAATGCTGAGCTTGACGTACCAATTGTCTGTCTTGGTAAAAGGCAGCTTCCTTTATTCCTTGTCACAAATCTCTCCTACCTTGCCAGTGGTTCTGAGCAGCATATATAGTCAGTCTAAGTTACTGAATTCCTATTTGGATACAGGGTGTCCTGGGGACGAGGAATTGCTCAGAAAATCATATGGGGCATATTGGACAAAATTAATCAATCCAGAAGACTGCAGGTGTAGAGATCTGTTACATAGGTTTCTGGAAGAAATTACTGGAAGTGGTTATTATCTTTGAGGAAGGGCACACAGTGAGCTAGGATAAATTATGGGCAATTGGTTCCAGTCTTGGTTTCCTGCTTTGATGACAACTTTTTAATCAGCTGTATCTGAGGGAAGGGTTGGAGAATTCTCCATCTTTTCCAAGTTAATGAGGAAGGTAACAGAGGAAGAATAAAGGCAGGCTATCAAAGAACATGAGATAGTGTCTATAATAATAATAATAAGCCTCCATTGAAACCGTGATGTCAAATGATGATTTCAGGAGAAGGGATTGTTCTTAATGAGGTGCCACCACAGTGGAAAGAGATAAGAAAACAAGGAGGGATTTGACATCTGCGCATCTGCCAAGGAGCAGCACGCGTTACGCTGAAAATAACCTTAGAAAGTGGGTGAGTTTATTATGCAAGTATATGGCTGTGTAAGCATGCATTTTATAATTCTTAACCTCAGTAATTGTGGAGGAACTGGACATGTTGTTGACAGAGGCAAGCAGGATGCCTCTGTCAACAGTCTTCTCATAAAACTAATCATGCTCTTAAAAAGAAAACAGAGGCTACACAACATTTCAGAATACTCTGTCAGGATAAATTTTATGAGTAACAGAAATCAATAATAGCCAGTAAACAAAATGTAATAAGAATATAATGGATCTATTGTGGTAATTTGGACTTCAAGGCATCCATAATTACACCCAAATGCATCTCACTGTGAATTGGTGCATCCAAGAAGAGAATAAAACTGTATCCTAGAGTTGATCCAAAAATTCCCAGGATATTTTTTATTGTTTTTAAAAAGTCTGAAGTAAATTAATCAGCCCAGGCTCCCCATCCTTTTTGGACCTGTGGGCACATTGGCAAACCAGATAAACTGCTATGGACACCACACACACACACTGCAAACAAGCACACCTCACCATGTATTCTATTTGCTAGAACGTAAAACTTCTATCAAGCTTAATTTTAGGAAATGGAGGGTACCCCCTGGGCACCACAGTAGACTAAAATGCACTTATGGGAGTCTTGTTTTTGACCCCCAAAATTGTTGTTGTTGTTTTGTCATTTGGTCGTGTCCGACTCTTCGTGACCCCATGGACCAGAGCACACCAGGCACTCCTGTCTTTCACTGCCTCCTGCAGTTTAGTCAAACTCATACTGGTAGCTTCGAGAACACTGTCCAACCATCTCGTCCTCTGTCATCCCCTTCTCCTTGTGCCCTCCATCTTTCCCAACATCAGGGTCTTTTCCAGGGAGTCTTCTCTTCTCATGAGGTGGCCAAAGTACTGGAGCTTCAGCTTCAGGATCTGGCAGTCTAATTAGAGGATGTAGCAAGAGAAAGTCTTCAGTATTCACCCTTCCCTACATTCAGTTAAGAAAAGTGATTTGAGCACTGGTGCTCATCTTGTCCACAGTGCTGATTTTATACAAAGGAAACCAGTAAGATTTTAAAATCAAATCCTTCGATGTCTATACTTTGTATTACAGCTTAAAAACAGCAAATGTTCAAAGAATGCCTTCTATTGTGTTTGCTTCCTGCTGAGGCTCTTTATGAAAGAAAATAATGGTGATACACAGAGTTCTCTTTTTTTCACAGTGAACTATTTGGCTGAAGGTCTTGTCATGGGGAGACCAAAGCAAAACAGATGGACGCATGAAGTAGTTCTTGGACAGCAGTATCAGTAGACAAGGCTTTGGATTTGCTATTATCTCACCTCTTACTAGATCCTGATGATCAGATTGTGGACATTGTTGACCAGAGGATCACATCCAAGAGACATGTTCCACTTGATGAAATGCTTCTGACTCTCTCGGAAATTATGCCACTGTGGAAACTTCTCCACAAATACTAAAGCAATGATTAAGTGTGAATGGAAGAACAGCTATTGAGCAGGTAAATTGCAAGTGTATGAAAAATGTCCCAAATGGGTTATGCCTGTCACTGGAGAAAGCAGTAGCTCATTGGCAGGGCATGTGCTTTGCATACAAAGTGTCCCAAGTTCATATCCTTCCATCTCCAGGTATAGAGTTGGGAAAGATTCTTCTCTGAAATCCTGGGAAAAACAATGGGCATAAACAAGGTATAAGATATAAGGAGACCAGAAGCATCACACCTGGGGAAATGAAGCAGCGATCCTAGCATCCTGGCAGTGGTGGCACTGTGGCTGATTTCTAACAAGGAAGCTAGCAATAACATAACGTTAAATCAACATATAACAACAATATATAAAGCATTATAATAAAATACAGAAAATCAGTACGGGGTGCTCAAGAGCATAATACTGGGACACAAAATTAATGTGTGTTTGGCTGCTACTGGGTTGCATGGTGACTAACCCTGAATGAAATGGTGCATTTCACATATTCTTTTCAAACTTACAAAATAATTATAGCAAACTACTTTGTGCATACCATCCATATAACTACATACAGCATTTGACATTGTTCCATCCTAGTGGGGCATGTATGCTAAATATAATGTAGACTATCCTGAGAACACCCTACATAAATAAATGAAAGTATGAAAGACAAAGAGTGTATTTTTAAAAAATGGTATGAAGGGGAAAATGCCACCACAAGAGGTACAGAAAATGGAAATTAACAATTAACCCTTTAAGCAAAACTATCCCGAACAACTGAGTTATGGTGTACCTGTTCCTTTAGATCTGAAGTCCTACTCTCAGGAACTTTCAAAGGTATGATGAATTGTTATGAGCCTCAGTACCTTTCTATCATCTCCATGACAAATGAGCATAAAGGGCAACACAAATGGAGCTATCTGAATTAACTTTTCATTGGCTCCACTACTGTTCCAATAATCTACCAAGATGTTTTCCCTCTCAGTAACCAGCCACATTGCACAGCATTGGGAAGCCAGGTTAGTTGGCTGCCAAAAGGGCAGTCATATTAGTCTGTTGCGGCAAACACAGCCACAAATCTTTGGCACCTTAAAGAATAGCATATGTACTATGGAATATGCTACCTTTCAATTATTTTCCCCCTTCCTTTTTTATTTTTCAGATATACACTTCTGAATCATCAGATAAGTAAAACATAGTTGTCTCACTAATAAAAAAAAGCCAAAAATAAAAAGGGGGGAAGAGATAATATTAAGTAAACGGGGTAATATAAATAGGTATCATTGATCCATCTGTTAGATTATTATATACTAATGATAACTGAGCAAAGTATAAAGATAAACATTAAAAAGAAAAGAGGGCAAGAAAGAAAGCACCTTGAAATAATTTGTTTTTTTTTATTTTTCATTTCGATATAAAAATATGTGGTATTTAGCCTTAGCTGAAAAAATAACTCATAAATTCTCTGTTGCTGTTTGGCGGGTTTATGTTATATACAACAAATACAGAACTCCCCCTCCACAATATAACATGAAATATGGCATTCCTAATGGTCTACCAACCTAATATTAAGTCTTTTCCATATATACTGTACTGCTTTCTTTGTGCTTCTATTACTTTCTTTTGTTGATTTGTTTGATTTACTTTGATAAAATCTTTTTCTAAATAGATTTTATAAATATATTTAGATCTATAGATATTCTAAAAAGAAAGTAATAAATATATATATATTACTATGAAAGAAACAAGGAAGAGGAGGAGCTGAAATAACAAATTATGTATGCATATTCATTACAGACAAGTTACCAACTAAAAATAATTATCGCATAAGTAGCACTTGAATCGATTACACTTCTTCACATGCACTGGAGGAAATGATCTGAGTAAGGGCAGTTTCCCTCATTATGAATGGGATTCTTTGGGGAAAGGGAGAAATTGGCTTCTGATGTTGTAGGTCCGATATTGAAGGGAAGCAATTTGTCACTGCCCTACCCTCTTGTTGTTTATGCCCAGCAGATATAAAAGATATGGGTATGATCAAGCAATACAGTACTGATTGGATATCTCCAAACCATTTCCCCTGAGCTGTGATGATTGTGAAAGGGGGAAAGGGGAAAATAATGGAACCTGGATTGTGGGGGGAAATAAAAGAAAAAGTTCTTTCTAAAGAGACTGTAATACAGCCCGCTTTCTTCTAACATGTCATTTTCACAACTTAATTGAGTCAGTAGAGAAACTTCTTTTTAAAAAAGAAAGAAAGAAAGAAAAAGATTGTTTTATTACAACTGTATTAGAACAAAAGAGCTTCTCCCACCCCTCCCTTTTGTGCTCCCAGTTAGTTTGCTAGAAAGAAGTGGTGGAAGGATAAGAAATTGAAGCCTTTATTGAGGCATGATTTGTATTCCCATTGTGGCACAAACTCGGTCAGGCCACACAAGGCCACAGAAACAGTGTTTGGGGTGAAGGTGAGTGGAGGTAAGTGAACCGAAGATTAAATCAAGATCCCATCTCAGCAAGCATCCTGTTCTCACAATAGCCAACTGGATGTAGGAGTGGATCTTGGTAATATGGCGCCTAGTGCAAGGTCAAAATTTGACATCCTACCCCTAGCCCAAAGCCACCTTCCTAAAGCAAGGTGCTGGGCTTGAGGAAGGAGTTGCGAGGCTCTGGCAGGGTCCTAGATGTCAGAAATCTTCCTTCCCAGAGTAAGAGCAAGGGCTCTGAGGACCAAGAGGGGTGGCAGGCAGAAAGAGAAGGAGGCTTGCTTTCTTCACATGCAGAGAGTGAAGCGAGTTCCTCCCATCCTGGAAGGCAAGTCGTAAATTTTCAGGACAGCTTGAGGCAGGCAGAGGGGCCGCAGCTCTCAGACACGCTCTCAGGGGAGGAAGAGCAAACTGGACAATCTGTTCCTGAGTCTCCTTGTACTAGGATGTTGGGCAGACTTCAGGCTTGGTGTCAATCCCACAAAAAGAGGAGCGACCGATGGCGTATATCCTGCTGGAAAAGAGCCCACCCCCCAGTGGGCTCAACTGACCCATCTAGTGAGGAAGATTGAGCTGTGTGCTCTGACTGAACTACTGTGTAAATACCAATAAATCTGAAAGTTATAAAGCCACCAACCTGTTGTGTCTTGGTGTGAGAGACAACCATATGTCAGGAGTGCTCTGATGGTGTTTCCTGCTTGGCAGGGGGTTGGACTCGATGACCCTTGTGGTCTCTTCCAACTCTATGATTCTATGATTCTATGAGAGGGAGATCATAAATCCCGACACTAGAGTCCTCCCACCTTGTTCCTAAAGCTGGGAAAGTGCTCACTAGGCTTTGAGAAGAAGACTCAGAGGCCTCTTGCTTTCTTCCCAAAGCCCAGCACTTATTAGGATTGCACCTTGTGTGGGGGAACCAATTGAACTGCCCTAAATTGGCCTCTGCTCAATGCCTGTGATACACACACACACACACACACACACACACACGATGAAAGCTATATAATAACCAAGTTGGACACTCCAGGAACCTGCAGAGGGAATTTCACAGCTTTGAGGCTATCAGAGAAAAATGCTCTCTTCCAGGCCACCAGCCCTCCAAATTTCCAAGGGCAGCAGAACCAGCAAGAGGGACCCACCTGCTGATCTTAGCACCTGAAAGCCCATCAGTTATTTGCGCATAAATGACACAAACTTGTCAGATGGACTTGATTGCTCCTCCGCTCCCCCTCATCATAGACTTACAAGATTAATAGATGGAAGGGAAAGCAAGGTTATTAATGCATTCAGATCTGCATAAAGCATTTGAAAGGGGAAATAATTGAAGACTTTCATGCAAAGCTCATCCTAATTGCTGTGGATCGTAGAGCATTGCCATGCTGATTGAAAAGTGGGAGATTGTCATAAACAAAATGTAATGATGAAGAGCAAAGTATCAAGCAAGGTGGAGATGACCAGTAGGGTGCTGATTGAATCAGTGTTTGGTTGCCTGAGCCATATTTCACATCCTCATTAATGTTCTGGCAACCAGGAATGAATAGCACATTCCCTGTTCAGGGAAGTTTTTAATGTGTGACATTTTAATGTATTTTTAATCTTTGTTGGAAGCCGCCCATCCAGCCAGATGAGCGGGGTGCAAATTAATAATAATGATAATAATGATGATGATGATGATAATAATAATAATGACATGCATAGCAGACAACAGCATTGTATCTTAAAGGTGATCTGGATATGTGTGTATCTGTGTGTTTGTATGTGCAACCTGAAGCACAAGCAGAAAAACAGGAAAAATTAGCCTGAAGAAAATGCAAACCAATATCAGAACAGAAAATAATCAGAACACAGATTTACTGGAAAAGGAATAAGGAAGGTTCAAGGAAAACCTGTAATCCCATTTAATTTGCATCATATTTCTGGGGAGAATTGTTTTATTTACAAACTGAAAAGAAGGGGCTTTAAAAATACTACAGGGTATAACCAGCATGACATTTGTGTTGCAGCTAATACCATTACAATCAGTGTTACTTTTCTAGGAAAAAAAAGATGCCAGAACTTACCATGGATACCAGCCTTGATCTCTTATAATGACAATGGTGGCCATCTGAGAGGTGCTGGAACTGAGTTCTGGTGAGTTCTGGCTGAAAAAAACAACCCTGATTACAAAATGCATTTTATAATTGGCACTGATCTGGCAGTGATTTGGGTTATTTGTGAAGCATATAATTGAAGATGGTTTTATAAATGGCTTTACAGAACTGAGCAAAAATGAAACCCCCAAAGAAGAGAGGGACAGTGAGAGGGGGAAAGTGGTGGTTTAAAATAAGGACAGAAGTTTGAGCAATCAGGGGTAACTGAGAGGAAAATGGTGTTTGTAAACATATTTCCAGAGAAGAACTGAAATTTTCCAACAAGTGAAGGAAAAGTTTGAAAAGGATTTATATATTTTTTTAAAAGAAAGAAATCAGAAAAACCCTTTTCGGAGAAATTTTTGGCTCAGCTTTACTTTTGAAGAATAGCTATGATCTGGTTTGGATTAGAGTGGGAACAGAGTACACTGGTTTGTATCCAATGCTAGTCACATTCAGATTAAACACATTGAAATTAACTGGAAAGGCTCACTTAGGTCAATTAATTTTAATGGGTCTACTCTGAATAAAACTTAGTTGGCAAAACCCCACTGTTTCTGCTCATTCTCACAGCTTCCACTGTTTTCTCTCTTTCTCTCTCTCTTGTCTATTTACAGCACAATTTCCATAGTATTCTGCTTTATTGCCATTCGGAAGACAAAACTAGGTTAAATTACAGGAAATAAATTCCCAGATGTTTAAAAGCAGTTCAGATTTGGAACAACTTGCCTAGGGAGGTTGTGAAAACTCTTCCCTTGGAGATTTTCATGAAAAGGCTGCACAGAAATGGCTTTTTATTTGCTGTAAGGTATCCGGCCATATGGAAGGGGATTGGAGTAGATGACCTGTGGTATTTCTTCCATCTTTGTGAATCCTTCGGGATATCAGAGGAAAGACTCGAAAGAGCTGCAGTCTACCCACACATCCATTATCTCTTTGAAGGCCAGTGATAAGTGATATGCTTACAATTTATATATAGATGCACATGCCATTGCTGATCACCACAAGGTGCCATGGAATGTTGTATGGACTTAAACCATATCCCAGTGTATATTTATCCCAATGTGTCCTGCTGCTAAATACATAGTGATAAACAAGTAGTGTGTTCCTGATCACTGTTCCAGCAGTGGCTTCTTTGAAGACACTCCATTTCCATCCACAACAACAGGCATGCAGCATTCTGTGGGCACTAAGCATGCTCAGCCCTCACTAAGCTTTTTAGTTTTCATCCTTTGCCCCCTTATATATATATATTTTCTTGCACAAATTCTTTTTGTCTGTCTCTGTAATCTTGGGGTTCTCTCAAGCATGCTGAGGCCTCCATCTTGTATCTTAGTAGGGCAGGGAGCCCCATGGCAGTGGTCCATGTGAGGTGGCATACGAATAAATGTTGTAGTTGTTGTTGAGGAGGAGGAGGACAGCAAACACATTAGTTTCCCAGTTATAGGTATGGAGCACCATGTGGTCAGATTATGAACATAAAGATGCACAGTAAACACTGAGTTCTTTCTTAGTCATTCATGTGTACTTTGTTTGCTTTGCAGAAATGATTCTTTGTATCATTAGCCCTTACAAGATGATAATGTGACAAATTATATATGTACATATCTAACCTAAGATATGTAATAGCAGACCTGATGATCCCTTGGCACCTTCCCAACTCTGTGGGTTTTATGATTGTATGAACAATGTGCAATGAGAAATCTGCTTGAAATTGCATCCATATGGCAGCAGTTCCATGAGCTAAACTGTTCGCAGGCACCATGTGTTTTCTCATTTTGATCTGGAGACAGAACATGTGATAGGTGGTGAACATAGATAGTGCAGCCATGATGTGGATGCAGCGTCAAGCATTTTTCATGGCCCCATTCGGTTGTTCTAGAGTGAGGAAGACTGTGTTACCTCTGCCCCCCTGACACTCTCCAGGTCTCCTTCCACAAATCGGAGGGCTATCTTCTGCGACGGGAACCTTTTCTATCCAGGCAGTCTTTCCATGTGTTTTAGGTCCTGGTTTTTCTAGGTTCTGAATCATGTGGGAAGCCTACATGAGTAGAGCCAACTCCCCACTGCAAAAAGTATACCTACAACTCATGGAAAGTGGGTGAGCCAATGGAGGCTGGAGTTAGTCTCTTCTGCTCATCCTTTTAGTGGTGGTGGGTTGAGTTGAATCTGCCCTTTTCTACGTATTATTAGTTAGCATTTTAGGTTGGCTCTTTTACTCTTGTTTTTAATATTTTTATCTGTAAACTACCGTACTTTGAGTCACTTCTGGGGGGGTGACAACTAATACAGGCTACCAATTACAGGAAAAAATGAGGTGGCAATACTCTGCATCAGTGAGTGTCATCATAGGATGATGATGATAGCAATGACAGGGTCATCCTCATCATTTTAAACAATGAGCAGAGCCAATCTTATCAAAGATCCCGTGGGTGTTTTGTAATTCAGTCTCTTTTATGTGCAGCACAAATACCAAAAAGAAGGTGTGAGGGATGCTAGTAAATTTATATAAGAAAGGAAGGGAGCTAGAAAGAGGTTTGGGCTGGACAATCACTGAGCTTAGACAGTTAAAAAAATACAAATTAAAAGAGCAAGATGGAGTACAACTGAAAATACTTCCCTGGAGATTGAGTGTGTCTGTCTGTATAATGGATATCATTTGCCTAATGGCTTGTCTTGAAATTCATGGCTCAGTTTCAGGCACTGGAGTTTTAATCAGTCCTTAGTGAAATTTTGCCAATCTTATTTGATCCAGGTTGCATTTCTTAGCCCTTCATCTTTCACCACACAAAATCCCTGTTGCTTTAAGGTCTCTGCAGTAACTCTGCACCAGTTGGGAGCTTATAAACAAATAGGTGGATGAATCTAACGGTGAGGTATGCATGCTGGGTTTAATCATGTTAAATATCCTGTGGTAGGGAACTGACCTGGTATCAAAGAGAGAAACAGCATTTAAAAGAGTGCTTTAAATGTATTGACACCACAGAATGCTGGATTTTTGGGGGAGAAGGGACAGAAAGCCGAATGACTGGGGCAATAAATTGGACTATCCTGGGCGAGGACATGGCTGACTAGCTGGCTGAATCCTTGAACTTTAGCACCCCACACTTCAACACTTTGTACAGGCCCCACACAGAACATTGCAATTATCTATCTGTAGAACTCTTTGGTGCCTTACTGACCTTATCTTGTTCATTCTCTCAACAAAACTTATGAATCTCTCTCCCTCGCCCTCTCATTTACACACCCCTCCACATGTCCAAGGTGAAGTGGACACATGAAAGTGTTTCCCATTCCCAAACAAAACACACTCCTTCTTACAGCATACTAGTATCCCTGTTTCTGACCTCACAATAAAAGTTTCTGATCCCCCAAAGTACTAGACTGACAAGCCTGGGAATGAGTTTAATTTGTGTGTGTGTGTGTGTGTGTGTGTGTGTGTGTACGTGCGCCATGGCAATTCCAAAGCAATCTGTATCATTCTGTGGTTCTTTGTCTGCCCCCCACCCCTCCGCCTTCCTCTCATCCTTCCACCCACTCATCCACCTTGAAGTGCAAGCTCTTTTAATCAAGAACTTTCTGATCTTTCCTCAGCTTGAAAATTCTCCTTGTCGCTCAGTGAAAAATAACAGCTCCTCTCAAAACACATACCTCATTCCATTCCATGGTCTTGGGTCTTAAGGGGCGGCTAGCTCCTAAACCTCAGTAATATCTTGGTATCAAGTGCAGTTGACAGGTAATGGAGAACTTGAAAGAGCTGCTGATATTATACACTGCAGCTCTGTTATTTACGAAGGCACAGTTATCAGGCTGACAATGAATGGAGCAGAAGGAAGGAAAAGTAGAACCTCAGCTCCTCAAGGAATCTTTTAACTGTTTTCCAGTCCTCTGGGTTTGAAGAAAGGCAGTGGAGAGACAGCCGCAGAGACTAGCCCTTTATAAGACATATTTTAATTGGCCGTACAAAGTGTGGGGAAAGAAAGGGAAAAGGCGAAAGAATGAGCCCTCAAAGGGTACTTTTGTGGTTTTGTGTGTTGGAGAATTTTTATTTAGACTTGGATATTTGCCAGAGTGTTCCACCTGACACCTAGTTAAAGCTCCTTCTATCTCTGCCTTGAATTTCACAGCCTGAAATATTAGTTGTTATATTTCTCATACAAAATAAATATGGCCCTTAAGCTTGATTTTGTCTTAAGTGAAATGCATTTATAAGCAGAAGTTCTAGTGAAGGCTGCTCTCTACTCCTTTGCTCCCCAAAATAAGGTGGAGATGATTACTCATGCTCAGCAAAAGTGGGACCCAAATGCCACTTGGCTAATGTATCCATATGTACTTATCAAGACACCTGGCTTCAAAGGGAACGTAGGAACATAATAAACATCCTTATCCCAAGTCAGTCATAAGAACATGCTGGATCAGGCCAAAGGCCCATCTAGTCTGGCATCCTGTTCTCACAGTGGCTGACCAGAAGCTTGTGGGAAGCCTCCAATATGAACCTGTGATTCACAGCAACTGGTATTCAGAGACATAATGCCTCTGATGATCGAAGCAGAACATAGCGATTGTGGCTAGTAGCCATTGACTATTAATCCATCTAACTCAATATTGTCTGCATTGAATGGCAGTTGCTGTCCAGGGTTTCAGGCAGAGGATTCTTCCAGCCCACCCTGGAGATACCAGGGACCTTCAGCATGCAAAGTAGATTTTCTCCCATGGAGCTATGGACCTTCTCCATAGGAGCCATCCTGCTCCTATATACTATTCAATGGCTACTAGCCATGATGGCTACCCTCTCCTTCCATGGTTGGAGGCAGCAATGCTTCTGAATATCAGTTGCTAGAAACAGCAGGAGGAGAGAAAGCAAGCTGGGAGCAGGAGTAATCAAGGAGAAGGGTGTTTGCAAAGTTTTCAGAACGCCTGGTTGCAGATAACACTGGATTACGGAGAGTGGCACACACCACATAGTGGCACACATCACACAGTGGTACGCACCACATTCTTTGGACAGAATGGCTGGCAGTTTTGTGACAGTTCTCTATTTAGTTCGTTTCAGCTGGGATTCCAATTCCAACCTAAACTATGTTTTGTTATTGGCGGGCTAACATGCAGTGACAGTTCTGTAACAGTTACAGATCTAATCCTCAAAGAGTAAAAGTAGCAAAAGAAGATAAAGTGCCTGCAATCCTGGCAAACTGCCTCAGCTCATTGGAAAAAGAATCACCTCTCTTTTTTCTCCTAGAAGGCTGTCAGTGATGCACATTGATCCTCAGAGATGGATAGTGGGTCACTAACAACTTCAGTCTCTTGTTTTCTGCCCAGGGGGACATGGTTAACCCTGTGCGGCACGGCATGAGCAGAAGGGCCTACAAAACAAAACAGTGACTAAGGGAACACTCCAAAGAGTGAACCGATGTCCCTAGGATGCTTCCTCAATGTTGCTCCAATCAGCGAAGATAGTGCACAAACAGAAGCAACAGGAAATGCTGCAGAGTTACTTCCTGTTGTGGTTTAAAACTACCTTGCTTTGTGCACTAAAGGTCCCAGCTTCAATTTTTCCCCATCACCATCTTGAGGTGGGGCCAGTGTAGGCAGCACTGAGCAAGATGAACCAATGATCTCATTTAGAGTAAGGCAGCTTTCTGTGTTTCTTCACTATCCTCCTAGCAGGTCCATCTGGGTATTTATTTTCTGAAGATGTGCTTGTTGCAAGTGACTATATCACAGCTGGGATTGCAACCCCATGCCTCACTGCCAGCCTTCTTGTATTGATTGGCTTTTCACAATCCCCTGCCACATTTTGATGCTATGCACAAGTCAGGAAATAGTTAAAATAGACTAGTCCTCAGACATTTTCTAGCTGCTTTGCCTACATAGCAGAAGTGAATTGTGTGTGTGTGTGTGTGTGTGTACTCCCACCTCATTGTTTAGATCAGAGGTGGCCCTCCAGATGTTGCTGGACTCTGATTTTCATCACCTTTGACTCTGCCAGTTGGGACTGATGGGAGTTTGAGTTCATCAACATCTGAAAGACCACAAGCAACCCACCCCTGGCTTAGATGGGACAGTACTGGCATGGGGCATATTGTCACAAGTCTTTCTTCTACCCTGAGGGAATAGAGCAGCTGCTTTAGAAAAGTCAAACTCTTTCTTCTTCTTCTTATACATAAACCAACAGGTACTATACTTTGGTTCCAATCAATAGCTTCAAATCCTTCTGTGTAGGAAAGTATAAAGGATTTATTCTGACTATTGTATGAGACAGTTGCCTCAAACTAATTTGTTTAGACATTGGATTCTCTCACAGGAGCAATGTACAGACAATCAATAATTAACTCTGTCAGATGGCTAGAGGCCAGAACCAATTATGCTGCAATGCAGACACCTTCAGACTCTTATAAATAAAAAGCAAACCTGGAAAAAGTAAATTAAAGCATTATTTACTAACATGATAAATAACCACTCTCTATTCAGCAAGCTTTCACCTACACTGTGTTGTCTTGCTGATTGCAAATAATCAATAAAATAAAACAAGAAAAACAAGACAGGATGGCCTATGCTGTATCTCATCTATGTCTATGGTACACTGATCTAGTCATTAAATACTTTCTCTCATCGGGCATTTTTTTTTAAAGCTTTTAATGCTTTCCCCATTTAACAATAGGTGATAAAAAACCCTCTTTATCATTGTTTGGGGTGGGGGTTGAGATTGGGCCTATGTTACAACCCTAAAACTGATAAATTGCCTACTGATTCAACAATTGATAATTCTCATTTTTCATGGAGCAGCTGAGGAGATCAGAGGCAACAAGAAAAAGGTCTCTCTACCCTCCCAAACTATTGATAAATCCTGAAGAGATGTGTTTGATGGAAGAAGGGAGAGTTCTATATTATATCTATGCACATGTGAGAGAAAAAGGAGGTTCGTATGTCAGGTCTGTGGTGGTGGGAGAGGTCACATGGACAGAAAGGGAGAGATGTGTGGGGTGTGGAGCTGTTTGTGTGTTTGCTTGTGTGTGAGTGAGGGGGAGAGCATGTATGCATCTGCAGTGTGTGAAAAAGGGAGAGATGCACCTGGGTAGATGAAACATATATACAGTGGTACCTCAGGTTAAGTACTTAATTCGTTCTGGAGGTCCGTTCTTAACCTGAAACTGTTCTTAAACTGAAGCACCACTTTAGGTAATGGGGCCTCCTGCTGCTGCCACGCCGCTGGAGCATGATTTCTGTTCTCATCCTGAAGCAAAGTTCTTAACCTGAGGTATTATTTCTGGGTTAGCGGAGTCTGTAACCTGAAGCGTATGTAACCTGAAGTGTATGTAACCCAAGGTACCACTGTACATGGTTGTGAATCTATGACATGTGTGAGAGAAACAGGAAGATAATCTGTGTCTGTGGTCTGTAGGTGGATGATGAGTACAAGTGTGTGCTGTGTGCATACAACTGAGAATGTGGTTGGCCACCAGGTATATTTTTGCTGGTGACAAGGAATGCTTCTTGTTATTAGACAGTGAGAGTTCCCCCTCTCTGTGTGGCTGCCCTTCTAAAAACCAGTATTGTTTGAGTTCCACAAACAGCTCCAGCAGGTCTTATCACCAACTTCCCATGATAAGCCTGAGGTGGGATAGGGGCAAGCACAAATGACTCTATTCTCTCTCTCCTTTTGTGCTTACGCCACAACAGATAGTGTGTGCAAAGCAACACACCCCACAGTGGCCTGTTTGGTTCAGGATATGTCGGTAAGATCTATAGCTGACCTGCTAAAGACAGGGCCTTAATTCAAATCAAGCCTGGGTATGTAGCAACCTCTTCTCCTCACTCCCCCTTTATGACTGACACGTTTTTTGTAATAAGATGTTTTTTTGCTTTCCCTGCATGACAGTCTTACTTTTTAAGCAAAGCATGCTTCTTTCCTCAACTGACTTTAAACCTGAAGCTTCCAGCCCATGTTTTCTTCCACTGGGAAGTAAAATGAACCTCATTCTAGTCTGATTGATAAATAGAATGCGCACGTATTTGAAGCTTAAAGAATCCATCCCACAGTGTATTCAGAAAAAGAGATTCAGGGAGAACACACCTATATTTCTTCTATCCAGTCAGGCTTGTCTGCCTCTCTCCCTTTTTTGATGCTCTTTTCTTTTTTTGTTCTTGTTCATCTCTGTGCCTGTTAGGAACCATTGCTTAAAATACTCTACCCCACAGCTGATAGGTGCTCCGCTCAACATTCCTATTGCTCATTATCCCTTCCAGAAAATTAACCAGGAATAGATCTGCCCAGGAATGCAGAACTATCACACCAGATGCTATCCAAAGAGCTGGATAAGCCTTTGGTTCCTTAATCCTATCACGCAATATAGCAAAAAAAAACCTCCACTGTAAGAAAACCACTGTGTCCAGTACAGTTCCTATACTTTCATTTGGCAGGTAGCAGAATTTATGTTCAAGACAGCACTAACTTAAACACAACAATTGCTCAAAGTGTGGGTGGGGTCATGGGATCACATGCAAGACCTACCCAAAATATTGCAATATCTGTCATTTCAATTCCTAGCCTTGCCCATCTTGCAAGGGAGTTTGCAGAAGGCTTCTACTTGCATTTGCTTGAACATGAGTAGAACCCTCCTATACACAGTGATACTGCTACCTGCAGGGACCCTCTTTATGAGGGTCCCGGATTGCATGAACTTAATGCGGTGCAGATGTTCCCCATGCAACAGGGGTTGCAGTAAGGTTGTGGATGGACTTAATGGACATGTGGACATCATGGGTGGGGTTTGCATGAATATACCTATAGTGTATCCACAAAGTCTTTCTGATACTTTGAAAGTGGAGCTGTGAAAAGAAAGAGATTTCAAGAAGGCATGGAGAAATGCTGAAAACATTTTCGTCAATGCCTCCTGTGTTTCATTCACTTTTAAGTTACTATGAAGGGGTGTGATTGTTCCGAGAATACTGCACACAGTATTTTGAAGATAATTTACAAAAAGAAATGTTGCCACAGTTTTCTATCTTTATCTAAGGCTGCCTGTTTCAAATTGTGAAGAATAAAACCATTTTCAGAATTGTCCTGTATTAAAAATAAACTATGGGCAACAATGCTGCCGTGAAGCCAGTCAATCTTATCTGTTTTCTCTACAAAATGGGATCTTCTGATGATCTGTGATTGATCATCAACACTGAAAATCATAAATGAAGGTTTCTATGGGCCTTCACACACACACACACGTACTGGCTCAGTATGGTGTTTGTAATGCGTAAAGCAACATTTAGCCCGGGGATGGGGAATGTGTGACCTTCCAGATGTTTTTAGACTCCAGCTCCCATCTCTCTTGACCACTGGACAGACCGGCTAAGACTGATGGAAGTTGATGCACAGCATCACCTGAAGGTCACGTGTTTCCTATCCCTGCTTTAATCTGTTAGCATAGCCCTGCCTCTCGTTCCGTCATCCTTGCTCTATGAGAAGTGGTCTCTTTCTCTTTTTATGTCTATCCCAGTGGGTGAGGAGCAGCTGTGCCAAACAGAACCACCCCCTCCAGCTGCACACTTTCCAAACAATGTATAAGCAAGCCAATCTGTTTTCATCTCGTTTGAATGAATTATTTTCAGTTATGAGGTATTGTGGATTGAGACTAATTGCTGTTATCTTTAGCAGGAGATAGGAACTGATACTGAAATCCCAAGGCTGAACATTGGAAGATTCAGGACAGGCAAAAGTAAGTAGCTTTTCCCACACTGCATAGGACGTGTGTGTGAATCTTTCACACCACTGTGAGGAGGTGTGTGTGAATCTGAATTTATGATATGATTTATCTCTGTAGTTCATGGCATAAGAGTGACATAACTCTAATCTGACATGAGAGCCTCCATGATGAGCTTTGGTGTCAGGAGTGGAGAGTCCTCCCCTCCCTTTGGTAACTTCAAAGACAAGAATTAACGAGCAGTTTATATTTATAGTCCTTTTTATTCAGTCATCTGGTTGCAAGGAAAAATCCACATCCCTCCACAAGGAGAGCAGTTGGCTACTCTGAACCCTCCCCCTTCTGTCTCCCGCAACACCCTAGATGCCAAAAGGAAGTTCTTCCTCCTTTCTGCATTCTTTGTTCTCCAATACGGATGGACGTCTTAGTCTTCGGGGTGGGAATGTCTTCCACACTGTCCAATGACGTCTCTGCTAATTGTTCCCTCCTTCCTGGTTCTCTTCCCATTATCTCGTAGCTAGGTAACTCCTTTCTAAGCTGCTCTGTGTCTGTGTCTCTCCCTGCTTCTGAATCGCTGGAGATGGGGGGGGGGGACGACTAAAACTTACCCTTCCAGCTCCTCTTCAAAGAGGAGCTGTTCTGTCCGAGAATGAATTCCCCAGTCCTCTGATTCAAACCATTCTCTAACAATTGGTGAACATCGACCAAACCAGATTACAGCCCCTTGCTGAAAGGCATTTGGGCATATCCGGAAGTCACACACTGACCTAAAAGATTAACATGTGCAATTTAGTTGCTAAGTACAGGATACTCAGCTCTTCAGTAGGATCCATCCACAAAATGGTAAGGTGATTTGAAGGCAGATAGCAGACAGGGATGCCTAGGTTCAGAAGTCCTTCACCCTTTGGTTAAGCAAACTGGATAGCCAGTTTTAAGCATTTCTCACTATTCTGGAAGGAGTTATGGCAATTGTAGAATTCACTCAGTCCACAGCCCCCTCTCCACTGGCATAGCTTGGCAAAAAAAAAGAAGTATAAAAAACCCAATAGGCCCAAAGGTTAGTTAGCTTTTCTAACTCCAACAGGACAGAACTTACCCAGTGCTCCCCAGGACTCAGCATACTTCTGCTTCACTCCAATGGTTTGACTTCACCCCTGACGGCATACTCTTCCATTGGCTCCTGAGATAGATGGAGGCCAACAACCTTTGAGTATTTTACTGCTTGCTGTTACACATTTAGGCTCATTTCAAACCTCATCATTTTCAGATATGAAATCTGATATTTCAGAGATAAAGTGCAAGATCTCCCCCAAAGTGCTGAAAGCACAGATGGGCAGATCTGGCTTCCTCTCACAGCATTTGAGGAATTCTGCGGAGAGGCGAGACCTTCAAATAACAAATGACAAAAGGGGACCCAGTGGACCATGATTAGAAGATGAAAGAGAGAAAGAAAAAGGTTACATGTTATTAAACTGAAAACTTTCTAACATTTATAGGTCTGTGATGTTAAATCTAATTCTCAGTGTAATGCTGGTCATAGCAGTTCAATTGATATTTCTGGCTTTGTGGGTTGAAATGTAAAATTGTGGGTGAAAAAAAGATCCCAAAAGCTCACCTGATATAACCTTATTTATAAACAAGGCAATGTGGCCCACAAAATAATATTTGTCCTGTCACTCTGAAGGAGTACTCTTTGTGTCATATGCAAGTCCTATTGAAATTAATGGGAAGTGTATGTGGTTGCAATAGTCTTGCATAGTCTATTCATTTCATGGTTATCCAACAGAAGTATCTAGATGGCAATGAAAGAAGATTGTGCCCATTTTCATCTGTCCATAGCCCCAGTCCTCAGCTTTGGTGTACACCAAGACCTTCTGTATAGAGAGCTTTCCCTGCTCATTTAGGAGGGAAGAGGTGGCTCTGTGCGTTGCTGTCCTGGTCTTCTGCAGCACTCTTGATATATGCACATCACCATAAAGATGGCCATCAGCCAACTGATGAAGTTAAGGGAGACAGAAGACAGAGAAATGAAAATGCGAACATCCACTTTTACTGATCAAAGCTGCTACAGTGCATTTCTAATTTGTAGCTATGTTAAGTCGTAAGAAAATTAGATTTCTTATTTCTAGCTAATGGCTCAGCTCCATAATGTGTTCTAGTTGTAAGCAGCTTTGGTTCCAGCCCATCAATTCCTCCCATCTGATTAATATTTAAATTCAATAACGATTTTAATACTGATGATTTATGAACATTCCATATATCACATTGATTCCCTGGTGTAAATGTAAATTACATGTTTCCCTCCCTATTTGCAAGGCAACCTAATTCATTGGCAAGATTACATAAGTGAAAAGCAGAGACCCAATTTATTAAGCTTTGAAGTCAATGAGATTTTTTTAAAACAACAACAACAACAACTGGGCATGATATTTAGATATATGGATAGCTGAGCTGCTGTGAAGACATTGCAGTGTTTCCTTCCAAACAGAAATTCTTTTGATGGGCACAAAATCACTATCCCATTTTACCTTTATGCATTGTCATTGTTGCAAAATCTCCATTTTCTGTAATTTCCCTAGCATGCCTCACACATTTGGCTTAAGTAACTATTTTATAGAAATGCTTCTGAAATTCTCCTCCTTTGGATTAATAGAGCGTTGCAAAAAGCAATCTAGATGTAATCTATGATTGCAACAAGATTCTCTCTGTGTGTGTGTGTGCATGTGGAATTTTACCAATGCAAATATCCACTTGTGTGCATTGATGAAACACTGCAAAACAAACAAACAAACAAAAATAAACAAACATGACATGGTTATATGTAGGACTGCATTTTTAAAAAATTGGTGCTGTGTTTTACTGATGGCCAGAGTTGCACCTGCCTACCATAAATCACCAAGCAGTAGTGAACTGAGCATGTTCAGCCTTAATTGAGTTGTTTAGAGGGATTCCCATTTTAATGTCTTTTGGAAAGTACTTCTCCAAAACCTTAAGAGTTTGCCTAAGCCTGCCAGACATTCTCCTTGTGCATGGGAGGTGCTGTTTTGGCTCAGAGAACGAGTTGCAAAGAGGATACATAAAAGAAATAAGGGGAAAGGGAGTGTGCCTCTTGAGGCAGAGGATTCCATGCACTCTTCCTCCATCATGCATATGCAGCACTATTAAAAGCTGTGACATAAATCTCTACAGCTTGTGGTGATGGTAACTCATCGGTAATAGAAAGCAGGAGCATTGCACAATCCACCGAGGGATCTTCCTGCATAATCTCATCATTTCAACTACATTTCCATGTGAACAACACTCAGCAAACTGAACTAGAAACATAAAGTTGAAGAGTCTAAAAAGTATAGAGTCTAAAAAGCAGTGCATGAATGTATGGAGTCCAAAAAGCAGAAGCCTAAGCGCCCTCTGCGACCCCGGCGAAACCGGGCCCCTTGGTTTACTGAGGAGCTCAGGAAAATAAAGCAGGATCTCAGATGGCTACAGCGCGTATGGTGACAGACTCGTGACAGAGCTTCAAGAAGGTGCTGGTTTTGACCTTTAAAGCCCTTCACGGCCTAGGACCCTCATACCTATGGGACCGCCTCTCCTGCCCCGGGGACCTTAAGGTCCATAAATAGCAACACCCTAGAGGTCCCGGGCCCTAAGGAAGTTAGATTAGCCACAGCCAGAGCCAGGGCCTTCTCAACACTGGTCCGGCCTGGTGGAACGCTCTGTCTCATGAGACCAGGGCCCTGCGGGATCTGATTTCTTTCCGCAGGGCTTGTAGGACAGAGTTGTTCCACCTGGCCTTTGGCTTAGAATCAGTTTGATTCCCTCCCCCTGTTTCTTTTTCCTTTCTCCTCCTGTGAAGAAGCTGAATCTTAATGTTTTAATGTTGTATTTTAATCTTGTTTTTTAAATTGTATTTTAATCAACTTGTTTTTATTATCAGTTGTTAGCTGCCCTGAGCCCGGTCTTGGCCGGGGAGGGCGGGGTATAAATAATATTTATGATGATGATGATGATGATGATGATGTGGGGTAGTGTTCATGTTATGCAGCCACATTTTTTTAAAAAAGCCTTTAAATAATAATTTAAAAGTCCAAGCAATTTAAATAGAAGGCAATAATTTCTGGAAGTTCTTTAATCTGAATTTTCTACCACTTTTCCTGTGAAAAGTGCCACTTTCAGCCTATAGGAAGGCAGCCAGAACTTTCTGCAGTATTAAGAAAGTCTGCTGTTTATTCAAAGTGCTGCAAGCCCTTCTGTGAATTAGTTTTACCTTGCCATGGTTTTAGAGAATATTCAGGAACGGAAAATCATTTGGTAGCTTTGAGGTATGAGTTATGATTCATACTTTTAATTTCAAATCCGAAAGCATGGGAAAATAAAGAATGAATGTGTTGTGTTGGAGAAGATAAGTGGTGAGAGGGTCTGGGTCCACTGCCAGTTGGCAAGGGCTAGATGGCTATTGATCAGACCGGTGTTGTTACAATGTATTATTCATATGATTTGCATCCTCAGTGTTTGCTATGAATTCATTTTTTTCCCCTTTTGTATGGCTCTTCCAATAAAATGGTGGAAGTGGAGATTTTATAGCTGCCTATGAGAGACCTAAATTTCAGAGGCATGTGTGTGTTCCTTTCCATCCCTCTCCCATACCAGAGAGCCATCTTGGCAGCTTATTGGCAAAAGGCTACCAGTGTGGTCCCCTTTGGGATACATTCTCTCTCATTCATTCTGATTGCCACAGCAGTTGTAGCTTTTATGTAGTTTTTGGTCCTCCCCCTTATTTACTTATTATATTTTAAAATCTTGACTTTCTTCCAAAAAAGCCCAAGGTGGCACATATTATTTTGTACATCCAAGTGAAGCGGGTTAGGTGAAGAGTGACAGGCCCATGGTCACCCAGTGAGCTTTATGGCTGATTAGACTTCCCTTGCCTTAATTCAGCACTCCAACACTGACTTGATTCTTCCAGAATAAGCCAATTCATAGATGTGTGTGCCCCAGCATTAAACTCCAGATAAGGTTAGGAAAGACTCCTGCCTGAATCCCTGGAAAGCCATTGGCATTCAGTATCAGCAATACTGAGTGAGATGAACCAATGGGCTGAGATCCTACTTTCCAAAGACTAACAACAAAGGGCAAATTTTGGGATGACTCCAAAACCAAGAAAGCAGAGACACCCAAATATTGCCACATTTTCATGGGACACATATCTCCATCACATATCAGACCCCACTTACCTAATGGAACAGAAACCATACATGTGAATATGAGCAATATTGGCTGCTATTTTTGGTCTGGAAATGTGATATAAATAATTATATTATTTTATGCATTGTTTTTGACATTTCACTTCTAATGAAATGTATTGAAGCTAACTATCAAATTATTTAAATTGCACAATTAATTAAATTAGTTTCCGCCATAGCTGATAGAAAGATGGACAATGTAGGTTTTAGCAGAAACTGAACTGTAGTGGAATGGAAATGGCGCTGATTGCGACAAACACAGGACAGGATGGAAATCTTTGCCTCCTTACATGCCAAAAAACAAGACAGTGCTTCAAACGGCATTATAAAATGTATCTTCATTGAAGGAAATGTGGAACATACATGAAACAAAGAAAATGTAACAGTTATTGGGAAGTACTGAGGAGTATAAAACAAACTTTGATGAGAAACAGAATAGCATCTACTCTAAGACTCAGTTTTCAAACTTCCTCTGAAATGTACAGAAGGGTCTCTGTCATTTTTGCTTTTAATCCTCTTCCAATGACTGGCTCCCTCTTGAGACGAGAAACTACATTTTTGGCTAGCTGTAACCTCTCCCTCATGAGATCAGGCAGAGGAAAATCTATTTTTTTAAAGGATTTATTTTTTGGTTTTATAGGTTTGAGCGTTCCACTAAGGGATTTTCCAACTTCCTCCACTTATTACACTGAAAGCTCTCTAAATATCAGCATTTCCGTGGGGAAGCAGAAATGTAATGCTCATCAGTTCTGGAAAATGGTGGGGCATTTTTCATTATCTGTCTCTCCCTACGATGTCCTCTTAAAACAACAACAACAACAACAACAACAACTAGAAATGGCAGAGCTTCTCTAATTAAAACCTGTGGCAACAAGACACTCATGAATGAGAAAAAACAGAGGGTTTTCTTATCCTAGAAAGACAAAAATCCATCAAATAGCCCTTTCCTATCAAGGGGACTAGAAAAATTAGCATGAAGCTAACAGAACAACCCAATAATTTTATGTTACTTTCCTCATCTACAGGGGGCAGGGACTGTAGCTACCAAAATAGCAGGATAAAGTACAATGTAGGAGCCACCTCTCAGTTTGTTAAACTAAGAGAGTGACCACATCCACACCACACATTTAAAGCACAATGACACAACTTTAAACAATTGAATTTTGACCCCTAGACGGAATTTATATGCTCATTTCCGGCCACTGCTGACATTTTTAAGAGCCAGAAAAAACTTGCATTTCCATTTTTATTCTTTCTTATGTTGTGTCAAGTATCTTTCTGCAAACAGAAACAAATGAGCTACTCAGAGAACCATACTGAAGCCCATTTTTATGCTTTCTGAATGAAAAATAAGACTAATCAAGGGACTCCCCCTCTTCAATGGGGGAAAAAAAACAATGAGAGCAGAATACCCATTGAAACAATTGATTATTCAGTGGCTTGAATCAAAGCACATGGGGTTTATCTGCAAAGCCATCAAAAAGATTTTTTTTTTATTGAGACACTAAGTAGATAAGAGCATTATTTAATGTCTGAAAATGTAGCAAGCCATTTTTCTTTTTTAGTGTGTAACTAAACAAACAAATGAACTTACAGCTTGTATAACAGAGTACCTCTGATTCTTAATGCAGACTGAAAGTTCAAAAACAGCTGCTATGGAATAAATCTAAGACTGCCATTCCAAACACTCTTTACTGGGGAGTAAGCCTCATTGGACTCAGTAGGGCTTAGTTCTGAGTAGGCACAGAGATTGTAAGAAAATAAGAAGAGCCCTGCTGGATCAGCCCATCTGGTCCAGCATCCTATTCTCTTGGTGGCCAATCAAGCCCATGGAAAGTCTGGAAGCAGGACCTGAGTGCAAATCCCCCTTATGGACTTCCCATAGGCAGTGGTATAGAATGTACAGTGGTACCCCGCAAGACGAATGCCTCGGAAGACGAAAAACCTGCTAGACGAAAGGGTTTTTCATTTTCTGAGGTGCTTCGCAAGACGGATTTTCCAAAGGGTTTGCTTCGCTAGACGAAACAGCCCTGCTTCTCCTGTCATGGCGACGGTCGCACGCTCGCTTCCCCGCTCCTCCGGCTCCCTCCCACCTTCCTGCTGACGGCTCCTCCAGCTCCCTCCCACCTTCCGGCCGACCTTCCGACCTTCCGGCTGCCTCGCACCGCTGCCCACTGCCCTCGCGCGCTCCCCTCAGGAGCCGTTGCTGCCAGCAGCCAGCGCTGCAGCCGGAGTTGCGCTCCTGAGCCCCGCCGCCCTCCAGCAGCCGCGCCGCGCGGTGTCCACAAGGCACGGGTGAGTCCAAGGACCGGCTGTGGCAGCTGCCCTGCTTCTCCCCACCCCTCCCCGCCGTGGTGCTTCGCAAGACGAAAAAACTCGCTCTACGAAAAAACTCGCGGGACGAATTAATTTCGTCTTGCGAGGCACCACTGTATACATGCATGGGATAGACGTACAAGAAGATTATGTTTCAAAACTGGATGCCTCGTGTTGCTCTATAAAATTTGGAACAATTACCTAGTTTTCACCCACAAATCTTATTGATCTTAGCAAGCTAAATCTGTGTGCTGCATCTTTGAACTTTTAATTACAATCATTTGCATTTTTAAAGCCAGTTAAATAACCCAGTGACCCTCACCATATCTGAGGACAGTGAATTCCAAAAGGTAAATATGAAATGTATATTTTATTTTCCATTTGTATTATAAATACAGTTATCTTTAATAAAATTATTTTGAAAAAGGGTGAAATTTATAATATTTCCAAAGTCAGTATCATGTGAGACAATGTTCCAAATACAAAAGAGAAAGTATTTGAAGTCAAGGCTGCCCTGGGATTAAACATCAGTCCAGTTTCCTACTAATGTCATGAGCCCCATAGAGATATATTGGAAAGGATGTGTGGCTCCTGAGGAGGCGGGGAAGAGTTCAAAGAGTTGGAGCCACATGACCATGGGGAACGGGGCAAGGGAGATACAACTGAGGACTTGAGAAATGTCTGAGCTGCAGGAGAAGCCAGTGATCAAGAAAGGCAGGAGCTGGATCCTAGGGAATGTTCAAGTGATTTGTCAGAAAGGTGTCCCACCCTGTGATATCAGACACTTTTAGTCAGGTACCTCCTAAAGGGCCACTGCTAATACCAGCCCCTCCTGTAAGTTGGGAGCCTCCTCCAGGGGAGGGAAAGGGGCACCTGAGGGTAAGTTGGATACAGAGCCAGCACCTCGATTGTCCAGAACATGGAAAGGCCAGCATTGTCACATTCAACCCTAAGAAGCCCAGTCCACTTGCAGAAGTGCCCATTTGCTTGCCCATAGCAGAGACACCTGTTGTTTGCATGGGTATAGGTTGGGTCAATGTCTCAGCTTGCGCATAGCCATGCAATTCACCTGCTGTGCCTTCAACCCTTGCTTTGCCTATGTATCATACAGATTTGTGCATTAAAGAATTTAGCATAATCAGAAATCAAAGTTTGAGTTTGAGGAGTATTATCAGATACATACAAGGCAAAGTACATTCCACAATCAGGGCATCACCACAGAATGAGTCCCCTTTTTGGTGTGGCTGCACCACAGATTTCCCTTGGGTGTGGAACCACTAGGACAATTTAAGCTGCTGTAGAGCAAAGGATCAAAAATGCAATGCAGAACATTTCTTGCCCTCAAAGTCAGATCACTGTGCTGTGAGATGCTAATGATCATTGTTGCTCCACCAATGGTATCAATATACTGGCTCAAGAAGATGTCTTACAAGTTGCTGTCTCAAAACAGTCACATGTCAAGAACATCAGAAAAAAATGCTGTTACGTTCATAGTCTCTCATCAAAGCTCATTTCCATTCTAAATCAAGGGTCTGAATATTATTTCAATTTAGTGGCATTTAAGCAGCAGAATCATTTCTCACATGTTTGTGGACACTTTTTAGAGACTGTCTACATTCTCGACTGCAACTGTTTTCCCAAGAGAGTCAGAAGAAAGCTGAGAGTGAAAGGAAGAGTAATAGATTGTACTGATGAACTTGGCGCCCTTCACGTGAGAGAAAAGACCCCCAAATGCTTCAGTCCATGGAAGCAGCAACAAGAAAAATGTTCTTTCAATGCAGGCCTATGGTCATTGTGACATGAGTAACTGGTTTACCAATCCTCTCTCACAGCCACCTCCCCAATTTGCATATTTGAAAATTTCAAACTCACTAGCTGGGTCCATGCTATCTGAGCCACGCTGTACAATTAATGTGCCCAATCATTTGGTGAGAATTTCCCTAGTTTGTTCTGCTAAAGTTGCCAAAATACTCCTGTACCACTGACCCAATCTTTATTTGCTTCCCAACTAGCATAAACACAATAAGTCAATTCCTGTTCAGAAAGTTGTGCTGTTTTATGAACTGTCATGTCATGTCTATCGACAGATGGCTTTGTTTGAGAAAGGCTTCATTAGCAGACCTTTCCTATTCAAAAAGTCCATATGGTGTTTTATACTCACAGGAGTATAAAACTTGTTCCCTTTTCATTTTTAAACAGATCTTCATGATCTTTTTCTATGAAGAGATGATACATAAATCCTACAATAACATTAAGCGTCTGGTTAACTAAGAGTTTGGGCCTTTAGCAATACAATGATATGCAGCATATGGTAGATAAGGGGACATGCAAAGAAATGGCATTTCAAATACTGTTGTTGTTGTTATTGTTGTTGTTTTTACTACCATTTCTATCCCACCTCTCTGCCCATTTATCACAAAACAGAACAGTAGCATGTATTTTAACACAGTATCACCAGGAACCCTGAAAGTGTTTTTACGGTGAATGGGCTCAAGGCAGTCCAGGAGTCAATTAAAAATTTAATCCAGAAGAGAACTGAAAATACACAGTTCATGAATATTATAGAATTGCTCAGTGTTCAGAACTTGGCCCTGCCACTGTCAGTCTCAGCTCTGTCCTGCTGAAGCTCAGCTTGGATCATCAAAACACAGCTGAGCTTTGCTCCCAAGGCACAGCAAGCTAGACTGTGCAGTCAACTGTCAAACCCTAAAAAATGGATTGATCCTCTCCCTCTTCTTTATAACTTAGTTTGACTGCAATAGAGGTCCCTTTTGCCTGATTGTGGCTAGCGGATTCAGCACCACCTGGCCAATTTCAGGAGGGATTTTAGCCCCTCTATCACCACTATCCTTACAGGACTGTAGCTAGGGGGTGGCGAGGAAGGCCCCCACCAGGGGCACAGGTGAGGAGGGGGCGCAAAATCAGCAAAAAATAGGTCCATAAATATTTTCTGTGAAAGAGTTCATTACAAGGTGAAGTGCGTGAGGAATTGAATGGGTGGAGGGGGGGTTGGAGGAGAGGCGGAAAGAAGAGCTAATTTGTCCCTGGCTAGGGGGCACAATCCGTACGGTTCTGCCAAGGGCGCAAGATCATCTAGCTACCATTCTGTATCCTAACAGGGTCCCTGAATATTAAAGAACAACTTAATCACAATCCCTGTCAAGAAGAAGTTATTAGCAAAGTCTTCATGGAAGAACATAAAAGCATTGGCTAACTTATTGAAGTCCAACAGAGACTGGACCTTGTCTCTCTTCCTTAGGAGTCTCTCTTCCTTAGAAGGACAACCCAAAGACATGCCTTTACTTGTGCAGTGAGCAAAGGGGGTTTCATGGAGAGATACGTACGGCTTGCTGTGAAAAGGTTTGCTTCCTGATTGTGTCTCAGTAAATACTGCACTCGCTGTGCTTAAAAGAAAAACAAAAATGGATCTTGAAGTCTGCCAAATATAGCTACTCATTAAGAACATTCACAGGGATCCATGTCACTTGTGATGACACATTGCTAGAACGATGAGCTCTCAGTCAGATGTAAAATGTACCATTTTATTTTATTTTGTTTTAAAGGAGGAGATGACTTTAGAAAACAATGACTTATTCAAATGTCAGCCTAATTCCAGGCACAAAAGATATTTCCTATTTTCAGGGCAAAAAAAAGACAGAACAAGGCAAAAGGGAGAGAAAAATAAAAATAATGAGCAAGTCGAGAGAAGATAATATATATATATATATATGATTAATCTGAAATGAAAGCAAGAAAGAAAGCTGTAAAAATAAAAGTTCCTCCCCCCCCCCCTCTTTTTAATCATTGAAAATATTAGCTGTTAGCCATATTGCT